>NC_083352.1:99143550-99811050 GCF_030254825.1 Meriones unguiculatus
GAGGTTGGAGGTGACCTTCCAGGAGGAAGGTGGGATGAGGATGAAGAGCTGAGGGTCCAAAGCCAAGCCGGCTCCTTTAGGGGGCTGTGCAATTTGATTATTCATGAGTTTACGCACAGAAAGGAATCATTTTGCTGTGTGGCTTCCTCTTTCTCGAGGAAGCTATTTTTATTTGTCTATTAATATCTTGCTGGATTTTTTTTTTCTTTACGGGGGGAACAGTGATGCATGCTGGTTTGTCATTTGATGTGTGAGGGTCCTGGATATGGTGGGCATCCGTGACTGCCCCCTCCAGAAGAATAGCCAAGATGCAAGGGGAGGCGTGGTGGGAGGGGCCAGGATGGCTTTGTGTTTGCTCTGTGCCAATGCCCCCATGAGACATGAGACCTTGGCCTTCAGCCCTTCTGAAGCTGAGGGATTCACCTCAACTAGACAGGGGTTACTTTGTATAAGAATGCTCAGAAGCAGATGCAGGGACAGGTGGGCAGAAGGGAAGGATGACTGGAGATCCTTAGCAAATCAAAGACCCAGAGGATGCCGGGCTGAACTCTAGAGTGCAGTGCCATCCCCTACCCCCACCCCCACCCCCACCCCACAACCTGGTAAACGTGTCACACTCGTAAGAATTTCTCCACTCCCTTGCTTACAGTAAAGCTCACCCTAGGGTGGGACCTACAAAATATCAGAGTTAATGGGAATGCTTTGATGAGCCCAGACATACAAAGACCATATTAGGCAGACCACTGTTTCTTTACCCAATCCAGGGCAGACATTACTAATCCACACTAGAGTACCCAATGGCCATGTGATCGATCATCCAAGCCTTAGGCAGCTGCTAATAGGAGAGAGGTGCGATTGGAAAGGAGCTACGAAGCTGTGCCTTCCTGGATGGTGGAGGTAGCAGGTCCTTAAGGGAAGGGCAAATGGCAACATTTGTAGAATTTGACTGTACTCTGAAACATTAAAGGATTTCTGCAGAGGGAGACTGTGAACCCGAGTCGAGGTAGTTGTGACCTCAGGCAGGGATCTCTGAGGCTGAGGCCTCAGCTGTGACATGTAAGAAACACAAGCAGCGTGGAGAATCTAACAGGGTGCGTGCACCAAGCCAAGTACTGGATGGAGTGTGTATGCTCTCAACCTGCTTCTCACTCTGAACAGACCACCATCTTCCTACATGCGGTTTTCCTAGCTCAGTAAGGTAGCCATATTGGGATCATGCACTCTGGAACAGATTAGCAATGTCTGCTCAGGCACTGGGTAAAAAATACTTCTATGCTTGCTGTGATCTCTTAGGCCTATCAGACAGCTGCCCCAGCCAATTGTGACCCGTGGGAATCATCTCAAACCCTGTAGAGAAATTAATCTCTCTTCAAATTTCTGCTACTTTCTTTTTCACTGTGTTGAATGTTCAGGAGATAGGCTGAGATTCTGTCACTTTCTGTCCCCAGCAGCCTGCACAATGGTTGGCATATCAGTGGCCCATAAACATTTGTTGAATGAAGGAATGATTTATTGTATGTCTCTTGGAAAGTCTGACCCCTCTCTGGGCCTGATGTCAGGTAGTCAGCCCAAACTGACTCTTATTACATACATACATTATCTATCTATCTATCTATCTATCTATCTATCTATCTATCTATCTATCTATTTATCTATCTATGTGAGTGTGTGTGTGTGTGTGTGTGTGTGTGTGTGTGTGTGTGTTTGATGATGATGGAGGCACAGGTGTGGAGTATATGTGGAGGTCAGAGGACAGCTTGCCAGAGTCCATTCTCTCCTTTCACCATGAGGTTTCTGGGACTGAACTCACAGATGAAACACACCGGCTAAGATACCTCCATTTTCCTTTCTAGAACACCCTTTCTGTCTTCCCAGAATCCCCTTCCATGCAGAGGCTCCCCAAATTGCCTTCAAGGAGATCCTGTGATCCTCACTACCCTCCCTTCCCCCATGGGTATCTGAGGGATCTGTATGAGGAACTTTCAGAAGATGAACCAGAGGGAGGAGGGGGCCGAGGGCCCTTGGGACACCATCACCAGGGAGGGGCAGGAGGCTGGTGTCAGAGATATGGACAGCTTGGCTCGTGGCCAGCAGAGACATTGCAAAAACTGAGTAGCTGAGTGAAGCAAACAGAGCCTGGGGATACACCACTTCCTGAGGAATGTTGTCCTAGGGTCACCACACATTCCCTACAAGGCACTAGCCAAGTGTAACTCTGTGACTGGAGTCTTCACATAACTAGTATTAGGTGTGATGGTTGGTCCTGGTTCTCAGCTTGATGGAATCCAGCATCGCCATGGAAACGGAACTCTGACTTCTGTGAGGGAACTCGGACTGGATTGACTGAGGTGGGGAATACTACCCTGCCTGCTTGTGGGTGGCACATCCTGTGGACTGGGACCCCAGACCGGATGCAAAGGAGCTCTCAGCTGGCAGCGGCCATCTCCCTCTGCCTCCCTATGGCAGGTGCAGTGCAACCAGCTGCCTCACGTGCCTGTCTTGCCTTCTCAGGTCAGAAACCAAAATAAACCTCAGCGTTGCTCCTTGTCGGGCGTGTGTGGTTTTGCTGGTGCACTGTCCACCATAGCAGCAGGCCGTAGCTGACACCCAGTGCTCCCCAGAGAAAGAGCCACTGTCTGGTGCCTTTGGGGATGACAAGAATGGCCCTTGGAGTTTATGTGTCCAGCAGAAGTGTGTGGACAGACAGCGCCTGTGTCTGCTGACCTATGCAGGCAGTGTGGGGTGCTTCGCAGTCATGTATAATGTATAGTATGCATATTTCACAGACATATAGGATGTGCTGTGGTGTAGAGACACTTTTTTTCCCCCTTAGGATGACGACGATCTCCTAAAAAGTGACTTTGTAAAATTAGATCAAAGGAAAGTACTAGAGCCTCAGTGACTGAAAACCAGGGGTTGGGGAAATATGTAAGTGACTGATCTTGGAATGTGCTATGACTTCATCATCATTCTATTTAGATAAACTTGGTTCTTCAGTCTTGTCTGTAAAATGGGTGAAGGCCTCTAGGGGCCCAGGAAATGCCAAGTTGATGCTTGCAAACCTTTCACTGCATAGTGCTAGGTAGCTGGCAGTCCCTCGAGCTGTAGTGTTGTTACTGAACACCTACTATATCCCAAGTACTAAGGGCTCTCTGTGTGCCATCCTACCTCCTCCACCAGGAGCTTTTGGGGAGCTTCATACTCTCCCCATTTTACAGATGAGGACATTTGAGCTCAGAGAGGTTGACTCCCTTGCCGTGGGTCACACAGCAGGCTGCTCCCATCAACCTGTAAAAGAGCATTTCTCAGCCACCAACAAAACAAAGGATTTCTCCAATAGTCTGTTAATCTCTGATCGCATGTGTGTGACCCTGTATCCAACTATGCAGACAAGCAGAAGATGCCTTCTCCTCCTGTTAGAAATCAAAACACTGGCAGCTCAAGGTGGCATCGGGGACCCTTACTTCCCCACAATGGAGAAAGTGCTCTTGGGAGCTGAGAATCTCGGAACCCAGGAATGGCAGGAGCATGAAAGCACAGACAAGAAAAGTCCATCCCCACTGTCGACCTGGCTGAACTGAAGTCACCTAGGAGACACACCTCTGAGTGAGACCATGACGGAGTCTCTAGGTTACTTAACTGAGGTGGTAAAACTCTCCCTGCAAGCAAATGGCACTGCTCCATGGGTTGGAGTGGTCCCAGAGTGAATACAAAGGAAAAAGTGAGCTGGGCACCAGCCGGAGCTCCCCTCCACTTCCAGAGGGCAGCTGCGGTAGGACAGCTGCCTCACACTCCGCTGACCTGACTTCTCTGCCATGACAGACTACACCCTCTCACTGTGAGCCAAGATGATAGTGCTTCTCCTTTAAGTTGCTTTTGCCAGATATTTTGCTGCAGCAAAGAGAAAGCGAAAGGCAGGACGGGAAACCTTAGACCCTTACCAACACACTGTATGAGGAGATTCCAAGGCAGCAGCCATTGTTCAGGGAACAGCATGTCCTTTGTCACATGTAAGTGGTAATTGCCTCCATCAGACCACAGCTGCCTACAGGACAGAACATGGACACTGAGGTTCGGATAAAGGAACGGGTAGCAGAGTATCACTTCCAGTGCCTGAGGTTCTGAAGCCATCAGCAACAGTCAGTCACAGACCTGGTATCCGGGGCTGGTCAGCTGACTATGGACAAATAGTGAGACCAGAAAGGAAGATCTTGTGTGGGTGGAGTGTGAATGAGGACTCAGCAGCCATCTAGCCACTGGGTCACCACCAATAGGTGACCTGGGGAGAGTCATTCTATACCTCCAGGCTCAGTGACCTTGCCTATAAATTTGTACTAATAATAAACTCTTATCCTCAGGAAAAGTCAAGAGAACAGCCAAGTTCTAAAATCCATATTTTCAGTCATTGTTTTATTGCTATGAAGAGACACCATGACCAAGGCAACACTTAAAAGTCATTTGTTTGGGGGGCCTGCTTATAGTTTCGTTGGTCTAGACCATTTTCAGGGTGGGAGCACGGTGACATGCATGGTGCTGGGGCAGCAGCTGAGAGCTACTCCTTGATCCACTGGCAGAGAGAAGTGCTAGGCTTCTGAAACCTCCAAGCCCCACCCCCAGTGACACACTTCCTCCAACAAGGCCACACCTCTTAACCCTTCTAATCCTTTCAAATATCGCCACTCCCTGGCAACTAAGCATTCAAATGTATGAGCCTTTGGGGAGCACCGCCCCCCTCTCCAGCCTGTCTCTGGTTGGAGGTGAACTTCTTCAAGGCGTATTTGAAATTTGAACAGTCCCACAGGCAGATGGCGTAAATGCACAGCTGAGATGGCACCCTCCTCTCCCTCTCTCTGTCTCTCTCTGCTTTTGAAGCATGGCTATCTGATGCATCAATGTCCTGGGTGAATGAACTGCAGACCAACAACAGCTTCCTAGAGAAGAACCTCAACCATAATCCTTGGGAGAATTAAAAGCTGGCATTGTCCCCATTAGGCTACTGAGCCTTGAACTCCTGTCTCCGCAGCAGAGCCAGGCCTATCTTGTCTGAAACGGACACCACCAGCTGGCCTCGTACTGACCCTTCTGAAAGGTCCAGGGTAGCCATCCCCAAATCAGCAGCATCTGACCAAAGGGGCAAGCAGTCTGGGCTGAGCTGTGAGGGTGGATGAGATGAGCATGCCAATGCTGGGAAGACAGGTTCTGTCTTAGTCTTCCTGAGCCAAGCCCCCATGGTGACCTCACTTCTCCACTGCACGTGACACACAGTAGGGAGCTTTGAGTCCACCTCTTTCCTTGGAAGCAGAGTGACTAGGAAGCTCTGATTCATCTGTGGGGAGCATCTACTTCCCTGATGACTGACCGGAGTATGTGGTCCAGCCAGGGAAAACTCATTAGCATATCCCCACTCTCCGAACATCCATTCAGATGAGGGCAGGGGAACTGAATGTCCAATCAGAGTGATCAGGGTTTAGGGGCAGCACTCAGATGAAGACCCTTCCTGTCCTCCATGCTGGGTCAGGAGGAAGGAAACTCAGAATGAGTTAGGCAAGCTGGAGACAGGATTCAGACAGCAAATGACACTTCCTTAGTGACTGACAGCATGGAGCTGCTGGATCCAGCTGCACCTGATCACAGAAATGTCTAGTTTTTCTGGTACACACAACTAGAGCCTTCTTTTTTTTTTTTTTTAAGTTAATTTGAGTCAGGTTTCCAGTTCCTGGCAAAATAAATTGTCCTAATTGGTACAGCAATTATAAGCGAGGAGACAGAGCAGCCTGTGTGCTCTGTCAGCACGTATGACGAGACATCCTACCGTGTGTCCTGCCCAGGGATGGTAAGGGATGTGTCCATGCAGGCTGGGCTTTTTTAGAAGTCCCTGGCCCCTACCTCCTCAGCAGAAGAGGAATCTGGAAGCCTGCTGGATGTGAGTGGGCTTGCAGGGAGGAGGGGTGGGGAGGGGAATGGGGCTGGGGGAGGGAGCTGCTTGCTCCTTTTGGTGCCGGCTGCTCATAGCATAAAAATATGCAAATTTATTCAGAGAGGCTGTGTATGGCGCAGGCAGATATGAGGAGAGAAAGGAGGAAACACACCTCCCGAGTCGGGGACTCTGCTCTAACGGGGGCTCCTTCAAGCCCCATCTGCCACACTCCTGCCTTCTCCAGCCTCCGGGGTGCAGGGGTACAGGGCATGGGGTGCAGTCTCCTTGCCTTCCAGCACCCTCCGGAGCTGCTGCTTCCTCTGGTTGCTCTCTGCCCAGAAGAGCTTCTGAGCCACCAGAAATTGGGGAAGTGGGGGTGGCTATGAGCCAGACTGAGCCCTCCCAATGGCTGACCATCATTTCCAACACAAGATGGCCCTCATGCCCAAGGCCTCCGGATCAGACTCTTAAGGCCACAGACCCTGTGAGCTGCTTCCAGACCCCAGTGCTACCCTCATCTGCATAAGACAGCCTGATGTACACAGACTCTGTTCAGAAAGTGCTGCCATCAAGTTGGCCCTCAGCTGGACACTATACTCTCCTCTGCCCTTGTGATTACAGTAGCAAGGGTGCCAATGGGGAGAGGCACAGGAGAGAGAGATGCTACTTGACAGCCATGCCTTGCTCTTTCTGAGTACCCCACTAGAACCCCCTTCCCCCTCCCCTGCCCCATCCAATGCCTGGGCATTTCATCTTTACTGACCTACTTCATAGACAAACAGAGCAAATCCATTGTCACCGAGCACTTTCATTGGCCTTAAGGAGTTGGAGCCTTGTGGTCCTGAGACAGAATAGTTTGTCTTAACCTCCTACTTTGAGTGTCAAGTCGTGTCATTTGGTCATCTAAATCCCAGCTGGATGGACGGGTGGGTGGGTTGATTGATAATTAGATAGATAGAAGAATGGATTGACAGTTGGGTTGATGGGAAATGGGTAGGTGAGTGGGGTGGATAGATGGATGGATAGATGGATGAATAGAAGGAATAGGATGAATGGCTGAATGGGTGGGTGGTGAGTAGCTGAGGGGATGGATGAATGGGCAGGTGAGTGGTTGATCCCAGGGTGAATGGGTGAATGAGTTTGAGGAGGCAAACATGGAGGAGGGATGTTTGGGAGGATAGGGGCCAGCTAGAAAGAAGGCTGGAAAGGGGTGGGTAAGTGGTCGGACAGATGATATTTATGTCGAAACCCATCAAGTTTCTCACACTGCGCCTCGGCACGGCTTAAATGCTGGTGTTGCAATGCCACCAGGGCTCAGTGAACGCTGCCTGAACATGAGCCTCACACCCCGGGGTCTTCCCAGAACCAGCCTGCTCGTTCTGGGGTGCATGCTGTGTCCTGTGCAATGATTCTACTCACCCCCCTGCTTCATGCAGGGCTGGTTCCCGTGAGCACACTCGGGACACCAGGCTCCTTGGAGACGAGGTGCAACCAAAGAGAAGACCCTGAAGACACTTCCCCAGCCCGGGAGGCACGGGCTCCCCACAACATGGGGATGATCCGCAGCCTTCCCCAACCACCGTTGTCTGCTTTCTAAATAAACCCGAGACAGAGCCATGTGGGGCTACAAATCAGCCGGAAATCAAATGCTAACATGTAAATAAATTGCAAATCAGCTGAGAAATTGGTTTCATTTTGAGACGATAAAGCGCATTTCTCCTGCGCTGATTTTGTAAGGCGCCCCTTAAGAATTGTAATATTCCTGTGTGGTAATGATAAACATTAGTGAGTTGCTTTAGAAATGAAAAACTAGACAGCCTCTGGGGATTTGAAAAACATATGCACTTCAAATTTGAAAATCCAATTTAACTGTCCATTATAAGGAGAATAAAAAGGTAAGGATAGGATAATTTCGCAGTTACACAGCGTTTGACTAAATCTGATTCCATGATGACAGACACACTTTAAAAGCTACAAGCCCGAATGCAAGCAGACAGCAGATCATTTATTTATGATTGTAATCTACCTGCCGTCTAACAAGTCAGCGACGGGGCCGATGGCTCCCGATGCTGGACGCCTGTGCATGCTTGTCAGCCGACACACTTAAAAACACTTCTCTTGGAATTTCTGGGGAAAATAAATAAGGGACAGAGAAGACAAAAGAGATTTACCCAATGGCAGCTGCTGAGTTTACAAAGTTTAGAAGAAGCTTCTCTTTCTCTCTCTCTCTCTCTCTCTCTCTCTCTCTCTCTCTCTGAATTTTTCCTAAGCGACATTGGAAAACCCAATGTGAGAGCATGTGAGCATACCGGTGTTCGTGCTTAGGCATGGTTGCTCAGCATCACGTGTGGCGTGACCGCTCTGTCCACAGCTGGCAGCATCCGTAAGGCCAGAACTCCGGCTGCAGGGTTGGCTCTCCCACGTAGAGGCCCCACCTATTTTTGCCAGCATGTCTGCCATGGTGTTCCTACCCCCTGCCTACCCCGACTCTTCAAAGCTCATCTCCTCGAAACCTGCAGGGTTTCTCCGAACACAGTTTTCGATGGTGCTGGAAGGAAAGGTCAGGGGTATGGAGACCAGATCCCCACCGGGCAAATGAGCAGATCCAGGCTCCATCCATGGCATAGGTTATCAGTTGCCCCTGGATAATCCCTGCACTGTGGCTGGGAGGAAGGGGCTGGGGAGGCTGTGGGAGGCTGTGGGAGGCGGTGGAGGGGTGGGCCTTTGGAATTCTGAAACCCTCAAAGGGTCTTAGATAATGAACGAGCCAGGTAACTTCCGCTACTGTACCTTTAAAAACTGACTGACAAACAAACAAATCTCATTTGGGATTTATGTCATTCACGGTCACAAAGCTGAAGAATGGTGGAGCTTAGACCCCGTGAGTCTGAACCTGCCCCATCTGTAGCTATGTGCACGTGTTCACTCAATCAAAGAAACATCTATTGAGCACATAGGGCATATCCCATTTGCTGCTGGAGGCAGGAGGAATAAAGCCTGAGGTCAGGCACCAAGGTCCTGCCTCTGCAGACAGAGACAGGAAATGAGGAAGGGGAAAAGATGGCATGAGCTCACGCCAGGGAGAAAGATGCTGGATGAAGGGGTGACTGCAGAGTGAGGGACTCTGAGGGGGTGACCATTTTCAGGAGACCTTAGAGTCAAGTTCCTTTGGAAGGAAGGGCATTTCAGAGAGAGGGAACAGCAGCGGGAGTCCTGGGGTAAGAGCCAGGCACCAAACTGCAGTGTGGACTGGGGCAGGCAGGCCAAGAAGCACTGTGGCCTGGAGTGGCCTTTGTCATCAGCCAATAGGGCCCTGTGGTGGTGTCAAGCGGCACTCAAAATCTCACCCATAATCCTTAAAGACTCTCAGACCTCAGGGTGAACACTGTGGAGGCAGGGCAAGGAGTGCCTTAGCTTTGCAGAAGGATATGCAGGGAGTGCCAGCCAGATACAGTAGCTGAAGCAGGTCTGGGGGAGCCGAAGCAAGCCAAAACCGCATGAAGAGGCTCCTCTGTGGCTTTGCGCGCAGAGAGGAGGAAAACTTTCAAAATCACTGAAGGCTTAGGTCAAGACTGGTGAGTGCTCGCTTGCTTTTGTTAAATAAGGCAGGAAGAGAAAGAGGGTACAACTGAACTTTCTGAAGGGGGTACCCCGGGCTGGGGACTTCAGTGTGGGCACCGTCATTTTCATCATCGCAGGTGTTCAAAGCCGGGTGAACTTGCTTCCACCAGGCAACCCGCAATCGGGCCTCTTTCCGAGGCTCGTGTCCCTGTATCCCTGACACATCTGAAGATGCACGGCTCTGAATATATGGACAGTTGCAGGGGGCATCTAGCAGCCTTTGGAACACGGCTCCCCCACCCGGGTCCCGGTAAATCCTCACTAGTGACCCGTCCGGATCTATGGAATCCAGTGCTGGTTCGGTCCGTGCTCCACCGGCGCTTGTCACCCGAGAGTTTGCGCGAGATTTGATCAGACTCGCACAAAGCCAGGCAGAGCCTGTGTGGAACTGTCAGATGAAATAATTTATCGGTGATGACTGTGTGAATTCGTAAATATTTATGAATTCACAAGTTATAAGTGTGCAGCTTGCAGGAGGGAGCGATCCCAGCTCACCAAGTCGCAGATTACAATGAATATTCACAGAAACCCCAATCTGCCAATATTAGCTCTTTGTGCTTACGGTAAAGCTTTGCCTCGGATTGTAACCCTTTCTGGGATGGAGTGTCTGAGGGGAAAGCAGTGCGGTAAGAGAAATGATTCCCACCCCCCAATAAAAATAAAGCCAGGAAACGCTGTCCAGAGCCTGAGCGGGTCTCCGGCACTGCTGGCTGAGTTGGTTTTTAACAGAATGGGATTGAAGGAGCTCAGATGGCAGGCGCTCAAAACGCCAATTGTTTTCGTTCTTCCCGAGTGACCTGATTGTTGGGAGACCTTGGGCCAGACTCTCAACCCCTCTCGGGCTCTACCAACAGCAGCCTTGCCCAAATTTGGTCATGGGCTAAATTTACCTCCCGAATGACATGCCCTGTTCTTTATGGTTGCTGGAAGGCACAGGGCTGAGCCCACTGTCTTTGTTGAAAATATCAGAAGGCATTTTGGCAGTGTGGACCAGAGACGAACACTGGGGCTAGGGGCCAAGATCAGAGAGCCACAGGATCAGCTGTGTGTTCCCGAGAGGCTGTGCAGTGTGCTCTGCGTCACCCAGGGCCACTGTCAGTGTGTGACCTTGACCACAGATGAACATTCTGTGGCTCAGTTTGTGCAACTGTAAAATGGGGTGATGGCAGAGCCTTTTCAAAGGGTTTCTCCATCAAAGATGGCAAGGACTAAAGTCTGAAAACATCTAGAAGCTTATCAAATCACAGAGCAGAGCTGAAATAGACCCAGGGCCTGGGTCCAGTCCAGCCCGGGGAGGATTCAGTGGAAGCAGGCAGATGAGAGCTAGGTTTCCAAGCAGGACAAGACTGGAGGAAGGTTCAGAGAGCAGCTGGAGACAATGACTTTGAGACACCTTAAGCCCACCCAGCAGCCTGGGGACGAGGGCTGCACAGGCCACAGTTCCCTGTTGTGTCTCCCAGGACTGCGAGCCAAGCCGCCTGCGGGTACCATGAGACACCAGGGGGCCAGCCTGCTCTGTCCTCTGGTTTCCTCGAGACAAGCCCTCTAGCTCTTGATGGCTTTGAACACACATGGAGCCAGGGATGGCCTTGAACTCCTGCCTTCACATTGACTGCTAGTGTTACAGGTGTGCATGATGGCACGGTTCATCTGGCGACTTCCAGTTACTGTGCAGACGCTCTACCCACTGAGCTATCCCTCCAGCCTCGGGGCGGGGGGGGTTCAGTGTCTCCCATTCTCAGCTCAGTCTCCAGTCCTGGCTAGAAAACAAAGGCTCTGGAGCCCAGGATGCCACCTTCTTCCAGGAGAATGGTAGCTTTGGAGAGATACCATCCTAGCTACTCGGCTGTGCTTTAATGTCCTCAGACATCTGCAGTACCTGGAATTTCAACTCTAATACCTCATCATGACATACACAAGCTTTTATTTATTTATTTATTTTTTATTTTGTTTCACTTTGCAGAAGAGCAACCAGCCACGTGGATTCCTTGCTTTTGGGGTGAGGCAAAGCCACTTTAAGGATTCTGGGATATGCGACAGCCAAGAAACACTTTCAGGTTGTATTTCCATGGCTACTTGGAGATGGATACTTTTGTTACAGTTGGTTGAGATGGTTGAAGTTCAGAGACATGAAGTAAGTGGTCCAAGAGCTCACGGCTGGAGGGGAGACCAGACTGTAGCGAGATGCTGGCCTCTCAGGCTCTAGGAGAATGGTGTACCCACTGTCCTGCCCACATCAAAACACACAGCCTGGCATTCAGTGTGCACTTCACAAATATTTATCAAATGAAAAAAAAAAATTTTTAAGTATCAGGCTTCCCAATTCTTAAAAAAAGAACAAACCGTCATTTATAAACAGATATGTCAGGGGGGCAATTATTCATATACTCAAGATGTCTTTATTTTATAAAAAGGCTTTACATCAGGGCTCCTTTAAATAGAAACCCCCAGTGCATTTAAAAATGTGAGTCCCTTTATAGCTCGGAACCACACGTCTTCCTGACGGCCTCCCTTGAATGAAGGGAGTGGGCTTGTTCCGCATCCCCTCTCCATCTTCCCACAGGAGCAACTGAGCACCTGGCGGAAAATCAGTTACTCTGTGAGGAGCTGGAGTTCAGAGGCTGGCATCAGGACGGCAGCCTGCCAGAAGCACCCAGTCTAATATAAAGGGGAGAAGTGGTGACCCCGCTTCCCAGCTTGGGCCTGGGCTGGCGCTTCAGGACAACAAAGAAAAGGGTCGACTGCCTTCACTCCAGGTCTTCTAAGTAGGGAGACTCCCTAAAAGGAGGGCAGTGTGAGCCAGGCTTTGTGAGATGAGTTCAGCAGTTTGCAATTTCCTGAGTATCAAACAGTCTCCCCAAGATTACGATTAATCCATGTACACGCACAGGTTTAATAGTTACCGAGCACACAAAACAGTGAATGCAGATAGGCATGGCTGTTCTAGGCACACGTGTATTAGCTGCTTTTCCTCTTGCTGTGATAGAACGCTGTGAACAAGGCGACATATAGAAGGAATGCTCTGGAATGCAGAGGGATAAGAGTCCATCACCATTATGGGAGGCATGTGTAGTGGCAGGCAGGCATGATGGCTGGAGTTCAGATCCCGAGCTGCAAGCAGGAAGCAGAGAGGACGGCAGGGATGTTGTGGGCTTTTGAAACTTCAAAGCCTGCCTTCAGCGACCTACTTCCTCCAGAAATGCCACACTTCTAAGCCTCCCAAAAGAGGGCCGCCAACTGAGGAACAACTCACACACCCAAGATCAAGTAGGGGGCTGTCTTAGCTGGTGTTCTACCACTTCGAAGAGAACTCTTATAAGAGAGCATTTAATTGGTGGCTTGCTTACAGTTTCAGGGGTTTAGTCCATTTATCAGCATGGTGGCAGGCAGGCAAACCCTGGAGCAGTAGCTAGGAACTATATTCTGATCCATAAGCAGAGAGGGAGAGAGAGAGAAAGAGAGAGAGAGACTCTGGGCTTGTCATGGGTGTTTGACACCTCAGAGCCCACCTCAATGACACATTTCCTCCAACAAGGCCACACCTCTTAATCCTTCAAATTCTTTCAAATAGTGCCACTCCCTGATTACTAATCATTCAAATATAGGAGCCTACGGGCGCCATTTTTATTCAAACCACCACAAACATTCTCACCCAAAACGTCAAACATGCCACACTCAGACCCCTTCTACAGTTTCATGATGTCCTTGTTGGTGCCCAAAACAGTATCATGGGATGAGGATGGTGAACTTGTCTGTGGTTTAGGGAAGTGAAGTGGGTAAGCTGGAAAACTCTAGGCCACAGAGGCTTTGGCCTGTGCAAAACAGATCAGCCCAGGTCCTTTTTACTCCTTCTTCTGCAGAATGTCTACTGTTCCTTAAAAGAAATCAGCAGCCCTTGTCTCTCAATTTGCAGGCAACTCCTGAAGCAACATGACCTGGTCCCAGAGACCATTCACCCTGGCTGCTGACCCTGTCACAGACAGTTTTCACTAGGCCTGACAATCCCTGTTCATGCATCAGTTTTATTGCCGTCTCCTCACTACAGCTTTGTTGGTTTCTTTCAGTTCCACCGTCCACTGAGAGCCATCGCTGGGTCATATGGCGGGGACCACGTAAAGCCTGAGAGGAAAGCAGACCACCGGCTTTACAAGAGAGAGAAACAAGTGGAGCTGAAGGCACAGTGGTAGACTGCTAGCCTGGCAGACACAAAGCCCTGCGTGTGGGTCCCAGCATTGCATAGACTGGAGATAGTGGCCCAGCACTGGAGAGGATCACAAGTTCAAGGTTATTATCAGTGCATTGGGAGTTTATGGCCAGCCTGGGCTATATGAGACTTTGTCAAAAACAAACAGGAGAAGAAGAAGAAGAAGAAGAAGAAGAAGAAGAAGAAGAAGAAGAAGAAGAAGAAGAAGAAGAAGAAGAAGAAGCCCCAATTTAAAAATTAACCCTAACTGGGCCCCTCTCTGTCCCGTCTAGCTCTAAGGGGAGCCTGCTGGCTGGGTGGCTTAGACACACAGAGCTGGCAGGCTGAGGCCACATCTACCTTCTGTTCTTCACTGGAAGTAGGGCTGAGGCCCACAGAGACAGCAGAAAGCATAGTCGAGAGTGACCATCTCTGGAAACCAGGTGTCCAGTAGAGGATGGGAAATAAGAAGGGATTTTTTTGGGGCTGCCTGCAGGACAGCAGAGCCTCTCTTGTGAGCAGCAGCCAGCCCCACACACATGAGAACCCCGTGAAGCACGAAGGAGGACACCCAGGAGAAATGTAGGGGACAGTTGCAGGTCAACACAGGGTAGGGTGCCCGGTTCTGCCATGAAGCAGAGTCCCTTCCTCATAAGATCTGAAAGCATCCCTTCTCACACTGTCTCAAACCTTGCAGGCCAGTCCAAGCCACCAGCCCCAGCAACTTTGTTTGCCATGGAAAGCAGGGCTTTGGACTGCCACTTCTGGCCCACCGCCTAGGACAAGGCCATGCTCCGAAGGTCCTGAGAAGTTCTGCAGTCCCAGCTTTGCAGATCTGTTCCCATTGTGGAGGCAGCAGAAAAGTCATTATTGCCCAGGGCCTGTCCCCAACCTGCCCTGAGGTGTTCCTCCCAACCCTCCACCGTCCACACCCTGTTTTGTTTGTTTGTTTGTTTGTTTTTGTTGTTGTTGTTTTTAACTCCACTGCTCTGGTTTCTGCATTAGTGTGGCACAGTGTGCGTTTCTTAATGGTTGTATTGCCTCTTTCTTAGAAGAGTAGCCACAGACTGCAGTGTGGGGGCTATTTTACTGTCAACAGGTGCTTAAACTAATCACTGGGAGAGTGGAGAAGTAGAAAAGAGGAAAGAAGTGGGGGAAAAGGGAGAACAAAGAAATCATCTTCCCTTGGATGATGGCTGCATGGATGGAGGGAAGAGGAAGAGAAGGGGGAAGGAGAAACAGGAAGAAAATGGGAAGTGAGGGAGAGAAGGAAGGAGTGAAAAGAGAGGAAATGGGACAGACAGATAGATGGGTGGAACCATCTTGGTTTCATCTTAGCACAAGAAAGCTGGTGTGATGGTTCATGTGGAGATGCTCCCATGCCTGCAGGTGGAAACAAAGGAGACAAAGAAGAGAGCAACCACAGCTCAGCACTGGTTTGGAGAAACTGAGGACTGGCCCCTGGCCCCTGGCCCCTGGCCCCTGTCAGCAAGCCATATATGTGGGTTCCTTGGCAGCCAGGGCCACAGTAGCCCAGGACCCTGGGATGGGACAAAGGATTGTGGGAGCATGATGGGCTCCCTCTGTGAGCCTTGCATGCAGAGCGTGGTGTGTGGCTCCCACTGTCTCCTCATTAGATGAGGGGACTTGGCTCTGAGAGGAAAGGTGTTTTCATATCCTCTTGACTCATTTTCCCCATCCTGGCCCAACAGAGGAAAAGCCTGAGCAGGTTTGTCCACCAAGGCCAGCTCTTGATCTGGAGAGACTTGGAGAAGGGCCTCCACAGTGGGTTCTGAGCTCACCTGAGGGGAATGAGGAGCCTGAGATGGAGACATTAGGCAGGCAGAAGGGGAGGGGGGTGACTGGGTAGGCCACTGAGCCCATAGTGTTCCCTGACCCTTTGATCCATTCTCTCTCCTGTCTTGGTAGCAATGGCTCAGCACACTCCCATGGCCACCTCTCATAAAGTCACATGGGCCGAAGGGCCCCTCTCCTCCCCTCAGAAAGAGATGAAGGGTTTTCCGGAGACAAGGAAGACTTTACATGTCTATCTTTTCTTCCTGGTGTCCCAAAGGTCCTCTTCCTCTCCTCAGCTCCTCTTCTACCTGAGACATGGCTCCTGGCCTAAGTGGAGGTCCCATGCCTTCTAAGAGAAATGTTGCTTCCAAATTTGGAACTAGTGGATAGCAAGGCTCAGAAAATTTCACCCTGAGGATTGGAAAACTGGACCTAGTTGATGAAGAAGTGCTGGAAGGACCCAGAAGTTTCTGGAGGATGAGGCAAAGGGCCAGGAGGAGAAGTGGGGGCCTGGTGGCCCTGTCTCCACCCCCCATTCCTTCCTCCTCATTTATAATCTGTGAGGTTGTCTTTATTTCATCAGACACTGGAGCAGACAAGTGTGGGAAACTGAAGAGGGAGGACCTTTCAAGAGCCCTAAGAAGAGGAGGTGGACCGGAGTGGGTAGGGAGGGGGAGATGGAGGAATGAGGAGGGAAGAGGGAGAGAGAGGGGAGGAGATGGAGAGACATGGGCTGGGGCTGGGGGCACAGAGTCACAGCCAGCCAGCTAGGAGGGAGGGCATGGGGGCTGTGGTCCCCCAAGTCCCCTGGAAGGAGGGAGGGTTTATCTCACCAGGAACAGCAGCTCAGCCACTGATCTAATCAAATTATTCAGCATTAAAAACTGCCAAGACATTCCGGGACTTCAGCTCCCGGAGCCCCAGCTGGGATCAAATGCTAACCAACGTCGCTGCGATATTTATTCCCACTGTCAGCTGCTGCTGGTCGCTTGTTTTCCGAGGGCTGCATACTAAAATAGAGGCCCTGGAGGGATGGGGGTGAGGGTGAGGGGGCTATCTGGAAAGAAGGCAAGCAGGTAGGGGGGACGAATGCCCCTAGAACCCAGCACAGGGTCTCTTAATTGTCCCCAGGCCACTGTCCTCCCATTTCAAGCCCCTTTCAGGCCAGCTAGCTGAGGTTTTGAGCTGAGACACTTAACCTTGAAAGTTGGTCTGAGTGACTCCGGGTAGGTGACTCTCCTTGTCTGAACTCCTACTCCATCCCCTGGAGCATGGGGTCCCCTTTGCTATGCATTTAATAAGAGGAAGAAAATAACAGGAGTAGCTTCATGGGGCCTGCTGCAGAGCACGAACAGCCCTGGCTGTGTGGTGTTCTCAGAGGTACTTGCCCTCTCTGTGTCTCGGTTTCTACCTCCATAAAAACAGACGTGGTGATCAGAGTCAAGCCCAGAAGTCGGCTATCTCATGGTTAAAGGAAGATCAGTATACCAGAGGACTGTGGTGAGAGCCCAGTGTGTACTGGAAACAGTTCCTGTGCAACAGCAAGGTGGGACGGTGAATATACCATTCAGCAGTGCCCCTGGAGACAAATGCCAGCCAGGGCAGAAGATGATTCTGTCCTGTCGGAGGGTGAAGGTGCCGGGTGCTGGGATCCCCATGAGGGGTCTCTGTAGCCACACACAGAGTGAACATCCCTGCAAGTTGAAGTTCAGAGGCCATTCTTGCCCCTCAGGACAGAAGCAGCCAAGCAGAAGGACTGTGAGCCTTCGGGACACGAGTCTGCCGCCATCTCCCTGAAGGTCATGGCACCCAGGGAAGACTAATTAATTTCCTTTGTTTTTCAGAGTTTCATTTTTTTAAATTACAGACTCCCTCCTCTGTAATAAATACTCAACAATTAAAGCGTTTTTTTTTTCTCCCCACAAAGTGTGACTTCAACATTTCAATGTCCCCCCCTCCCGTCACCTTCACTGCCATAAACAGATTCGGGGAAAACTGCTTTTGACGCCCCAGCTGCCATTAGCCACTTAAAATCCCGTAATTATCATCCTATCATAGGCCTGTTAACGAGCAGTAAAAATAAGGCCATTGAATATGGTAATTTATTCGTAAATTAGCCTAATGAGAATGGGTTTCAGACTGTTTACTTGCTTCGGCCTGTGCAGGGCAGAGGCAGCCACAGGAGTGGTGCCTGCCTGAGCGGAGGGGTCCTCCCTTCAGGGGCTCAGGGTGACATTGATGACTGTCCCCTGCTTCCACGAAGTTCTGCCCGCCCCGCTGAAGGGCAGTGAGGCCTGAGAGCCAGGACCCTAGAGCAGGACTGGGTCTGGGAGGCCTTGTATAGGGCACGTTGTGGGCCTCCAGTTCAGCTTTGCCATCCTTAAAACTGGGGTTTCTGGGCCAGCCAATGGGGTTACCACAGGCAGACGATCAGAGAGCACTGATCACCCATAGCACAGTTGCTAAGCATAGTTCCAAGGTCTCCAGGGTGAGAGATCCATCCCAGGATCAAGCCCAGCCCCTTTGGTGCAGAACCTCAGAATGTGGCCTTATTCAAAACCAGGTCTTTGCCCACACGATCAAGCAGGATGAGGTCACACCGGTTGGGTGAGCCCCAGTCCCACAATTAGTGTGCTTGTGGGAAGACAGGAGGACACAGGTAAGGGAGGAGAGGAGAGACCAGGAACTCCACGGCTTACAGCTTCCCTGTGGAGGCAGAGGTGGGCCAGGAGGCCACAAGACAGGAGAGACTGCGAGCAGCAGGGCTGCTATGCTGGGCTCCTCAGCCATGTGTATTTGAATCCCTCCCTGCCCAGGCATCGTGGGTTCCTGTTGCTGTGACAAATATCAGTGGGTGAGAAACTTGGAAGAGGAAAGGGTTTATCTGGCTTATAATCCATCATGAAGAGAAGTCAGGGCAGGAACCTGGAGGCAGGAGCTGAAGCAGAGGCCATGGAGGGGTGCTGCTTACTGCCTCACTCACCATGGCTTGCTCAGCCTGATGATACAAACCATCTTCCCAGGGGTGGCCTGCCCAGAATAGGCTGATCCTGTCCCCCTCCATCAATCATTAATTAAAAACAAAAACCCAAAACTCCGTTAAACTTAGCTACAGACCAAATTGTCAGACCAATCTGACAATCTGATGGAGGCACTTTCTCGACTGAAGCTCTCTCTTCCCACATGACCCTGGCTGGTATCAGGTTGAAAATGTCTGACCAGGACAGAGCAGGAGAGGATAGGAACCGTCTCAGCTCATAGGTAAGAAGTCCTTTGAAATCTTCTATGGGTCTCTCTCTTTCTCCACCTCCGTCTGCAGCTTCATAACTTCCCTGACTGGATTCAAGATCCTCTGAGCCAGATGCCATCCTTCCCATGAGGCCGCCATGCTGCTATAGCCCCAACCCTCCCACTTCCGTGCTTACAGACACCCCAAGGTTTTTCTGAGGTCACGCAGTCCCAAGCAGCTGGGACTATCTTAGAATGGAGACCTGTCTCTCTTTCCTGAATGTTCTCTCCCACAAAACGACAACAAAGAAATCACTGATTCAAGCACCAGAGCTGGTGGCATGCTTTTGGTAACCCATCTTGTCCTGGGGTGTCCTGGGCTGTGAAAGACAAGGGGAGCCTTACCTTTGGTTTTATTTGTTCTTTGGTGGGTAGATTCAGGAAAGGGCAATAAACTAGAGGAGACCAGAGGCCTCGCCCCCAAACCCACAGCCTGGCTCTCTGCGTTCATGCCTAGCTCCACCACTCATATTCCTGAGGCATTCACGGCCTCTACTCAAGGATGTCTTCCCTCCTCTCACAGCCGTGCTGCCTAGCTGCGAGCATCCGGGTCATTTCCCTTCTGCCCTGACACAGACAGGTGGTGATGAGGTTTCCAACTGACTTTCAACCAAACAGATTTCCAAGCCTGTTTGAAGAGGGGAGTAAATGAAGACCCACAGGGTGAGTTTCTGACTGTGGATTTAGCCAGAGTCCCCAGTTCTGACTTGAGTTCTCTGGAGGTGTGTGTGTGTGACCTAGATGCGTCTGAAGCACAGTGGCTTCAAGGCTTAGTGAAGGGAACTGAGCATCTATCTGCTAGGTGCACACAGGGCAGGCTCTAGGGGCAGGGTGGGTCTGGTCAGGAGATAGATGTGAAACCTTTGGGAGCCAGTTACAGGACACGTCAGGAGAGCTGGCTGTAGGGACCCACTGAAGAACAGATGCTGGGGATCTTCCAGGTGAGCAGAGCCCAGGTGGGCCCCCAGTCCACTCAGCCCCAAAGAACACCGAAGCCAGAAGACAAGCAGTGGCTGCTGGGCAGAGCATCTCTGGATGAGCTACATACACTAAGCATGCTGGGAAATATTAAAAGCCTTCATAATGGGAGGTAGGAAGATGGCTCAGTGAGTAAGAGTATTTGCTGTGCAAGCATGAGAACATGAGTTCAAATCTCCAGCCCACATGTAAAAACTGGACACGGCTGTACATATTTATAAACCCAGCATTAGGGAGCTGAGATGAATCCTGGGACTTTATGGATTCCTGCTTGGCCAAAATAGCTAGCTTCGGCTTCACTGAAACACTCTGTTAAGAGCATGTAGAGGAGAGGAATGACACAGGACAGCTGACCTCTACGTGCATACAGTCTCTCTGTCTGTGGCAGAGAGACAGAGAGACTGAGACAGAGAGAGAGGGAGGCAAACAAAACACCTTGATGGAGGCTGTGCTGGTATTTTTGTCAATGTGACATCAATTACAGTCATCTTGGAGGAAAGAACCCCAGTTGAGGAATTGCTTCCGTCTGCTCGACCTGTGAGCATTTCTGTGGGGTCTTCTCTTGACTGGTGGTTGATAGAGGAGGTCTCAGCCCCCTGTGGATGGTGCCACCCCCCTGGGCAGGTGCTTCTGGTTGGCATAAGAAAGCAGGCTGAGTGAGTCAGTATGGCTTCTGCCCCCAGGTTCCTGCCTTGCATTCTTGCCCTGAGTCCCTTCCATGATGGGATGTGATCGGGATATGGATAAATTTCTTTCCTCTTCCTGCTGCTTGTGGCCGTGATGTTTATCGCAGCAACGGAAAGCAAACTAGGACAATGACCCAGCTGGGTGTGATAGCACACACCTGTGTCCATGGCAGGAGAATTGCAAGTTCTAGGCCAGCCTGAGCTATACATAGGAGAACTTGTTTCAAAATGGCACAGACAAAGTCTATTTTTTGTGCAGACACCGTATGCTGCCTGCCCTGGGGTCCTGAAGAGAGGCCTGGAGATGGAAGTCTCATTGGATACTGCAGATAGTGTCTAGATGCCAAAGATGGAGCCCCAAGCAAGCTACTGCCAATGTCTGTTCCTGGCCCCCACATATGAGCTGGATGGCTTATTCTGTACAGTCTCATGCCTTCAGGCTCACAGGGAGTTAGAAGCTGCTGCGGTAGGCCTATCCCAGTCAGGGAGTGGGCACTGATTCAGCCATGTCCACCCTCAGGCCCCACTGTCTGTGTCCATAGGCATGTCCCTAGGAGAAGTCAGGTGCTGTGACAGCCATTGGTCTCCACAGGCAGGTTAGAGGTGACCTTTGCCCAGTTTGTTAAGAAAGGATTTGACCAAGCATTGCACAGTCCCAGCTTCTCTTTTCTCTGCTTGCACCAAGCATTGCTAAGACTATCGCATGCGTTCCTTCGCCCATCACATAGGCGGTCCACAAACTCCTCACTGAGCAGCGTCTAGGCACCAGACAGCGTCTGTCCTGGGCTGGGGATGCAGAGGGTCCCAGGCCTCCTGCTAAGGGGTGGATGACAGACCTCCAGAGGACCACGTGTTGAAGGTTTGGTTCTCTGGGGCCTCCAGAGAAGCAATAGATCATTTAGAAGTGGAGCCTTTTGTGAGGTGCTGGGAATTGAACCCAAAGCCTCCTGTGTTCTATCCCTGAGCCACACCCAGCATCAGCCCCTTCTTTTCTTCTTTTCTTTCTTTTCTTCGTGTGTGTGTGTGTGTGTGTGTGTGTGTGTTTTGTTATTGTTGTTGTTGAAACTTGAGACAGGATTTCTCTGTGTAGCACTGGCTGTCCTAAAACTCATCCTGTAGACTAGAGTGGCCTCAAACTCAGACATCTGTCTGTCTCTGCCTCCCAAGAGCTGGGTGAAAGAAAGAAAGAAAGAAAGAAAGAAAGAAAGAAAGAAAGAAAGAAAGAAAGAAGAAAGGAGAATGTGACTGCTCCTCGGTATGGTGAAGGAGAAGGTTTTATAGTAGATATGAGTGAGGGAGAGCCTAGCCAGAGGCAGAGATATCTGAGAGAGTCCAGAGTGGACATGACTCTGAGCTGGGCCATCTAAGGAGATGGGGGAGGGGAGAGGAGAGCCAGAAGACCAGGAGGCCAAGAGGCCAAAAGGGTAAAAGGATGACAGGGTAAAAGGACCCTCATATCCAAAATGTCTGGACTATATAGAGAACAGCTGGGAGATAGGCAGCCCAGCCCCTGGGCTGGAGAGTTCAGGGTAGGGAGCAGGATATTCCAGCAAGGTAGGGACCCGGGGGAGACTGGGAGAACCTTGTGGCCAGGGTCTGCTTAAACATATTAATTAGCACCTTAATTAGCCATTTGTCCTGAGTTTGAGGCCTACCACTGGGACTAAAGGCTTAGGCCACTACCACCCAGCATTCCCTTTACCCCTGTCCTCTCTCTTAACTTTGTATGTATTTTGTATGCAGCCCCAACTGGCTTTACACCTGCAGTCCTCCTAAGTGCTAGAATTACAGGTCTCCACTGCCAGGCTGACTTGTGGGAGGTCTTTAGGCAACTGAGGGTGTGGCCTCCAAAAGGATTGTGGGAGCCAGTTTCTTTCTCTTCATTTCCTGGCTGAGGAAGGGAGTGGTCTTGTCTGCAACCTGCCTGCCCCAGTGTTCTGCCTGCCACAGACTCAGACAGCGCTCATCACAGACTGAAGCCTACAGAACTGTGCAACAAAGTAGACTTTTTCTCTTTGCAAGTTGATCATCCCTGGTTATTTTGATATAGTGATATAAAGCTGACTCATTTGTCTCCTACATTAAGGATTCCAGAAGTGAACAGAATGGTAAGCAAAAGAGAGAGAGAGAGAGAGAGAGAGAGAGAGAGAGAGAGAGAGAGCTCAGTGCAGACCACTGTTGGAAGCTTGCCCAGGAAGGACAACAGCAAGAAGCTTCCTAAGCCACCCCACACTCAGGTGCTAGCAAATTCTCTTCTCTCCAGAGGCAAAACAAAAAGAAAAAACAAACAAACAAAACCCCCAAACAACCAACAAACACACAAAACAAAATAAAAACAAACAAAAATATGTAGCAGTCAAAACCAGCCTGGGCTTACCTGCGTCTCTTGCCTTCGTCAAACGTGGGCTTACCCGAGTCTCTTGCCTTTGTCAAATGGGTGGTTTTGAGCAGGTAGCCAGATTTCTCTATGCTTAATCTCCAAAATTATGACTAGAACAGTGTGACTGCTCTCTTGGCCTGTCACAGAACTAAATGGCAAAGGATTCTGAGCACTGTCTGGCACATACTGCTATTATTACAGGGGATTGGTTTGTAAGAGGAATAACCCAGACCCCTAGTGAGGCAAGCATGCATGCCATTTCCTGCAACAGAAGTAAGAAGGGAGGCTTGCTGGAAATGGTGTCTGACCACCTCAGAAGGATCTAGAAGTCCTGAACTTTCTGGTTTTGACTTTAACCCATTTCTGTCTTGTTTTTTGTTTGTTTTGTTTTGTTTGTTGTTGTTTTGCTCTGAAACTTCTCCCAACAGTGGAAGACAAGAAAGTCCCATCTCCCAGGCTGGGGAGATTCTTCTCAGTGGGTAAACAGGCTTGATATGCTAGCATGATACCTGAGTTTCTATCTCCAACACACACATGCTGTGCTTTTTTGTCCATGACTATTTCTCCAGCATGGTCAACTCCAGCCCTCTAGACTCATCTAAGTAAGGAATGACACATTTGTCCTTCTTAGCATCTCAAATTGCAAAATACTGGAACTTCCTCAAGTTCACAGGCCACCAAAATCTGAAAAGATGGCTTCCCTGTACTATTCTCTCCACTTCCTGTCTGAACAGGAAGTGACCACTTCCTGTCCCATAGGTCATGTAGCCAAGGCTCTGGATCCAAAAGTCTTTGCCTCAGTATAGGCTTGGGCATAAAATTCCATTTCTGTCTCACACCCAGTGACTGAGGACCACCTACGAGCAAGGAGTGATCTCAGAACCTACCCTCACAGCAGGTGTCAACAGGAAGGAGACCCGGCCAGAAACCATGTTGAGATTGAACTGTTGAGACACACTGGCGCCTCTGCCTCCTGGCATTCCTCTCAGTGAATGAGCTCAGACTCATCTGTTCCCAGCCACAGTGGGCTCAATTTCAACAAGGGAGTGACTTGGTCACTGTGATGCCTGTTCCTGTGATTGGACTGGGCTGGAATGAAGATGTCCTTATGCCGGTGAGGCTGGCTGTCGGTCAGGTACAGGTGCTCTACACAGCTGTGTCCCATGGGCCTCTCTGCCATCCTTCACTTACATTTTTTTTTTCCGGAAATACAAAGTCTGACAAGATACACTTTCTCCTCGTGGGCTTCACGAGGACTCAGGGATGGGATAGTAGCTACACTACTTTCAGGTACACATGAATAAAGCACGCCATTGACATTGGCATTGAGGTTGTGTACAGTCGGCATTTCATACAGCCTCGAAGGTTTCATGAGCAAAGGTTCCTTTGACTGAGGGAGGCTGTTCCAGCAACTCTACTGAGAGTGACATGCAATCCCTGAGCCTCACTGGATCTATGCTCACTGGATCTAAGTCTTAGTTACTTTTCTATTGTTATGATCATGACCGAGGAAACTTACAAAAGAAAGTGTTTAATTGACTTATAGTTTCAGAGGGTTAGAGTCCATGAAGGCAGAGCAAAGGGACATCTGAGAGTTCACATCTTAATCTGCAAGCAAGAGACAAAAAGAGAGACCGGGACTAGGCATGAGTCTTTTGAAAACTCAAAGCCTGCCCCCAGTGACACATTTCTTCCAACAAGGCCATACCTTCTAATCATTCCAAATAGCCCATCAACTTGAGACCAAGTTTTCAAACACCTGAGCCTCTAAGGGGAAGAAATAGTCTCATTCAGACCACCACAGAGTTTCAGGAATCGTTCTAAAATTATGCAGGGAATGTTGGGGTACTTCACTTACCCTGGCCTGAAGAGGAGTTACCCCAGACTTTTGGGTGTATCAATACTCCAGCTTCCTCCCTCCTCAGACAGGGGCACTAAAGCTTACATTTTGGTTTTTACCAGAATTTGTCTGCAGGGTTCCCCTCTGGTCTCCAACAAGGATGATGAGAGCTGTGTGTCAGTCTTTTCCTCCAACACTTCCTGCTCTTGACTCCTCTCAAAGCCTGACCCTGCCACCAAAGGCAGGCAGTGGTGAGAGGGCTACAGGCTAGGCTTACAGATCCTTTTGTCCAGTGCTTGGAAGGATCCCAGAATTAGGCACACGTGAATATTTCTACATCTCAGAAGGTACATGATGACAGATCTCAGGCAGAACGTGCCCACATAGCTGGAACCTTGACCTTCCTTTCATACCTGAGCATACTGAGCACATTCCCTAACCCCAACACCATGGAGACTCAGCCCACGGAAAAGCTGTTGCCCACCCCTGCCCATCTGTCTATGAGTGCCCTAAACACAAAAGACCGTGCACAAAGTATGGGTTCTTTGGGAGAAACAGCTTCAGGGTATAGCCCAGAAGACACCCCATAACTTTCGGTCTCCAGGGAACCCTGCGGAGCCCAGGCCTTTGCAGAGTCCAGCGGTGTCTGTGGCTTCAAACTTCTTGTTCCAACCTAGATCAGCCAAGTGCTTAAGATTCTGGGCACAATTCATCTCTGTAAGAAGGGTATGAGTGTCTGCCCAGCTCTCTCTCTCTCTCTCTCTCTCTCTCTCTGTGTGTGTGTGTGTGTGTGTCTGTGTGTGAGTGCACGTAGATGCATGTGCACAGATGTGTGTACATGTAGAGGCCCACCTTTTGTTGAGGCAAGCTCCCTGACTTGAAATTTGCCAAATAGTCTAGGGCTGTCTGACCACAGCCAAGGGATGGTCTAACCAGGATGGCCACGAGACCATTCATTCAGCACCTACTGTGTCACCTGTTTCCTGGGAACTGAGGGTCAACAGATACCACTTAAATATCCTGTGTGGGCAGGTAGGCTGTGTGTCTAATGGCTTGACAGGAGACAGGGGCAGCTGGCTAATAGAAAAAGAGTGGAGGAGGGGGGTAGAAGCTAAGTGGGGAGGTGGGTTGAACTTGAAAGCCACCTCTGCCCCATTTGCAGTGGCAGCCAGGGTCACCTCCCTGTTCTTATCGGTGCTGGAGGTCGGGTCACCATCCCCTTTGCTGGCTGTCTGCGGAGCCTCACACACGCTGGGCTGGCAGGAGCTCTGCCACAGAGCACTGACAGCAGTGCCAACAAACCCCTAGCACACAGCTGGGCACTGGACGCTGCTCTAAGTATTGATGACCCAGGCTCCCTGCTGGATCTAAAGGAGTGAAGGCTATTCATCCAGCTCCCTAAGAGACAGGGGTGTGGTCACATCCCCCCCCCACCCCGAGACAACTCAAAGGTGCAAGAGGTGTGGGGGCGGGGAGTGAGCCCCTACCTCTCTCTTTACTGACCTTTACTGACAGGCCATGTTCAGTTATACAGGAGGACATTTGTGAATGAGCCCACAGGATCCCAGGGCCAGTCACAGACACCTTACTGGGTGCTCCTTGGGCCTGCCTATCCCCTTTGGTCCCCACAGACAAGCCTGTTGCCCTTCTTCCTTTCCCTGGATCTTTCCTGATTGAGCACACACTTCCCCTGGCCTCCTGGGGTGGCTACTCAGACAGAGGAGCTGCGGGCCCACGAGGCCAGGCCCCATCCCAGCAGCCGGGGCCCAGTCCCTCATTATCCTCCCGCAGCTTCACAGTAGAAATCATAAGCGCTTTGTGTCAGCTCCATGCTGGCAGCCTCGCGGCAGGAGGCGATTGAGGTCAGGGAGGCAGACAGCCTACCCATCACGGCCGCGCGCCATTCCTCACTGGTGACATGCAATCTCCCGCCGAGGGTCACCTCTGGGGAAACCATCCCTCCCAGCCCAGCTCAAGTGCCAAATTGCAGCTTTGCCGGTCCCCACGTGCAGGGCACCCGCTCCAGCCGCCTCCATAATAAATGGTTAACCTGCGGCCTCTCCCTTCTGCATCCGGTCCAGGCAGTAAGCGCATTAACCCTCAGCTGGGCCATGCGTGGGGCTGGGAGGAAGAGCAGAGACTGGTCCTGGGACACAGGGATGGGCCCAAAGAGGCAGCAGAGGCTCCCAGTCTGGGTGGGCGGGGTGGGGGAGGGGGCAAGGGACAGAAAGCTGCTGCAAGGAGCCTTAGGTCCTCCTCCTCTCTGTCACCTGTGCCTGTGACTGGCTGAGGGTTTCTCTCTGATGCTGGGCTCACTAGGAATGTACGGCGTGGCCTCTGGGAGTCCACGGTGTGCGTGTGAGTGTGTGCACATGCCTCTGTGTGTGTGTTTGGGGGGGGGATGGGGGAAAGGATGGGAGGATAGAGGAGAGGCAGAGAGACAGGGCTGAGGAGAGACAAGTGTAAAGGGAGGGGAGAGGCTGAGCTGGGGAGAGGGGCCGGAGAGAGACTCAGAAGGGGGAAGCAGTGGAGGGGTGGAGGGCTGGTGGACGCAGCCGCGCTGAACCAAAGAGCAGGGCAGGCTCCCTGCACACTCGAGGAAAAGCCCTTTGTTATCTACAGGACCTGGACATCCCTTTACCCTCCCTGCACGGTATCTCCAGACCTGCTCACAAGCCCTCAAGAGCACTCCCACCCAGGCAGCCACAGGCTCCACTCACAAGCACATTCACACACACCTTGCCTCATGTGTGCATGTGCACACAACACACACATAACTGCACACGCACTAACATGGAGACAGCTGGAAGCAGTCACACATACACACGCATGCATCGTGCATGCTACACACGCCCTGCATGGACGGCCACACATTCATTTGTGAATGTACGTGCATTTGGCCGCTCCAAGTTATATCACACACATAGTCACACATGCACGTGTGCTCTTGTACACATATTTCCTGGCATGCGCGGTCACAGGCACACCCGTGTGCACACACAGCCTGGGGCCAAGCCCGTTCCCTCCCCCGCACACACAACTCAGCCATAGAACAGTGTGTCTGTGTCAGAGCAAAGGGAACACCTCAGCCTGGGCGAGATTGGCACACACCCAGGCCGGGGGGCCTCAGGAGGAACAGGAAGGCTGATGGGAACTAGGAAGCTGCAGTCAGCTGGGCAGAGCGTTCTGATCCAACCCGGTCCACCCAGGCCCTTAGGGCGGGCCGCTGGGCTTCCAGACCAGACGGGTATACTTAGAAACATGGCTGTCGATGGGACAGAGCTGTGCTTCACAGCTATGGGTGGCCCTGCCCCGCTGACCCCTGACCCCTGACCCCAGCCGCAGGCCAGCAAGTCTTAGTGAGCTTTGTGAGCCCCATGCATCTCCCCCCCCCCGCCAGTGTTATTTGTCCATCTGTCTGCACCCGTCCTGGGTTCCTAATGAGCCCATAGTTTCCAGACCACCCCCAATGTGGCTGCTGTGATGAAGGGTACCGGGCACAACCAACCAAAGCCATAACACTGACAGGCACTTCCTTTTTTAAAAATGCAAGAGAGTGGGAAGGATGGGAGGCTCTGTTTAGGAAAGAGCAAGAGAGAGAAGCGTTGTTTCCAGAAAGTGTGCTGACAGGACAGCAATGCCTTCCTGAGACTCTCGGGCTGATATCGGGACACAGATGTTCAAGATGCTATCCCGTGGACATTCGTCATTAAACAACTGTGTCATCCACTTTGGGGTAGGCCACGCTGGTCCCCAGAAAAAGCTACAGTGGACAACCTGCCTGGCTTAAATGCCGGACAGATCCCCCATTGCCACTGAGCCTTGGGTTATTCCTGTGCGCACAGGTAAGGACCCCAGAATGGCTGCTGAGGTTCAAAGAGGGCCTGAACAGTGCAGCGCACACGGTGAGTCACGGTGCCCAAGAGCAACTTGCCAACTGCGGTATTCATCGGGAACTGACTGAGCCCTTCCCTGCGCCGGGCCCTGGAGTGGCTGCTAAGGACTTAGCCGTACTGAAGACAGACAAGCCCCTGCCCAGGTAGGGTTGAGAGCCCACGACTGGGAGACAAAAATGAAGCCATGATGACCATCCTACCGTGTTCCTGCACCAGTCTGGATGCTTCCAATAAAAGAAAGTGGAAGGACAGAGTGCGAAGAGGGAGGGCAGGAATGAGTCTGCTCATGGCTTCTACCCCCCGTATTTTCTCAAAAATATGTATGTAAGAAGTCTTAGCCTCAACTCTGAAGGACAGGGCAGAGCCGCAGCAGTCACTGTGCTGGGTGAGTCATTAAAGTGAAGGGCACAGCATGTGGCTGCACACCTGTGGTTCCTGCAACCAGGAGGGATAGCACATGGCTGTCACTCCCATGTGGGAGGCTGGGGCTAAGGGATTACCAATTGAGGGTCACCCTGAGCTACCAGCAAGTTCCTTGTCAGGAGAAGAGAAACAAAAACAAGTAAAAGCTGTAAGTGTATAATGCAGTCAGTGAACAGTTTCTGTCTTTAAAAAGAAAGTGTGCAGAACCTCCACTCAGATGTAGCCTGTGGTAGCTCAGTAACCAATTGGTTTCCCAAAGTGAGGGGAACAGGGACTATTTCTAACAGGAACTCGATGACTGGCTCTTTGGTCTCCCCACCCCCGAAGGGAGGAGCAGTCCTGTTAGGCCACAGAGGAGGGCTTTGCAGCCAGTCCTGAAGATACCTGATAAAACAGGATCAGATGAATGGGGAGGAGGTCCCCCCCATCAGTGGACTTGGAAAGGGGCACGGTGGAGATGAGGGAGGGAGGGAGGGAGGGACTGGGAGGGAATGAGGGATCGGGACACGGCTGGGATACAGAGTTAATAAAATGTAACTGATAAAAAAATAAATAAAAGAAAAAAAAAAGAAAAAAAAAAAAGAAAGTGTGCATGTGTATATGTGCTTGTATGGGTGTGAGTGTGTATGCATGTGTACGCATGTATGTGTGCGTGTGGTGTGTGTGTGTGTACATATGTCTGTCTCTGGTCTGGGCTTTTTGAGATTTTGCTTATTTTCATTTTATGCACGTGTGTAGAGTGGCCTCAAAGTCAAAAAGGGGGCATTGGAGCCTCTGGAATTGGAGTTACAGAGGGCTGTCAGCCATGTGGGCCCTGGGAACCAAACTCAGGTCCCCCTGAAGAGCAGCCGCTGCTCTTAGCTGCTCAACCACCGCTCCATCCTTCGTTTATTTTTATTTTTTTATTTTACTGTTTTCCCCATTTGTGTGTCAGGGGTGTGCCGTGTGTGCAGGTACTCAAGGAGGCCAGCGGAGGATGTCAGAGCCCCTGGAGATGACTCTGAGTCTCCCAGTGTGGGTGCCAGGACTGAGCAGAACTGCCGCTTAGTCCCCAAACCATCTCTCCAACACTGTCTGTCCGTTCTCTGCTTGCCTACTGTGTGCCAGGCACCATGCTAAGCTGCGGGGACATTGTCTCCAGGGACACAGTCCTCCATGGAAGCTAGCTGAGGACCGTTCCCCGGCGCTGAGAGATCAGATGGCCATGACCGCTCAGACTATAAACTAACTATAAACTAACAGACACTTGGTCCTGGAATGTGAACTATGGCTTGGAGGTGGCAGTGGAGAGCTTCCAGCCCCAACCCTGAGAGGCAGCCAAATGGAGAGGGCCCCAGACCAGGATTCTCACGGGAAACACTGATAGAGCAGAGATAGCCGATCACCCAGCAGCGGCAGGCTGAGAGAAAAAGGGAGGAGCAGGGAGGGGGTCACTGCTCCTGGCAGAAGGAACAGCACGTGGGAGGGTCAGTTGTGAGGCCTGACAGTCCTGATTCAAATCCCACCACGGCTCAACCACTGGCCAGCTAGCTAACTCAGGGTCCCTGAGTCTCGTAAAATGAACCTCGGGGGGAGGGGGGACTCCAGTTGGGCTGTCAAGGGGCTCCAAATGGGAGGGAGTTTTACAGAGCCAAGTCCTAAAACAAGGCTGGTATCTTGCACAGTGGGGAAGGAGTGTGGCTTAGTGGCTTCCTGGCTGTACCTGTTGGCAGCCTCGGTTTCCCCAACCATGAAATGAGGCTTCTGTTTCCCCACCACAGGAAAGTCTTCTCTCAGGACACAGAGCACACAGGATAGGACCAGTGTCTGGATTATCACTGGCAGGGAATAGTTTTACATACTTGTTAAATGGCTGACTTCTGAGACTCAAGTAACGATCTCTTCCCTGGCCGTTTGGCCTTGGAAAGCAAAGGTCTTCTAGCAGGCCCTAGAATGTCCCTCCCCCATGAACTCCAGACACCTAGCAGCTGAATTCAGCAGAGCCTGGCTCCCCACCTTCCCCGCTCTTCCCTGAACTGGCTCCAGCCTTCACACTGTTTTCTCACCCATAAAATTGGTATGTGTTCTGGACTGAATCATTGCTCTCCAACAAAAGTTAGGTTGAGAATGTAGGGATACGATCTTAGTTGGAAAAGGGTCTTTGTGGGTGAAATTAGCCAAGACCAGAGAGTCCAACCTCCCATGTGTGATCTCTTCAAAAAGAAAATTCAGACATAGATAGACAAGAGTGCGGCAACAGGGATGGGGGTGGGGTGGGGATGAAGCAGCATGGGCCACCAGATAAGGGACAGTTGGGTTGCCAGAAGCTGACTGAGTCCAGGAGGCCCTCCTTAGAAGTCTCAGGAGAGCAAGGCTCATCCATGCCCTTAAGCCTTGAGTTCCAGGAGTGTGGGAACCATGTTCTTTGTCTGTGAACTGCCTGGGCTGTGGAATTTCCTTATAAAGCCCCGAAACAGAAATGCAGAATGGCAGCTGACCGATGTGCCTTGAGGTCTGTGGGACTTGAAGGCCTCACAGAGTCCCCCTTGGATGTTGTATGGCCACTTTCAACTGAGCAGCCTCTGTTGGCTCCAATGAAAGGGACAGAGGAGACAAGGCAGAGTGGATATCAGTGCCTGGGTCAACCCCTACTGTCTAACCTTAGAGAATGTCACGTCCTCAAAGTTTTGACATATTTGAGCAGCCCTGGCAGTCAAATATGTCCTCCTGCGGGGTCTGCAGCCCTGAGCTCATTCAGAACCTCACCTAGCCTTCAGCTTCTGGAGCCTCGGAGTTGCCGAGGCTGCACATGTACAGACAGACCTTCCACAAGTCCCCTCGCCCCGCTGCCCAGGTGCAGCTTGACCAACCTGGTCCTCCTCTCAGCTGCTCTGACCACCGGCATCTGCACCCCGGAGCTTGCTGCAGACCCTTCATCTTCAAGGAAACAGAAAACACGCTCTCACGTTTACGGCTATAACTTCCCAAACAAACGTGATTCCTATAACCATAAAACAAAGCCCAAATGAGCTGGCCCTGGACCAGGAGGGAAGGCGGGAGGTGCCTGGGTGCCGGAGGGCCTCTCGGCTGCAAGGCCGGCTGTGAGGATTTCGACACCTCAGCCTTGCAAACGCTTAATATTCCAATGAGCACCCGAGCAAGGCATTAGGAGCGAAGGAGTGCATGAATGCCCTCAGAGCTGGGGGAATATTACTCACCAGGTCACGGTCGACTGCATAAAATACAACCCTCATATATCATTATAACTGCCAGCCAGCGACAGTTATAATTGAGACGGCAATAACTAGGAGAGAGTTCTTTAATTTAACATCCAATTATTACAAGTTATCACTTCTTAATAAATGTAATATAACAGACAATCAATGTTGCATGCGACGGCCCAGACTGCAATGGGACGGGAAATTTATATCCTGGGGAAAAAAAATATACTCTGTGTAGTGTGCGTGCATGCATGCACGCATGTGCGTGCGTGTGTCTATGTGAATGCTTCGGCTCTCCTGTCTGTGGAGCTTGCGGTGAGTGTGCCAATGCTCTGGCTATAAATAGCTGAGTTTGCCTAGGCAGCTAACGTCTCCACATTTGCATATGTACAATAGCCCCAGGCCAAGGGAGAGGGAAGAATGAAAAGAGGGGAGAGGCTTCTTCTCAGGGCTGCAGGCTCCTTGGAGGAGCAGCAAGGGGAAGCAGGGCCCAGCGGGCACAGCGCCCAGGGTGGCAGCTGGGACAATTACTCTGAGCCTTAACCAGGCCGAACAAGTTTTTTTGTTTTTTTTTTTTTAATGGATTTAAATGTTGGGGTCCTTTTTTTGTTTTGTTTTGTTGGACACAGAGGAAAGGAGCCTATTATGAAAGAGCAGCCTGACACTTCTTTGTAGAGTGGAAGCATCCATGCGCCCAGCACCCCAATAAATGAATACGCATGACCATCACCCCCAGGAAGGACCCCTTGTCTGACCCTTTCACCAACTATATCAGTTCAGCATGGCTCCACTTCCACGGGCCTGTCTTTACACTGGATGGTGAAGCCGGCTCTTTCCCTTGGTGTTTCTCATGGTGATGGTGGCCTCTGCATTACAGAAACATGCTCATTTGTATTTCTACATGACCGCTTTCACTGTGAAAACCGGCCTTACTCCACATCTCCATTCTCCCGTGAGGGGACCCAGGGTTGTTTTAGTCTCCGGGGAACTCTGTACAAGGTGCTGCTGGATGTGTTCAGAGCCTGTGGGGACTTTCCTGTATGGTGGACACCTAGGAATGAAGCCTGGGGGCTCACTTGGCCTCCAGACATTTCTGCTTTAGTCTTAACACATGGCTACTTCTGCCATTTTTTTCCTTCCTGCTGGCTAAATGTTACAGTTGCTCTGCTTTCTTTGCCAACACTTGACGCTATCTGTTTTATTGGCTTTAGCCATGCCAGAGGGTACACAATCAGAGATTGCTGTACTCTGGCCACTCACTTCCTTGAGGACTTAGGACATTACCTGTTTTAATGATTTTGCCTGTGGCTTCCCTGGTAAAATGTCTGTTTGATGTTTGGGGTATTTCCTATTGGGTCCTCTGTCCTGTTCTTATTCCCAAGCCTACCTGCTCCTCCCTTATCTTTCTGTTAGGGAAGAAATGATTGTAAATCTTGATGAAATCTAAATTGTGGGTTATTTCTTGTTCTGTGCAATACAAAATGGCGATCATTTCAAAGGTACTCAAGGTGATCTCTGTGGAGGGGCAGAAGAACAAAGAAAACATTTGGTTTACTCTAAGTCACTGCTGTGGGCTCTGTGGGCAGAGAGCTGCCTCCCCCCCTCAATATCTCCACACCCACCTGTGGTATAGTGTCACCCCCTGCCACGGTCAGTCTTTTTTGCTGACCAGAGGTGACAAAGCTGAATGCAAAGGGTGCCACTCCCAACCTCAAGAAATAAAACTCTCCCAAAGAAAACAAGATTCTCAGAGTCTGAGTTTGATGCACACTTCTTAAATAAGATAGGAAAAGGTCAAAGGTGCGTGAACACCAGAAACAAGAAAACCAACGTGCCGGGCTTGGTGAGAAGTGGTTTTGTTATTCAGAAGACATTCGTTAAGAAAGGCTGACAGGCAGGCAGAGCATTTGAGCTGGGTTCCTGTTTCTAGACGCCTTTGTACACATTTGTTTGTGCTGGACTGCAGAAACTGGAGACAGCACACCAAGATGAACCATGAAAGACACTTTTGCAGAGAATGGAAGCCCCTTCCCACAAGGGTTTCCTCTAAGGGACAGCATGTTCAAGAAAGCTCTTGCTACAAGCTGGAGAGGGGCAGGTGCTGTGTGAATGTCTTGCAAGGGCCACTACCAGGCCCACACTCCCACCCACACCCCACACCCCCAAGCTTCCTGGGCTCCTTCCTCGGCTCTCTGGCTGACTCTGCGTCTCTGAAGCATTTAGTTAGCCCTCCCTTTGCAGCCCCACTTCAGGTGCTGGTGCACCGCTTCATCCTGGGGAGGAGCCTAAGCTTAGGTGCTCTGAGCTCAGACCTTTGAGCCTTTCCTCTTCCTCTTCTTGATCTGTCTGGGCTCCAGCCTCCGCCTGGCCTGCTTTCTCTGCAGGTTTTCTTGCTGTTTCTCTGACCTCCACTTAAAGGACATGACTGTCTCCACGTCTCCACATTTCCTCCCCGCAGCTGCCTGGGTCTACAGCTGGCCCACCCTGATTAGACCTTTAATAAAACTGCCCTGAGCTTCTTCCTTCCAGATCCGTTTTTAAATTCTTTTATTAATGAGTCTTCTGGCCCCCCAAAAAGGAGACTCAAGGTCCCTGGTAAGACCTCATTGTTTCAGCTCTTCAGAGGATTTCTTTTCCTAAGATTTATTTTTATTATTTTAATCAGGTGAGTGTGTGCACGTGAGCACAGGCTTTGGCTCCTAGAACTGGAGCCACTGACCGGTGCTGAGAACCACACCCAGGTCATCTGCAAGAGCAGCTAGTGTTCATAATCCCTGTGCCCTCTCTGTGGTCCCAGGAGACCTGACTTTGTACTGTAAACTACAATGTAAACATGCCCGAGGACTCTCGTGTGCACCATGAGACCAGGCTGCCGCGTCACCAGGAGTGGTGGTTATCTAAGGACGTAGAAAACACCAGGAGGGCTTCCTGGAGAAGGGGAGTTTGAACTTCCTCAGGGGACCAACAGCAGGGAGAAGCTAAGGCTTGGAGGCAGGAGCGAGGTGGTGGGTTCTACAGCTAGCATCCTTTTCCAGGACATCCCATAGATAGGACAAACTTCCAGGAACAATAGACTGGTTGTCATGGTTACAGCACCCTTCAGACTCAAGGTTGAGGTCAACCATCTCTGAGGCGGAGAAACGGAAGACTGGAGTGGGGAAGGCTCTTGCTTCAGGTTATACAGCTGTTTCACAGCCAAGAATTCTGACTCCCATGGACATATTTTCTGGAGTCAGTAGGCAACGCGTAAGGAAAGAAGTGGGGAGAACAAGAGAACATGAGGGGATCCAAGGCAGGAACCATACAGAGTAGGTGGACTGATATGCAGGTTGAGTATGCCTGAGACCCCTGCCAGAGGCCAGAGCCAGCCACTGACAGCCAGCTCCCATTCGGACAGCCCGGTGTCCTGGCAAGAGCTGTCTCCGCCCGAAGGAAGACTCAGCTCTAGGTTGTCAGCAAGGCAACACGCGCTGGCAGAGTCTTTAAAAGGATTAGGATTTGAGGCACCAACTACATGAGGGGAGCTGTAGGGATGCTGCTCCATTCACCCTGTAATCCCTGTGACTAACCCTGTGACGGGGATCAGTGCTGTCTTCTACAGGCTGCCTGCCGCCAGCACACAGCACCTCCCGTTCAGAGCTGGGGACAGGGTGTCGGGCCTGCTGGAGCTGTGCTCACTTGAGTTTCCTGGCACTTCATCTCCCCCTCTTTCATCAGCCCCTCTGCGTCCTCCATGTCAGAGAAGGTACTCGAAGCCTGAAGAAATGATGTCCCCTCTTGTCCATGTGATATCTAGGGGTGCATATGGCTACAAGGATGGACTGCAGACACCTGGGAGATACAGTGACATGGTGTCTCCTCAACCCTGTTCTCTCTCCCCAGCTGGCTCTCTCTGTTGGTGGGGAACCCACCCTTACTAACAGAAGGCCCCACGTGGTTCCCACCCTCCCACCCCCACACACATCCAGGGTGTCAGTTCCCACAGCTTGAGCACCCCTCCTTCTGAGGGAAGGCAAGACATGAGGGGCTGGGCTCAGCAGCCGGACTGACAGACTGAGGGGCTTCCTGCCAAGAGAGGTGCTATCTTCCCGCTCAGCGTCCTGGATTGAGATCTCCAAACACCAATTCCCAACATTTTGCCAGATTTTTTTTTTCTTTACCTCAAAGCAAGTGAGGCTCCATCCAGCATGGGCTATGCGGCCTGGCTGGAATGTAGCCAGCTGTCATGTGGAGTGAGAGTGGTTATACATGTTAGGGTTAGGGAAGAGGGAAGCAGGAGGGAAAAGGCTGGGAGCCTGGGTGAGTAGATTATGGATAGACAGGTGGAGGGACAGATGAACAGCATGTGAATAGACAGGTGGATGGATGGGCAGGTGGGCAGATGGATGCATGGATGGACAGACAGAAGGATAGATGATCAGACATGTGGATGGATGGATGGATGGATGGAGGGAGGATGGATGGATGGATAGATGGATGGATGGATAGATGGATGGACAAAAGGTTGGTGGTCTTTCCAACAGAGACCAGGACATACATATCATCTCTTTCTCCCCAAATCTCTTGTCCCACTCAGATTTAATAACCACCCTTGATTCCTGGAGGGTAAAGATGCTGTCCCTGCCAGACATCAAGTTCTGCATGGTAGGGCTAAACATAAAGAGGATGGAGAGGCAGCCATAGGCACTGGCATCAGTGAGGAAAATGAAAGAAGGGAATGAGAGGGTGATACACAGAAAAGGAAGAAGGAAGGATGGAGCAGAGCCTCTGGCATCTCTATAAACAACACAGGGTCCCACACAATGGGGACCAGGCCTGCTTTAGACATCATTAGCACCTGCACAGGCTTCAGCAAGGCCTGACCACACAAGCAGAACAGTTATGGTAGTCTCCTCTAGTAGGGGTTGGGCTTGGTGTTTCTTGGGTATTTGCTAACTTGAGAATTATCAGCTTGTCCGTGGAAGGCAGTGTAGTATGCAGAATGGTCACACACATCAGCTATGTGATTATCTTAAACAATGTGACAGAAGGTGGGTATAAGGATGAAAAGAGGAAGGGAGGGAGGGAGAGAGAGAGAGAGAGAGAGAGATGAGGAGAAGGTGGGTGGATGGAAGAAGGCAAGTGGACAAAAGGATGGATGGATGTCAGATAGATGGTAGATGGGTAAATGGGTGGATGGATGGATGGATGGATGGGTGGATGGATGGGTGGATGGAAAGGCAAATGGATGGAGGGATGCTGGGAAGAATGCCCGTGGATGGTGTGTGGTGCGGGAGTGGTCAATCTGTCAGTGAGTAGATAACTGGACAAACTCACTTCCCCTTGGCCAGGTCTAGTGTTTGGATGACATGTAGGCTGACTAATGTCAGATCTGAGGCACTGCTTTTCTCTGGCCAGCCTGATGGTAGAGCTTGTGCAGTAAGGGTCTCCATCTCCTCACACTCAGCTCTGGACTAAGACACATTCAGGGGTGCAGGAGACCTTGGGGGACCAGGGACCTTATATGGAATGAAGAAGGCTAGGATGTCCCTTACTGATGATCCCAGGACTTTGACACAGAGAGATTTGAGCTTAAAATATGTGAGAAAATAATGCAAAACAAAATCTATGCACGAACTCTGTCCACAACTCTAGCTGCCTGTTTGTTCCCTGGAAGGACCCAGGGGCTGTTGGGATGTCTTCTATGTCTTCTGGTACTGGAGCCTTTGGCAAATCTACATTCTCTGCCCACCCCACAGAATCACCCAGATTTCATTTCCAGGCAAAGAGAAGCCACCCTGCACTGACAACTTTGGTCAAAGAGAAAGATAGGTTCTGGCTGGGTGCCAGTTGCCATGACAGCAGCTTTGCAAGGTATCTTCATCCTGAAGTGGTCTCTTCTGGCCCTGGTGACCTTAGGTGTCCCTCGAAGCAAACTGGATTGAGAAGCTCAATGTAGGAAGACCTGTTTCTTCCTCTGAAGGGCCCAGATGTTCATGTGGCATGCTCATGGGAAATCTTCTCTGGACCACAGAGGCCAATGCAATGTCAGGGAACACTTCTCTGTGAGTGTCACCCCCCACACTCCACTACAAGGCCCTGCTCACGGGGTCCTTATGTCATGTCAAGGTTTGGCATGTTTCAAGGGTGCTCCTAAGAGGTGATCCCTGTCCACACATTAAAGATGAGGAAGTGGGCTCAGAGAGACCAGGCAGCTGGCTGAAGGACGCACAGCAATGATGTGGCATAGTTACCGATGGCTTCCTTCCACCTGTAACCTGCTCTAGCCCAGGAGTGAAGGTGAGGGCAGTCGGGGGTGGGAGGTGGGGAGGGAAAGGGAAATAATAGACAGATAATGCAGTTTCAGACCCTATAAAGTTCTGAGACAAAAACACAATAGAAAGGGGAGAAGAGAGAAAAAGAGAGAGGGATGGAGGGAACGGGAGGGAGAAGGAGAGGGTGGAAGGAAGGAGGAAGAAGGGAAAGAGGGAAATAGAGAGACACACACAGAGAGACTAGGGGGTTCAGGGATGAAGACTTGCCACCTAAGCCAAAACCTGAACGCATGAAGCCATTGTGAGGATCCACAGACAGTGCCCAGGCAGTGAGCTCTGTAGGTGCAAAGGCACCAGGACAGCTTGGAAGACCATGGCATGAGCACTCCATCCCGGGAGCAAGATGATGGTGCTGTTTGCTAGGTGCACTGGAGATGGGAGAGAATTGCACTTTTATCCCCAGCTGTCCAGGCCAGCTCCCTTCACGGTTGCTCTGTGAGTCTTGACAAACCTAGGTTACAGACTAGAAGACTGAAGCTCGGAGAGGGCAGGTCATCTGCCTAATGGTCATACAGTGAATTAGCAGTATCCCACAGGTAGAGAGTGACAGGATCTGAGTTAGAACTGTGACCCAAGACATCTTGGCTGATGAGCAGATCTTCTGTGATGTGACAAGTGTACGATGCTAGGACACACTGGGTCCTCACATAGTGAACAAGGAAGCTGATGTCACTCATGCAAGCATCTGACTCTTACGAGGGCACAGTCATGGTCCGGAGATGCTCAGCCCAAATGTGTCATTAAATTTGCCCCTCAGGTGAGTGTTGTAGATTTACAGAGGAGGAAACTGAGGCACGGTGAGCGCACGGGTCTGTCCTCAGGATGTCACAGAAATGCCAGTAGTTGCTGTCTATCTGTCCCTAAGGCTGTGTCTGTGACCCCAAGGGAAATACAGGGTCTCCGGAAGACCTCCCTTTTGGAGCTGTGTGTGCAGCCAGCTGGGGACAGTCCCCAGTGCCCCCATCTTCACTCGCAGGCAGTAGGAAGCTCTCCGAGGAGCTGAGCCACAGCCTTCACTGCTTAATGTATTCTCGACTAAATTAAAGTCATACTTCATTTTAAATTAAGGAGAATTTTAAAAAATAAAATATCTACCACGTTTAAATATCATTAGTAATTACATTTTATTTTATTTCAAGCTGGTTGGAAACATTTTATTTCTAATTAGGTACATTTGTTTTTAATATCCAGTTTACTGAATGGAGACACTTCCAACAGACGGCTGGGGAAGGGGCCTCTCTGCCTATGTCACAGGTCTGCCTGGGTCGTAAAGTCCCCAGGCCACCCTGGACATTACTCCTTCTAGACTTCCAGCCCTGGGATGGCTGTCTTCTCCTTCAGTAAATATGATGCCCTAAAGAAGGAAGAAAATCACCCAGCTAGTGGCCAAGGCTGCAGGGTTTGTCCACAGCTGCATGAAGCATTCTGGGATTTTTTTTTCAGTGTCTTCTCTGCTTGAGGCTGGAAAGGCCTCAGCCTGTGACATGACTTTGGCTCACACTGACTGGGTGTTTTCCGACAGCTGACCCTTCCCATGCAGATCTGCCTCATTCCCACAGGGCCCTGTCTTGGCTACATTCTCCATTCTATAATCCAATAATCTCTGGAAAGGTCACGCATTTCCCTGGTGCATTTTGCTATGCCTCTTGACCTCACTTGGCAAAGATCCCAGAGAAGGGTGTGACCCCCTGCAGGTATGTTAGTTGGACAGTGACTAGGGTGGCCGGACATCACTGCATCTGGAAGGAAGACAGCCATGAGCACTCTGCAGACCAGGGGACAGCGCCCTGCAGGGCAGCGTTCCTGAATGGGGCTGTTAAGGGAATAACATCTGGTGGAAAGCTTGTGCGGGTCCTCTGCAGGTGCACATGATATCCGTGATCCAACTTGGCTGAGTCTACAGAAGGAAGAGCCCGGGCCAAGGAGAATCAAGTAGCAAGAAGGACAGACATATGGACAGCTGGGTGTGTAGATATAGGAGCCCACAAATCATAGCATGGACATTGGATCTGCTTTATGATAGATATTGCATTACCTACACATGCACACGCACGCATGCACACACGCGCACACACACACACACCATGCAGTCCACAAGTGTTCACCAAGCATCTAAAATATCAAAGATGCTGCTCTGAGCTGCAGCAACAAGCAGACTTGAGGGAGCCGGCATCCGTACCTGTCAGTCACTGCTACGAAACAAGTTAGACCTAGAGGCTACGTACGCACGCCTTGATCCGTGCTGTGCGGAACAGGAGTCCAGCCGCATCCTTGCTGAGTCCTGTCTACTCTGAGCTCCTCCTCAAGCTGCCATCAGACTCAGTTTCTGGAACTCAGCCAGAGGAACTTGTTCCCAAACCCGCTGGCTGGATACTGAGGAAGGAGGAGCCCCTCAGTGGCCGATACCCAGCAGGACTTCCTATCAGCTTTGCCATATGAGTCTCTCATATGCAAACTGGCCTCAGTGCCACCAAAGCCACTGTGCGGGCCAGTTTTGTCAACCTGACTCAAATCTAGCTTTACCTGGAAGGTGGGACTCTTAACTGAGAAACTGCCTCCATCAGATTGGCCTACAGGCAAGTCCGTAAGGAAGTGGTTCTCAACCTGTGGGTCGTGATCTTTGGAAAACACGCATTTCCAATGATCTTAGGGTCTGAGACACCACTCAATAGCAAAATTACAGTTTAAGAAGTAGCAGCAAAAGTAAACTTATGGTTGGGGGTTCCTTAGACCATCAGAATATGTGTTTTCCAATGGTCACAACCCACAGGTTTGAGAACTGCTTGAGAAGGGGCCCAGCCCATTGTGGGTGGTATCACTCCTGGGCAGGTGGTCCTGGATGTACAAAAATTAACTGAGCAATTAACTGAGCAGCCATGGGGAGCAAGCCAGTAAGCAGCACCCCGCCACGGTCTCTGCATCAGCTCCTGTCTCCAGTTCTTGCTTCCTTGAATGGTGAACAACACGTAAGATGGAATAAACGCGGTCGTCCCCAACTTGCTTTGGCCACCATGTTTTTAGTGTCGGTGCGTCACGGTCACGAGACAGTGATGGAACCTGACCCTGCTGATAGGAGTGAATCGTGCCTGTTTGTGGACCAGGCAGTCTGCAGTGCAGAGACCTCTTCCTAAGCTCTTTCCTATTCTCCTTTCAAAGTGAATCTTTGGTCACATTGGGGGAAGAATCAGGTACATTAAAAAGTGGAAAAAATATCAAATACCTAAAACCTATCACCCAGAAATAAACAGGATTTTTATTGGTGAATTCTTTTAATGCTGTTTTAACATTCCTTAGATCAGCAGTTATCAAATACAGTAAACGCTGAGGTTGTATTTTTTTTTCTGATTCTAAAATACTAAAACTTGTTTTGCACAATTAATTGGTTAATATGCACTAATAAAAAGAAAAACAACAAGTGCAGGGGTTGAACACTCATGGAGAGCAAATGGCATTAAACAACCTGAATCTAAGTCACAAAGAGGCAGTCCTGGGGTCCGCAGACATGGTCTTAACTGGTCTCCTGTTTTACATGTGTGACATCACTGTACGTGATCCTCTTCTAACAGAGTGAGCACTGGCTGGCTGGAGAGCCTCCGGCAGGATGACAAGCTGAGCTCCTCAGTGCCAGCTAATAGTTATGATACAGCACTTGACTGTCTCTCTCAACTAAAAACAAAACAAGAAAACAGCAATGAGGGAGCAGTGGGCACAGTGGATATGCCTGTAATTCCAGCAGTCAGGGAGCCCAGGCAAGAGGCTCCGGGGTGCTACAGTAACTGGGTAGCATAGAGAGAGACCCTGTCTCATAAAAAGGTATGTGGGGTTATAAGTGAGCCATGCAATGATAATATGAAATGCCTAAAAAGAACTTGGCCTTGGGAAATCGTGCACAGAACATCGCCCTCAATTACTTTCTCAAATATCCCCAGCACTGCCAGCAAGTGCCAGGACTGAACGGTTGTGTTTCCTTGTCGCTGATGCGGCTTGGTGGCAGGGCTTGGGGTGAAATGGAACTCGCGAACCCTGTATGGTCTCTGTTGGCCTCCAGCAATGACCTTGCAAGCTCCCAAACTACAGTATTGAGAGCAGGAGAGAAACACTGAACTCCACTTGTGTTTAAAGTTTCATGCACACAAACACACACACTGCCCCATGGTTTGGAGACAATTTCCTTGTATCTGGACCAGCTTCTCTGGGTTTACAATCAGGGGAACGTTGTAGCGCTATGGAACAGATTCATTGGGAGGAGATTATTTTTAAAGTATTTAAACTATCTTTATGCCCACTGCTTCTTACTGGGCATGAAAAAGCACCCGTGACATAGGAAGACAGAATATTACACAGCTCTGGCCTGCTGCAAATCCTTCTCCATCATCCTGGTTATACAGGAAGACATCGGTAGTCTCTTCTCTTTGCAACACATCTCTGGCATTATTCATCTTCCATTTTTATCCATAAGATGTCTTGGGACCTAGAACATCCATAGAGAAGTCAGGAATGACACCAGCAGGGACTAACCTGTCAGCTCCAAGGGGTTGCCGGGGCGATCACAAGTCACTGATTTTGCAAACTTCCAAAAGAAAAGAAAAAGATAGACCTTCCAACTAGTTTCTAAAAGACCACTTGAGTGTCTCCCCAAGTTTAAAGCTGCTAAACTACATTTAAAAAAAAAGAAAAACAGAAACAAAAATAAAATATCAATACCAAAAACAAAACTAACCGAAAAAAGTGGGATACCCTGTCAGTGGCAGAATCAATATCTTTACTACTGTTGTTGTGTTTTTAGCTGCCTTTTGTTTATGGCTGATGGTAAATGTTCCATCTTCAGGGGTTACACAACCAGTCTTGAAATAAAGACATTTAATATTGGGGCTGGAGAGGTGGCTTAGCAGTTAAGATTGTACAGGGTTTTTCAGCTTCCTGAGTCTGCACTGTACCTAGCAGAGGGTCTATGTCTCTATATGTCTACTGCATGTGTGTGTCTTCTCACACCAATAAACACCTTTCTTCAAATACTGAATTAAAAAAAAATAACTACTACAACTACCTTTTAAAAACATGGGTGCTGCTCTGCAGAGTACTAGAGTTCTGTTCATACAGCACCCACAGCGGGAGGCTTACAGCCACTTGTAGCTCCAGCTCCTGAGAGTCTGATGCCCTCTTCAGAGAGTTGATTCCATAAGCTGCCCAATGACTGCATATGTACACCATGGCCCACACATTCCCATATATGTACACACAGATGACTGCCATGTACAGCTTCCTTCATTAATGTCTCTTCTCCCATCCTATTCACAGATTAAATGCTAAGCCACACCGTCCACCATACTCAGAAGGGGTTTCCCAGCTGCCGTGCCTTCCTTCAAGACCATCTTGTTATGGCTCTCACCCCTGTAATGTTTCCACAGAGTCTTCTGTATTGCAGGCTTGGTGCCTGTTCAGCATTTTTGGAGGATGGGAGAATCTCTTCATGGATGAATTATAGTCATTATGCCATCAAAATGATTCTGGAACCTATACTTTTCTTTCATTTTGTTATCAGCCAGGAAGCAAACAGCTTTCCCTGACACACACTTGTCATAGTGTGCTGTGGTCCAAAACAATGGGGCCAACCTCATGGAAACACAGCTTCAAAACACAAGAAACAAAGAAATACAAAATAAAAAACAAACAAACAAAAATACCCTTTTTTCTCTTTGTAAGTTAGTTGTCTTAGGTATTTCTCACAGGAACAGAAAACTGGCAGACAACCCTTCCTGAGTTCTGAGTTTTGAATTGTTTGGCTGGATTACACCCTGCAGGAATTGTTTAAAGAAGGTTAAATGATAATATGCTTTGTCAGGCCCTTCAGTATACAGGAATATTGCTTTAGCTTGTTTTCATATGTTAGAAATAGTTTGGCTGGGTATAAAAGTCTTAGTCATCTCTTTCCTTTTTACTGTTTCCTTTTACTATTGTAGAAGACAACCCTGAGTCTACTGAAGATGAACTAATTTCCATGTTGAATGATCTTTTTTCTGTCTAGATCCTGAGATGTTTAATTTGCCTTAAAGTCATATAGTCACCATCATCTTTCTGTTATGTCATTGAATGGTGTGTTTTCCTGGATGCATCATTAAAATTTGTTTGAACTCTGGCTTTCTTCCTGTGGTATCTTTGATTAATGCTGAAGCCACAGTGCCTGGCCCTCATGATGTTGTTATAATTAATTGAGATTTCTCCATACAACAATTAGAATAATGACTGGCATTCACTAAGTCATTTTAATTGCCCTTCTTCATGATTATTTTCTGGAATAGTTGGGTTTCCTGTTTGGGAAGAAGTATGTTTGTGTATTCATAAATCAGTGATGACTGCTGTTTCCTTCCAGTCTCTAGGACTGGTCCCTGAGAGGACACCTTCAGATTCCTGAAATACACAAGACTCCATACTCTCAGTGAAGGAGGCATGGGACTTTGGCCTGTGTTTCTGGGAATGCCTTGGGCTTTGGACCATGCATAGCCCAATTATAGCCTTCCTAAAGCAGGCTCAGTGCAGAGGTCTGCACTCTGAGCACTCAGGGAGTGAAATCATAGCAATTCAGGGGCTGATCAAGTCTACAGGAGCTTAGGCTGGTTGAACAAACACACTGGATCAAAAAGAATCTGAAAGAGGAAAATCTATCTCAAGCGGCTCTGAGAAACCCACCTACAAAGTGCTAATGAGTTAGCTGTAAACCCAGCATTACAGAAACACCCATTGATACATGGTTTTCACACAGATTATAAATAACTGCCGAGAGTTAATTCACAAAGTGATGCATGTGCTGATTACAAAAGGCATTTTGGAGCCTACATTTTACAAATTAAATATGTGCCACTTGCCCACTGAATGCTTCAGGAAACTCTAAGCATTCATGGTTTTTTGTATAGTAACTACACAGTAAGTAACTCAAAAACATATTTGCAAATATCATGTGCTAATAATCACACGGGAAGCCCTTGACAGACAGTGGCATGGAAATGGCTCACATGCTAATGGTGTTCCTACACCCAAGAATCCTCCCAGTGCAAATGACTCCCATGACCTCACATCAGTCATTCAGGAATGATCATGTTCAGGAGTTACCCCAATCCCTGACTTCAAAATGTCTAATAGCAAATCACTCCTGTGCTAACCACAAATCCAAACACCTTCCTCCCTGCAGGTGCTACAGACTCTTGTCAGTTGTTCATCTGCTTCCTTTAGGAGTTCGCTGTTATTGACGGACTGACAGATTCGTTCCTTCCAGGATAATCAGTGGACCTGCTGCAGCAGTGGTTTTGGGGTCTGCTCTCCTGGCTTCCCTTCCTTGCCCTGCCCTGTGACTTCATTCCATGGGGCATCTGAAGGCCCTGCTCTGGGAGACAGCTTAGAAAGGTTCACATAGAGCAATAATGTTCTAGTCTCCTGCTTGGAGCCATCAGATTACAGATATTCACGGAGCACCTTATATACTATCCATGTAGTACATGTGTGCTGGATGGAGCATGCAGACCTCAGTGAAATTGTGTGCAGATTGTTACTCTGTGTTTCAGCCCATTGCTCCCTCCATTCTGGCTTGGGCCAGATGATAAGATTTCATATGGGGGGCTAGAGATGGAGCTCAGTGGCAGAGAGCTTGCAAAACATGCCCAAGGCCCTGGTTTTGAGCCTCAGAACCACAGAAGCAAATCAATCGACACCTGTTCCTCATCTTGTTAGATTTGTAGTATAAAAGATGGGAGTAAAAGGCTTAGGGTTCAAACTTCCCATTTCACAGATGGAAAGAGTGAGGCTTGGGGCACCTCAGCTGCATTACTCATCAGTTTCAAGGCTCCCAGAAGTCTCAAGAACCAAAGTGGCAACCTTGGCCATGGGCTCTACCCTTCCAGCTGCCTCTCTTCCCCCAGCTTCCTCAGGGCCCCCCGGCCTCATCTGCCACACCCAGACACTGCCATTTTCAAGATAGATTGCCCCCCCAATGACTCTCACCTCTTTAAGAGTGAAAATGGATATCCCAGAGATTGCAGCTTAATTGACTGATTAATAACAGAAAACCTAATTGAATGCTCCCAGCTCGCATGTAGGATGGCTTAATGTCAGAGCCTGGGGAGTAAACACGCAGCGGGGAGGTCTGAACTGCGGAGCAAGTGGAGCACTTTCAATTTAAGAGTCAATCTCATTATACACAAGGCTGTTCCCCTGATCTTCCGGAAGCGAGCCTCCCTGGTCCAGAGACGCCCTCTGCTCCATCCTGCTGGTGCCCCCCCTTCTCTTTTTCGCTCTTGCTCTCTTATTTTCTCTCTCGTTCTCTCTTAATATCTGTCTCTCTCTCTCTCTCTCTCTCTCTCTCTCTCTCTCTCTCTCCCTCTCTCTCCCTCATTCCCTCTCCTCTCCAGTATTTGTTCCCCTCACTGCATATCTGAACTGCTCAGGAAATATTCATTCTCTGCCACCGTGAGGTCTGTGAATGGTCCCTGTGGCCAGGGCACAGGGTATAAGTCAGCACCAGGACAGCGAGGACTGAGGCAGAAGCACCTGGGCATCTGTACAGGTCCGCTTGTCTGTCAGAGATGATGGTGCAGCCTGGATGGCTTCAATAGCAGCAATGTGATCTAGAGGACACATGCCCGGAGTCAAGGGGATGGGAGGCAGTTTCTTCTGAGCCTCTTTGGTGGCCTCCTCTCACCATGTTCTTCAAGCGACCTCCAGCATCTGCTCACGCTATGCTCCTGAGGGCACACATCTGAAGAGGCCAAGGCCACGCCCTCTCCGCTTTATTTTAACTTGCCTCCTCCGTGAAGGCCCTGGCTCCCAGGGCAGCCACGGTGTGAAGCAACGGTGGGCTAGCACTCCAATGCAGGGCTTTATGGGAGAACGTTCCATCCCTAGCTCCTCAAGGTCAACACACCCAGGCTTAGCCTATGACCTTGAACCTTGCCCAGGCCTTGGTCCCTTTCATCTTCTCCATCTAGCACAGTGGTTCTCAACTATGGGTCCCAACCCCTATAGGGGTGAAATGATCCTTTCACAGGGGTCACCTAAGAACACTGGGGAAAAAAAAACACAGATATTTACATTATGATCCATAACAGTAGCAAAATGACAGTCACGAAGAAGCAACGAAACAATTTTATGATGGGGGAGGGGAGTTACCCCAAGGTGAGGAACTGTATTAAAGGGCTCTGGCATTAGGAAGGGTGAGAGCCGCTGCTCTAGCTGAACGCCACCCACGAGAGCTAAGATTTGAAACACATTTCACTCATTTTGGTCCCTCCTGCCCTGCCCGGACTGCTCCGGCTGTCTCCACTGACCCGCTCCCCAGACGTCATCCCCAGATTCACCTTTCCACCGTCCCCATCCCAGCCCTCACTACCGAAGCACGGCTTCTTCCGGTTCACCATTCTGCAGTGCAGAGCTGGCTGAGCGCCCACACCCACTCCACCCCCTTCCCCTCTTTGCTTCCGCACAGCAGCGTCGGGATCCCTGGGCAGACCTGGGGGTGAGCACAGCCCCGTGTTCACTTCCAGCCCTGTGCCTCTCCGGACTGCCACCTGTCTGCAGCTCCACCGAGAGGGCTGCTGCAGAGCCACCGTCAGCCCTCCGTCTCTCAGCCGGCAGCTTCCAGTGCTGGGAGAGAAGTAATCTCTGTTTACGGTGGCCCCAGCTGCTGCACGGAATGGGCATGCACGCTACATACATAGACACGGCACAGACACCTGAAGCGGGCATGGGCAGTATGCGTGCTCGTGTGTACGGGCATGCATTTGTCGATGGGTGCACTGTGTAAGCTTCTCTGAGCATGCTGCTTCTGTTTATATTTGTGTCGCTGTGTGCCTGGGAGACTGACAGCAAAGGATGGGGTGTTCAGTCTCACAGTTACAAAGCCTGTCCATGTCGGTGGACTTGGGTGGTAGAGGGGGCCCGCTCACCTCATGGCGGCCAGAAAGATGGGAAAGGGGCAGAGAGGAAGGAAGCGGCTCCTTCAAGGCTTCCCCACTGGCCTCTGTGCACCAGCACACTATCCCTGAGTCCCACTCCTCCCGATTGCCCGTTAATCCACCAGCTCAGGCTCATCTGCTGCTGACATGGGGGCACCCCCCAATCCAGCCTCTCTCCCCCACAGCCACCTCAGACCTTTCCTCATGGGTACACATGGTGAGGTCACAATGAGCAGAGCGGCCAGCTGGGCAAGAGGAGGGCACACACGCAGGCCCACACTGTGACCTGTTTCCCAGAGAACTCAAGAGCCCCAAATGCCCACATAGAATGAAAAGGGGGTTTGGGGGTGGCCAGTCACAACTGTGGTCATGCTATTCTCTCACCAGCATCCTTAGGGATGTCTCTGAATCTCTCTTAAATCCCTGGTTCCTGAATGTGCGCTGGGAACTGAGAATGGCAGCCCCACCAGTTCTGCGGCCTCAGAATCAGCATTCAAACAAGATCCCAGGATCTCACATTTGTATTGACAGAGTGCTGACCTGGGTGTCCTAGAAGGAGCCAGGAGTCAGGAGGGCGGTGGACAAGAAGTGTCTCTCATGGGAATAGCCCCAATGCCTCTCTGCTGCCTGCATTTTTCCCTCAGTTAGGAAGTTGGTCAGGGGATACAGCATGACAGAGGGGACCCTCCTTTTTCTCTCCTCCTTCTCCTTTTCCCTCCCCTCCCTTCCTCTATCTTTTCCTCCTTCCTCTCCCATCCCTCCACTCTTCCCTTTCTTCTTACTCTCCCTTCTCACTCTTGGACCCTGTTCTGCCCACACCCCTTTTTCTCCACCCGGTTTCTTCTTCTGCCACTACATATGTCCTCCTCACCTTTCCGTGTCCCAGCTCTCTGACACATCCCACTATATCCAGGATGGGGCCTTCTTGTTCATTAATTCTCTCTCCACCAGTATCACCTGCTTCCGATGCACAGCTCTTCATTATGATAGAGAGGCAGAGTGGTTGGGTAGGTTAGGAGATCCACACGAACATAGCTAGAGGCAGATGTGTCCATCAACAGACAGAGACACGTGGAGACACAGACGTGCTCATAGGCTCCTTGGCTCTTTCTGACGTCTGCCTTCTGTAACATAGCCTTGTTTTTTTACTCCCTCTTTCTTGTGCCTTCTTTACATTTCTGATCATTTTATGCCCTGGGTTGAATGAAGTTCCTGTTTCTGCACTCCACCCATTCTGACTACCCATGCTTTGCCAGGCTGCTTTGTTGGTTTCCAGGTAAACATAGGAACACAGTTGTGCCCATGTGTGACACTGGACATGGGCTGTGTGTCTCACTCTCCTTGTGAGGCTCTTCTTGCCCCCTTGTGGTCATCTGTCCCCCTGCTAAGCTTCAGGCCCTTGATTGGCAGGTCTCTGTTGATACACATTGCTATGTGCCTAGTATCTTGTATACACTTAGTGCTTAATAAATGCTCCTTGCGTAGGTGAAGGCATAAATGTGGACCTGACAATGATGCTGGATTGCAGATCCAAGCCTGTCTATCAATCTCCCTTGCTCCCCACACCTAGGAAGCCGCAAGCCAAAGGAATGGATGCTTACATGAAACAAGCCCGGAGCATGACAGCAGGTGCCCATGTGTCCCAGTCCGGGCACATTCCCCACACAGCACCCTCACCATTCCATCTGGCCACCCCTCTTTTAAAAGTCTCTGTGTGACTTTCAGCCACCACGAGGACCAACCTCTCGAAATATCCAAATAAACTCATCCTTCTGCTTCATGCGATATTGGGAGCTGGGGAGAGCAGGCTCACTTCCCAGCCTGCTGTCACTGTCACAAGCATCAGTGCTGACAGTCCTGTCCCTCCTGGCTGGTCTGCAGAAACACCTCAAGGTGCTAGCCTTCTTTGAGTGGCCTTTGGCACCAGATGATGTGAGACCCCAGATTCTTCCTGACTTGCTTGTGTTTCGTTTCCTTTTGTTTTGCCCTTTGTTCCTCCATCCTTGGCCTGTCAGGCTGGTAAAGACGATGTGCCCTAGACACAGAGCAAAGCCACCAAGCCTGTACCCAGCCGTGGGGAGAGAGGTGCAGGGAGATGATGGAGGCCAGCAACACAGGGAAATTGATGAAAAGGAAGAAATACGAAAGGGAGGGAAGGACAGAGAGAAGGGCCAAGAGGAAAGAGAAGGGCCAGGGTGTACCGAGTGCATGTCAGGCCCTAAATCTAACCCAGTGATATTCACAAAGTAGGCTAAGGGTGTGTGTGTGTGTGTGTGTGTGTGTGCGTGCGTGTGTGTGTGAAAGGAGAACAAAGGAGAAAAGATGAGGGAGATAGCCAGAGAAAGGAAGGGATTTAGAAAGAGCAAACATGTCACCAAGAAGAGACAGGGGAACAAGAGGATGCAGACAAATGTGAGACCTGAGGACAAGGGCACAGTCCTTGGGGCCTTTCTCATGACGGTTAATGCTGGCAGCTCCAAGACCCAGACAACAGACATGTTCGTGCCCAGTGACCTTGTCCTCTTGGTCTTCCCTTCCCTTGGCTGCATTTCATAAATCTGCCCCCCCAAGAAAGTCCTCATCCTAATCCCCCCCAAGAAGTCCTGGGGAAGAGCAGAAGCAGCAGAATGGCTACAAAGTGGCATTGCGCATCTCCTTTCTGTGCATCTGGGTGCGAATGGGCTGGAGGCATGCCCACCATGGCCCAGGACCCACTCATCTGTGTGTCCCTTCTGTTGACATTCCTTAGGCCCCTCATTCTAGGGGGAAGGTGGTTGCTGTGTTTGGGATGGGTGTCTCCCAAAGGTTCATGTGCCCAAGGCTTGGTCTCAGGGAAGCTCTTCTGGAAGGTGGGACCACTGGGAGGTGGGGCGGGCATCCTTCAGGCCTTAGGGGTGTGCCTTGTGGGATCTCGGGCTCCTACTTTGCAACCATGCAGTGACAATGTCTTATGTGCACGCACATGGAGGCCAGAGGAGGATGCAGGGTCCTGCTCTGTCACTCTTCCCCTAAGTCCCCTGAGACAGTCTATCACTGAATGTAAAACTAGGCTGATGTGCAAATCCCTGTGACCCATGATAAAACAACCGTGAGTGCCTGGAACCCCAGTACTGTGAGAGGTAGAAGCAAAAGGGTCGGTGGGGCTTGATGGCCATCATACTTGTGTGCTGGCTCTCTCTCTCTCTCTCTCTCTCTCTCTCTCTCTCTCTCTCTCTCACACACACACACACACACACACACACACACACAAACAGATATTTCAAAGAAAACCTCATCTTAAACCCAAAGAATGACTCTCTGCTCCCTAATCCTCAAAGGGAAGAGCTCCCAGCCATGTGCCCAGGACAGTGATGGTGGCAACAGCAGCTACTGCGCTTTTTGTACACTTGCCTTCTGCTCTCATGTCACTTCTTACAATTCATCAGCAGTTTGTTTCTTCTTGAGGCTTCCTTCTTAGCTGCTCCAGAGTCCCTTGGCTAGCTATTTTCAGAGTCCTGCAGCTGAGCAGTTGAGAAACTAAACAGTGCGGAAGCCACTGACTTCTGCCTACAGACAAACGCATTTGACGTGTCTTTGTTAGCCTCCGTTCCCACGTCAACACACCCGCAGCCTAACCAGCTCTGGACAGGAAGTGTATTTTATTGTATTTGTTTGTTTATTCACAGGGGACGCAAGTGTGACACAGCCTATGTGCGTGGGTCAGGCGACAACTCTCGGGTTTGTTGTCTCTTTCTGTCGTGTGGGTTCTGGGGACTGAACTCAGGTCAGCAGGCTTGGCAGCAGGTGCCTTTACCCCTGAGCCATCTCACTGGCCCTTTAGAAACACCTTCAAGGCTGAGCTTGCCATCATTCCCCAGACAGAGAGGCGTGGCCAGTGTCTCCACGGCCGTGACATTGAAGCAGGGGTCCAAAGTCATCTGGAAATGATTGACGTGAGCAGCAGCACGCGCACGGGTTCCCAGCAAACGGCACAATGATCCACTATGTGTGAGAGGTGGGCATCCTGGGCTCCGGTGCCCGGGGGGTCTGGGCTCCAGTGCCCGGGGGGCCTGGAGGCAAGCCCGGCCAGTGTTGAGGACGGACTGGGTATGGCACAAAGTTCACCCAACTACACACAGCACTTAGAACATTTAACAGGACGTGGCATGCTTGTAGTACCACACATTTCCGTGTGCGTGACATGCCGAGTGGATATCGCACACAGGAGCCCTGGCAACAGCAGGCAGAGAGAGCGGGATCTGAGTGTGCAGCCCAGCTGGTATCAGGTGTCTTACCGTTAATAACCACGCGCAATTATGCAGGAATGCGTCCAAGGCTCTCAACAAACCCTGCGTACCCTCAGCATCACCAAGTGGGGGAGGGCCGTCCGGAGGGATGTGAAGCTCCAAAGACTTGTTTTTCACCCCGAGATGACTTGGGGAGAAATGGATGGGGCCGTGACTCAATCAGTAAAAGTACCTGCCACGTGAGCATGAGAGCTGGAGTTCAGGTCGCCAGAACAGTCCCCCCTCCCCCCCAAAAAAGCCAAGCCTAGTGGTACACGCGTGTAACTTCTATGCTGGGGCAGGGGAGACAGAAGGACACTTGGGGTTCACTTGTCAGCCAGTTTAGCCTGACTGGTGAGCAAATGACAGACCCCCATCTCACTACCTGATCCTAGGACTCAAACCCAGATCTGCCTGGCTCCAAGCCCTGGGGTGGCAACTACTCTCTGTTCTACAGGCGAGCACAGAGGCACCGAGTGTGGAGGGCGCTGAGGTATTTAATATGCGTTCTCTTACTGATAAATAGGCACCGAGCTGGGTACCGGGCCATGCTGACTGTCACTCAGGAAAGTCTCTGGGGATTGTGGGTATCAGCAGGGCATCAGTGTGTTACCGTCTGGGGCCTGGCTTTGTAGATAAGGGGTAGAGGTGCAGCCAGAGAGGGTGAAGTCACTCAGACTTCAGGCTGGCCACTCTCCGCTGCCAAGTGATGAAAGTAACCTTGCCCCAAGTGACAAGCTTTTCCCACTGCAGACCCCGGAGCTTCGAAGGTGACCTGTTCAAGGTCATGTGGCTGGGCGACTCCAGAGCTGCACCCTTTGCATCAGCGGCTGTGGGCTTGTGTCCTTCACAGAACAGTCTTGCAGAAGCAAGCCCTCTGACTCAGGAGAGGTTGGAGCGGCCCCGGGACAGGCTCAGGAGGCTCCCCTCGTCTTAGCATCCAGAGCCAGGGTTCCTGAGATTGTCCGGGCAAGAGCTAATGCAGCCCTAGATATACCCTGATGGGGGGGAGGAGAGGATGGTCCTTGGTGGCACAGATGACACAGACCGCTAGCACTCCAGAGTGTGCTGCCCGGCGCGGCCCCTGCTGTGAGGCCATCTTTTTCCACTTCCCACCATTGGATGAGTTCATGTTTTCATCAAACTCCAAAGAGAAAGAATGGGAAAATACCACCGCTTTAATCCCCGCTGCGAGCAGCAGAAATTGCCTTTTATGAAAGCCCTGCGGTCCCCGAGTAACCCATGGCTCCCAGGCTGACAGATGCTGCGTCTTCCTCTGTCTTCGCACGGTGAGGAAAGGACTTAGTTTCCAGTCATCGGTGTGAGTGGGTGAGCAGGCCCAGGTGAGAACCTACTGGCTCTGCGATTGGTGACAAAGGCGTAGTGGCCTGGCCCTGGTACCCAGAGAAAGAGGACTGGGGACCACAGATGCCTCCTGGCTGTTGAGGACACAGATCAGGCCCCTTCCATGCCGGGGAGGCATGCTGACCTCAGCCCTGGATGGTCACAGAGACGCTGCCGCTCTTCCAGGATGCAGGCACCATAGTCATGGGTTCAGACAACTCGACAGTGATTGTTTGAATTCACCTACAGCCAAGCTGGGATGTGGGGGCCCCAGGGCTTTATAGCTGAGGATTCAGTCAACCCCAGATCCAAAATAGTCAAAAACATATCACAGAAAATGCCAAAAATCCCACGCAAATTATGCATTGTGTAGATGCTGCGTGCTGCTCCCACTGGCCCAGACCCTCCACTTTCCCAGCAACCAGTGTATACAATGAGGTGCCTGCACCTGTCCTGAACAGTGTCCATTCGCTACGGCATGCTCTGGCCTCCTCCAGAGGATCTGTCTGCAGATGTGCTTGCACGCTCTACAGTCTAGAGGGGAATCTCAAACCAGTCCCCAGGAGGAGGCTGCAGGCATCGTAGCCCTTAACTGAGCACCTGCTAAGTCTCAAGCACCAGCAGGATTCGAAGCTGATCACCTGACCCTCAGGTGGCCACTTTCCAGAGGGAGGTTCAGAGTCAGCTGGAAGACAGGAAAGTGCTGCTGGTCACTTCAGAAGGAAGCGCACACTTGGGGACCCCTCCCAGAATGAGGGCAGAAAACAGGGCCCAGACACTAACCCGAGAGAGTCCTCTCCCACACTGAGCCACGAGAGGCGCCCTGTTTCCTAGGCATGTCCAGGTCACAGTGCACAGCTTCACACCTGGGCAGGACTCGGTTGTTTTCCTTTTTCTGGGGAGGCAAATGACTCCCTCAAGTGCCCCAAACACCGGCCCATCACCAGCAGCCCTGGGCCCCCCACCCCAAGCACACGAGGCTGTGAGCACGAAGAACAAATAAGCGGAAGGGAAATGAACAAATTAACCCTATAATTTGTTTAGCCCCAGAAAGCCACCCTGGAAAGGAGCTGCCCAGGAAGAGCCGGCTCCTAAAGAGTGCACACCCGTGGTGAAATCAGCCGGTTTAGGCCGCGCTCCGCCCTGATCTTCCCAGGCCTAGATTTAAAAATGGAACATCTGCGCTGATTTAATTTACATCTTAATAACAAACAGGCCTCGAGAAACCAGCGGATAAATGCCTTTTATTGCCAGCGTATCTTTTGCACCACAGCTTGAATGAAAACTCTGGTAATTAATTGTTTTAAGCGATTCTATTAAAACGTGTCTGGGCGAGTCACTCTGTGCTGCATGTTTATGTGGCCTACTGCAGCAGGAATGCAGACAGTGGCTGCCACCCGAGCCTCTCGGGGTCATTTCTTGCCTCTGCTCCCTTCACCAGGCACAGATAGACTCTATTTATTTATTTATTTCCAGAGAGAGATCTGTGAAGTTGGCTTGTTTCTCTCCCATGTTTCTTCTAGATCTTCCTGGTCAGTTTTGGGGAGAACTCTTCCTCCCCAGTCCTTGCTGGTTATTGATTCAGGCTTCTTCCCGTGAGGCTGTCTAATGCCCGAGTCCTTATCTGGGAAAGGCAGACTGTGCCATCACCTTGGCCCTGACCACTGGAAGCCGAAAGAGTATCCACTTTCAAACATACTGTCGCATTCTGTTTTCTAACTCTTCTGTTTGTGGAGACTGGAGGCTAACAGGAGGCCTCTTCCTCTGTTGCTCTCCATCTTTTGTTTTGTTTTGTTTTTGTTTTTGTTTTTGTTTTTGTTTTCAGACAGAATCTAGCTGAACCTGGAGCCCACTAATTCAGCTAACCCAGCTGGTCCTCAAGCCCCTCTAGCGTCCTCCTTTCTTCGTCCTCCCAGTACTGGGGTGACAGGAACTTGCTACCCTTTTAGCATGGCTGCAACTGGACCATCTGCCCAGCCTCAGTGGCACACTATCCTGTGGCCAGACTGATTAAGCCCTGGTTGATGCAGAGAAACTCCCCTGAATGAAGCATCTGAGGTGGAGATGTAGCAATGAGTTCTGCAGTGAGGTGGTCGGCTCTTGAGAGGCCACGGGCTCTGGAGAAACACCCGTGGAACATAAATCAGAGCGGGCAGGGGGTGTCCGAGGGTGTGCGACAGGAGAACACTGAGCCACTCACACCTTGCTATCACCCTGGGCTGCACTCAGGCCTGGGGACCAAGCCTGCTCACACCTGCCTGTTCTCCCTTCTTTTGGTTTAATTAGTTGGGAAATACCCACCCAGCAGCATTGTATGACTAGAGGAGCACAGCACATCTTGGATGCTTCTCGGAGACCTGAAAAGGAAAGAACGGGGTGTCTGGAGAGAGTTCAGGGAGCAATCAGGGCCGCTTCCTTGAGAGAGGACATTAAGCAGAGGTAGCGGAGAGTGCAGAGTTCTGGGTGCTGGAAGGGCAGAAAGAGAGAGTCGATGGGAGAGGAAGGAAGGAAGATGGAGGGAGGGGAAGGGATGGGCGTGTGTGGCTCCGCCTCAGGGAGCAGGGGTCCTCGGTAGGGATAACATAGGACACATGGTGTGTGAACTAAATGACAGAGGAGCTTGGACAGAGGACTAAGGCCGTGGGGGAAGGGGGCAGGATGCTGGGGATCAGTGGTGATGGTAGTGGCAGGAGCACCTGCCTGGAGGAGGGGACAGTGGAATGTACCCTAGCCTCACTGCAGCTCCTGGTACTCCAGTCAATGCCTGAGCACAGGGGCCACAACTTCCTTCACACCAGGAGCAGGGAGGGTCTGCATTGTGGCAGCAAGTCCCTGCCCTTCTGGGAGAAGGTCTAGGATACAGAACAGGCATCCAATTCCTTACTGAATTTCTTGACCCTGTCATTTTTCAACTTTAACCTCGACTCTTCCTCCTATAAACCTTTTTTCTTTTTTTTTTTGAAAGTGGAAACATGTTTAGTTGATTGGCACTAGTGAATGTGAGTTCAAGACCAGCCTGGGCAAAATGGCTGCAGTGTGTGCTCCAAACAAATAAAGTAGGGATATGATTGGCTGGCAGATCACATGCCACCTAGCATGTGTGACTCCCTGGGCTCCGTGCCCAACATCGAAGGAAGGAAGGAAGGAAGGAAGGAAGGAAGGAAGGAAGGAAGGAAGGAAGGAAGGAAGGAAGGAAGGGAGAAAGAAAGAGAGAGCGAGAGAAAGAAAGAAAGAAAGAAAGAAAGAAAGAAAGAAAGAAAGAAAGAAAGAAAGAAAGAAAGAAAGAAAGAAAGAAAGAAAATAGCAACAGCATTTCTCTTAATTTTTAGGCTGTTAGAATTTTGTTGTTGGGGTGACGTGTCCACTAGAACCAGGAAATGATGGGAGAGTCCCACATCCTGCAACGAGAGGTCATGTCACCCTGCAGGCAACTGTGGGCGCACAGGCCTGTGGACTCAGACACGAAGGAAACTGGTGCCTGAGGATACACGCTCCGTGTCGTATTAAATACAGACCCTCGGATGGACGGCGGCCTAAATGTTCACCCAGGAGAGCGTGAGGAATGAATGGTGACTGACCCCAGGAGCTGCTTCCCTGGCTGGTTCTGAGAGTAACAGCTGTGGACATAAGTGTAATGCACCAGTGACCCAGAAGGAGAAGAAGACACCAAACCACGCATCGGTCATGATGTCAGGCACAAAGCTAAAGCTGGGTTGTTGAGTCCACAGAGCAAAGCTGTAGAGGCCAGTGGCTCCACTGAGAGGGCCGGTGCCAGGGTCTCGCTGGGGCGTGCTTCCTACCACCCCTCAGTCCTTGCGAAGCTGCATCCGGCTCCTATGGCTTATCCGCTTTCTTCCTAGCGCTCAGAGGTAAACGTTTCTAAATGTGGGGGTCTGTACTCCCCACACAGTTGCCGGCTGTGTGACTTTGAGCAAACGGCCCCTCCAGGCCTGTTTTCTCATCTGTTACGTGGACTTTTATCATGCCTTGTCAACCATCACCGGGAAATTGAAACACAGGCAAAGTCAGGTCCTGCCAGTCTGCGTACCGATGACACATAGTGGCCAGCTGTGTTCTGATCATTGTCACGAAAATGAGAGGATCCCGAAGCTACACAGCTTTCTGTGACCATGACAAAACGCCTGAGGTAATTAGCTTGCACGGAGGTTTCCTTTGCCTTGTGGCTGTATCCGAAGTGCTTGGTTGGCGGTTCTGCCTTGAGGCCCTGTGGTGGCGTCCCTGGGGGAACGGAGTGTGACTGAACAGTGCTGGTCACCTCAAGCCCTGGTTGTGGAAGAGAGAACCGGAAACCGGGCTCACCTCCCTTATTAAGGGCCAAGCCTTCGAGCTAGGAGTGTTCACGAGACACTGATTCAAACAACTGACCTGTTGTGAGTCATTTCATTGTGAGTTAAAAAAAAAAAAAAAACGGACAAATTACTCCACATGTATGCAACAGCCTCAGAATCCAGGCCTCGGGCGAGGAACAGTGTGTTCTGGGAGCCAGTGCTTCCTCTCCCGTAGCCACTGATCACTGTGGTTCTCTAAGAAGCTTATTTCCAACAGGGACATAGAGTGGGAGGAGCACTGGAGTGAAGAAGATGGTTCTAACCTGACATTGGAGATCTGAGGCAATGGCTGCAGGATGGCTCAGCCGGTCCCAGGCTTGCCTGGCCGGCATGGGGACCTGAGGCTGGATCCCCAGCATGCACACATAGAATCCCTGGAGCTGACTGGCTAGCCAACCTAGCTACTTGGTGAGCTCTGGCCAATGCGAAACTCTGTCTCAGAAATCAATATTGACAGCTCCTGAGGAATGACGTCTGAAGTTGGCCTCTGGCCTCCACGTACATCAGCATGACTTCAAGCATACACTCACAAGGTGAGACAGACACACAGTGACAGGCACACGCACACGCACACACAACCATTGTCAGCAGAGGTGATGGGACTCAGCTTCCTGGGCTGGAGGATGGCTTTTCCACACACTACGCTCTAAACTAGTCTGCCCACCCAGCCCCTTCCAGAAGGAGATGAGTTAGCTGCAGAGCCTACATGCTGAGGGACAGTGGGTCTGAGAGCTGAGGGCGCTGGGAAGGAGGGCTGGAGGGAATGGCAGAAACGGGCCACAGAGGGCAGGTGAGTACCTCTCCTTTATCTCCCGCCTCTCGCAGAACAGTCCAGCCACAGCCCCCGGGAGCCATCATGCAGGTGCACAGTGGAACCCTGGCTTTAAAGCCAGCACCTCCGGGGCAGCCTTCCATATTCCTGACCATAAGCTCTTCTCTAAAGTGGACTGAGTGGGAAAGCAGCCCCGAGGAGCTGACAAGATGTGTCTAGGAGAGAGAGAGGCCACCCAGTCCAGGGAAGAGCCCCTCAGGAGATGTGCAGAATGTTTATCAACTGGTTCACCTGCCTCCTGCCTGGTCTCCAGGGTGTCACAGGAGTCCTAGCGAAGATGAGCAGCCTGTGGCAAGAGGTGCAAAGCTGTAGTCTGTGTTGCTTCTGATGACACAGCTGTCAGAACCTCCCCCCAGCAGCACGGAGAAGGTGGTGAGACCTCAGTCAGTGGCTGGGGTGTGGCTCTGTGGCAAGGCTCTGATCCGGCAGACACAAGGCCCTGGGTTTGAATCCCAGCAGTGTAATAGTGAAGAATGAGGAGTGGGGAGGGAAAGAAGATGGGGAACAATAAAAGGTAGGGGAAGAAGGGAAGAAGGGTAGGAGTTTCCTCTGAGCTGAAAGATGGCTGCCCAGCCTCTGAGTTCCCTTGAGTTGGGATCTGGAATGGGGGCCTTGAGACGGGCATGACTGGCCAGGGCTTCCTTCCATCTCAGCACAGCAGCTTCCTGTCCCAACCTGAGGCTGGCTGAGAGCTCTCTCAGTGACAGGACAATCCTGATCCAAGAGGGACACCGTGCACACCTCAATTTCTAGAGGCCACGCTTGTAAACCAAACAGAAACCGTGACATTCATTCAGCGGGAGCTTCCGTGGAACTGGGCGAGGCAGATGCACCCAGCGTGGCCCGTAAAGGAAGTATCCCCTCGACAACTGCTCTCATTCTGGGTGTGACATGGTCCGAGTGCCTGCTGGCCCTTGGCTTATCCCCACACTGAAGATCAGGTTCCTGTGGCCGAGGTCCTGTAGGCATCCTGCAACAGCCTGGAGCATTGTTCTTAAAGTCACAGCACTAGAATTCAATTGCGTTTAAATTCAGACCCAGTGAGATGGCTCACAGGTAAAGGCACACGTGCCACCAAGCCCGAGGAGCTGGCTTTGCCCTTCTGGACCCACGTAGATGAAGGAAAATTAGTCTAGTCCAGTAGCTGCTCTCTGACCTCCACGCGTGTGCGGTGACACATGTGAACCCCCAAATACACACAATAAATGCACAAGATGAATTGAATGTAAGAATAACGAAAAATAAAATGAATTCAGGTCTTCCACCCTGCCAGCTACCCACCGGTGTGCTCAAAGTCTGCTTGGGAAAGGCAGCCTCGGCCAGTGCTCAGGAGCAGGAGGGGCCTGCCCCTCACCCTGTGCTGCCTTCCCTGGTCTCTTTCCTCTGCCCTCCAAAGCCACAGCGTAAGGTGTTCATAGCATAGGACACCTGACAGCCAGTGCCCTAGACGCCATTAAAGACCTCACACACAATTGCAGTCACACACACACACACACTCATACATATATACATACTCACACATACACTCACACACTCACACATACACTCACACACCAGCCACTTTCACACACTCATACATGTACTCATCCATTCATACTCAGGTACAAGCCACATACACTGTCTTTCACACACATTCACATACACACACTAATATGCATATATAACACACATACATACACATGCTTAGATACACACACACATGTGTACACGCGTGCTCACTCTGCCTTTTGCTAACTGTGTGCAAGGTCCTTTTGCAGGGGCTTTGTCCCTTACAGGCTGAGGCCATGCCCTGGCCCTCGGCCTCCATCCTGCTCACCTTTTTCAGTAGATGTGGGGGAATAAAGAGCTGGAGACGATAGGATAAAAAACAAATAAGTAGGCAGAAAGAGTGGACAATTGGGTCAGAACAATAAGCCCAGCTGACCCACCTGTCTCTCCTTGCCCCACAGGGCTCTGGTCCAAGTGCTGTCACACTGTGACTGATGCAGCCACCTGGAGCTATGGGGCAGGACCCAGCAAGACAGACAGGCTGGTGGGCACAGCAGGGTCTGGAGGTATGGTCACCTCTGGACTTGGGTTCAGGAATGGCTGTCACTTCCCACCTAAGGTCCCACCGAGGCTCAAAGAGCCAGCTCCACCCTCACGCTCAGGGTGAGGACTGAGAGGGCACTGTCCTGCTCACCATCCCTGCAGGGTGCTTGCAATAAAAGGGGGCCTTTCATCCCTTCTCAGTCCTGTGGCTCCCATCACCCTTCTTCAGGTCCTCTTGAAGTCCCCCAGCCTCCGACTATGACAGGAGCAGAAGAGGCTGTGGCACGACGCCATCTTCTTCCTGCACTCGCCTGTGTGGCACTTGGTGAGATTGAGTCCCCATCACCTTGTGGGACAGGGGAGGTTCATTTTTTCCCCCAGTCATCCAGCAGCTCAAGAACAGAGCACCATGATCACCTGGGGAGGGAGAAGGCCCAGCAAGTCCACAGGCTCACGTAGCTCCAGCCAGGCAAAGCCAGCACTGGAACCAAAGCCAACTTGGGGTCTGATGGCCTCCAGCCACCAGGCTAGAGGAAGGGTCCTCGAGAGAACCATTCTTTCTGGTTGGCTGTCTGAATTCTAAATGCTGGGTCCCGCAGGCTGTGCTGATGGGACTGTGGCCTTGAGACTCCGAGGCCGGAAGCTAGCCATGCCCAGCTGAGCCCTTAGCTATGGGCCCTCCTCCTTGGTGTCATTGCTCATAGCTCCCCGGACCCTCAGACACCATCCCCCACCCCTGCTCAGCCTGTGACCCATCGTCCATCTCTGACTGTTAGAGCTGTCACCCAAGTCCCCAGCCTGAAATGTCCCCAGGCCCAGGTGCCTGGTGATTACTCCCTCAGCTTTGGAGTGTTAACCAAGAATGGATGTGTTTCCAGCCAAATCACCTCTCCCTGCTTCCTGGGGAGACTCTGACAGCTGGCCAGGCCTGCAATTCTTCTCTCCCGAGCTAAGAATTTCTGTAGAGAAATGGTTTCCTCTGCATTGTACAAAGAACACAGAAACAAGAGAAGGAAACACACAAAAGGAAGGACAGAGAAGTGGCTGTCAGGCCTGCAGTGATTGCATGGTGTGTGCATGCGTGTGTGTGTGTGTGTGTGTGTGTGTGTGTGTGTGTGTGTGTGTTCGTTCTCTCTCTCTGTGTGCACGCATGCATGTGTATGTCTGTCTGTGTCTGTGTGTGTGTTTCTGTGTGTGTGTGTATGTCTGTCTGTATCTATGTGTGTCTGTGTTTCTGTGTGTGTGTGTGTGTGTCTGTATGTCTGTCTGTATCTATGTGTGTCTGTGTTTCTGTGTGTGTGTGTCTGTATGTCTGTCTGTATCTATGTGTGTCTGTGTTTCTGTGTGTGTGTGTGTGTCTGTATGTCTGTCTGTATCTATGTGTGTCTGTGTTTCTGTGTTTCTGTGTGTGTCTGTATGCCTGTGTCTGTGTGTGTTTCTGTGTGTGTGTGTCTGTGTGTCTGTCTGTATCTATGTGTGTCTGTGTTTCTGTGTGTGTGTCTGTCTGTCTGTATCTATGTGTGTCTGTGTTTCTGTGTGTGTGTGTGTCTATGTGTCTGTCTGTATCTATGTGTGTCTGTGTTTCTGTGTGTGTGTCTGTCTGTCTGTATCTATGTGTGTCTGTGTTTCTGTGTGTGTGTGTCTATGTGTCTGTCTGTATCTATGTGTGTCTGTGTTTCTGTGTGTGTGTGTCTGTATGTCTGTCTGTATCTATGTGTGTCCGTGTTTCTTTCTCTGCGTGCATGTTCTGCAGTCAGTCAATGCATTTCATGGAACATTGTTCCCTCCAGTTAGTGCAATTAAAATCACAAGGCGAAGTCAGCTATAAATCAAAGTTCCTTTAAATTTTACCAGGAAGTTGCACACTCCACACGCCACGCGCGCCAATAAAGATCTGTGGTCGCCTTTGGCAGGAAAGGCAGAAATAAGCAATTTAGGATCTTAAAAGATAAAAGATAATAAAAGTAATTAAGATAATTAACCACCCTGAAGAGAGAAGAATTTACTGCTGTGCACTGTGTTTGGTTTCATTTGGCGGCACCACAGCTGTCGCCACAGAAAGCACGGGCAGCGGCAAGCATCCGAGGGGCTCTCACTGTCAAAAAACATATCATAAAAAATTTAACACGCCGAGAAGGCGGCGAGGAAGATGCGAACAGAAATCACTGTTTCCTGAAACTCTGGCTAATTGAGTGGGGACTAGGCTGGACCCAAAAGGAGGTGGCTTGTGCTTGAAGTCAAGGGAAGGGAACTAGGGACTGTTCCCTTCCCTCCAAAGTTGACCTTGGCTGCCTTAGAGGATGCTACTCGGTGCCTCCTGCCTCTAGCAGACCCCACCCTCCTCAGATGCCCAGCATCTTCCTCTCAGATCTGTCCTTTGCAGCTCCTTCTGTGGTGGGCTTGCTCTACGCTCTGCCATGAAGCATGGTGAGATTGCTCTAGAGCCCTGATGTGCCCACTAGAGCCCTAGGGTGCACCCAGCTATGTCTCCAGAGCCCTTGGGAAGACAATCCTAATTCATAGTGTGACATGCAGGAGCCTGCAGCCTTGAGACAGAGGCCTGACTTGTCCCTGGGTTTCCAGCCCTTTGTGCTCTGTGGACACTGTGCCTCCAGAGTGATCCTCAGCCTGCACAGAAACAAGCAAGTAGCTACTCACCCAGCCCAGGAACAGCACAGGCCAACCAAACATTCCATTAAGCTTCAGCTTGGACAGTCAGTGGGTTTAGCTGGGTTTCTTACAGAAGCCTGCCTGCCTCAAAGGCAGCAGCATGGCTAAGACACGCACCCTGCCTGAGCAGACGCTTCCAAAATCTGCATCCCAGAACCTCCCAGCACAGCATGCTTACTGCTCAGACTTTCTCCAGCAGCTATCTCTGCTCGTCTAACTTTGGGGCGAGACTCCGGGGACCCCGAGTCTCACGAACCTTGGTAGACCTCTCCCCAGGATGTTCATTCTGAGAACACTGTTCTGCCACAAGGCTGCATCTTCTCTCTGTTCAGTCTCCCTGCCTACAGACTGAGAAACACACTCGTGTGTTGTCCTCATGCGTCTCCTCTGGGGTCATGGTTACTGAGCAGGTATGTATTAGTCAGGGTTCTCTAGAGCAGTGGTTCTCAACCTGTGGTCGTGACCCCTTTGGGGGCTCAAACGACATATCGGATATCTACATTGCGATTCATAAAAGTAGCAAAGTTTACAAATTTGCTGCAAAATTTTGTTGTTACAGTTGTGACGTAACAATGAAATAATCCTGTGGTTGGGCGAGGTCACCGCGGCATGAACTGCATTAAAGGGTCGCAGCATCAGGAGGGTTGAGAACCACTGCTCTTGAGGAAGAGGGCTTATGGAATGACCGTGGGCCAGGAGTTATTAGTGTGCCTTAGAGGCAGCAGTCAGCTGGCCCAACAATGACCAGTCTGCCAATGGAAGGTCCAAGAACTCAGTGGTTGTTCAGTCCATGAGGCTGGATTTCTCAGCTGATCTTTAGTGTCCACTGGAATCCCAAAGACGTAAGCCAGTGAGCGAGAGCAAGCGGGAAAAGAGAGCAAATTCCTCCTTTCATGCCCTTTATGTAGGCTGTCCGCAGGAGGTGTGGTCTAGATTGAAGGTAGATTTTTTTTTCCCCCAACCTCAAAAGATCTTGACTAAAGGTGGATCTTCCTAGGAAAGATCCAGATGAAAAGTGGGTCTTTTCTACTTTGTACGATTTAATTAAGAAAAAAATTCCCTCGCAGGTGTACCCAGCCACTTGGGTTTTAGTTAATTCCAGATGTGGTTGAGTTGACAACCAAGGACAGCCATCACAGGGTACCATAAACACAGCAGAGAAATAGAGAAGCAAGCTGAGGTTCCAGTGGGAGGAACTGGCAGGTAATTAGCAAGGTACAAGTGACTACACCTTGAGAGACTGACTGAGGCTAATGAAACATGGAACCCAGAAGGAGCTCTTGAGACCCCAGCAAGGAGCCAGGCAGGTTCGGAGCAGAAAAACCATATGTGAATGCAGAGGCCCGAGGCAAGGCGGTAGGAGCCGGGTGGAAAGCAGCCAGTAGCTCTCAGAGCGAGGCTGTATTGGCAGATCTAGGAGGGCAGTGTCTGGCAGAGCACTCAGACTCCTGGGGGCCTGAGGGACGTCTTCTTGGGCTTATGTGTGGGAGCAGAAGTGCGGGGTAGTGGAGAAACCAGGAAGGAGGCCATCACAGAGCCAGCGACCCAGCTGGGATGTGGATGTCCTGAGCATTGGGGTGTTGAAACTTCCAGTCTGACTGTCTCCTACAGTGACCAGACATGTGTGCCCCTGCTCAGCTGGGAAAGTGAGCGTGGAGCAGGGAAGACGTTCATGAAGATGGCGCACAACAGCACTCATGACAGGCAAAAAGCCTCTCTTCCACTGAACCTTTGTATCCGGCCATCATGCATGGCAGGTGTCTTCTCTCACCTGGGAAGGAATGAATAACCAATGGATGAATTAATGAATGAGAAGACGCATAGGCAGACATCCCAATTCCGCAGGTCAACTTATACGTTTCACTTTTATGATGGAGTGACAGAGACGTGTTCTGGGGAGGATTCGGGCCTGGAACGTGGGATTCTGACCTTCTCCTGGGCTTGGGATGCAGAGATGATTCTCTGACACAACAAAGGGGCCATGTTAGTTCCTGGGATCCAAATGAAGGGCTGGGCACACTCTGAAGCAGTTTGCCAAGCCAGGCAATTGGGCAGGCTGGTCTGTAATTTGCCTTCCAGCCCAGTGTACAGGGTGCAAAACATTGGGGTTGAGGAACAAGGTTCACTTTTTTGGTACAGACCAAAAAAGAAAAAAGACTTGAGAGGGCTTTGGGGAAGCCAGGCTGGGCTGACAGGAGCCCATATGGAACATCCAACTTTCTCCCTATGGGACCCACCAGTCGCCTCTTGGCTGTGTCCCTGGGGAAATGCCTGCCCTCAGAGCCAGCCCAGCATCATGTAAATCTGGCCCCAAATGAGGCGGGTGCCTCCGATCTCCCGATAATTAGACTTCAAGTGGCCCCATAACTCAGCCACTAATTACCTCGCCAGCTCCGTCATCCAAGCCCTCCGAGGCAACCAGCCCATTTCCCTGGCAGACTGGCCCATAAAAATCCCAGAAGCACGTGGATTTACTGTATTTATTTATTGAGATTTGGAGAAATATACCTGGTGCCCAGAGGCCTTGGGATGTGGGGACATAATTTTGAAATGCAGATCGTTAAAATGAGGGAGAATTATAAGAAGAAGCCGACAGGTTTCCAGTCTCGCAGACACCAGGAAAGATGTCTCCTTGATGAGTTACTGGCCTGAGCAGGAGGCGATGGAAGCCACAGGAAGGTGTTCCCACGGAAGCCTGTTCTACATCTTTGATTGCCAGTTCCGAGTACCCAGAAGCTTAATCTCATTGCTGGACCTCTGCACGTGCTGCTCCTTCTACGTGTCACTCTGTTCCATGCACATGTGAGCAACACGGCCTATCTCACCAGCGACAGGCTGTTCCTCTTCTGAGAGGTCTCCAGTCACCTTTCGAATGCTGCCCCCTGCCTAGACAGACCAGGTTTTCCACCAAATTCAACTTCCTGTGATAGTAACTTGTGGATGCTAGCCTTGACTCACCTCCGTCACCTCCACATCTTTAGTGTCAGACTCTGGGCCGATTTCATAGAAGTATCTCAGTATATGCTCTTTGTGGTGAGTGGCTACGTGATCAAACTTCAGCAAGGGACCGTGGCTCCAGGCTTCACTTACGCAGATACGTACGTGTGGGGGGCTGCATACATGATAGAGATATGCACGTTGGTGCACAGCACACATACATATGCACACATATAAACACATGCACATGCATACACATTGTAATTATTAACATTTATTGTCAGCTTGACAGGCTTTAGACTCTCGCCTAGGAGGTTAGTGACTGAGTATGCCTGTGATGGAGCTTCCAGACTGAATTAACCGGAGTGGAGGACACCCTTTAACTGTGAGCAGTGCATCCCAGGGACTGGGGTTCCAGACTGAATGAGATGGAGAAAGCAGGCTGAACACCCTCATTGATCTCTCTGTGCATCCTGACTGTGAGCGTGATGTGGCCTGTGGCCCAGGCTCTTGCCACCATGACTTCCAAGCCACAGTGGACGATACCCACAGACTGACTCAGAAGGAACCGTTCCCCTTCCTTTCCTGTGCTGCTTTCATCTGGGATTTTGTCACGGTGACAAGTGTCCTCACTCCTATACTTGGCCAGGTGAGGCAGGATGGAGCCAATGGCTGAGGTTCTGGGCACCAAAGTCACCTCTGAGCCCGATGAAGGTCACAGTGCTGGCAGGCGTCTGTCACCAGCTCCCATTACACTTGCACCAAGTCCCTCCAACTCAGGGTCTGGTGACACCAAGAGAGGCTAAGCAGCAGGGTAAAGTCAGCTGGTCAGACAGGAGAGCCAAGAACTGTCAGGACCAACCAATTTAGAGGAAGACACACAGGGCCTGCTTGGGACCCCACACCCTGGGAAGGGTTAGCACAGGCTGATTACCCCCTGTTGCAGACAGATTTCCCCAACTTGATTCTTGTTCTTTCTGAGTTCAGGATTCCCCTTTCCTGTTTATGCTTCAAGGAGAACTCTTAATCATCCTTCAGTATTCGGCTCAAAAGGTGCTGGGTCCATGAGACCCAGCCGAGCCCTTCAGGCAGTTACCTCGTCCTCCGTGCTTCCCTTGCATCTTAAAACAACTTCATAGAGAATATACCACACATTCCTGATTACTTTTCTGCATCTTTCTGTGGATGATGTGTGGATGGATGGATGGATGGATGGATGGGTGGATGGATGTGTGGATAGATATATGGATCAATGGATAGTCCCTTGTCTTCTGACCTGTCCACTATTTCACTGACCTCTCCCTGTAGTCCTTCAACATTTTAATCTGTAACAGGTAATTATATGATTCCAAGCCATGAATACTTGCTTGTCCTCAGATACAAATGAGCAGGGCAAAAGTTATACAGAACTTTTCAAGACACCAATGTGATTCCTTTAAATGCATCTTTAGGTTCTGCACAGTTCAACAGTGGGGGACTAGGAATTGCTCACAAAACTAAATACAAGATTACCATGCCTCTGCAATTCTTGATATGCATATAGAAATTTTTTTTAAATCCTGTGGCTGGAGAGATGACTCAGAAGTTAAGAACACTTGTTGCTCTTCCAGAGGACCCACGTTCTATTTCCAGCACCACATGGTGGCTCATAACCATCCACAATTTCAGTTCCAGGAGATCTGACACCCAATTCTGACCTCCACGTCCACCAGGGATGCACACAGTACAGACGCACATGTGAACAAAATGCTCACACACACATAAAATAAGTAATGTAAAATCTTTTTTAAAAGGTCTTAGTCACAATACTCATAGTAAAAAGTAGAAATCAACTATATGTTAATTAACAAATGAATGAATAAATTCACTGTGGTATGTCCATAAAGAGACTATTATTTGGGCATAAAAATGAATAAAACACTTATCCATGCTACAATGTGGGTAAACCTGGGGAAAATATGCTAAACTAAAGAGATCAGATATACATATACACATACATACATATATATTTAGGTGAATCTGTGTTTATGACAAATACAGGACAGAGGGCAGATGCAGCCAGATGAGGCCAGGAATCAGGGAATAGGATGATTCCTAGGAGTATTCCATAATACACGAGTATTGGAATACTCCTAGGAATTATTCCTAATACACAAGTACTGGAATGAGTAAAACTAATGTTTGTTTGTGACTGCTGAGGTCCTGAGCAGAGGCTGTCTCCTCAGCTATTTCTGTCCTTCCAGTAAAGTGTGTTTCCCAAAAACTGTCCATACTGACCTTCTCAAGTATTTACAGACATCAGTCACCCCTCTCCCGAAACCAGGTGACCTTTGAACTCCATGAATGGAAGAATGTGGAGGTAGGGAGGCAGCAGCTTCTACAGTGAGGTCGTACCTCCCGGGACGGGCACCTTGGGGTCTTGTTACCATATCATGAGGGAGCTCAGACCACATGAAAAGTCACATACAGGTTGCTGTGATCCTCGACAGCCCCGGCTGCACACGCCAACAGATGTGTGGGCAAGCCAGCTTCCAGACGCTTCCTGCACACCTCCAATCGTGGGGCCTTCTCCGCTTACCTCACAGAAACGGGGAACCCACACAGTCAAAATCAAAATTAATCCCTTAAGAAGCCATCATTAAAAACCAGCCCAAACATTTTGAATTAATCTGTGCTGTTCTCCCTGAAGCTGGTAATGCTGAGCCAACTATAAGGCCGTCTTCTGCCACTGGGGGTCTAGGCTGCTCTCACAGGCTCAGCCTCCCTTCAAGGCAAGCTCTCCACCTCTTCTGGGCTTAACCTACATGTGACCGCATTCAGAAAGGGGGTCTTTAAAGAGGTGACCGGGGTTAAGTGAAGCCATTGGGGCCAGAGGCAGATTCAGTGTGGTGGGTTCTCAGAACCTCTGGCTGTTTCTAGGCCAGACACGGCCAGTCCCTCCAGTATGGTCTCACAAAGCAGTGCCTCAGATCCTGGAGGGAAGCGGACCAGGCTTGCAGGGGCCAGGAGAAGGGTCGCAGTGCGCTCACATCGCTGCTTGCTCTGCTGCACTTCAGGAGCTCCCAGGTAGCCGAACGCCAGGGTAGAGTGAGAGAGACACCCTAATCCAGCCGTTGAAACAGAGTTCTCAGAAATAAAGTCCCAGATAGGCTGTCCTGGAGACCGCCCAGAAATGGCTTCCTTTTTCTTTAAACCTTCCTGGTGATTTTCTTAACACCCCGGAGAGAAGCACAGTCTCATTTAAAGAGGGCTGTGGAATTGAAGATTACTGTTGGGTTCTCCTTCCAGGCTTTCGATCGTCCATGGCCTTCCTGCCTCAGGATCTTTGCACAAGCCTTTCATCTTCTGCCAACTAGTCCTTCCGCCATCCCCCAGACCTCTGGTTAAACTCTGCCTCCTACAGGCTGCCATCCTTAATTAGTAGCCTCCCTCCTCATCTTCCCTTTTCCATCCTCACACCTCTCTGCTGACCCCATGCTGTGTGGTACCTCCTCACTTCACTAAGAGCTAAGCCTTCATGGACAAGCTGTTACTACAGTTGTCATTGTTTGCCCTGTATGGATACTATACAGCAGGTGTTGGATTAAACGGTCAGCTGCCAAGAGGAGGCAGCCCTGGTCAGCCATTTTCCACTTCAGGGATCCCCCACAGCAATCTGGTGTAATGAAGAGAGCATGGCTCAGAGAGGAGAGTACACCATCCTGATGTCACCCAGCATTTGAAAACTGGGTAGACTCTAGCATCCAAGGTCTGGACCAGCCTCTGCAGGGAAAGGGACTCCTGGATGACTCCTCCCCCAGGGGCCTTCATACACGTTGCATATGAGCCTGGGGACTCTGGAAGAGCTTAGCACAGGTCAGAAATACACCTACCCCCAAGTCCATACCCAAGGCTGCCCCATGGTGACCTGCATGGCCACTTGGTGGCACTGTGGGGCTGACACTGACCATCTGTCACCTAGGGGACCCCCATTCAGTCCAGCTTGGCCAGGAGATCTTAGAAGGGAATTGGTGCCAGTCATATTACAAATGAGGGAACTGGGCACAGAGATGCCGGGAACCCTCCAGCAAAGCCGGAGAAGGAAGGAAAAACGAGATTATAGACTCCCCCTCCCCACCCCGTGACCCAGTGAAGAACTGTTCTTCAGATGGGGAAGCTGAAGCCAAGGGACAAGGGCAAAAATCAGGGAGAGATGATGGGCAGCTACTTAAGAACAATGGTGTTGGGTCACAGCAAGCCCCGACGTGGACCACAGCAGGACACATCCCAAGCAAAGGAAACTGAGGCAGACGCAGCCTTTCCTTGGTGGGTATCAGCCAGTCCCTGTCGCTGCCAAGCCAAATCCTGGCTTTCACCCAGCCCAGGCAACCCCCAACCAGCCAGGGCCCTGACTTCAAAGGAGTTTTCAGGCCCCCCAGCCCTCCCAGTGTGGATGGCAGCCAGGATCTGGGTGTCACCAGAATGTGGGGTTTGGGGACTCCATGTCTCCCCAAAATGGCCACTCAGCTCCTGGTGGTACCGCGAGCAAGGAAGAGAACTTCTGGTGGGGTGCTCCTCAGGGTCTCCCAAGACGGTGGGGAACATAGAAAGAGCAGAGATAGATGCAGAGAACAGGAAAAATCTGGGGAAGAGAGATGCGTAGACAGAAACACAGACAGGGAGCTACAGATAGAAGGAAACATCAGACACAAGCAGAGACAGAAATAGAGACAGAAACACAGAGAATTAAAAAAAAAAAAAACCAATAGGGGAAGAAAATAGGAACAGTCAGAGACAAAGCAAGACAGAAAGAGGGGCAGAGAAAGAGATACAGACAGAGGAAGACAGGTGGGGAGCGACAGGGAATCGCAGAATCAGACAAACACTGATGCGAGGACACAGGGCCACAGAGGCAGGAGGGGTGTGGCCTGGAAAACCAGAGCCTGTGCCCAGGACACACCATTCAGGCTTGGGGTGGGAGGGCTGTGTCTGATCTCAGAGAAGCCAGCCCAGGGAAGCAACCAGAGGGAGGAGGGTGAGGACCCACTTATAGAAGAGGACTAGCAAGGCCAGAGAGGGAGGGGGGACTCAGGGTGGAGGCAAAGACTAGTCAAGGCAGCAGCAGACTGGGGTCCTGCCACCCTAGGGATCGTACCAGACCCAGGACACCAGCCCTCCAAAGCCCTCCCACCCTGTCTGCCCCCATACCTGTGGCGTCCCCTCCCTCCCGGCAGGGCTGGCCAGGGTCCAGGCGGGTCAGGAAGCCGGCCCCCTTGAAGATGGGAAGATGCCCCTTTCCGCCTACTCGGTAGGCCCAGCAACCATTTGCATAAAACAATGTTCCTGTGAGGCATGCTAATGCGTCCTGCTATTTTTGCGGCTCCTGGATGCTGGTTTGCATACATTTACATACCCTGGAAGAATTAAGCTGGGATCATGTAAATGAACCCACTGGCTGGGGTGAGGGGTACTGGGTTCTTGCCTCTGGAGAGCTAGGCCGCTAGAATCTTCTCTGGGGGCCTGAGGACAGGTCGGCCAGAGTCAGATGTATGCCTGTCCCTGATCCTGAGGCCAACATTGCTCATATCAGGCTTAGGGCTGCAAAATTAACTTTCAAAAATTCATATTCCGTCTTTTCATGGCTCCTGCAACATTACAGTAAAGGTCAAAACTCTTCCGTGGCCACAGAATAGGCCCCTGGACCTATTCTGCCCTCCAGACACCAGGAATTTCTGACCATCGGGCTTCTGCCTGCCACAGACCCTTTGCATGGGCAGTCTCTCCCACTGGCCACACTTTTCCTCCTCTTCACTGCTTGTACTTAATTCATCCTACTCTCTCCAGGTGGCATGCCAGTTCCTTGGGAGACCTCCTCTGACCTCATCCCCTTAGGCAGCCCCTGGAGCAGCTGCAGTTGTTCTGAATTCAGTATCCTTTCTCTGATATCAGAGCCTAAGGGTATAAGGACAGGTTTTCTTCATTACCGGCCACCTTAGCTATGCCATCAAAGGCACACATTTTCCCAACTAACAATTGTCAAACCTGGGCAATGGTAGCGCACACCTGTAGAACCAGCACTTGGGAGGCAGAGGCAGAAGGATCTGAGTTCAAGGCCAGCCTGGTCTACAGAGTTCCAGGACAATCAGGGCTACACAGAAAAATCCTGTCTCGAAAAACCAGAAAAAAAGATTGTTGACAAGATGGACAGTTGGGTAGGTGGGTGGATGGATGGGTGGATGAATGGATGGACGGATGGACGGATGGTGGGTAGGTGGATAGATGAGAAGATGCACATATGCGTGGGGCAGACTCAGATAGTCAGCCCTAGCCTGGTGTGATCCAGACTCTACACATCTGTGCGTTGACTCTGTTCACCGTGACAGGCTCTGGGCACAGTATTCTGCCCCAGTTATTTTTGATATCCCACCCCGCCCAAATCCACATATGAGAAATGCAATGTTACAAGTGTTGCAGAGAGAAAATAGAGGCTCAGGGAGGGAAAGCCACAGGTCCCGTTCGCAGAGAGAACTGGGACGGAGCTAGAGATCTGCCTCAGATCTGTATGTCTCCAGCACCCAGCTCTGCAGGTTTTTCTAACCCTCTGGGTGACAGCCACACGCTCACACCTGAGTGAGAAGCCTTTCATGTTCCCTCACAATGAACTACACAGTGCGTGAGCTGCAGTGGTCCCACACAGGAATTTCACCGGCTGCACATGCAATGACCCGGCCCTACTGTCCTTCAGCGTCCATGTGAAGGCCTGTGCCATACACCCGTTTTCCCTCTTCTGTACATCAGCTTGCAGACACTTACAGACACACACGTGTACACACCCAGGCCTGTGTGGACTGTATCGAAACCATTCAGCAAATGTTTCCTGCCAATCCTGTGTGATCCCGAGATGCTGGCAGTTGGGAACACTGTAAGAATGGGCATGGCTTGACTGGTTTTCAAAGCCATTTGGTGATTCCCTGGAAGGTACATGAATCCTATGTGTCCACGGAGCAGATGCATGAGGGGTCCAGGCTTCTCGTGGATGAGAAGCTGATGTATGCTCCTCCCCCCACAGTACAGATGAGGAGTCTCATGGTCAGCGAGGTAAAGTCGAGATTCCCTGACCAGCCCTCCTGGCTTCTTCTGTAACCTGGTGTTGGTCTCGTGGTCCTAGACTCACCAGCCCCAAACTGCAGCAGGAAAGCGCTGTGCAGGACCTAGTGAGGCCACAGGAGTCACCTTGTCCATTGCACACAACAGGGAAACAAAGGCAGGGGAGGAAGGGTAGAGTGTATGCCACTATGCTGAGGTATGAGTGTGCCCTGGCATCCACCTGCAATCCTCCTGTCTCCGTCTCTCAAGCCAGGCATGCCCCTGGGTTCTTTTCATCTCTCTCCCACTTGTCACCACACCCACTCTCTGATTCCTTTCTCCAAAGTCAGAAAGACTCTTATCCTGTCAGTTGCTAGTGCAGATGCTTGCCATGATCCCTTCTGGAACCATCCCCATTCTGCCTGAGCCCCCCACACACACACCTCAGAAGGCCCAGACTTGTGAATTTAGAGAGGCTCCTTTGCGTCAGGACTCTCTGAGAGTATGACCTTTCCTAAGGGAAAAGCAGGGTGTAGCAGTGCACAAACCCACCACAGGGTCTTAAAGAATCCTCGAGAGACCTGTGTACCCCTAAAGCACCCACAGACCTCTCTAACACACATGAACGTGTACAGTACTGGATGGTTTGATTCTTTAGGCATGTTCCCACATCCATGTATCCAGGTATGAATAGGTATACACACACACACCTACTACATACAGGCACACTACACATAGACACATAGACTTGTAGAATATATATACATGTGTATTTTGCATGCACACACACACACAGTGCCCAGCAGCTGCCCTCCTTCCATACAGTACCCTCCTGGTCTCCCTCTCCAGATCTGTTTGTGCAGCTGGTGTCTTGCTGTGGGGGAGGGGTGACCACCCCCAGCCTCATTAAAAATTTCCAGCCACCCCCTCATTGCGAAGACCCCTCTGCAAAGTCCCCTATGGGTGGGGGGAAGCCAGAGCCTCTTTGTTAGTTCAGGGCCCCTGGGGGCCCCTCCTGCCTGCTCAGAGGCTTGGATTCCAAATGTCCCATCATAGGGGAGGAGTCTGTTCTTGGCTCCCCGGCTTCCCCTGCTGGGTATCCAGTCTGGGTCAGGCACCAAACGGGGCTCAGAAGCCCTCCCCTTTGCAACCCTAAGCAGGGGACACAGTATCCAGCACTGAGCAGGCAAAAGCCCTCACTTCCGATTCTCCTTGGGTCCGAACAAGCAGCCAACCCTCTTCAGTCTCACCACAGCCAGCTCCTTCAACTAACTGTGCCACTGTTCCCCCAGACCAGCCCGCTGCCTCTCTCAGGCAGCCCTCCCAACCGGCTTCCCACCACCAGGGTGCCATGCTGCCTTTCTGTACCCTGTGAGGTCCTGTCATCTCGGGCACCGCTCCAGCCTCTGCAACCTGACCATCATGGTGGACAGGGAGGCCACACCTTACCAGAGAGGTGGGGGCTGTGGGTACCTTGTGCTGTGGCCTGGAGTGAATTAATCACACCGCACATATCTCTCAAAAGTTAGGTAAATTTCCCCTTCCCTCCTGTCACTGCCTAGCAAGCTGCCAACTTGGAGACTGTAATTATGCACATGGGTAATGAAATTAGCATTTCTATCAGTCTCCTCCCGCTTCGTTATGCTGAGAAGAACACCCCCCCTCCCACCACCAGGCTCCTCTGAGGCCCCAGGTGGTGCCCACACTGCAGACAGGCCAAGGCCACAGGGCTGTCCTGGAGGGCACCCATCTCATCAGCCGGCCTGATGCTGAGGAGGAGGAGGAAGGTTGAACTTGGGATGGGGCGGGGGATTCGGAGTGGGGCCGGTGCTCTGGGGTGGTGGCCTGCAGCCTACGGAGAAAAGGAACAGAGGGCAAGGAGTCCCTATAGACACGTGGACAGTGCCTCCTGTCCTGATACTCTCCTGCCTGGGAGGGTGATGGGGCCGGTGACTGCATCTGCCTGAACCTCACTTTCTCCTTTACTGTGCTGGAAGAGTGCTGCTTTGCTAGGGCCAGGCATGCAGCCAGAGCTCGGCAAAGGTGATGTTAGTGAGGCTGGACACATGGGGATGGATGTCACCCACGCCTGCAAGGAACTCCCTGTGCTAAGACTTGCCACCAAGGACCAGGACCAGAGACGCTCTCTGAGAACTTGGGGCTTGCACCCCACCATGCCCCAAACCTTCCCTCAGAGCCCTGCATATAGAAGGCCGAGTTCCGACTCCCCAGTGGAGGCTGTGGGGAGGGTCACATTGCTGGGGCCCTCAGTGGGCACCACCCTCACCCTGACCCCATGTTACCATGCTACAGGGATGCCCACCTTCCACCGGCCTGGTCTTCAAGACCAGAGACTATCGTGCCAGTCCCGCTGTAGCCCGTGCCACAGGTTACCCCCAGGAATTGTTGATCCTGGGGTCAGGTAGGAGACTAGAGCATCCCACTGAGACCCTCAAGTCTGGGCTCTACCCCAAAGACAGGCTACCTAAGATTCTCTTTTATAGCCCCAGCCCCATGCTGGCCATGCATGGCACAGGTCGTGAAGGGGGATGCACGTAGGTGATAGAAAATAATAGCTCGTTAGCCATGCTCCTTCCTACAAGCTCATAAAGCCAACAGAGTATAATAAGGCAGGGCGCCCAGCACACGGTAGGACTTAACCAAAGTTTGGTGAATGTATGAGCGGATAAACAACCACCCCACATTGAGCCTCCTGAGTCCAGCCAGGGCCAGGATACAGCCAGACAGGCAGACTCTGATTCTTTCCTGATCTGGGCAACTTAGTGAGACCCTGTCTCAAAAAAGTAACAAGGCTAGGGTACAGCTCCATGGTAGTACAGTGGTCACCCGTAGGAGCAGGCCCCAGAATCAACACCTAGTATTGAAAATGAAAACAAAACCAAAACAACACACACACACTCACACACACGCACACAACCCAGAATTGTGTGCACCCAGAGCCAAGGTCAACTAGAGCTTGCCCTGCTGAACCAGCTTGAGCTCCATCTCCCTGCCCGCTGCAGTCCCCGCCCCTCCATGTTGCCTCCCTCCAGGGCGGTTCGAATCACTGAGGTGGCCTTCATCATCTGAGCCCTCCCACCAGATACTCCCTCCAGTGCGATCCAGCCAGAAAGTTCTGATGTCACAGCCAGCCCAAAGGAGCAAAGCCCAGGCAGGAACCCTACCATGTCAGATGGGTGTGTCTCCCAGCCTAGGTCCAGTGTGGGTCCACACCTCCGCCGGCATCTTCCGGACACCGACAGCAACCATCGCCACCACCACACCATGGCAACACCATGGAGGGACTGCCTGGAGCCTCCAGCCACCAGGACTGCTCTTTGGAGGAAGGGGTCACTGGGAGATGTCCCCTCCTACCAGGAAGCCTTTGCCCAGGAATCTAACGGGGATACAGCAATCAGGGGTGGCACTGCACACCCAGACACCCCAGGCCTGAGACACACCATCCCTCTTGGAAAGTTCCCCGACATTCCCAAGCCTTAGCCTTGCCAAAGAAAACTGCGGCCAGGCTTGTCTTGGCACAGACTCAAGCCTGAGGCTCAGCAGGAAAACCGAAAACATTTACACAGCTGGGCCTGGGACCCGCTTCCCTCCAGAGCCTGTCAGGGCTCTGCTGGTCCCCAGACTGGGGGTGGGAGGCGCTTCTGAAGGGGCCTGTGTTCCCCAGCTTAGCCAGGCCTGGCTGGCCAGACAGAAAACGTGAGGGGAGGCCAGAGGGCTGGAGCCTGGAGAGCCAGGGTTCTGTCCACACGGGGGTCACCGACACCACGCTTACCTTCCGTGGAATAACGCCAGAAGCGGCTCACAGGGCCAGGTGGCTCCCAAGGCCAGCTCTTTACCACCCCTTGGCATTCCATCCCCAGATGGTGCTGGTTGCCTTTCTGGGGTCCCCCAGCTCTGGAAAGCCTCCCCCACTGGCCCCAAGAGGCCCAGCTGGCCCACTGCTCTGAACACCACAGGTCAAGAGGTCTCTGTTTGACTGTTGCAGAGCCGGAAGTCCCTGCACTGATGGAATGCAAGGCTGTATGGCCCCCCCACTAAGGGGGCTTTCTCCACCCCTCAGCCACCTTCCTACCTTCAGCTCGCTGCCACTCTGCCGCCCACTCTCTGAGCCCCTCAGCTGCACAGCACAGGCTTGTGTGGACGATGAGCAGGCAAACCACATCACAAGGAACCTTTCTGAGCGACCAAGGCAGGGTGGCTCACCTCGTGATGCATTCACGGCTTCTTCAGGTGACAAGACTGATGTGTGCGTAAGAAATTCTGTATAAGTGCCAGCACACCGTAAAGCAACCGTCAGAAACACAGAGCCCAAGCAGAGGCCCACACCTGCAATCCCAGCGCTGGAACCTAAGGAAGGAGGTGACTTAAGCACCAGCCTGGGCAAACGCATGCAGTGAGTTCATTCTCATCCTTACAGAGCATCGAGGGCTATACTTAATGGTGTCTACGATTCTGCTAGTTTCCTGAGACAGGTCTTTCCGTATTGTCCAGGAAAATCCCGATCTCTAAGGATTAAGCAATGCTCCTGCCTCAGCTTCCGGAGCAGCAAGCATTTAAAATCGCTTACTAACGTCACAGTCTAGATTGTGTGCAGCACTTTCCTTCAAATATCGCTTAGCGCTGTGGTAACAGTACTGCTTGTGCGAGGTGGCAGGCTTGTGCTTAGCTGCAGTAAGGGAAGACTGCCCTGGGCTGCTGCACTGTTGCTGTGCCCCGGGCTGCTGCACTGTTGCTGTGTGCCCTGGGCTGCACTGTTCAGGTTACTCACTGGAATACAGTCTGTCTTACCCCCTTTGTGAAATCAGGCACCTGCTGGACAGCCACGCCTTTGACCGAAAGGCCAACATGCAGTGTGTGACTATGCACCAAGCAGAGCAAGTGCAAAAGAAATTCTGCAACTGTCCATGACTTAACGATTGACAAGCAAAGAGGCCTGCAGCTCTTCCTCCTCACTGCATACCTGTGACATCCCATGGCCCGAAACAGCAACACTGGGTTTTATGTAACTGCGTCGGCAATGAGACGCTGGTCTCCTCGCCATTGCCATCTGGCTTTCTGACATTTTTGTGCACTTGGGTGCTACCAGAGATGAACTGTGGGTGTCTCAATCACTCCCCCAGGAGGTCTCTCGGTGAACCCGGAGTCACCAATTTGGTAAGGTGTCTGGCCAACAAACGAAAGGATCCCTTGCCCTTGCCTAGCCAATGCTGCAACAGCAGGCCCAGACCACAGGCTCTTGGCGTATGTGTGGGGACAGAATGCAGGCCCTATGGAGCTGGCATTTTCACTGATGTGTGATTTCCTGTTGTGTGAACACCTTAGAATTTCATTATCCATTTTATAATTAACACAATTTTTGTCGTTTCCAATTTGGGGCTGTTCTGGGACCGTAAATAAGGCTCATCCTAGGCGCCAAAGTCACAAGTAGGTTCTGTGGTCCAAGACAGATTTAAGGAGCACCTCCCTTCCCACAAGTAAGATGTCTTATTTTCCTGCAGGACTTGTCTGTGCCTCTAGTATCTGAATGTGCCTGTGCGTTCTGTAAGTTCCACCTCTGTGCCAGGTTCTGCCTCAGACACCTCTGCCTTACAATCTCGTTCTGCTTTTCAGTCCTCCCTGGCTTGCTGGGCTGGCTAGTGTAAATTCACTGCCACCTCTGGGTTTTTATTTGCTCATCTGCAAAACGCAAGATGAGAAACCATGGCTCCCAGAAACCGTTGTTCCATGACCCTTCTCTCCTAGCAGCAGGCATTGTAATGGTTGCTCTGTGCCCCCCAGATCTTAAGGATTTGGGACACTCTTGAGGCACAATGCAAGGGAAACACTTGGAGGACATGAGTGGAAAGTGGAGTGTAGCGCAGGAAAGCCATGGAGGTCTCACCTTGGGGAACACAAAAAGAGAACGGCTGCAGGGATGGGAAGGACATGGCTGGGAAGCACCCCTGAGTATGACTGAAGATGCAATGCGGCCCCCCTGAACATGGTGTTGCTTTTTTTAACCATGTCGTCCTTTGCACGATGTAAAACAAGCCGGCGGGTTGGGTGACTGGAGCCTGCCCTCCACCTTCGTCTCCAGAGTCAACTCAGAAAGCCAGCTCTGTACTGGCTCGCTCACTGCCTGGTAGAAGGCAGCGCTCCGCCAAGCACAATGCCCATTGGCTGCCGTAGTTTGCCGCGTCGACCTCCAGCCTCCCTGGCAGGTCTGGGGTTAAAACTGCAGGGTGCGTAAATGTGTATAATTAATGCTCCTGGTTGAATATGCAGATTGACAATCAGGATTGACTTGCAGCTAATTGATCAGCTGTCTGCAATCACAGCGTTCAACCCCGTGGTTACACACGCCGGAGGGCACCATGGCCTGCCTGGTTCAGGGAACACAGGCTTGTGTTGAAAACGGCCCCTCGGCCCACAGGCACCCCTACAGCCTGCAGAACTCCCACAGCCTTCTCACTGCCCCTGCCTCCACCACAGCCCACTGAGCTCCCCAACAGCTGGCATCCCTTGTGCTCCAGAGGGTCACTGTTCTCGGCTGTCCCCGGAAGAGGTTTGCTGTCCTGCAGATGTGGAAATAATGGACAAGAAAGACATTTTGCTTGGGGCTCCACCTCTAATGGATGGGAGAACCCTGCTTGCCACCCAGACGGTAGGTTCTAGAAGCCAACCGTGGATTCCTCTAAGTGGGTCAGACCTACTCGAAGTATCTTCCAGACACCGGGGAATTCACACAGCTCAGGGAAGTTCTCAAGGTGATGTTGTGAGGAAGTCTCTCTGTGAGATGACAAGGTAGTGAGGTCTTCCATCCTCATGAACAAGCTAAGCCGTTCTGCCAGGAGTGGCTTCCTGGCGCTGGTCCGGCTGTCTTTCTGTCAGTTGTGGCTCAGCCGAGCCCTTTCACAGTAGACTTCCAAGCCTCCAGATCCTCAAGCCAGAGAGATTTCTGTTCACAATTTACCCATCCTGTGATGGTAACTGCAGGGGAACCAGGGCTGCATGGCATCGCATGCAACAGCAGGGCTGAACCTGGGTCTGAGGACTTGCAGAGGCAGATGTAGAAAGCTAGGGAGCAGAGGACTGTGGGAAGATGTGGTGGGAGCAGCTCACCCTGAATGAGTCACTGAGGTCAGGAAGAAGGGCTGAAGGGCAAGAGCAGAACCTCAGCCCTGCCAGGCCACAGGGAGACAGCAACAGCTCCTAGAACAGAACATTCTAGAGAGGGTCTTCACTCAGGGCGGAGCTGGTGGGTGGTGTTCATCAGCTTTCCCCGTCTTCTTGGGCATAGCGATTGGGGCAGAAGTCACAGACCCAATTAGACTCAGAGCATGAAAGCAGCCTGCTGAGGCATGGGTGGAAACTCCTTTTTTCAGCAGGGGTCACCTGAGGGTCATCTGTTCTGCCAGTAGTTCCACGTGCTCTGGAAGACCACACCTGCCAACATGAAAGGAACCCCTGTATCCACTTGTGCCTGAAGGTTACCTGCACACTGGCCCTTCTCATATAGAAGCCAAGGCATTCCTGTTCTCTTGCTTCATGGCTGTTTGTCTGTCTGTCAAAACTGCTTAGTGCCAGGCTTTCTGTTTCACAAGCAATGACTCCTAACAAACACGGGGGAATTCCACTACCTGTTTTCCCCAGAGCAACGATTTAATGAAAGTTCAGAACAGGAAAGACCTTGGCGCTCTCTCATTGTGGCTTGGAGGCAAGAGTGGCTCAGGATCTGCAGGTCTCCGAGGCATCTTCTCTTCTCGCCCTTAGCTCCCTGCCAGCCGCCTGCTCATCTTCCCCATCACCCTCACCCAAGTACTGACCTGAGGTAACCGAGCATACCCATTGCCCACAGCCAATCTTACAGAACACATGCTGGCCCCATTTTATTCACTACTGCTGTTGTTCTTGCTGTGTGATGTGTGTATGTCCTGAGCTTATTTGTAGGGCTCAGAGGACAGCTTTGTGGAGCTGGTTCCTGTTTTCCACTTTTACGTGCTGTGCTCGCTGGCCTTTGCCAACTTGACACAAACCTAGACAAACCTGGGATGAGAGAATCCCAACTGAGGAATTGCCTCCATCATGATTGGCCTGTGTGCAAGCCTGTGGGGACATTGTCTTCAGTGATGACCGATGCAGGAGGCTCCTGCCCACTGATATCCCTGGGCAGGTGGTCCTGGGATGTATAAGAAAGCAAGGTGAGCAAGCCATGTGGAGCAAGCCAGTGAGCAGCACCCCTCCATGGCCTCTGCTTTAGTTTCTGCCTCCAGGTTCCTGCCCTGAGCTCCTGTCATGGCTTCTCCTAAAAATGGACACTAAGTCTGTAAACTGAATAAAACTTTCCCTCTCCCAAGTTGTTTTTGGTCAATGTTGAATCACAGCAACAGAAAGCAAATTGGAGAACAGGGGTCCTGGAGAGCAGACTTGGTCATTGGGCTCCTGTAGCCAATGACTGTTCCTGCTGAGCCTCTCACTGGCCCCATTTTGCTGCTTTTAATTCAAAAAATAAATATTGTGCTGTGCTTTCATGTATACACATTACCCAGAAGCACCTGCACTGTGGAGAGTCAAGCCGAGTGCGGGTGTGTTATTCACTTGCTTGTCACAATTTTGTGGGTAGCACTGTCTCACAGCAATGCTGAGAGCAACTGCAGCAGCCCACCAACCCACAGACTTGCTTTTCTCCATATCAGTTGTCCACAGTCAACCTTTGTTTAAGTGTTCGGGAAAGAAAAATACTAGAAGCAAACAATTCCTAAATTTTAAACAGCTTTAAATCCTTACTCTTATGTGTATGGGTGTGTGCCTCAGTGTGTGCCTGTGCACCATGTGTGTGCAGTACCCACAGCGGCCAGAAGAGGGCACCAGGACCCACGGGAATGGGGTTAAAGTCACTGTGAGCAATCATTGGGTGCTGGGAAGAGAGAGCCAGTCCTGTGAAAGAGCAGCCAGAGCTCCTAACTGCTGAGAGCTGTCATCTCCCCAGTTTCCTCAGTGGCTTTTATTACTGTGCATTACCCATTCTGTTTTGTCAGTGGTTGTTTGATCTCTCTTTGTACCCAGTTATGAAGTGACTTTTACCACGGGATTGTGCCCAGGAGCAAATGGCAGATGCAGCGTTTGGCACTCTCCTGGCTTTAAGTTTCTGCTGAGATTTGGGGCAGACTGCCTGTGGGTCAGCAAAGCCCTTTTGCACTGTTGCTAACTCCTTGATTCTAGCTTTCCGTATGTCTATAAAGCTCAGGCTGCACATACAATGCTGATATCGGCTGTGAGCTGGGGCAGCGGTCCAGCCCCTCCAAGTACCTGAGCAGCTAAAACCACCCAATAGACATCCATTTTTAAAGCAAGATACCCTAGGAGCTCTCTCCTCTTAGAAAAATCTTGGTAGAAAAGCTTTGCATGAATTTGCAGCTTTCTGCTCTGACCTACAATCCCTGTGATCCTGTCAAATTTTTAAAGTACCCTCAAGGCCACTTCCTTATTGTCAAAGATGTAAATTTAATCACTTTCTTATTAACAAAGACGCAGTGCCAATCTCTGTCTGCTATTTTACATGTGCTTCTTCTCTGGCAGCTGAACATGCTTTGCAGCTTTCTACTCTGATTTTGAATCCCAATGTTCACTGTAAACTTGGGTAAAAGCAGCCAGCGATAACCATGCCACAATTTTCCTCACTAAATTAATTGGGTCTTTTAAGGTAGTCCTGACTTGCCTGGAATTCTCTAGGTAGACCAGCCTACCTTGAACTCACAAAGATCCACCTAATACTGCCTCCCGAGTGCTGGGATCACTCAAATTTTCAGGACGTGGGAAAAAGATAGATAGACAAATTATTCACTTATGTGTACCATGAATGGCTCTAGTCTGATTCCCACTGAAGTCCTGTTTTTTCACTCTGAGCCCTCCTGAGCATAGTCCTTGCTGTCCACATGTCTCTTGGTCTGTTCTTCCACAGTCCTGCCAGAATGTCCCATTAAGCCCTGGGGCTTCCTCAGCCATTCTTCCCACAGCCATATCTACATAACTGGGATCAGTGGCGATGACGTCACCTCTGTGGTAGCAATTTTCTGTCTTGGTTCCTGTCTTGTGACGTGGAGGCTGACAGAGAATACTGAAGGGAGTAACATTTCTACTCAGGGTTCCAGAGGGAGCAGCATAGCTCAGAGCCAGGGGATTGCGTGGCAGAGGCCATCCACAGCACAGTGAACCAGGAACCAGACCAAGAGGTGCTGAGTGTTGCTTTTTTAAATCCTGCCCCTGCTTCAGCCGCTGCTGCACTCCATGACCTAAAGTTGCACAGCCTTTCAAACAGCACCACCTACTTGAGACTAAGTGTTCGTGAGTCTGTGGGAGTCAGCTCAGATTCAGATCATGACTGTCACTGTGAGGCCAGTTGTTCCGCCCCCGCACAGGCCCCAGAGCAGTAGTGACTAAAACCTGTGAGGCTGAGAGAAAACCTGGGCCTTTCTTCTCTGTAAGTTGATTGTCTGAGTATCTGTTGCAGCGGCAGAGGGCTGGCAAATAAAGCCCTCCCACAGCTTGCTCGGGGCTCCTGAGTATGTGCAGGGCGGGCTGCAGACACTGCTGTGTCTGTACCTACTGCCCCAAACTCTAGACACCATTTCTGCTTTTCATGGGCCAAGGCAAGTTGACTTGAGTCTTCTGGCTCAGCTGCCAGAAGAGGACCCACGGTCCCTGCACCTGGCAGCAGAATGGTGGGGAATTGACGGGGTGGGGCATTCTGTTGCCATCTTCAGCCCTTATGTTCCTGCCTCCTGGAGATTCAGGGTAGAGAGCCCTGCTGCGCGCCTGCCCTGTAACACCCAAGCAGCACAGTGGACCACATCGCCGCCATACCCGGCTCTGGCACCCTGACAATCCACCTCCAGCCTCCCTGGACCTGGGGAAGTGCTGCCAAGCTAGCTGTATGACTCCTCTCCTTTCATCTCCTTTTCTGACCACAGAATGTTTTCCTTTCCTGAACACGCCACCAGCTCCCCCCCATCAGGGTGCACCTAGGATGCTGTCTCCCACCTCTTTCAACCAGGTTCGCTCCCCCCACCCCCACCTCTGTCCTTCCGACCTCCAGGAGTGGGCTTTGTGCTGAGTGCGCACTCTCTCCTGGCCCCTGGCTCTACCCCGAGCACCTCCATCACTCATTCCCACCATCATCGAATTGCAGTCTTGGCTCCCCAGAGACCTGGGGCCAGCTTTACACATCCATGTCCCTGAACAGCAAGTGCAGAGCGAGACAGCCTCACCTTCCACGCTTGCCTGTGGGAGGGACGGAGGGAAGGGACAGAAGCCGGGTGCAGGACAGTTGTCATCCTCACCCCGCTGTCCCATCACCCAAAGAAACACACCAAACCATCCTTGCCTCTTACCATCGCTGAGGACGGAAACAAAGCCCCAGGCCCTGAGATCCTGATAGCTTTGCCCACCTGCTCATCCCCTCCAGACTCTGGGTCAGCAGAGTTCAGAGGCTCTGGACAGTCATAACCCCAGGATGGGATGTCACAAAGCATGCTCTATGAGCCCCTGGGCAATCAGAGATAAAGGGAACACCTCAGAGACTTCTGGAGTCAGGGGAGGCTTGAGGGCTCCCCTCAAGCAGAGTGCAGGCCTGCACTCCACCCCACCCAGGGCCTGTCACATGGCATTCCATAGAAAAGGTCCTCTGTGGCAATTAGAAACTTGAGTACGGCCTAGACTACCATTTGAAGGCCCTCTGCTGTCTACCAGCCCTTCCCAGGCAGCTCAACTCACCTCACGGTATAGGAAGAAACCAAGTCCCAAAGAGAGCAGCTGACTTGCTGGAGGCTTGTGACGTTATGAGATGGGGTGGTAGAGAACAATGGCTGGAACAGCAGTGTTCCCCTCACATCTCTGACATGCACAAACACTGCCACATGCGTACACATGCCTGGGCCACAGGCAGAGCTCACATTCATGCTCACGTGCAAACACTGACATGGTCACACCTGTGTGCACATGCAAGCATTGAGATTCACCTGTAGTTATGGCTTCCAGAAACATCCTCTGCCTCCAGGGGCCTCATGGCCCCCACCACGACAGTAGCCAAGCAGGAAGAGGCAGATGCAGAGAACATCTGCCTGGGGGGCATCCCTTGCGAGGAGAGGGGAGGCTTCAAAGATAGTGGTCACTCCCAGAAGAGGAAGAGGCCATTTTGTCAGCCACAGGATCTGGGCAGCATAGACACTGGTGCTCTCCAAGTTCCCTAGAGGAAGAGGCAAAACAGACTCACAGTAGGCAATCCCCCTCAGTGGCTCTTTGGAAGTTAGGCCTGTCTCCTGGCCACCTTCACCAACCTCCTGGGCCTAGCCCCTTCCTGGGGTGTGGCCACAGAACCCAAGACTAAAGCAGCATCCCCCTGAGGGAAATGGCTCCCCTGCCGGACCAGCCACCCTCCACCAATGCCCATGGCCAGCACTGTCCATCCTACTGATCTGATTTCTTGGGCAGATGGCTGAGGCAGTTTGGGGGTAACATAGGCACTTACTCCTCAAACCAAGCTATGGCCTCAGTAGGAAAGGAAAGGAAAGAAGCCAGAGAAAGAAGAAAGCAGGCGCCTGGGCTGTTGGGCGGTGGGACCCGCGCCATGCCAGTTTTTTCCTATTGTCAAGGGCCAAGCTCCAATCTCAGGAAAGCAAGCACCACCCTAACCCCCAAACCTAGATAGAGGCTCCCTGCCTTCCAACAGGTAGCAAGCGTACAATCAACACGCGCACCGCCCATCCGCAGCGCCCAGGCGGTTTCCTTGAGTTGTCCTTCAGCGAAGTTGACTAGAAAAAGGACAGCGGGCGTGATTAAAGCGGCATGTGAGTCGCCATAAATAATAAATCAATAACCGTCGGTGATTCACCCAGCGCTCTTCAACTGGATTTAAAAAAAAAAAAAAAATTAAATATAGAACAAAAGGGGCTGGGAAGGAAACGGGAGGGAGTGGGAGGCAGGCCCTCCCGCAGTTTCACCTTAGACTAGACCCTCCCAGGGACTGTGCCGTGGCCCAGGTGGGGGTGGGGGGCTCTGTGGGGGACATTGTCTCAGGATGGTGGCATCCTGCTGACACCCCACTGCCTGGAAGGAAGCCACAGTCTCTGTTTCTCTCCAGCAGCCCCTTAGAGGAATCTTTCGGTCAGTCCCTCCAACCCATTCTCTCACAAACTAAGGGACAGTGTTTCATCTTCCTGGGGTGAAGCGTGTCCAGAAGTTTGGCACTTGCCCGGGTCACAGGGCACCCTGAAACGAACACCAGAGCTTCTAACAGGGTAGACATGCCCTTTCTGACACCTGCTGCATGTGGGTGCCGGTGACAGGGGCAGCCCTGCTCTTCTGCCTCATTGGAGAACCACGGGCAGAGCAGGGCAGGAGGTGGCAGCAGACAGGGAACAAAGAGGATGACCTGCACAGACACTCACCTCAGACCCGCATCCTTATGATGACCAGTGGTCCAGTGACGCCCGCTTTTCTGGTGAAGACATGGTGCTGGGAAGTGTGTTTTCCTCTCACTCACCACCCTTTGTGTGTGGCCTAGGCAGGATCCTGTGGTCCAAAAGGCCTGGCCACTCTTGCTTTAGGCCAGGGAAAATGTTTGCAGGCTTGGTCAGGCTGCAGAAGGGCAAGAGTCTCCTAGTCAAGGGCTCTAGAACAGCAGAGGACCAAGTGGGGAGGAGCCAGAGGTAGGGCAGGTGTGCGGCATGCAAATGGGTCCTCACAGTCTCACTGGCCTTGGCATGGCTGCCGTGATTTCTAATGGGGCACTGGCACAGCTGAGAAATCCTTCCACAGAGAAATCCTCTCACAGCCCAAGAAAGAGTTTCATCCAGGCCAAAGTGGTCCATGTGCTTCTGTCTGGTTGCCCTGAACTCCAGCCTTCACTGGAGAGGCATGGGAGAGGTGAGTGGTGGTGGTGGAGGTGGTGGTGGTAGTGGTGGTGGTGGAGGTGGTGATGCTGGTGGTAATGCTGGTGGTGGTGGTGGTGATTGTGATGGTGGTGTTTGCAGCATGCAAACTGCACAAGTAGGAAAACGGAGGCCCAGGAAGAGCTGAAGCCTGCCCATGGTCCCAGAGTGACCTGCAATGGGATTCCAGACTCTGGAAAGGACTCTCAACCTTTTCATTTGTCTTTCCCCCTCCCATTTAAAACTGTTCTTCCATTTCAGGCTCTCTCTCTCCCCTTACCGTCTCTCTGCCTGTCTTTCCCTTCCTCCCTTTGTCTAACTTTCCCTCCTCTTCCTCCCACCCTCCTTCATCTCTTGAGCTCTCCATTCTTGAGCATATATCCCTGCAAGCCTGAGGCCTCTTCACTTCATCAACCCTGGCTCCCAGGCCCCATGCAGGACTGTGCTTTCAGTCCATGATGGAGGAGCCAGTGTGAGCTGGTTGAGGCCCCGGATCTGCTCTCCCTGCAACCTGGTTGCAATTGTCCCCACCGTGCAGCTGCAGCTGCAGCCAGCAACTGGACAGTTTTCCTGGGCTCCCAGGCTCAGGTGAGGGAACAGTCCAGTGTGTCTGGGTGTGTTAACTTCCTACCACAGCCCATAAGGATTCTTCCAAGAGCTGGAAGTAAGCTCTCCAACCTGGGGCACCAATTTTCATTTCAAAAGATTCGGAATTCTAAAAGAAGAAGAAATATATTAGAATCACAAAGGGGCTTTGGGGTTTACACAAAAGGGGCAGTCCTCACTCCTCGTGGGGTAGACTCTGAAATGGAACCAGAGACAACAGGCAGGAAGAAAAAGCCAGAGAGGAGATACTGGGCAGAGGGACTGAGGGACACTGGCCTCAGCTCACCATGCTGCCCCTCCCCCAAAGACATCGTGGGGCAAGATTTCTAGCACCTTATTACCTCTGAGGTCCAGCTCCTCCCTGAGGTGGCTTGGAAGCCCAGGCTCAGCCCCTACCCTCACTCCCACTTCCACCTCCCACTTTCCTCAGACCCCAGCCTCCTCCCCAAGGCTCCAGGGAAAGCTGCTGAGCTGCCAAGGTGCAGAAGGGGGGTTCTCTGCTGGACCAGCTGGAGCGGCAACCAGTTGACATGCATGAGTCCAGCAGCAGATGGCAGAGCTAGGGTCCCTCCTGGCTCTGCCCCTTGGGCCACCTGGACCGCTGGCACCTGCAGCACTGCAGTTGGATCCTGAACCCTGCCGCTATCATGCCCCTTCCTAGCATCTGACGTGCCCAGAGCTCAACCCTCAGAGATGCTGAGACTTCCTACCGTCCTGCCCTGACTCGTCAACCAGCTCTTCTGCCCAGAAGACATGACTCTCTGCTCAGGTGGGGACAGACTTATCCTCTCCAGGAAGGCCCTCCAAGGCCCTGACAGAAGCTTCGTTTGTAGAGAGAGCCCTGCCTTTTCCTTTTATGAGCCCGTTTACTTCTGTGAAGACCCAGTCACTATTTCCCTGAGGCCTTCCAGACCATAACTTCACAAAGCTGCTGGACCAGCTCTTCCCTGGCATCCACAGTGCCCAGCAGGACCGGGGTGTGTCTAATTAGGAGAAACTCAATCTTACAGAGCAACAACTGTATGCCAGGCCACAGCAGAGAATTAGTGGATGCGTAGATGAGTAGGTAGATGAATGGACAAAAATATAGGTGGATGGATGGATGGATGGATGGATGGATGGATGGATGGATGGGTGCGTGGGTGCGTGGGTGTGTTCATGTCTGTGAATGGATGAATAGATGGATAGATAAAAGAATGAAATGGTTAGTTGGAAAAAGTGGATAGGAAATGGATGAAAGGAATCAGGAAAGAAAGAAAAGAAGGAAGGAGAAAGGGAAGTAGGGAGGAAAGGAAGGAGTGAGGGAAGGAGAAAGGGAGAGAAGAAGGGTGGAAGGAAGGAAGGAAAAATGGGCTCAAGCCTTCTGAGGGTGCCTTAGGCTTCTTTTTTATTTTTATTTTTATTTTTATGCAGCCGTGGGGTCGGGAAGCTGATACAAACCACCTTGTACCCCAAGGGCCCCCAGGCACCTGCTGTGTGAGCTTGGGTAACTGCCAATCTCTCTGAGTCTTCTTCACCCACCTGGGCAAATGAGGGTTGTAATCCTGCCAATGAGTGGATGCCCCTTCGCATTCTTCAACACAAATCCTCCTCAATCAGGGCAGGGTTTGCCCTTGGGCTCAAACCATGAGAACAGCCGGGCCGCAGCTGGGGAAGGCCAAGAGTCTCCTGGGTCCAGCTGGCTCCTGGCCTGTGTCCAGCCTGGCCACAGCCACCACTCCTCTGGGCTTAATGTTCTTGGCGGTGAGGCTGGAATAAGCTGCCTTTCAAGAGGGGAACCTCATTTCCACACCGGTGCCAGCCGCACTCCCACCATTAGAGATTTCATCGGCTCCTTTGATTTAGGGCCTTGCCACAAGCTGCCAATCCAGGCCACCTCCCGCCTGCCCCTCTGGCCAGCCTTGTTCCGGCTCAGAGCAGCAGAAATGAACATTATTTAATTTCCCGCCAGCGGCAGGAAGAGCCACAGGCCCCTCCCGCCGTACTTATTCATCTCGTCCCTTTTGGGACCTGGGTCTCAAGGTCAGCTCCTCCTAATTCCCCTGGCTTGGGGAGGTGAGATCCAGCACCCACTGAGGATCCTGGGAAAGCCCAAGCTGGGAACTCAAGGATGGCCACCTTTGGGGAGTTCTGAATGGAAAGCAGTCCAGCTGACTAGGTGGGGAGTGTCCCTGGCAGGTGCTCAGTGGAGACTGGAGATCAGCTGGGCACTCGTCTGCGCTGGCATTTAAAAGCCTGCTTCCCTGGGGTCATTCTTCTCCTGCTCCGCTTCCAGCATGACTGACAGGAGGATCTGAACAGGGGACACCTCAAGGCTGAGGACCCTCTCTGTCACCTCTCCCTCTGCCCCTGCCTTCAGACCTCTGCTTAGGGTGCAGATTCCTCCAAGAAGCCCCCACCTGCCCTCAGCAGAGGGCAAGGCTGCACCTCCATCTTTCTTTCCTAATCCCCATCTGGGCCAAGGTGATCTCCTGCTTGTGTGGGAAGACAGCCTGACCTGTGGAGGTGTGGAAACAGAGGCTACAAGAAGGGAAGTGGCTAGACGTGGTGTTGCACATCCATAATTCTACCTGGTTGGGAAGCTCAGTCAGGAGGATTGCAAGTTCGAGGCCAGCCTGGGATGCTCAGCAAGAAAGCCACTTTCTCAAAAAAGCAGAAATAAAAGAAAGGGGGGAGGGGGAGGAACTTGTGCAGGACACCTCACACAGCAGACTGCTTCCACCAGCTCAACAGTGCTTCCGGGGCTGACCTGGGCCCCAAGCATCCTCTGTTTCCTACACACACACACACACACATGAACACACACATACATACACATACTCCTCCTTTTGTTGTTTTGTTGTTGGTGGTTTTTTTTTTTTTTTTTTTTTTTTTCTTTTTCCTTTAAGGGCTCCGGATTCAGGAACGGCAACGCAACATGCATAATTTGGTAATTATTTCTCCGTTCATCCTCGAGGCTCTGCCTGCATACAGATATTGGAATTTGCATAAAACAATCTTGCTCAGGGTCCCACTGCTTCCCGGGAGAAGACGCCCAGGTAGGGGTGGGAAGAGGGCTCAAGCTGGGCCCACCTGTCCCCACTCTGTCCTTGGCATGGGAGGAAAGTGAAGGCAGCAGGTGGCGGGGGGTGGGGGGAGGATGAAAAGCCCCAGGCACCCGCACGCAGGGGGAGTCTGGGAACACCGGGGTCTGCCGGCCTGGTGACAGGAAGATACCCATGGAAGCCGGGAACCCGGCGATTAGTATTCCGCCAGTGTCTGGCTCGGAGAGGATTAATGGACTCTGATGCCTAATATCCTGGAGAACAATTAATTTGCCCACAGTTTTGTCATGGTTGAAAGTCAAACGCTGGAACAGATCGCACAGTGAGCTGCAGCCCAGAAGCCCTGGGCGGGACCGGAATCTCAATGCTCTGGGCCTGGGCCCCCTCCCCCCATTCCCGGCACACCCACCTCCTAACAGTTCTGAAAACCACTCTATCCACGCACAGTGCCTGTGCCTTCGTGAAGAATGTCCACACAGTGCTCTCCAAGGCCAAACCCCCAGCTCCCACTTTGGGGTCCGAGCACAGGCCCCTGCCTGGACTCTGATCTCCCCAGCACCCAACATGACCGTTCCGCCCACAGGGGCCCTGATATCTGGGCGTCATGTCTCATCACCAGGATAGTTGCTCTTCAGAGACACCAATGCTATAGCTGTGGCTGGGCAAAACAGGCACAGTCCAAAGAGTATGTCCCCATTTGTTTAGTAGGTGGCCATTGGTTTGACAAGATGGCTACTAACTGGCAATGGACATGGGGGACTTGGGAGTGGAGGCATCCACGGCTTTGTTTCAGAGTGACCCCTAGTCAGGTTGAAGTGTGGGCTGCACCAGCGGTCATGCCACAGGTGGGGAGTTCATGGTCACTGGAGCACCCATCGTCTCCTGTTCCCACTGGATGTCCAGGACCACAGTGCCATAGATTTCAAAGTCACGCTGGGCCATAGGGAGGGAGGCCCCTCCCTACACACTGGCTGACTCGGCCCTCACTTGAAAGGTTCCTGGGAGCAAGGGGAAGGATACCAGCTTCTGGGGCATTGTCTGCAACCTGGGGATGAGAGTGAGACAGGGGGGACCCTGAGCGCCAATTCCCACCATGCTGCCAGCACCACGTGGCATGGAGTGCGCTCAGGAACAGCCGTAGCCCTTGCTGCTAACGTTGATTCTGCCCCAGCGCACATGTGGCCAGCCCCGTGCTTGGCAGAGGTTAAGGTCGAGGGGACGCTCTCAAGGCTCAAACCAATGCCAAGTGGAAAACCAAAACAGCTTGGTGGAGCTCAGGGTTCTAGGTTCAAAACCAGCCCCATCTCCTACAGTTGTGCGGATTTTTTTATTGTGTGTGGGGGTGGGGTGTGTGCGTGTGCATGCACACCGCATGTGTGTAGGTGCCTGTGGAGGCCAGGGGAGGAGCTGGCGTTATGGGCGGTGGTGGGCCGCTTGACATGGTTCTCAGTCTCAGGTGAGGCTGTCCCCAGTTAGCATCCCCTTGGCTTCCACAGTGATGGCAGGAGGAAATACTAGGCAGAGGCCACTGTGTTCTTCCCCCCAAAGGCCTCCAGCCCTGGCCACCTCTGTGCGGTCTCAGACAGGGCTGGGAAGCGGGGAAGGAGACACCGCCCGTCCTCCCGGACCCTCCTCGTGCCCATATGGGTGTGCGCTGTGAAGGGCAGCAACTGTGCTGTCCGCCTCTCCTCACTGTCCTGCCCGCCTCTCCTCACTGTGCTGCCCGCCTCTCCTCACTGTGCTGCCCACCTCTCCTCACTGTCCTGCCCGCCTCTCCTCACTGTCCTGCCACCTACACACCACCGAGGAGCCAGGGGCTGGTGAGGCCTCTTCCTGCCTGAGAGGAAGCTGCGCATGACAGGGAAGGCTGACACAGATGAACTGCAAACTGCAGGAGGCGTCCACGCGCTGCTTCAGCGTCCACCTTGCTGCATGGCTGCCCCTCCGTGAAGACTCAGTTTCCCCGGTGTCACTGAGCTGAAAGTGAGCATTGCACCGACAGCCCTAAAGGCACTGGGCACAGTCAAGCCTGAGCAAATGGCAGGTTCTGGGTTTATTCCCTCTGACCAACACACTCACTGGTCCCTACCACTGATCATACATACACACGGCGACACACACACACACACACACCACATACCACAAGCACACCACACACAAACACACACACACCACAAACACACACGCCACAAACTTACAACACATACACATCACACACACACCACACATAAACAGACCACACACAAACACACACAAAAACACACACACCACCATACACACATACATGTACACATATACACATGCACACAAACACACCACACACACCACAAACACACCATACGCATACACATACACACATTCAGGGGCACGATTTATCCACTGTAGCTTTGGGGGAGTGCCATAGAGAAAGATGCAGGTGTCCCCCGACAGAGCCAGGCCCAAGCACACACCCTTACCTTACTGCCCTCCAGTGACCTCTGAGTGTGTTGTCCATCTGTAGGGGAAGACATTCCTCACTGAATCTGGGAACTGTAAGAAAGCCTGTTGGCATTAGCCCGAGACCCATCTGTGCATACAGTAGGAGCTACATAAATGTTTTCTTTTCTTCATGCTAAGAGCAGCCCTTGGATTCTTTCACTGATGGGTGTGTCACCAGCTGGTCAATAGGAAAGTGTCATCACCTTCAGGGTGGTCTTGGTTTCATTAATTTTCTGAGAGTGTCATGTGGTTTTGAGGTGGGAGATCTGAGGAGGGGCCTCTCAGCTCTGTTGTGACTCATTCAGGGATCCGAGTAAGATATTGTCTCCTCTGTGTTTGATCCACATCCGGGAGTCAAGGGGGTGGGACTGTCAGCCAAGATCATCTCCAAACAAACATAAACATGCCTGCCCCCTGTGTGGCCCCTGCATGCGCAGGGACCCTCGGAGGCCTGGAACCTGCCTGCCTCACAGCCCTGCCCAGAAACCCTCAGATTTGCTCGTGAGCTGAATATGCCCGTCAACCTGAGCAGGACCCCTGCCACAGCCCACCATTTCCAAACTCTCAGTCCACCTGACAAAGACCCACCCATCACCTGTTCTGGGCCTTCTAAAGACCAGGGGGTAAGGGAGACCCCCTTGCACCTTCCTAAGGCCATCCTATAGGATGTGAGAACACACACACCCCACTGCTGTGGAGACTTCCTGGAGGAATTTAGCAAATGTGGCAGACACACCCTAGAGAGGACAGCGCACACATGCCTGGATCAGACACCCTCAGAAGGCTCATATTCCTGTTTTCTTGCAGGCCTGGGTGCCTAGAAAACTAAATAATGGGCTCTCGTGTGCTGGGTTTGGGATTCTATTGGAACTGGCTGCCAGTAGTGTGAGGTTGAATAGATTCTGATGTAGGATATCAAGACACCTTGATCTTGGAGCCAGCACAGCTGTGCCTGTTAATGCATATTAGTCAAGTCCCTTTTCATTCTCAAATTATCCTGCTTTGCACAATAAATTATGGTTGTCTGTCTGTTTTAAGGCCATTTCTAGCTCAGAGGACTAATCTGTAATCAATTAGTAATGTCTGCAACGAGCACCGACAGACACTTGAGGCCCCATCTTCCTTGTTCTAAGATCCAGAGCCCACTGTGGAGAACATCCACACAGACTTCTGCTTCAAAGACCAACAGTCTATCCAACAGAAGCAATAGTTGAGGTTCTCCTGGAGCCCAGGGTTGATCTCAAAAAAGGTTTTTAAAAAATAACAAGTTGGACCATTCTCCATGCTCTGATTTCCTGCCTCTCTGTGTGGTATCCTTGCACAATGTTATTTGTTGTGGGGCTTTTATCAGAATCACGAAAAGCTCATAGACTTTCTATCTCCAAAGCTTTGAGGAAAATAAATCTATATTATTTATAAAGAAGCTCATAGTTTCATTACACAGCCCATCAGAATGGCTCTACAGAAAGCATCTAAGTTTTCCCTGTAACACTCATGTCAGTCTCTAGACTCCCAGAACCTTAAGAGAATACATGTATTGTTTAAAGCCACAACCACTTGTTATTACAGATACAGGAAACTCATACCAAGGACACAACACAATCTACTGTTTCTCAGTCCTCTCCTGAGCTCCCAAGGAGTGCCTTCCAAAAGTCATCAAGCTTAATGGTTTGGGGCTGGGATCTGAACTGTGGTGGCTGAATAAGGACAGTCCTCAGATATTTGGATAATCCATCCCCAGTTGGTGGAACTGTTTGGGAAGGATTAGGAGGTATGGCCTTAATGGAGGAGCTGTGTCAGTGGAGGCAGACTTTGAGATCTAAAAGCCCAAGCCAGGGGGCTGGAGAGATGGCTCAGTGGTTAAAAGCACCATCTGCTCTTCCAAAGGACCCTGGTTTGATTTCTAGCACCCACATGACAGCTCACAACTGTCTGTAATGCCAATTCCAAGGGATATGACACCTTTACACTAATGCACATAAAACAAAATAAAATAAAATACATTTAAAAAAAAATAAAAGCCCAAACCAGGCTCAGTTAGCCTTCCCCACTTCATGTTTGTGGCTCAGTAGCCCTCAGCTACTGCTCTAGTGCCATGCCTACCCACTGTCATGCTCATCACCATGAGGGTCATGGACTCAAACCCTTGGTAAATGAGCACCAAATCAAATTCTTTCTTTTATAAGTTGTTTTTTGTTTTTGTTTTTGTTTTGTCATGAAGATAGAAAAGTAAGATATTTATTCACATGGCACTCAAACATTTGAAGTGTTCTGCATGGGCCAGCAAAGGAATGCAGGAGACACAACAGAGCTGGAGACATGGAGGACTGGAAATGTTGGATGGATGGATGGATGGATGGATGGATGGATGGATGGATGGATGGATGGGTGTATGGTTGATTGGGTGCATGGATGAGATAGGCAGGCATGTGGGTGGGTGGGAAGATGGATGGGTACATGGATGGATGGATGGATACATGGATGGATAGATGGGTGGATTGATGAATGAATGGATGGATGATGGATATGGATGACTGGGAGGAAGAATGATGGGGTTGATGGATAATGTGGGTAGGAAGAAGAAAGGGAGGTAGACAGATGAACAGATGGATGGGTGGATGGATGGATGGATGGATGGATGGGTGGATGGGTGAATGGATAGATGGTTGGGTGAATGGGAGGAAGAATGGATGGGAGGCTAGATGGATGACAAGTGGGCAGCTAGCTGGCTGGATGGGTGGGAGGAAGAATGGGAGGGTGGATAAGCTTTGTGAGAATGCTGGTTGGATGATTAACTGGAGAGCAGAAGGTCAATGGTAGATGATGAGTAAATGAAAAAGTAAACAGACACAGTGAGTACACTGATAAAGGAGGCATCAAAAAAGCCAGACAAGAACATGAATGAAAAGGCCAAGCATTTGCTGGGAAAACGACAGGCATGTCTTCCCTCCAATTCACCCAGATGTACCAGAGGATTCCTCACCCACTCCAAACATGCCAAGAAGTTCCTGTTCTGCTCCATGTGTCTAAGGCCACAGGACCCCAACAGAGATATCAGAGTCGCTACTCCAGCTGGGACAGAGTCAGGGCCACTGGATAGAGACGACAGGATTCTACAATGCCTGTAACTTGGAGGACCCTCAGAAAATGGTTGTCAAACCAAGAAGCTTGGCCCAGGGTCTTGGGTGGTAAATGCCAGCCCAAGAGGTGTCACCAGACTCTGAACAATGGGGTCCAGAGTGACTGTTCACCTAGCTGTTGGCTCTCATGCAGCTGACCACCCATCTGTCCATTCACCTACTCATCTGTCTGTCCATCCATCTCTCACTTAACTATTCCCCAACCTGCCCATCCAGTCACATATCCCCCTTTTCCTCCATCCATCCATCTCTCTGTCCATCTACCCAGTTCTCCAGGTGCCCATTTTTTTTTGTCACCTTGATACAAGTAAAGGTCCTCTGGGAAGAGGAAACCTCAATTGAGAAAATACCTCCATAAGGCTGGCGAAGCAAGTCTGTAGGACTGTCTTCTCTTTTGATGACTGATGTAAGAGGAGCCAGCCCATGGTTGACAATGCTACGCCTGGGCTAGTGTTTCTCAGTTGTGTGAGAAAGCAGGCTGAGCAAGTCATGCAGCACTCCTCCATGGCCTCTGCTTCAGTTTCTGTCTTGGTTCCTGCTCTAAGATCCTGTCCTGCCTTCCTTCATCATGGACCATGATTGGTGTGTGTAAGCCAAATAAACCTTTTTCTCTCCTAAGTTGATCATGGTCATGATGTTTAAAACAGCAACAAGGAGCAAAGTAGGACACCACACCTCTGTCTGTCCATCCTCCATCTATCCATCCATCCATCCATCCATCCATTCATTCATCTATTTTCTATCTGCCCATCTATCCTCCATTTGTCCTTCCACGTATCTATCCATCTGCCTTGCATCTATTTGTCTTTCCATGCATACAAACATCACTTGGCCACCCACACTCCTATCCACTTGTCTATCCACATATCTTCATCTTTGTACTTTGTCTGTCCACACACTTACTCACCTGTCAGTATGTGCATACAGTTGTACATACATACATACATCTGCCAATCTAGATGGTCATCCATCCGTCTGTCCCTCTGCCCACGTGTCCATGTCTTTGGTGCTTATTTGCAGAATGCTGTGCTGAGTACAGACACAGAAATAAAAACTCCATTTGCAATTCCCAAAAGCAAGGACTTGGCAGCTCATAGCCAACTGCACAAAATGGGGAAAGGGAACCCAGCAGAGAAAAGAAGGGCTGCCCCATCCCCTCTGACTTCCAGCCCAGCAGGGCGAGTAGGAGGGTGGCAGTTATGGGTTGATCTCACCTGGATATTAGACTTTAACATTTAGCACCTTCACAGTCTCTTCAGCCAGTTCACACTGAAGTGTGAATGTGTGAGCCTGCCTGACCCCTGCAGTGTTTCAGATGCAGAAACCTCATTAAGGAAGAACTTGAGACAAGGTCTCAGCAGGGGTCAGGATGGGAAGGGAGGGTACGCAGTCTACTCCTGGCAGCACCTGATGGGCAGGGCTGTGCACAGAACCCAACAGGTGGCAGTACAAACAGGCACCAGTGTCCCATCTGCTGAGAGAGGCAAGACCGGGCAGCCATCCTCTCTATGGCCAGCAATCAACAGCACACATGGCTTCTCTAATACCCTTTGCCTCAGCTGGATGTGAACCTGCTGGAGGAAGCAAGGGAGGGCCTAGGGAGAAATGGACACCTGTCTCTGGAAATCACTGTGGCGGCTACTTCACTCTTTCTTAGCTGCCGAGTTTCATCTCACATGTCACCGCTTCCAGCAAGCCCTTGTTGGCCACACAGCCAACTTTCCACAGCCCCCACCAGGCAGTGGGTGGGCTGAGGGACAGATAGATAGACGGGTGGTGGGAATAATAGGTGGGTTGATGGACTGGTGGGCGGTGGATGGATTGGGTAGAGAGCAGAACAACAACGGTAGAAAATGAGTAAATAAAAAACTAAATGGCCGCGGGAATACAGCGATAGAGGAGGCATCCAGAAGTCAGGGAAGTTCATAAATGAGAAAGGTGCCACCCTCTCGACCTGCTGATTCTGAGCGTGGGTAGACAACACCCTGGGAGCAAGGTTCACTGTCTTGGGTCCTTAGGAGGTCCCCAGCAGTGTCTGCGGCAGGGTCCAGGTCAGCAGAGCCCTTCTCTGAAATATTCTTCCTTCTCGGCCTCTCCCCTGCCCCCAGCCTTGCATCTCAGAATCATATCTTTCCGGATTTCCTGACTCACTTCATCCCTCCCACCCTACCCCTATCCTCCCACTCACCCCACTCACACCTGTGTCTCAAGGGGCCCCAAATCACCCCTTTGCATAACTGCCTTCACTCTGGCCACACCTGTCCCTGACGTGAAGCCTGGAGATGTTGAAGTCTGGACAGCTTCCTCATGCTGAAACAAAGGAATGGAAAGAGGGAAAGCCAAGGAGAAGGAAGGCATGGGATTTGAACTCAGGTGCAGCTGGTGCCCGGACACAGCTACACTCCTCAGGAGGCCTCTCTGTGCCTAGTCCACACTCAGTAAGATTCTCCCTCTCACCGGCAGGGGTATGTGAGGTCCTGCGCTAGCATTCAAACAGCCACGGTGGAATACGCCATCAGCCCAGGTGGGCTGCAGAAGGCCAGCAGTGTCCAGGCCCCTCATACTGTCACACCATCACAGTAAGCTTCGGACATCCCCATGCCTGGGCTGTTGGGAGATTAAGACGGACTGGGGGCTGGACTGAAAGTATGGGAGGCAGCAGGGAGGAGGAAACTTCACCTTTGTCAGGCTAGGTGTTGACACCAGCGAGTGTCTCAGACGGAGCATGGGACACTGGTGACAGCAGGTGGATGGGGCAGGAGTGGCGCTCAGCCTGATGTAGGGAATGGAAGGGTAGCAAGCTGTTGACAGGAAGAAAGGCTGAGGCGGGGCTGAGGTGGCTGACAAGGAGGGGGACTGAGCTGGGTGAGGACTCGGGAGAGACCAGGAGGAAGGACACACTTGGACAGTGTACCTTCCGTCATGTTCCCTATTCCATGCCAGGTGTTTGGACCACCACTTGGGAGTCTCAGTCACAGACTCCAATCTCAGCTCTCCTGACAGCCTCTTAGATAGCAGACCCTGTACCTGAATCACACACTGTTCCAGTCTCATGGCCTCACAGGGGTAGGCCAAACTTTCACACCACAGGACCCTTGCACAGACTCACCCTCAGCAGGAGGAACCTTCCCTGACTGGCTCTGTGTGAACCACCTCTCCTGACTGTCTACACAGTGCACCACTCCTGAGCCGTTGTCACTGTGGGCAATCATACGCTGAGAATTTATCTGCTTGTTACTTAGAGAAGGCATATGCGTCCGGTGGAGAAATTTGCCTCTGTTCTATGTGGGCAGGGCGGGCTGTAGGTCCTCCCAGCGCTCTCACTCTGGTCCTGGAATAGAGGTCTGGCCAGATACAGCACTGTGTCCTTCTGTGAGACGGACAGGTCCTCTAAGCGCCCATTGGGGCTGAGTGCCGGAGAACAGTGGTGGCTTCTTTAGCACAATTTCCAACTCAAGGTAGCAACCTGGCCCTTCCATTCCTCATCACCAACCTTTTGTGCCCCTCCCTTGGGGCACACTGTTGAAAGAGTCTCTATTTGGACTCCCAAGGCAAAGGGGCCTCTGGCCCTCTCTCAGGACGTGGTCTTGGTAGCAAGCCTCCAGGTCGTAGAGAGGCAATCACCCTGGACGAGGCTGTGCTGAGCATCCCAACAGACGGCAGCTGCTTCCCCACTGCGGTGGGAGCTGTGACACACACCTGAACGAGCTTCGGGTCGCTGCGGCCCCTGCACCTGGGCTTCTGGTAGCAAGCTCCGCAGACTCAGGCATCCCACTGGCACCCCCCCAAATTGTGGGGTTGTGAGCAATGCACTGGGGAGGATGGATGCCTTTCCAGCCAGGCCAAGAGGAGACGGCACCCCTAAGCCAGGGAGTGGTGATGAAGAGCCCAGATGGCTCCTGTCGCCTACACCAAGGCTCTGCAGGAACCAAGAGGGAGAACAGTGGCAGGAACAGATGGGCGGGCCGAGAAACTGGGACCAGGCTCCTCTCATGGCTGCAGGGTTCCCCCTGGCAACAAGCCCAGCCCCTTCTGTGCGAATTGCACACTGCAGTGTTTGGGTGCCTGGGCATTCTGGATGAAGGAACTGCCTTCCAGCTGCCAGGGCTCCTTGAGGTGCGTTCTGTCAGCCCCTGCCTGGGTGTACACGGAGACTCTGTAAAGAGCTAATCCCGTGCTCCATCTCCATCCTCGGGACTGGACAGGTTACCAAAGTAACTCAGGGAGATGTCGGGACCCAAAATGTGGGTGAAGGCTGATGAACACTGATGAGGGGTCTGAACTCACAGCTGCCCTGAGCCCAGCTTCCTTCGTCTTCATGAAGACTGAGAGCGTATCTGCCAGGGGGTGGCCAGGACCCTTTATTGGCCAAGTAGCAGGCAGGAAATGAAGACGATAGCCAGGTGTGTGAAGTAAGATGTGGGACAAGACTGAGAAAAGGCCAGGAGCTGATTGGAGCCCTAAACCTTGTGGGCTCCAGAAGGCTGGGAGCCAGGGCAGGAAATCCCTGTAAACCCTTTATCCTGGAGGCCCCTGGCCTTAGCAGTGGACATGGCTACCCTAGCTCCCCGGCCCCTGCTTGAGTTAGACAGGAAAGACTTCATTCTACCCCACACTCTCCTGTAGATGCTTCTGGGCAGTTCAAGCATGGCAGAGCTCAGTGTGTGGGGCACCCATGGGGCAGAGGCCTGAGGCCCATGCTGAGAGGGAAGCTGAGTTCTAGGGACAGAAAGTCTGAGATCAAGGTGGTACCAGTGAGGGCCAATGGCTGCAGTGAAGGAGAAAGGGGAGAGGGGAGGAGATGGTTTGGCTTTACCCTCATGCTGACACCTGCAGGAGGGAGGGCCTTGCTCAGCCCATTGCCTGTCAAAGGCCCTGGCACTCACACGAAGCACGGTTTAGACTCGATGCATGTCTCTTTATGCATCCCTTAGGGAGAGACATCTCCACATCCCTAAGTTTACAGGTGCATTCGTTATCCAGCTGCACGCGACACACTTGAAGCAATAGCTCTGATTGGCTCACAGTAGCAGGAGACTGGCCTTCAGACAGAGCTGTATCCTCTGTCCATGGCTCAGCTGAGGTGAGGTCAGCTCTCAAACACACCGTGTGTGCGGAAGATTCAGGTACCGAAGGCTGAGAGTCCTGCGTCTTTGCTGCATATTGATCAGAGGCCACTACAGTACTGGTCATGTGGGTATTGCCAAACTGGCTGCTAGGTTCCTCTAGAGGAGAAAGTAGAGGAGAGACTGTCTGAAGGACACAGGCACCTGCCACCCAAGCCCTCAGGAGGCTGAGGCAAGAGGGTGAGAGCCAGAGGCCAGGCTGGTTTACAGTATGAGACCAGCTGTGGGCACTGGCCTCGCCTGTAGGACTCTGGCCTCCGGGGCCACGGCGCAGGTCCAGACCACAGTGAGGGGTAGAGGCAGCGTTCTACCCAGATGCAGAATCCTAAGGGTCCACATACAACCCCATGAAGCATGGGCATGCACTCTGTGTCCATGTATCCACAGATGACACGTGACAGCTGGACACGTGTCCAGGGGACGGAGGGAAGCCCAGCCAGGGGCAGAGAGGGGGCCCAGAGCTTGCTTTTGAGAGCTTGGGGGCTATATGGAAATGTTGGAAAATGTGGGAATGGATTTGGGGGACGAGGCCCCAGCTGCACCCAATGCCCAGCCACGGATGGCAGAGCTTCAGCCTCGATTGTGTGGTGCTGCACACAGTGATCAGAACCACTCTGTCTCATTTCTTCAAGCCTCTTTGAGCTAGGTTGGAAGACAGGGTACTGGGCCTTCTGTTCCAGTCACCCCTCCCCCGGCATGGCCATCACACACTTCATGACACAATGCAGCAAACACAGCACCCTGACTGAAATGAGGGAGGCACAAACGTGTTCACACGAGCTGGGAACAGCCAAGCCAGAGCGACTGTGACACAAGCCTGCAACCCTGCCATGCTTCTGGAGGCCTTTTGCGCTCTGCACACGTTTCTACATCTGTAAGATGACATGGGCTCATGCATGTTATCACGTGAGCACGCACTCTCAACCTGGAGGAACATCTGTGATCTTGCCAAACTCCTACTCAGGCCTCAAGGCCCTAAATGAGATGCCCTCTTCCTTCTATGATACCACATAGCTCAGTTGTCTTCTGATCCCCCACGGTAATAACAAAAGTAGTGTGAGCAAAATGTCCACCAAGCGCCAGGCTAGTACCCAGCTATGGCATGGGGCCTCTACCAGAGCTAGGCATCTAGATGAGCTCCAAGCTTACAGCCTCCCACTGTGTCCTTCCTGTCCTTTGGCCACCTTCACTCCAGGACCATCCATGTGTCACACTTGCCCTTCCTCAGACCAAGTCCTGCTGCATGTGCAGCAGAGACGACAATGAAAGAGAGCATTTCTTCTGGGTGGGGTGTTAAGGCAGAGGCATGCAGGACAGAAGGGAGAATCAGAGAGAGGGGCGCCATGCAGAGGGACAGAGGACAGGAACACCCTGAAGAAGACCCACAGAGGCCAGAAGAGAGACAGAGAGTGAAGGAACTGGAGAAGAGAGAAGAGAGGAAGGAACACACACACACACACACTGGGGGAAAGTCACAGGGAGCCTGGTCCCTGCCTCCCCGTCCTGGGAAGCAAAATTCACTCAAACGGATTTCTTGGCTTTTTCGCCCCTCCCTCTTTTTATCAAGCCTCTCACATCATCCCATACAATTAAAAAAAATACTTATTTTCTTAAGCCAAGTGCATCTTGGGAAGCAGGTGAGAAGAAGATAAGCCTGGGTCTCTAGGGTTATCAGCCCTGCAAGGCTGCCAGGGCATTTCCAGAGGTTGCTGCTGCTCCAGGGAGCTTCCCTAGCAGGAGGGCAGCTGCCAGGCCTCCTGGCCAGGAAGCTCAGGTCGCCACCCCTTGGGGAAACCAGGACCCCAATTTCTCTGGAGCAGCAGAGGGAAGTCACAGTGAGGCCCCCAGGAGGACTGGAGAAGCCAGTTCTCCTCCCTGGATCTGTCTCTCAGGCTCCAGGAGAGGCCACAGCGGGAAGCCTGGCCCTACCTCCCCCATCCTTCCAGCTCCTTTTCGGGGACACAGTGTCTGCAGGGTGCTTCTTCAGCTCTGCAGCCACGTCATCTCCACAAGCAGGGGACCTGCTTCTTGTAGCACTAAGGTTTCTGTTGACAGTGCGCAGCACTGGGTTCCAGTGCCACTCTACCCAAGTGGATGGCAGTTCTGCTGGGCCCGCCATCACCAGACAGATCCGGGCGAGAAGGGTTAGTCCTGCAAACGGTTGTCAGAGGAAGTGCTGCGCCCATCCAAAGCGTGGAGGCGTGGAAACTGAGGCTCGGAGCCGTCAGCATCAGCTGCCCAAGGTCACAGACTGGAGTTGACAGCACCAGGATTTGCACCAGATTCAGAGCCCTCAGCTGTGACACCTCACTCTGCAGGAATGTAAGCACGTACATGGAGAAAGCACATAGGTCTCTACTAGCCAGGGAGATGGCTAGCCTCAGGAACGACAGTCAGGGCCTCAGGCTGCCCTCAGCCACTCTCCTTGGGGCTGGGGGCATCTTTGCCATCTACCTCCCTCGCACCAGTCCCCACCTTCTGCCAGAGACATGGTTTGGACAGGCAGGAAGGTGACACTCTGGCCCTTCCAGCCATCACAGACCTATTGTCGAAGTCACTGATGCTGCTCAAAGTACTTTTCTGACAGACAGGGGCAGGAGAGAGAATGAGGAAAGAAGGGTGATGGGGTGGGAGTGTGGGAGGAAGGGAGGCACAAAGACATTAAATAAGAAAGTTTTCTTGCTTTTCAATAGCAGGGTGAATGTAGAGACAGACAAATGTCAGAAAGATGATAGGCAGATGGTAAGTAGATAGATAGATAGATAGATAGATAGATAGATAGATAGATAGACACCATGTGAACATGTGAACAGATGGGCCGTGAGGGACATGTTTTTGAGCTCAGTGTGTGCACCTGCCTCCTTCCCCCGACTACGGCTGGAACTTCCCCTTCTGAGACTTGTCCCTCCCATAAGGACACGACCTCCTGCCCACCCTCCATGGGATGCCTTCTCTTTGAGAAGCCAGTGTTCCAAAGGCCCTGGGGCAGACTCTTCACCGAATGCTGGGGCAGCTGTGGGTACCCCAAAGAAAACAGCAGGAAGTGTAGGTTTCTGAGACTGCCTATGCTCACTCCTCCTCTGCGGCACCCTGGGCCTCAGTTTCTCCAATGCAGTTGTGCACAACACCTACCTCTGAGGGACGTTATGAAGGTCTAGTTCCCAGAACAACAGTCATGGAACTGCAATTACTAATCTCAGGCAACCATTCTGTATGCAGAAAAACTGAGGCCCAGAGAGGGATGGCCAGTACTTCTGGGTTACATGACACACCCCTCATTAGGACGCACTCAGTCCTAACTCCAGAGCCTCACACTGCGCTACCCAAGTCACCCCTCCATATCCGGCATGGCACCTGGCAGTGGATGAACCTCCCTTCCACAGAAAACTTCCCCAGTGATCAGGAAAAGCATCCCCAAAGGCTGTCTGCTTTTCAAATTCCGGTCGCCATAGCAACCTAGCACAACTATTTATGTGACATCTCTGCCGTCCAAGTCTCGCAGAGCACAGCACGCTAAAGAGGCAGCCCAGTCCTTCCAGAACAACACATTTTTTCAATCAATTCAGGGCTGGGATTCTTTTTTTTTTTTAATATAAACACACATAAAATATGTTGTGCAAAACTTTAAGGGCTAACCGGGAAACGCTGGTTTATGGCCCGTTCTCCCTGAATTGCTTCACCAGACACCTCCTGATCCCGCTGTGACAGGTGGGCTTTGTGTCTGTGTCTGTGCTGGGCCCTAAGATAGTTGTGAGTTCTTGGGAAGTGAGTACAGGTCTCTGGTGCATTTGGGTTCAATTGGAACAGAGGAGGACCTGAGGGGGAGGGAGGGGGGTCACAGCTGATGGGTGTTAGGACGGCGGTGTTTTCGGCTCTCAGCAATGTGTCAGCCTGTGTACATGCCGTTCCTTTTGCCGGACTTCTCTTCGTCAACCTGTCGGACGGAGGCTGTGGCTGGGCTCGGTGCTGCGCCTCGTCCTGGAATTCCTAACTGTTTTCAAACAAGAGGCCCCAGCTGCTCTCTCTGAAGCAAAATGCTGCAGGAATTCTGGACAGTGCATCAAATTGAAGAGGAAGGAAGCTGAGTCCTAGGAGGTCAGAGGTCACCGCCGTGCCCTGATGATAGCGTTAGCTGCCATTCTGTTCCCTGTACCACTCTGGTTATCTTCTCTAGGCCTCACAGGGTGAGAAGTGTGAGGACCCACTTCCAAAGGCTCAGGGCCACACAGGTGTGTGCCCTAGATGCCCACAGCAGCTTCCTCAGAAGGCCTGGCCTCGGGTTGCCCCATCCATCCTGCTCCGACACACCAGCTCCCTGGCTATGCCACTTCTGCCTGAAGTCCTATGAAAGCTCCGGCTAAGCATTCGTGTATAGCATGCATACACTTACGCAGCACGTGAAACGCCCTGGTTCCGCCCACGGCACCGGGAGGGAAGGAGCGGCATGTAACCCCTCTGGCCTGATCCCTGAGACTGTCACTGACATGGCTTGTGTCAGCCTCAGCAGTTCCGGCTCCTGCCCTGCCCTCGGCATACGGCTCTGCCCGTCCGCCACCGGGGCACTGGAGTTCGCTGCTGCCGAGCAAGCTGCTGAACGACTGACCGCTGGTTCTCTGGTGTGTAGCACCCGGCCGTCTAGGAGCCCTGCTCACTAACCAGCCTGCCCAACTGGGCTCTCAGGCAGAGGCCGTGCTGTCCCTCACCACCAACCAAGATGCCAGTCACTCGTGTCTCTCTAGTCAGCTCCTGCACACAGGTGCCCCACACCCCCCACATCTGTCCCAGGGGTCAAGTCTCCAAGCCTCTGGGAACAGCTGTCCTACAGACACAGCAGTCTGGCTACCTCACCTTTGGCAGAATTCCATCCTTATAGAAAACGATCAAAAAAAAAAAAGTGAACAAATCACCATGTCTGCCCCCTGCTGACATTCCTGGCCACATCTCACACCCCAAACACCTTCCAGACAAGCTTCAGATCTTCGCCGCTCTCCTCTCTACCCCTACCCCGCCAGCTGCTGTCCTTTAAGAAGGTCCCAGTGGCTGTGTCCAGTGAGGAAGCCTGCTCTTATCAGGCCTCACCTGGAGGGCCTTCCACCTCAGAGGGCATTTCTCACCTGTGCTTTCAAGCGTGGCCTGAGGACCAATCCCCCACACGGAAGGCCCACCTTCTCAGGTTGGAGCTGACCCTCCACATTCAGGGCTGACCCCCTGCATGGCTTCCCCCACACTAAGGGGCTGCTCTCTGATGGAGGGCTTAGAGCAGAGGACATGCTGGATAAGCAAACGGACAAGGGTGAGGCACTCGGGGCCAGCGAGTGTGGGTGGGTAGGCAGGTGGGTAGGTGGGCTTTCGGTGGGTGGGTAGCTGCTCTGAGCAGATGACTGCTGAAAGCACGAGCAGATCCATGAACAGACGGGTGGATGGATGGGTGGAAGGGCCCCGGGAGGGTAGATGGATGGACAGTGGGTGGAGAGGTGTGTAGGTGATAGGTAGTAGAGTGTGGGGGGGGGGGGTAGAGGGGTGATAAATGACAAGATAAAGACCCTCCAGGCCACAGGTGGCCCTCACCGTCTGGGCCTGGGACACTGGATGTTGGGTACTGGCTGGTTCAGCACAGTGGTGGTGCACCCTTCCTAACCTCACTGGTCTCCTCTCCCTGCCCCTAGAGCTGCTCCCACATTCAGCTTTGTACACACTCATTATCAAATGATGGAACCCAAATTCACGGAACGGGTTAATAACAAACACGGAGGGGGGTTAATAATGAAATCCTTGGCTTTGGTAATTACGCAGGCCATCCTTCATAATTATCCCACAGCTGTGATGAGAAACTGAAATCAATTAGCCAGGGCTGATGACACCCTAGGAATGTCCCCTCGCGTCTGTATCGGGTCACCAGGATCCTGGATCTCACTTACCTTTGAGTCAGGAAGTGTCTAACAGAATGGCCTCAGGACTGCAGAACTGCAGGGACAAAGCCAGGAACACCCCTCAAGCCCATTGGGGTGTTTGAGTCAGAAGCCTAGCAGAAGCCCAGAGGAAGGGAGTCGGGATTTACTGAAGAAGAGGTGGAGGTTCCAGGAAGAACCCAGCTCATCAGAGCTGTCTTGGTTCTGGGTCACCTTTCCTCCCTCTGAATGACAAAGCCCATGGTGGCCTTTCTGAGAAGGGCCATGCCCCTGTCTCCTGCAGTAAGCTGCATACTAATGGCTGACTGTGAGTCAGGCCCAAGATAATAGCAAACCCTGCATCAAGATTCTGCCAGGCTAATGGGCTGAGCACCGTGGGAGAAGTAACGTCCAGGCAGCTTGCTGGGATATGGGAACCAGTTCTGTGTCTGTCTGTCTGTTTGCCCCTGCCTCGTGTGTGTGTGTGTGTGTGTGTGTGTGTGTGTGTGTGTGTCTGTCTGTCTGTCTGTCTGTCTGTCCCTATCTGTTTCTGTCTCTTCATCTCTATCTCTCTGTCTCTCTCCCTCCCCACCCCCGACTTCCCATCTCCATATCTGACACATCTCTGTGTCATCTGCTCTGAGCCTCAGGCTGTCCACCGCAGAACAGAGAAAGAGAAGGAAGGGGCAGGTCTGGAGGAGGAGGGTGGGGGTGGATCTGGATCTATTTCTAGAATGTTTAACCCAGGCCACGAGAAGGACATTTTCTTTTAAAAGTGCCAGTTTGGGGAGTTGCCAGGGAGTGTTTGGGCAACAATACAATCAGTGGCATTGGGGCTGAGGGGTCTTCCGGGAGATGGTTTGGCAGCGTCTGAGCCTCCAATGCACTCCATGCACAGCCACACTCACGAAGCCACACTGGTGACCCTGGGGTCCTTCCCCAGGCAGTATCCTTAAGAAGCCACTTGAACTCGCACACCCTCTGTCCACGGCAGTCTGTGCAGAGATGAAAAGAGGCGGCTGGCTTGCTCACAGCACCGTCTCCCTTTGTGTCAATTCCCTGCTGTGTACCTCAGAGCTAAGGAGGAACTACCCTGCCAGTAAGTGTAAAACCCCAAAAGCTAAGAGGGGTTTGGAGAGCTGAGACCTAACAGCCATGTCTCCCAATCCTCCCTCCCCTACCTGCCAGCAGGACCGTGGATGTCAGCTTGGGCACTCAAGCCTGGCTTGATGAGGCCTGGGTTGGATGGAATGGATCTGGTTCTATGGCAGCGTGGAGGGCTGGTGGTGGCTCCTCTCTTTCTAGCTGGGAGAGGAGTGGCTCAGTCATAGGGCACCCAGGGCTCCAGCTGAGAGGGAATCTATCTTCTGTCTTTTCATCTTTCCAAGGTTCTCTTCATGGAGTTGGATGCTTTCCCTTCATTCCCTTCTCCCTGCAACCCCCCACAGCCCATCATAGCCCACCACAGCCCCCCACAGCCCCCCACAACCCATCACAACCCACCACAGTCCACCACAGCCCATCACAGCCCACCACTACAACCCATCACAGTCCACCACAGTCTACCACAGCCCCACACAGCCTCCCATAGCCCCACACAGCCCACCACAGCCCATCACAGCCCACCACAGCCCATCACAGCCCACCACAGCCCATCACAGCCCACCACAGCCCACCACAGTCCCCCACAGCCCACCACAGCCCATCATAGTCCCCCACAGCCCACCACAGCCCATCACAGTCCACAACCATCCATCACAGTCCACCATAGCCCACCACAGCCCATCACAGCCCACAACAACCCATGAAGCAGCTGAATGCCACAGCCAGCCCTCTCTCAGGTGAGGAAACGGAAACTTTGAGACACACAGTGCCTACCCAGGTGGCCAGGATTTCAGAGGTTGCCTGGAAATCTCTTCTCCAGGAGCCGTGGCACTGACAGGTGACCCAGGAGCCAGGAAGCTTTGAGGAGCTATAGCTGGGGAGGCCTTTGTTACCCCTACTATGTTTGGAATGACAGCCAGCCTAGCCGTGGGCCTCTCCCAGCACAAGACATTGAGGTGTGGGAGCAGTTATGGTCCTGGGTTCAAGTTAGACCCAAGGCTTCATGGAGGGACAGGAAACACGGAGGTATGCTAGTTTCTCAGCACGTAGGCAGCCTCCCCAACCCCTGCAGCTCCAGGCAAGTATTTATTCTTGATTGCAAACTCATCGAGCAAGAGCTGAAGAAGAATGAAGCCACCAAAGGGCCCTAGTCCCTTCCTCAGCCAATCCACGCCTCCTATAGTTTGTTTTCAGGGGTGTGTGTGTGTGTGTGTGTGTGTGTGTGTGTGTGTGTGTGTATGTGTGGATACACTCGGTGCTGACATCACTTTTTGAGACAACATCTCTTACTAAGCCTGGAGCTCACCACATTTACCTAGCCTGGTCTCCAGGATGGTTGTTTATGGTCAACTGGTCACAACTAGAGTTATTTGGGAAGAGGGGCTCTCAGTTGAGACAACACCTCCACAGGATTGGCCTGTAGGCAAGATTGCAGGGCATGTTCTTGATCGATGACTGTCGTAGGGAGGCCAAGCCCACTGCAGGCAGTGTCACCCCGGGCAGGTGAGCAAGCAAGCTGAGCGAGCCATGGAGAGCAAGACAGTAAGCAGCACCCCTCCATAGCCCCTGCTTCAGCTCCTGCCTCCTGGTTCCTGCCTTGTGATCCTGCCCAGGCTTCCCTCGGCAGTCGGGTGACCTAGGAGTTTTAAGATGAAATAAGCCTTTTTTTCTCTGAGTTACTTTTGGCCATGACGATTCATCACAGCGGTAAAAACCTAACTAGGCTACACGGATGGCCAGTGAACTCCGGGGATCTGCCTGTTTCTTCTCCCCCAGTCTGGGGATTACAGGCATGCACTGCCAGGGTCAGCTTTTTACAGGGGTGTAGGGGATCTGAACCCAGGCCCTCACACTCATACGGCAAGTACTTTACCCACGGAGCCACCTCCACAGCCTGTTTCTTTTAACCATTGTTTCCTCAGACAGGATTTCACACTGTAGCATGGCTGGCCCAGAACTCACTATGTAGCTCAAGCTGGACTCCAACTTTCGGCAATCCCCCTGCCTCAGGCTCCCTGATAGAGGGGCTACAACCAGGCAGCCCCACGCCCAGCCTTTTTTATACACTTTGGATGATGTCCCCATATGTGCTCCATTCTCAGGGACACGTGGCAACCTCAAAGACCCCCTTCTGCAGTTGGGGAGAGGGATTCACGTCTATACATTAGAGCAGCACAGTCCTTCCCAGTGGCCTCGGGGAGAGGCACCCAAGACAAGCTTTGCTCTCCTGGTGTGTGAAAGACACTGGCTACCGCTGCTCTGGGCAATGCTAGAATCAGGCCTGGCACACACCTGTGAGCAGGCTCTGTACACATTCTTATCCATGGTACACTAGAACACAGACACTTCAGCCCTGGCTTCGTGAGCGACAGAAAAAAGGCACACACGTCCCCAAGATGTCACCAACATGGAATAGCTCAACCCTTCCTTGCCCTGCGGGTGAAACGTGCAGCATATGGAGAATAAATATGTACAGGGCTGGAGAGATGGCTCAGCGGTTAGGAGCACTGGCTGCTCTTCCAGAGGAGCCATGTTCCGTTCCCAGCACCCACACAGTAGCTCACAACCATCCATAATTCGCATTCCAGGGGATCTGACAACCCCTTCTGGCCTCCACAGGAACTGCAAGCACATGGTATATATATACATATACGTGTGTGTGTGTGTGTGTGTGTGTGTGTGTGTGTGTGTATGTGTACACAGGCAAAGCACCCATACACAGAAAATACATCTCAAAAGAGCATATACAAGCATCATAACTCATATGTATTATGCACCTTGTTGGCCTAGCCTGTGCCTGTCATATATCACACCTGCACCTATCAGCCAGGTGTACACACACCAACCTCTTGCCAGACATATAAACCAGGTGAACACACCATACATTATACCCTGCACCTGTCAGCCAGGCGTGCACACATCCTATATTATGTATACGTACCTGTCAGGCAAGCTCAGGCACAGCATGTACTATATATGCTCACCCAGAAGCCAGGCATAACCTTACTCTATCCTATAGACATGCCCCTCTCATCCAGGCATGGCTGTGTGCATCTGCCATTTAGCACTTGGGAAACTGAGTCAGAGGGACGACAAGTTCTAGGGTGGCCCTGCACTATACAATGAGGCCCCTGGCTCAAAATTAATCCATAGCAAAAACAAAACAAAACAAAACAAAAACAAACACGTGAAAGAAGTGCACCCGTCTTGACGAGACCAACTTGACAGTGCCTGGTAACCAGCACCCAGACGCAGCAGGGGACAGTCTGCAGCCTGAAGCTTAGAGCCGCTTCCTGCTGTCGCTGGAGCCTCTGTGGCCTTTTGGATCAGTATTTCCAATCTGTCCTCTCTGCCTTGACCACAACGTTCCCGAAAGAAAGTGTTAAAACAAAACGTCGTTTGGAATTTGCAAAGGACCCAGAAGGCAGGAAGAACGAAGGGTCCCCGATAGTCCCGTAGCCTGCACCCATCTCACAGATGTCTCCATAGGTCCACCTCCTAAGACTCCAAGTGTTTCTTATTGTTCAAAAAATCAGAATCCCTTACGTGGGCACAGTGGCGTGTCAATGGCGTGTCCTTGCTCTAGGCCTGCACGTTTCATGTGAACGACCCAGAAGACCCAAAGTGTTTGCTACCCACCTGCTGTTGGAGAAGCATTGTGTCCCGTGGGGAAGCAGGGACCTCAGAGCTCAACAGAGGGTCCTAGCCACGTGTCTCCAAATTTTACAGAGGGCTGTGGGTGGCTGGAGCTTAGGCCAGGCAGAGGGTGGAGGAGAAGAAGGGAGATGGCCTGGCTCCCACCTGCAGGCCTGGGGGCCGAGGGCAGCTTGGTGAAAGGATAGATGTGGAGGCGGAGGCCAGAAGCCGCTTAGCCTCTGGGGGCCACACTGATGAATGTGGGAGGGAGGGGAAGATAGATGGGTGAGGAGAGAATGGCCGTCTGCGAAGATTCCCAGGGCTCTGGGCTTCCTTTTCCAGCCCAGCATGAATAGCACAAGGAATGAAGGCTTCCAGGACCTTCTGTGGCAGGTTCTTCTGACTTCAGGTTAGTGAACACTCACACACATCACACACACACACACACACACACACACACACACACACACACACGGGCCCCAGATCTAAATCCGAGTTGACCCCAGCTGCAGCATCCGCACACCCTGAGCAGGCCTTCACCCTCATAGCCTCAGTTTCTGGAAGTTCCCTTTCTGCAAAGGAGGACTATCACCTTGAGCTTGGGGCAGGGCTTGCAAGGTGATGGGAGACAGGGCACGTGGGCTGCCATCCACAGAGCTATGGCGAGTGTGCACCAGCTCCCAGGGATGGAGTGACACCCACAAGGCCAGCCACTTGGCTTCGTGGAGGCCCATCCCCAAGAGGGTGACTGCCGGCCGGGCATCCTAGGCTGGGGAGACCCAGGCCGCTCTTGCTCACTGAAGTCTCTCAGACGCAATCAATTAGGCATCCCCATTAGCATATTTTTCATTGTAACGCAGCTACAGAGAGGACGTTCTTGGACTGTTTATTGCTGCTCTGAGCTAATATTTGTTAAAGTGATTAATATGTTTTTCAAACCTCCCTGACAAGCCGAGCAGGCGGTATTCATCTCCACCACGGGGGCTGCAGGGGGAGGGGCAGGAGCCACTGCACTGGCCTCTGGGACCCTGCTCCGCCCAGCTCCTCCCTGCCCCGCCCCCTTCACCCCCACATCCCCTCTTCAGACCATCCCCACTGCCGCAAGCAAGTGGTTCTCCCGGGCGCCTTCCCTCTTAGCTCTTCTCGTGTCTGCCAAAGCACCAACTGTCCCTCCACCCCTGCACCCCTGCCAGACCCTGCTTTTAAAAGCCACTATGAAATACTGAAAGCCCATGGAACCTTCCAGAACCACAATCCTAGAGACTCACTAAGTCAGCGTGCAACATGAGCCACCCACAGCACGTAGCTCTGAGCACTGGGGTAGGGCCAGTCCTTAAGGAGCAAGGAGACACTACTCGAGCATCAGCAACAGTCAGGGTGGAGGCATTGCATGAAGGGAAGAAAGGCCAACCCAAACTGAAGCCTGCTGCAGCTCCATAACAGAAGGAAGGAGAAGCTCATCTTCAGGACTTCCGGAGTAGAGACCAGTCTCCAAGCTTGGGGAAGAAAGGGTGATGATGATGAAAGCCATAGGGGGAGGATGGTGATCATGGGAGGGGGTGCTGATTATTGCAGGAATAGAGATGGTAGGGAAAGGGATCCTGCCGGATGATGGTGACTGTATCAGGAGGATGGTGAACATGGAGGAGGATGGTGATTGCATGGGGAGGATGGTGAACATGAAGGCGGGGGATGATGGTAATTGTATGGGGAGAGATGGTGATCATGGGGGGGAGGATGGTGATCATGGGGGAGGATGTGATCATGAGGAGAGGGTAATGATCATGGGGGCAGATGATGATCATGGGGGAAGGATGATGACCATGTAGGGAGGATGGTGTTCATTGTGGGAGGATATTGATGCTTGGATACAGGAGCTTGGAGAACAGCCACATGCCATGGTTTTCTTGTGGCTGCTAGTTTTTCTGTGCCTTCTTTATCTCAGGTTGGCCTGTTAGGCAAGAAAGAGTTTATACAGCGCATCCCCTTGGGGTCCTGGAAGGTCTCCCCCATGGGCCATTTTTCTCTACGAGGTAGTCACTGTTTTCTTATTGATTTGCAAGGGCTTTTGGCATATTCTGGACCAAGTGAACTCTCCATTATGCACCTATACCTCTCTCTCTCTCTAGACTTAAAAAAGTTATTCATGATGACTTTTGTTAGAAAGAAGTTTTAAAATTTATGGCAATCATATTCATCCTGTGTCTATGATTTTAAGCTGTAATTAAGGTGCTTTCCCTCCAGGGTTATAAAGATGCCTTACAGTGCCATCCAGAACAGTTAAGTTTATTTTTCTTGAATTTAGATTCTTGATACACCTTGAATTTATGCCCACCATGAATTTGACCTGGGGTCATTTAAAATAGCACACATGTGCTGTCACGGTGTCTATGGTCAGGAACCTGGGCCGGGCTCAGTTACAGCCTGTGCTCAGGGTGTCCCCAAGCCAAACTATGGTGCTGCCAGGGCGGTTTCCTGCTGGAAGCTTGTGTGAGCGAGGGGTGATACCCAGTCTGCAGGGTGCCAGCAGGCCACACTCCCAGCAACTGTAAGACCAGTGACACAGTGCTCCAAAGAAGGAAGCATCCCTTGCTTTTGCCATGTTTACTGGCTAAGTCCAGCGGTGGGTGCCACGCACTCAGGGGGCAGCTCACCCGGACACAAACCCGACTCAAGTCCAGGTGGCTGCACAGGGCTGCACTGGTCCCAGCCTTGCTTGGGTCAAGCAGCCTCCTCCCCGGCCACGAAGCCTCTTACCCTGCACGGTGTTTCCATGTGCCAAGGTCTCCAGGGTCCTTGCACTCTCCCTGTAGGCCCTGTCTTCCCAAGCCCAGTTCCATCAGAACACACCTGTCTGGGCATCTGCCAGACTGGAAATGCCACTGAACGTCTGGACTCCATTTTGGCGCTGTCATAGGCTCATGGAACTGAGTCATTACCCCACCGTACAGTAGGCTCCATCTCTCATTTGACAGGAATCCTGGACTCTTGTGTGGAATGTCTCCCTGATGACCTTGTCACCCCTGGGACCTGATCACATCTTTGAAGTTGTTCAAGCTCTACACGGGACTGGGCCCTGTGGCTCTATGAGGCTGCCATCTCTGTGGCAAAATGTTAGAGAGGCACACCCTGAGGGGAGGAGGCCTTGCCTGGCTCACAGTTTCAGAGGGGTCAGTGCTTATGGCCTGCACTGAGGCCAGAAAAATGGGCGTCACCTCACTGGGGATGGGGGGCGCGGGAGGCCCACAGCTCCAAAGCAAGCTCTACCTCCTGGGGCTGCCCCTACCCTGCCCAGCCTGACAGCTCCTGGAGCCATTTGGAGGGATGGTTCTGTCACCTCCCCAGACCCAAGGCTCCCTCACAGCAGCCTCTGGAGACCATGCCTTTCCAAACCACAGCAGGCTGCTCAGAGACTGGCAACTGGTCATAGTTCCTCAGGAGACTCAATTCTCACTGGCTCTGCCTTCCCACCGATGCCAGTGCCCCCACCTCCCACCCAGGAAACCCCATCACCCTTGTTCTTCTGAAATCCAATATCTGGCCCCTGCCTCCTCCATCTTCTGTCACAGCAACAAAGTTGCTGTCCTGGCTCCTTCTGGCACCTTATTTCTGCCCTCCGCTGTGGTCTGTTTCCAGCGTGGCGGTCAGAGCTGTATTTCTTTAAAGGCAGAAGTCGTTCCTCAGTGTCCACGGCTTCCCGCTGCTTTGGGAATAAAATCCAGATTCCTCAAATGTCCTGCATGGCGGCCACCACTGGCCCTCGGCCTCCATCCATCACCACCTGAACCCCCCTATGCTGCCCCACTGGGCCTGATTGTTTCTCTAGGCAGGAAGCTCCAGGGTGGTCCTCCAGGCAGTGTGGGCCACCAGCCCTGAGCAGGCTGACCTGCTGATCTGTTGACCCAGCTCGTCTCTGGTGTTGGCTCGGGAGGAGGCCTGAGGGAGAAGAGCCTCAGCCCAGCCAGGGTGTGCCTGCTGCTCAGAGCGGGATGCTACTCTAACATCCACACTGGGCTTTGGGCCTGCCTCAGTGTGCCCTGGCTCCCTTGGGTAGGGACAGGCAGCCCTGCCACTCTGTCCAGCCCCACCACTGCTGTAGACTTCTCTCAAAAGCAGAAATGGCCTACGACACCCGGCCCAGGAGAGTCAGGAGCCAGATGTCACCTAAGGAGAAAGGTGGAAACCAGGTCATGGGAGACCCATCGCCTAGGCAGGCTGCTCGGGCGTGTTTGTGCCAGGCTGATAGAATCTCAGGGATGAAGTGGGTAGGAAGCTGAGGTTGAGCGTGAAGCCTGGCGCGAGCCAGGGATGCCAATGCAAGTGCATAGCAGCAATGGCCACTATGGTGCTCTAGAGAGACAGTGGCAAAAATGCTGAAGACAACCGCTCCGTATGGACAGCTGGCCTCAAGGGAAATGTCAGCATTCTGAGCGTCTACACTGCGATTCTACACACCACAAAGGGGCTGTTGAGAAAAACATGACCAACAGCCCTTCAGGTGTTAGGCAAATGGCCAGCCTGGCTATGGTGTCCAGTCAGCATCCAGGAGTAGAGCTGGCAGAGTGCAAACGCCAGGACTGAAGTGACCAGGCCAAACACAGCTGACAGTCCCATCATACCACTGCAGGGGAACCATGACACCTGCGGGGAGCGTGCTGTCCAGGGGAGGGCTGGCTGCAGAGGGGCTCTGGAGTCTGGGCTCTGCGCCCTACTCTAGATCCCCTGGGACTCAGCAAGTTCTGGGTGGAACTCACACCCATGCTGAGACTTCAGTGACTGGCCACCACAGCCTGCAGTCCTCAGTCTGTGTCCATTCATAGCCATGAAGGCCACAAGTCTGAAATCAAGTACTGTGTGTCTTCAGCTGGCATGGGGTTTCTGCCTAGCTCTGCCCCTACTGGCAGCCCAGGGCATTCTGTGGCTGATGGCCCTCTTCCTCTAGCCTTTGCTTCTGCCCTCACACAGCTTTCTCTGTGCTGCGATGCCTGTCTTTTGTCAGAACGGCTGTCTTTAGACTTAGGGACCTCTGCATCTCCCGGGATGACAATAACCTGAAGGACCTTAGACTTCCAGGCATTGGCAAGCACTCCTTCCCCAAGGAAGCACAATTTGCAAACATTGGCGGGGGACTCTGCAGTGATCTTGTTGGAGACTGAGATGTCCGAGGGGCCTTGATCTATCCACTGGGCCTCCTCCACCCTCGCTCAGCTTCCTCTCCCATGTCCCATAATGCACTCTGTTTCGGCCCAGTTCCTCTCCTGTCACCTGGCTCTTCCCAATCCATCCTCAGCTAGCGGTCCCTAGGGATGCCTCCTCTGGGACCCACAGACATGTTTTCATTTATTTTAAAATCAAAGAACACAAGCATTGTCCATCTGGAGGACAGCACAGCCACGGGACACACACACAGAGCACGTGAACATCAGCAGAGAATGTCAGCCCAAAGCCTCGAGGGCAAGCACCACAGCCCGGTGTTCCCCAAAGCAACTGCACCGAAGGCAGCATGTGATGGCCTCGCCTCCCTGAGTGTACAGGCTCACATTCAAATCCTGCCCCGTCTTGTGCCCTTGCTCATCCCCACACTGAAGAGAGGCCAGTGACTTGGCTTGGTGTGGAAACAGACCCGTGAGAGAGGGCCTCTATGGGTGTGGACCAGACACTGGCCACATGCCAGGTGGGGGTCTCATCTGTCATCTAAATCCTTGGCCTCCTGGGATTGTCCTCTGTGTATAGGCTTTGTCCCTGTTTTCCAAAGTGAGCACCTGGGTCTCCAAGAGGACCTGTGAGCACAGATGGCTGAGCAATGCCGGCCCAGACATGAGCTGCCCCCTAGACCTGGCGGTAGGTGGCTGGACTCACAGCAGGGGAGCTGTGCGGGCAAGAGTGAGCCCCAACCCTTCTCTGGTACAGGCGGGCAAGCGCTGATGTCCCGGCACAGGGTGTGCCCCCCATAAGCCATGATCACCTAGGCTGCAGCAGGGCCAGAGGGATAAACAACACACACACACACACACACACACACACACACACACACACCTGCCACCACCTTTATGTTTTCCCACTGGGCAGCCTAGGCTTCCCCCTGCCTCAGCCTGGCAAATGCCAGATCTCAGGCATAGCCCCCTGACCAGGTTCTAACACCACCCTGTGCGAAACAGACAGGGAGATGATTGCAGTGTGGTGCTGCTGGATGTGGGTGAGGGCACGCAGGCCAGAGGCCTGAGAGAGGGCGTCGGAAGACAGAAGCAGAGGGTGGCTCCCCTCACAGCACAGAGGCCTGCTTCCTCCTCCTCCGGCTGGCTGCTGAGGTGGGGACGCAGCCTGGTGATGGGTATGAGTGGGAGCCCACACCAGCCTTGACTCCTCAGCTTTGCTCCTTGCCAGCTGGCTGTGCAGCTCTAGCAAACCCCTTCCTCCACTGGGCCTCAGTTTCACCCTCCTTGAAATGGAGCCAGTATATGTTGAGGTCTTGTCTCCATCAAGAGGCCTACAGGCTCAGCCAGAGGCTCAGCCATCACCAAGGGATCCGGAAGGCAGTGGCTGCGCCTTTCCTCCTCACAGAAGTCAGCACTCTTTTTCACCTGTCACCAAGACCAGAGGACAAGCTATGCATACCCACCTATGGCCGAGATGTATGTCTTAGAAAGGGCTCAGGAGGGCAGCCTAGGAGTTTATAAATTCCTCTCAAGAACAGTAACGAAGGAAGAGGACAGGAGTGAAGGAGCGGGAACCAGGGCAGCCCCCAACAGACGGCAGTGACAACAGCCAGCATGACCCGGCAGAGGGAATGGCTCCACAAAGGCCCCAGGCTCGAAGGAGCTGTGTGTGAGCGACGGGCACGGGGGCAGGGCAGGTTGCCATACGTTCTGAGCAGCGACTCGCTGCAGAAGAAGGAAGAAGTGTGGGGCCTGCTCTGGAAACTGTGGTGTCCCCGAGAAAGTCTGGGCAGAGGAGTGGACACTGTATGGGGGGGGCTCAAGGACAGCCAACACTGAACCATCTCTCCAGGTTTCCTCTCTCTCCCTCCCTCTACCCCCTCTCTCGTTGTTGCTGCTCTTGCTGTTTTGGGTATTTTTTGAGGTGGAGTCTTACCCTGTAAGCCAGGCTTAGGAAGGCATGGGACCTGAGATCCTCCTGCCTCAGCTTCCTGAATGCTGGATGACAGCTGTGGGCTGCCAGACACAGCACAGCGGGGTGAGCAATGTTTCTTAGGCCTTGTTGTAGGTGGTCAGTTCAGATGCTGTATGGAAGGAAGACCCATGTGCGGACCAGAGTCAAAGGCTAAGGTTAACTCCTTTTACTGGATGCCCAGAGGCTGCCTTTTTTAGCACAGGGACCCAGAGGGGCAGAGGGCGCTGAGGCTCACCACATGCCAGGCACCGCTGGGCGGCCACAGTCTCCTCCACATCGGCATTTCAGAGGAGAGGCTGGGGCTCAGAGAGGAAAAGTGGGGAGCCTGAGGTCATGCAGCAGTCTTTCAGAGGAAACAGAAACCACCCTGGCTGCAAACTGCCTGCCATGTTCTTGGGCCCTTTGCCACTGTCAACACTCTTCATACATACTACAGCCTCGAGGGCCTTTGCCCCCAAATCTGCACTCAGGGTTAGATGGAGCATCCCAGCCATGGCCCCATCCCTGCTTATTGGATGGAGCAGTGCTCTTGCACCTTCCCATGGCCTGTGCCGGTGCCAGCCATGCCAGCCTCTCACTGCAGAAGTCAGGACAGCCTGAGGAACCCCTGGTGCTGGGGGCTGTGAGTTGCAGATTCCCTCCTATCCGGAGAAGGGTTAATGTGGGCGTATTCAGCCCCTCTTCTCGCCTACCCAAGCTCCTGCAGGACTTGGCTCCCCCTGCCCTGAGCCCTCAGAGACATGTGTCACACTGCTGGGTGGTCTCTGGCCAGAGCCCATCCTCCCCGAGGCCTGGCCCCTCTTCCTCTCCCAGCACGAGACTGCAGCCCATCCTCCGAGGACAACAGAGGGGTCCTTCAAACACTAGAGGCCCGGAGGACTTAAAAACCCGAGCAGCCCCCTAAACAGAGGCCTTTCAGCCACAGACAGAGCGAAGCTGCATTTGTTTCCAAAAGCAGGAGGCCGGGGCCAGAAAAAAGAGCCTCCATCGGCTCCCAGGGAGGAGCCGGCGGGGTCAGAGGGCACATTCCATTCGCCGAGATGCATTGACAAGCTCCGCCTCCCTCGGCCCCGGCGGAGACCTGGGGAGCAGAGGGGGCTGCGGCTCCTGGGGGGTTTGGGGGCCTTCAGAGCAGGCTGGCCACAAATCGAAGGCAGGAGCCGCCCCCCCGCAGACGGGCCAGAAAGGAATTCCCAGGTCTCCGTAGAAGGAGCAGGGAGCCTTCTAAAGGCGGAGCCGGGGAGGTGGGCAGAGGTGGCGAGGTCGGGCACTGGGGAGGGGAGCGCTGAGTGACGGAGGCGAAAGGTGCGTGGTGACTGACCATTTGGAAGTCAGCAGCAGCCAGCGGGGGCCACCTTTGGGGCCTGGCTTCCCTCCCAGCCCGGGCTGGGCCACTTTGGGCAGTTTGGTCTCGGTGTCTCTGAACCTCAGCGTCCTCAGTTGTGCCTTCCCCAAACTCTCAGTGGACTTGAGAAGCCATGGCGACGACAGGAAGCTCCCCAGGCTCCTGGGCAAGGCTGGCTTGTCTAGTAGAAGCTCACAAACATACACACACACATACACACACGCCACCAGAGTGGCCTGCTGAGCACAGTGGCCATGGCCAGGAGAAGACCACAGTGGGGGTGCAGAGTAAGTCGCCCACAGGAGGCATAGGGGCCCAGGGGCTGGCAGACAGCTGGGCACAGACTCCCAGCATCCCCCGGGTTCTCTGGCTGGGCCTTTGGTCCATTACCAAACATCCCCTTCAAAGACAGAGAGGTCTGTAAAGTTTCAGAACAAAACACGTGTGTGTCAGGGATGGAGGGGGTGGACTATGTGCTTAGTATGTGCATGGTGTGTAGTGTAGGCATGTGGAACACATGTATGTGTGTGACAGAGGGGGTCATATGTGTGTATAAACTTATGTGTAGTGTGTGCATGTGTGGTGAGATATGTAGCATGTGCATCAGTGGCTGGCTGTGGCCCTCACGTGTGGTCTGTGGTCCCATGTCTCACACCTGCTGTGTCTCTCCCCACTGGTGTCTCCTCTCTCTCCCGCCCTCTGGCCCTGGCATGAGTGACGGTGCCAGCCACCTGCCCTCTGAGTGTGCCCGTCGGTGCCCGGCCCCTTCAGCCGCCTGACTGAAACCCCTACCTCAGTGACCCTCTCCACGGGGCCTTCCTGTGTGCTCATGGCATGCGTGTCTCCATGGCTTCTCACACATGGGAGTGACATGCCCGCTCTGCTCACCGATATATACCCCCAGCCTCCCTGGCATGGCCCAGCCATCCCCGAGGCCCTTCTGGTGAAAAGTGTGACCCCGCAGTGCCCAGGCTGTTCAGCCAGGCTGGAGGTCAGTCAATAGTCTTGGGGTGTGATACCTCTGGTTCTACTCCAGACCCCGCCCCAATGCTCGTGTGAGCACAAGCCCCACGAGAGCCCAAGTCAGCCAGATTGCCTGGGACAGCAGAGGGCATCCCAAAATGTCCCCCCTGACCCGGGCACATGCGCAGTGCAGGGCCCTGGAGGCTGGCGGCAGGGCCCTGTGTGCCTGCCTTCCCCCCTCCCCCCAGCTCACAGGATGTTCTCCACCCAGGACAGGCCTGCAGCAGGCCTCGGGGGAAGTCACTCAGCTCTCCAGCCCTCAGTTTCCCCACAACAGCACATTCTCAGTGTCATGGCCTCTCGTGCCTTTCCATGTGTCCCAGATTCCTGCTTCCGACCTGAACCCACGGCCAGCATCCGGGGACACGCCAGGCACAGTGAGGTCCCTTCTCTGTCCATCCATGCCCCCTCCACCAGTGGAGGAGGCTGGACAGGGGACATCACCGAGCCATGACCCCGTTCCTCCTGCTGTGACTCCAGGGGAACCCAGGAGCCCCTCAGAGCGCTGTGACACACCAAGTGTCGAGTGTCTTATGGGGCCAGAGCTGGGCATGAGAGTGGAAGGCCCCGGGCCCGAGCTCAGTGTGAGCGTGGAAGGCCCCAGGCCGGCGAGTGAACAGACCCTCTGTGCTGTGACCCGACTCCTCCGCCAGCATCCCTGTTTGCCTTGGCACGGGGGACAGCCCTGGCAGCACCAGGCCTCTGCCGCCCTCGGAAAAAGCGGCTCAGCCGGCAGCTGGACCCGGCCGGCCTTGACGGAGTCCCCATCCTGCCACCAGCCGCCCCATTACCTCAGCCGCACACAGGACATGACAGCACAGCCCAGGTGAGGACCTCAGCGCGTCCCAGACAGGGCAGCCATTCACAGAGCCCGTGCAGCCAGCCCCGCCTGCTCCCGGTGCCAGGCCTGGGGCACGGAGAGTCGGGCGACCCAGAGGACCAGGCGAAAGTTGCCGAGGAGACGGGGGCTGCATGGGGGTGAGACGTAGAGTGGCGTGGGGAGCTGAAGACTGTTCCCCATGCCCCGGGACTCTCAAGAACAAGTGGGGACTAGCCTGGGGAAAAAGCAGGCCCGAGGTGCTTGGCACAGCCAGAGAGGGTTGTGAGCAAAAAGACACTGAGTGCCAAATGACAGGGATTGGCGATGAGATGAAGGGCAGAGCAGACGGCAAAGGAAACCATGGAAGGCTGAGCCCCAGAGTTGGCGAGGTCTGCCTGGCACTGGATGGGACGGGACCGCGTCTCCCTTGCCCAATTCAGCTGCCCTACGGCTTCCCGCAGCCGGCACTCCTGTGCCCAGCTCAGATTTCCCGGGAGGAAGGCTGTTTACTGTGAGTCCCCGAGGGACAGGACCTAAGGGGTGGCCTTCCAGGAAGGGACCCCTGCCCCCAGCCTCCCCTCTTCACCATCTCCACACAAAGATTTCTCAAAGGAAGTTCAGACTATCCCTTTCCTCTTATTCGTTTGTCCTGCCTGGGGTGGGACTGTCATCGGAGCCCCCTCCTCTCCCCAGGCCCACAGACTCATCCCTGCCGCAGAGGCTTGAGGCCTGGAGACTCGGCCCAGTTGGCTAAGGCCTGCAAGGAGGCAGACCCTGTGCCTGCTCTTTGTTTCTGCGACCCAAGCCCAGATGAGCTAGAAGCAAACTCACTGCTTGATTCAGATGGGACCCTACTCCAGGCCAGTCTGTCCTTCCGCTGGACTTCCACAAAAGAGTCCCAGATGAAAGGCTCCCTTGGTCCATAGTACTGGGCATCTGGGCTTTCCTCACCCCTAGTGGGAGGCCCAGAGGACATTAGCATATTAAAGACCCTGAAAAGGTCTGTGCAAAAAAAGGCCCGATTAGCTTTGTGGAGCCCAGGAGGGCATCAGACTTCCCTGGGAGCTGTCTTGAGACACAGGCCCTCCTGTGGCTGTGACCTCTGTAAGTCCCTCAGTATTTCAAAGGTCTCCAAGCCCTCCAGGTCCTCTAAGCCCCGAGTCAGGGTCCCTGCTGTTTCATCTGCACACACAGGGACAGCCCTGGCACTGTGGTCCGGTGCGCGGTGCGTATGAGCCATAAGCACAGGAGAGGGACTTGGCAGGTGTGTGTTCCCGCCCTGCCTTGTGGAGCCCATGGTTGTACTCTGTCTCTCTGCTCAGTGAGCCCAGCCTTCCCACTGCACAGCACTCGTGCTCATAACACCCCTTCCGGTCTCAGTGGGATCCACAGGGACCAGGTGTAGGATGCGTGGAGTCAGTATGAACCTGGGTGCCTCTGTGGCCAGGCACTCAGCAGTAAGGAGTGCAGGGAAACGTTAGAAAATGAGACTGCCAGACAGGCCCAGGTCATGCTCGTCCTTTGGCAGCAGCTGGCTGATACTTGGGTACATACTACGGGAGAGCTATCACTCCCCTTGGGGGAGTCTAAAGGGGTGTGGCCGCTCTGCTCAGTGTCAGCTTGGTGGAAACATTGTATCAGGGGTAGTTTGGTCCCCCTGGGTCTCATGTCCCCAAGAACTGAGGGTTAGCCTGGGCTTAGCCTTCTCTCCATGGCAGGAACAGCAGTGAGAACAGACAAAATCATGTGGCCACTTCTGGGGCTGGTCATTCTGGGGAACACTTTATGAAAGAGGAGAGGACACAGCTTGGACTACCTTGGCGACCCAGCCAGTGACACCCCAGCCCCCAACACCAGAATTCCAGAAGGACAGGGAAGGAGAAGGACAGAGCCCCTTGGAAGAACAAAGGTGTTCTCTACCCTCAGGTATTCTGACCTTCACTGGGACACTTACAAAGGCCTGGGACCTGTCCCTTCTGACCTGCAGACTAAAGCTGCCTTTATGTCAAGGACAGGGTGTGTGGCCCTGGATGGGACCGATCAGCCTGGCTGACAGGCTGGGAGTCTTCCAGTGTGGTGGAAAGCAGGAACAGGAGCTTAGGGGGGACCTGTCACCTCCACCCCAGGCTCAGCTCAGATGACTAAAAGGGGCCTCTGCTTCAGAGCCCTCTTTCAGCTCTTTTGGGGATTTTCCAGGAAGCCTGGGGACATGGAGTTTGTACCACCCCACTTGTGGGTGGTGGGTTGGTGAGGGAAAGCTCTGGGACCTGGAAAAAACCCACAGTGTTTGCTGAAGCCGCCATCCTGGCAGTCCTCAGAGGGTGGCTCCTGGGCCAGTAGCCTTGGTGTCCCTCCTGGGAAGCTTGTTACAAACTCAAGTTCTTGGCCCATTCTGGGCCAAATGGGTGGTGACGTAAGGCTGAGGGTGGCCCAGAGATCACAGTGTGGTGCTCCCGGAGCAGGAGGGGAGGGGGAAGTTCGAGCATGCTTCTGAGGTTGAGCACATGTCACTCTCCACTTTCCTCCACCATTTGCTGCGGATCCTCTGAGGCCCTAGAGAAAAGCCAGGTGGCTGGGAAGGCAGGGTGCCTGGGCCTGTTGCTCATGTTCCCAGGCTGTGTCGTCTTCCTAAGCTTCTGGGTCTTCTGTGGAATGTAACGTAGAATGCAGGCCACCCCTGGACCTAGGAAATGCTGGGCACAGGTAGCGATGGCAGAACTTGGTCTCTTCACTTGGGTGTGGCCACCCCGTTGTGTGGCCACTCCAAAGGGGATAGAGAACCCCCCGGGCCTGCTGTAGCAATTGTCTCACTCCAAGACAGGCCTGTGCCAGGACCCCTGGTAGCACCCAGGCGAAGCTCCTCCTCTCTGCTCTCTGCTCTCTGGCCTTATTCTGAGCTATGAGAAGGAAGGAGGGAGTGGAATGTCTCAGCAGGAAATAGGAAGTTCCCAGAGGCAGGGAACAGGCTCCTCAAAGGAACTAACGGGCACTTGGGTCTTACCTTAAGGCATTTCAGACTGTAGGGTGCCAGAAATCTAGGCCTGCCTGCTCCCCTCTTTGGCCAAAGCTGGAGCCCCTTTGAAGAACAAAGGGATTCTCTACCCTCAGGTCATGGAGCAGATGGTGTGAGGGAGAAGGCCGGGCCCTGCCTCATCTGCCCTGTCCACAGGACAAGGGATAGTGGCGAGAGGGGACCAGAGAACTTGTGACTCACCACTCGGGCACAGGTCACTGTGGAAAGGCTGTCATTGAGCAACTTTCAGGGACAAAGCTTGCTTCTGTGACTCTGTTTCCCCAGTTACACAGCCAGAGGCTGAGCACTACATCCCTACAGGTCTCCTCCAGGCCAGGATCCTGCACCCGTAAGTCCCCGTGTGCAGTGAGAACACCCTACATCCATTGCACATTCAGGCACAGAGAAAGTGCCTACTAAGAAGAGGAACACTCAGGAAGTGACTGTCCTGCCACACAGCAGGGCAGGGTCCAGGTTGCCCTCACAGCTGTCCGTCTACGGAGGCAGTGTCTGACCACGGTGGCTCCTGTTCCCAGCCCCAAGGAAACCCCTCCCTTTAGCAGTCCTTGGTTCAGTGAACAGAGAAAGGACAGACCCTGGCTGTCCACATGACAAAGTGGATGCAAGGCACTGACCTTTCATCAAATGCGGATCTTAAGATCGATGTGTGTCCTCCTCCTCCCTCCCCCCTTATCAGGTGTGAGAAAGCTGCCTAAAAGGGTGGAATAACCTCCTGGTAACGACCATCACTGTCGCTATGGTGACCACGTCACTAGGCCCAGGTGGAAATGGACACCTGACTGAGGGCTGGTGGTGACAGGGTACCTGAACACATGGAAACCTAAGCTGATTTGTTCAGAAAGAGAGGGAAGAAGGGGTAGAAGAGAGGAAGGGGAGGGTAGAAATGGCTGGGGTCGGGGGGGGCTTACAAAGAACTCAGCTCAAACTGGCCTTGACCAAAATCTCAAGAAAAAAAGGACTGGACAAGGAGAGTGGGTATAGATGGGACACAGGACACGTAAGAACACGTACAGAACTGTACCGAACATAAGTGTCCGTAAATCATACCCCCCAAGAAACCCAGAATTCAGTCAGTCAGGAAGGGGGATGCCATGACGTCACCTGCCTTGGGAGGCCGAGGCAGGAGGATTATGTGTTTCACGCCAGCCTGGATGAAGAACTCCGCTGCTTCCCTGACCTAATGTCCACAACAAACAGGGCACCTTCGAACTGAAGGAGACAGAAAGAACTGCCCTCGAGCAAGCTTGGTCCAGCAGCTGTCTGCGGCTCCTCCTCTGTGTGTGCAGCTTGTTTCTCTCAGACACCCTGTGTTAGGATCTGAATGTAAAATGTCCCTCATGGGCTCTCCTATTCCAAGTGGCTTAGTTCCCAGATGACAACTCTATTTTTGGAGTTGCATAGACTTGGGGAGGCGGGGCCTCTTGGGGTGCACACCACGGTGGGCAGCCTCTCTGAAGGTTGAGCCCATATCTGCTTCTCTCTCTGTGTGTCTGTCTCTCTCTGTCTCTCTCTCCTCCTTCTCCTGGTGTATGAGCTGCAGTGTTCCCATCATGCCCACTGCCATGATGGGCTGAGCCTTTGAACTGGTCGGATTCACTCCTCCCTCCCCGCCCTAGGTGGCACTCTCAGGTATCTGAATCACAGTAACTGTCACTCAGCTGCCGTTTTCTCAGCCTTCTCGTGACTGTGACAAAATATGTGACAAAGAACAGCTTTAGGAAGGAAAGGTCTCCTTTGGCTCACGGTGCCAAGGCGCGGTCCCTCAGGGAAGGCTACAGCACAGGAGCACGAGGCAAATGCCATGCTGCAGCCGTAGGCAGACGCAGAGAGAGATGAATACAGATTCCCAGGTCACTTTCTCCACTGTGTGAGCTCAGGGTTCACATCCAGAGTGGGCCTCCCATCTCAACTACCTTCTCTAGAACTCCCTCAGAGACATGGCTCCTGGTGCCGGCTGATACCCTCATGGGAGAAGCCACACCACTGACCCAGCCCCTGCCTGGCCATGGTACAGTCCCCACATGCCCCTTCCTGGCTGTCACACCTTATCTTGGGACAGGTGATCTGATGGGCCCCAGAGGGGAAGAGTCTCTGCAATATTCCTTGTACTCTGCTTCGGTGACACTCATGGAAACTGAGTCACAGATCCATGGAAGATTCTGACACAGCAGGATAGACTTATCTGGTGTGAACAGTCTGGGCTCTGGGTTCTCCCCTGATGTCTTCTGCATCTTCATCTACCCATGTCCCACCATGGCGGCACTGCTATGTGGACCAATGGTGTGGTCTCTGGGTTACTCAGGCATTTGTGGGATTGTAGCCTGTTAGTCCTGTATGCTTCTTTCTGCTCTCCTCTGCTATGTGGACCAATGGTGTGGTCTCTGGGTTACTCAGGCATTTGTGGGATTGTAGCCTGTTAGTCCTGTATGCTTCTTTCTGCTCTCCTCTGCTATGTGGACCAATGGTGTGGTCTCTGGGTTACTCAGGCATTTGTGGGATTGTAGCCTGTTAGTCCTGTATGCTTCTTTCTGCTCTCCTCCCCAAGAGGCCTTCCCTTGATGAGGGGTTCTGGGCAGGAAGCCTCTTGGTAGGCAGGGAAATGAGCTATGAACTAGGACAATTACCTTGAAGGTAGCTGGAGGCAGGGATATTCCACAGATGCCAAGCGGGAGGTGGGAATCGGGCCCGGGCAGTGATGGTCCAGCCCTGCTTCAGCAACTTCAAAGGTGCCTGAGTTCCCAACACCTCCTACTTCCTGTTCTCCAGGGCCAGCGGAACAGGATGTGGTGGCACGGGAAGGGGCTGGGAGCTATCACGGCCCATCCTGCTCATCACCTTCCCTTCGGCCTGGAGAAAGGCCTTCCCCTCCTTTAGACCCAGGACCTTTCCTATGGCCCTTCTTCAGGTGCCATAGGAAACCCAGAAAACTCAGCAGCCTGTTGTGTGGGCACTGTGCAGTGCTCTGAACATACTGAGCCAAGGAAGGTCACCCTGACTCTCTTGGTGGGGGCGGGGCAGCAGGGCGCTGGTTCTCTGAAAGGTGGGCTGCAGTAGCTTCCTCCCCATACCCTCAGTGCCCAGCACATACTCAGTGCTCAGTGCTTGTGGACAACAGGAAAATCCGATGACCTGAAATGCTTGGCTTCACAACAGACTTGCCAAGACAAAGGCACTAGAGAAACTGCTTGAGGGGGTTGAGAGAGAATCTTTCCTGGAGCATCCTGGTCCCAGAATACAGCCTGGATTCCTGAAAGAGTACTCAGGACAGCAGCTACCTAAAATTAGACCAGCACTGGCTAGTGCTTATACTCGCAGGACAGCATCGCAAGAGGCCAGTGAGTGTCATGCAAAAAGTTCACAGATCAAAATAAACCAGTGGCACCCGGGGCTGAAGATTACACAGGCACCTGAGCTCAGAGTGTTCCAACAGGGGGCAGCGTCTTCTGTCAGGGGCAGATAAGACTGTTCAAACCTCTTGCTTGGTGCCTGAACCAAGGGAGGAAAAGGGACTCCACAGGGACCAATTCCCCGGAGGGCTTCCTGGATAAAGAGGCATCTAGGATTGAGTAATGAGCACCTAGGATTCTGTTTGTTGATCGCCTTACTGAGCACATGGCCCACAGGTGCACACCCACTGCCACACAAGCCACTTTGACATGCAGTACACATAACCACTAGAAGACGGGGGTTCAGCAGGCCCAGCGGCAACATCTTTGGGAGCAGGATTGATTCCTGAGAAAACAAACAAACCCGTACACCTCAGCCCACTGCAGGCCCATGGCTTTTTGTTTTTTCTTTCTCCCAAGCATTATGGAAATGAGATTGGAGGGGAGATGCATCATAGCTCAGCTATTTCCTGACGTCTGTCCTTGGGGCCCGGAGCCTGGGCCGCACACCACACTCATCTCTTCCTTGGCTGGAAGGGGTGAGTTCGGAGCCAAGAGCCCCAAGATATGGGGAGGAGGCACGAAAGGCCTTTCAGACAGACCAGCCAGGCTGTCTGGCCACGGAGCTAAGCTGAGTGGTCCAAGCCCGCCCATCCCTGGCTGGATGAGGAAAGGAAGGACCTGATTCTAACTGAAGAAATGCACATGGCATCAGAAAGGTAGATGGATGTGTCCACACTCCCTCACCTTCCTCCCCTCCTTATTCTTTCTCCCTCTCCCTGATCTCTTCCCTCTCTCTCCTCCTCTCCTTCCTTCTCTCTCCCTCCTCCCCTCCTTCTCCCTCTTCCCATCTCTTCTCCCCTCCTCCCCTCCCCTTCTCTCTCCTCTTCTCCTTCCTCCCTTCCTCCCTCCTCTCCCGCTTTGTGAGTCCCTCCACCTCTGAGGCTCTCAGAATCCTCTTTATATGCATGTTCACAGTCCTTCCTGGTCCCTGTGCCTCAGCCCTGTTCCATCATCTCTCTTCAGCCTGTCTCCATGTCACGTCTTTTTCTCTCGCAAACAAGTAGATGAAGCTGGGGTTGTCTGAAAATTCCAACCCTATGAAAACCCCATGACAAAATAAACCCTAATCAGGTCCTGTGCTACGTCCATCAAATGACAAAAGCAAACAGCTCAACCACCAGGCCTGTCATTAGCCGAGGGCAGAACAATGGGTTCTCTCGAAATGGCTGAGGTGCCACACCGGCCTCACTCACTGGGCGTCATCTAGAAAGCCCACCTGCCCGTGGGCCATGGGGCCTGGCTGGAAACGGGGTGCAGGGAGATCTACAGGGGCACATGAGTTCCCATGAACACACACTTGTCTGCAACAGTTAAAGTCACCTCTAAGAATCATGTCCAGGGTGCTGGCTGCAGCAGCCCAGCTTGTCCTGTGGAACCCTGTGGGTGAAGTGAGCTGGGTCTGTAGGTCAGGCCAGAAAAATAGACACTGTGAACTCTCCGCCTCTCTGACACTTTACCTGACAGCCACAAGTCTTTGGCTTGGAAGAGTGAGGGCAAGCCACACTAACAACCACATCTGGGAGACTCAGGCCATCCTGAAGAAATAGTCAACTTGTTCCAGCAGCCAAGTGGCTTCCTGCCAGCTCGGTGATGGGCAGTGCCCGGGAGGGAAGATGGAGGCTGCAGGGTATTCCTGTGCTTTTCTGTGGAAGTCTTCTGCTGCCAGACTACAAGGAGACAGAGAAACAGAGGGGTGAGTGGGTGCTGAGAAAGTGCGCTCCTGTGTGGTCCTGGGAGGAAGCCTAACAGTGCTGAGTGTGGGAGCACGGGAAAGGTCCAGAAGGATCAATCGATGAAATGGTAGGCTGCGAATGGTGGTCCCGCTTGACTCCACCACACTTAAGGGCACTGAATGTTGTGAGCAGGTGAGCTTGTTAAACAAAACAGTAAAAGCTGGGTGTGGTGGCGCACACCTGTAATCCCAGCACTGGGGGAGGCAGAGGCAGGAGCATTTCTGTGAGTCTAAGGCCAGCCAAGACTACACAGAGAAACCCTGACTTGACACCACCACCCCCCAAAAAAGGAAAACAAAATAGTAAAAACAGTAAAGATGAGGAGACAGGAGATGCTGTCTGTAAAATGAACTTTTATTCTCCTGGTTGTCTTGGAGGCTTCCTGCCTCCATCTGCTAACCTAGGCCTAGTCCTAGAAGCTTCTAGTCTCCTTACAACCTAACCTAGGCCTAGAATGTTTTCAGCCTCTGAGACTTACTGCTTGATAAGCTCATCCCTTCTTGTTCTTACTGAGCTCTGGGTTGGCTGGTTCAACTCAGCTGTTCTGCCTCAAACTCCTCTCCCAGCTAACTTATTCAACCTGGCTTTTTTCTCGGCCTCTGGATTGTTCTGTTTGGCCTCAAACTAACTCAAGTGATCTTTTCTAATCTTCTGGCTCCTTCTCATTCTCTAGCTCATTCAGTCTTCACCTGAGTTCTCTCTCTGCAATTCATCTCTCCATTACTGTCCTGGTAAAACTGCCTCCTCTTTCTCTCTCTCTCTTTTTCCCTCTCTCTCTCCCTCTCCTCTCTCTCTTTCTCTCTCTTTCTGCATTGCCCCTTAAGTAGCTTCACTTTCCTCTCTCTTCTCTTGAAGTTGGGCATATCCTATTCTGAAAAATCTTTACCTGATTACTCAGTATTTTTTTTTCTGCCACTCAATTAAACATCACTTTCAAATATGGGTGCTTCCTTCTACAAACTAATTTAACCTTCATTGTTTGGGATTAAAGGTGTGTACCACCATGACCGAACCTAAGCTTTTCTTTACCTGAAACTTGCTCTATACCAGGCTGCTCTTAAGCTCAGATCTTCTTGCCTCTGTCTCCTAGAGTGAAGGCGTGTTTGTATTCCAGCTGGATCACACAGACCTAGAAGGTCTTTGGATGTGATCTCTTGCCAGAACAGCCATGTTCTGAATTAAAATTCCTCTACAGCTGTTCCTTCTAGTAGGCTAGTCAGATTCGTGCACGCTCTGTGAGATGGGAGGCCAAACCATCCATTCTGTCCACTCCAATGGCAGAGAAGATCAGAGATTCTGGGAGGGACTTTCAGCCTCAGCATTTGGGACCAGGGGAAGAGAAGCATTTAAGTGACTCCTAACCCCAAAGGCTGAAGGGCACTGGGCCTGCTTCTTGATGAGCAGCTCAGAGCCCAAGATACCTCCTGCAGAAAGTGTCACCTGACACCATTGACCTAAGGCAGGCTTGAACCACGGGCTCCCAGGGAAAGGATTCTCATCTTACAGACAGGAAATGCCAAGTCCAAAATTCTGGAGCCTCTCTCCCCACTCCACCTAGCATAAGTGAGGGTCAGGGTGAGTGGGTCCAGTGCCCCACACCAGGGGACCAGATATCATTCCCTGTTCTCAAATAGCACACTCACCAAATGGCTTTTGGGATAGGACGTCTCTGCCTGGCCATGTCACATGTGAGATCAGGAGAAAGGAAGGAGACTCAGAAGCCAGTGTCTGGTGACTCTCTCCAGACACGTGAGGAACCGCCTGATGTGGCCACAGGACGATTTCAGGGGAGAAATGAGGAAGAACCATGTGCGCAGTGGCCAATCAAAGATCTACTTTCCACCTTCCTGCTTGAGCCATAGGACTTCAGGCAGGTTCCTCCATCTCTCTGACACTTTCCTTGTGTGCTGTGGAAATGACGCCAGCCTATGTGGGGACCAGCACGGACAGCAGAGAGAGAGATCAGCATCATGGAACTCCATGCTGAGAGGGCTTCCATGAGAGAGACAGTGCAGCTCTCTACCTAAATGTGCATGAACATATCACCCTTGCCTTTGCTTCCCCTCAGAGCACAGGGCAGGAAGGGCGTGACCTTGACCATGTCACCTCAGGGTGCCCTTCCATGTGGCTCCACCATATGCCTCCCTGTGACCAATACCTATAGGGATATTTGTTACATGGCCTTCTTAAGGTTGTGGTAACTGATACACCCTGACAAGTCCCTGCCAACTTCACCTTTGCCTCCTTCACCTCTCTTCCTCCCAACCATCACCCCGTTCTAAGCCACTGAGATGTTCAGACTCAACCGTCAACTTGATGAGGTGAGGGGTCAAGCCTCTGGGCCTGCCCTGAAGGATTACATTAACTGAGGTGGGACCCACCCAAGGGGTGGTACCATCCCCTGGGTGGGAGCTGGACAGCAGCTGTCCTCTCTCTTCTTCCTGAAATATGAGTGATGTATTGACCAGATGCTTCAGGCTCCTGGACCATGAGCCGAAGTGAACCGTAAGCTGCTTTTGGCAGTGTAGTTACCATGGCAGCAAGGAGGTGTACTCAGACAGAAATGGGCAATGGGGGCAGAGCCGCCACTGTGGTGGGCCTGACCTCCTCAGGCCTGTGGATCTGGTATGTGGAGGACTGTGCAACTACAGATTAGAAAACACTGTGAATGGGGCAGATGGGATGGCTCAGTGGGCAAAGACACCCACCACAGATGCCTGGTGACCTGAGCACAGTCCCTGGAACCCACATGAAAGTGGAATGACAGAATTAATTCCATAGAGTTGTTCTCTCACCTCCACATATGCACCGTAGCACACATGGCACCGCACACATATCACACACACACACACACACACACACACACACACACACACACACACACACACACTATATAGAAAAAGGAGTTCATTTTGGCTTGTAGTTCCAGAGAGACAGAGTCCATCATGGCAGGGAGGCCCAGAAGCAAGCCTCAGGAACAGGAAGCTGGGTGCTCGCATCTTCAAACCCAAGCACTAAGCAGGGAGAGTGAGCAGGAAGTGGTAAATATTCAAAACCCGCCTCTACTGATGTACTCCCTTCAACAAGGCTCCGCCTCCCAGACAGCATCACTAAGTGGGGACCCAGGTTCAAATATGGGAACAGGTTGGGGACATTTTCGCTCAAACCACTACACCAGGAAAGCACTTCCCTAGGACCAGCAAGAGGGCCAGGTTATGTCTGCAGCGGAGCTCAGGAGCAGCACCAAGGATGCTGGGTTTGCACCATCAAGGATCATAGGCTGGTTCCCACCACTACTCAGAGAGCTGTGGCAGCTCAGGAAGACTGAGATGAAAAAACGGTCTTCCCAGCAATGAGCCCCTGAACGGTTACCCAGTCAACACCAAGATCATATACATGCAAGTAACACTAAACAGAACAAAAAGGATGTATCTATGTGTTTATATATACTATACATGTGTATTGCATGGACTTTCATATGTGTGTGTAACAATTGCAAAGAAAAAGAGGCCATGAATTTGGTGGGAAGACAGGGGGGCCATGGGAGGGGTCTGGGGAGGAAAGGGAAGGGAAAATCGTGTAATTATACTTTAATTTTGAAACAATAAAGTGATACCCCTGTGTGTCAAGTTCACAGGAGGTGCTGTCATGATTGTTAACCTCAAGAGCCCGCTAGAAAACTAAAGTCACTTGGGAGACCAGCCTCTGCGCATGCCTGTAGGATTGACTTTATCAGGTTAACTGACGGGAGGAGATTCGCCCACTTTAGGCAGCGCCATTCCCCAGACTAAAGAAGAAGAAAGCTATCTGAGCACCAGCATTCGTCATGCTCTGCTTCCTGACTGGGTGCCGTGTGCCACCTTCCCCATGCTCCCAGTGTTGTGACGGACCCTGTGTGGGCTGTAACCAGGAAGTGTGAGCCAAAATAAGTCCATTCTTAGTTCTGTCTGTCTGTATCTCTGTTATTTGTTAATCACAGCAACAGCAAAAGTCAAGAGCCAGCATCCTCTCTCCTAGGCTTCCTCAGGGGCCTTCTTTCAGGCCGTCCCCTGCCTGAAACCTTCTACATCATCATCCTTGCATGTCTGCAACCTTTCAGGGACTCCCGGGCACAAGTGGCACGTTTGGGTTTCCAGGTGTACAAAGCAGAAATACTCTGAGGAAGAATTTGAGACGTTGCCCGGTGGCACCGAGAAGCCACCAAGCACACGTGGCAGGTCACGGTCCTCCTGTCTCCAACTCTGTACCTGAGGAGAACACAGTTCCCAGGGCCAGGGAGATGGCTCAGCAGGTACAGCATCTGCCGTGCAAGGATCCCAGCGTGGGGGTGCCACCCACAACCCCAGGTCTCTGTGGCTGCTGGCTGGCTAATCCGCCCAACTGCTGATCTCCAAGTTCCCTGAGAGACCTCATATCAACACATCAGGCAGACACCCATGTTCTAGGCCTGCCCTCCCTCCAATGAAATACAGGCCAAGGGAGACAACACCCAAGCATTTGTGGAGCTGAAAGGATGGCTCAGAGAGGAGCAGGCCTAGAGATGGAAAGCGACGATGTGTCTAGCGTCACAAGGTGAGCGGGACCCTGAGGGGAGTGAGGAGCGTCAACGCATGTGGCAACGTGCCCACAGGCCTGGTTGCTTGTGTGTCCCTGTGTCCGGGCACAACTGGGCTCCTGTTTATCCTGCTCCTCTCTGCAGCCACTTCTGTCCCTGTCCCCCAGCCCCAAACATCTGCTGCCTGCCGGGAGCGAGGCCCAAATGGGAAGAGGTGAGCTGTTGTCACTGATGGGCACTCCCTCTCCTGGTCATCTTCAGTCTCCTAACACCCTCCTAACACCTTAAAAGTAAGGGAGGGAAAGAGGCTAAAGGGACCGGAAGCGTCCACTATTACTCCAGTGTCTTGCTCTCCTTGGGTCCCCTGTGTAGGCGTGTCCTTCCACACTGCACTTTTTTCAGTCATTTTAGCTCAGTCATCTCCACACAGGGTGAGCACTGGCCAAGGGTCACAAAGCAGGTGCTGGTGATAGCTGGTCCCCAAGAGAAGGATGAGACTGTGGTCTGCTCCCAGGCTGGAGGAGGGTCAGCAGTGGGTGCTCCAGCAAAGGCGGAAGCCAGGGTTGCTTTCCAGCTTTGTCCTTTCTGAGCCTCAGTTGTCCGTGTCCAGATCTCCACCCCCACTCCGTGAGATGGGCATTCTGTAGACTGGCTGAGCATGAAGATGTGCAGGGAAGGTTTGTGCCAGTGTGAGCCGGGGGTGGGGGTGGGGGTGGGGCTTTTAGGAACAAGTCTGAGCTCCAGGGTGAGCCACCAGCCCAGCACAAGGTAAACCCACTTCAGTCCATCACCCCAGTGTCTGGTGGCCTCCCCAGGCTGACCACCATGCCCAGTTCCAGCTGCCTCTCTCTAGATCACCAGCCATGAAGCCAGACAAAAAAGAGTTAACCAGAGGCCCCTCCAAAGCAAACAGCCTGCCCTGAGCCAGCCCTGAACTCAAAACACATGGGGAGAAGGAAGACCCTCCCCCCCCCATCTCCCCTCCATCTCCTGCAAACCACCCCCACCCTTTCTCTCTCTCAGGCCTTCAAGTCTCTGGATGTCCCTGGATTCTGTATTTCCATTTGCTCCCACAGAGGAGACCTCTGTGGGAGGCCAGCTCCTCACCCCAGGAGCCCCACCTGCAACGGCTGCCCTTCCCCGGGCTCCACAGCAGCTGGCCACAGAACCTGGAGCATACCTGGGCACAGAGATGCTCATAAAACGCACACAGGAACATCTGGGCTCCCCCCCCCCCGCCCCAAGGGCATCCTGAGCATTTTCTAGAGATCCAGCTGGCCCAGCAGGTCTGACAGTGAAGTCTAAGTGGGGTCAGATGTGCAGACTGGACCCTCCTCACAGGTCAAGTTGCAGCTGCCTGATGCCCTTGGGGCAGCAAAGTGTCTCAGAGGAGCCTGGCATGGGAGCACAGCTCAGAAAGCCCTGGCAGCCCCACCGGTACCCCTCGGTCCCTCGGCGGGGTGCTCTGCCATTATCTTCTGAGAGGGGGGTCTCCTGCTCTTTGACTCCTGCCTGGGAGAAGAAGGCCCTCGTGATCATGGGATGTCCCATTGCCTTCCCCACACCCACACTGACTCCATTCCCCGTGTTATTCGGCTGACAACTCTAAACAAGTCATACTCTCTTCATTTCACAGATGAAGAAATCAATGGTCAGGGCTGTTAAAGAATTTTGTTGTTGTTAATTTCTTTTTTAAATTTTTTTATTTATTATAATTTATTCACTTTGTATTCCAGCTGTAGCCCCCTCCCTCATCTCCTCCCAATCCCACCCTCACTCCCTCATCTCTTCCCGTGCCCCTCCCCCAGTCCACTGATAAGAAGGTCCTCTTCCCCTTCCATCTGACCCTAGTCTATCAGGTCTCATCAGGAGTGGCTACATTATCTTCCTCTTGGCCTGGTAAGGCTGCCTCCCCTCAGGGGGAGGTGATCAAAGAGCCAGCTACTGGGTTCATATCAGAGATGGTCCCTGTTCCCTTTATTAGGGAACGCAATTGGACACTGAGCTGCCATGGGCTACATCTGTGCAAGGGTACTAGATTATCTCCATGAATGGTCCTTGGTTGGAGTGTCAGTCTCAGAAAAGACTCCTGGGCCCAGATTTTTTGGTTCTGTTGCTCTCCTTGTGAAGCAACTATCCCCTCCAGGTCTTTCTATCTCCCCCTTCTTTCATAAGATGCCCTGCACTCTGCCCAAAGTTTGGCTATGAATCTCAGTATCTGCTTTGATACACGACTGGGTAGAGTCTTTCAGAGGCCCCCTGTGGTAGGCTCCTGTCCTGCTCCCTGTTTTCTTCCTCTTGTGATGTCCCTATGAGTACAGGCCTGCTCAGGGAACCCACAGTTACTTCCTCACACACAGCAGTGTCTTGAAAAGAATGCCACTTGTTCATTTTTCAGACACCAGAGCTAAGGCCCATCACAGGGGAGCCACCAGCTTGGAGGTCCAAGCCAGCTGGGGGAGGGGCAAAGGAATTGTAAAGATCCTCCAGCTGCTGCTTCCTGGATCCCAGAAGTCATCAGGGCCTACCAGGACCAATGCCTCTGAATCCTGGGGAGAGGACATACCCACTGGCCTACTTTAGGGCCCTGATTTATAACAGTAGCAAAATTACAGTTGTGAAGCAGCAAAGAAAAATTTCATGGTTTGGGATCATGGCAACATGAGGAACTGTTCTGAGTGAGAATCGCTGGTATAGATGGACCCTGGAATTGTGCACCCAAGTTGCCAGAGCTGCCATTGCTGGCCAGGGCCTTACTATAAGCATGGGTGACTGCACTGGAGGTAAGGGTGCATTTTTTGAGGTGCCCAGAAGGAGACACCTGGGGTGAGCTGGCAGAATGACCCCAGTCATTCCACATTGTGGCCAGCCATGGAGTCCTGCTCTGCAGCTGGAAAAACTGAGTTCCCAAGAAAGAAGGGGAAGGACCCCAGAGGATACTGATACAGCATGAGCTCTGGGCACAGGAGGCTCTAGACGCTGCCAGGCAGATGAGAGAATAAGCATAGGCACCCTGTATCACAGCTGTCTTGAGGGCTGCAGGACACAGGCCCTGGGCACTCCTGAAGCCAGGCCTGCCCCATTACCGGTCCTCAGTGGACATTCTGAGACCATTATAGGGGTCACATGGGTGACCCTGCAGCCTGCCTGCTGCAGCTGCCTCCCCAAGAGCAACCAGCCAACTGGCCCCAGGTGAAAGGACCAGCCGGCCACCTGCTCTGGATTTGGGCTTGTTTTCTTTAGGCAGAGAGACAGGGAAGCTGATCGCTGTAGAAACCCAACCCCTGAAGAATGTGGCCTGCCCTGGCCCGGCTCCCTGGCCCACCAGACCCCGCCCCAGCCTGCACCATGTCTGGAAGCATCTCAGAAAGTTCCAAGAAGGGGAACAGGCCAGTTGGCAAAAGGAGAGAGGATTGTTTTAAAGGTCAAGGACCAAGGAGGAGGCAGGCACCTCTGAGATGGGGGAAGAACAGAACAAGCTGGGGGCTGGAGAATGCTAAAACTAAAGCACCCCTCCACCATTCCGCATGTTTGGCAGCTCTGTGTAAAGGGGAGAGCACGATCCCACCGCCTTCCTAGATAAGCTGTTCCAGATCCTCAGCCACCAGCAGACAGGCAGCTGGAAGAGTGGCCATGCTGTGGTGGGGACCCTCAAGTGAAACCGCACGTGGAGATGGGTTCCAGGCCATCTTGGACTCCACTTCTGCCTCTTCAGTGACTTCCAGGAAGGGGAAGAGAGTCAACTTCAGACAAGATGTCTGGAGGACCTATTTATGTCATCATTTTTGATCCAAGTACCACAGCAGTCTGTCCCTGACATCTGGGGAGGAAGAGAAGAGGGAAGGGAAACTCTGTGCTTGATTCAAAAACCCTTTGTCATCTGAGCCTTTCTAATGATATACACGTGGATGTTTATGCTAATTTAAAAACAATGTTGAACTACTGGATATAAATAAAAGGAATGAGGTATGTCCACACAATGGAATATTACACAGCCACTAAAAGGAATGAAGCAATTTATACAACACAGTGAGACCAAGCTTGAAAACATTATGCTTGATAAAAATGGAAGCACATACCCACTGTCTTAGTTTCGGGGAGGCAGGAGGATCATGAGTTCAAGGCCAGCTTCTGCTATATACTGTTTGAGGCCAGCCTGGGCTAAATGAGACCCTGCATTTAAAAAATAATAAATAAAAATATGATGGTAATTGATTCCCCTATATGAAATGATCAGACTAGGAAAATCCAGAGAGACAGTGAGACAGAGACAATGAGACACAGAGACAGGCAGACAGACAAATGCAGATGTTGGAGGTGGCTAGGGCTGAAGGGGACAAAATGAAGTACATCAGCTAAAAGCATGATTTCATTTTCAGAGTAAATAAAGTGTCTGGGGACTGGATGGTCAGGTGGCGCACACCTGCTGCTCTGGTTCTTGGGAGGCTGCAGCAGGAGGATTTTGAGTTCTGAGCGAGCCTGGGCTACGGAGTGAGACTCATCCCCCAAACCAACACTTTTTGGAGCAGCCAGAGACTATGCTGTCAGATGTGGTTATGACAGTGATGCCCCAGCACACAGGACAAACCCTGAGGATGTCAGGATGTACTTCTAATGTCACTGCAGCATGTACCTGGCAGCGGCAACCCATAGCCTGGAATCTTATCCTATGTTCGAAAATAACCTTGCCAGGCTTGGTAGCACACTCCTTGAATTCAGGAGGCAGAGGCAGGTAGATCTCTGTGAGTTCAGGGCCAGCCTGGACTACATAGTGAGATCCTGTTTGAGAAATGAAGCAAAACAACAACAGCCACAAACATGAAGATAACCTTAGCCACAGAAGTGGGCACTGGGCCCTTTTGACAATTCCTACCAAAGCTGGCCATGCCCCTGCCCCCCAAGAACGCTTGGCCTGGCCTGTCTCCTAGCAGACACCCCACAGGAAGCATGATGTGTTCCCAGGGACCCCAGAAGGATGTTGATACACACACTCTTCATAAGATCTGCAACTAGAGACTCCTCAGATGTCATCAACAGGCACCGACTGGGAGGCTCACAGGACAGAAACCACAGTGTCCGAGAGCTGGATTCAACCACATGGCTGACCTCACGGGGGCAGCACGAACAAGAGAAGGCATGCAGAAACACACCAAGTCCACTGCCGCCTGAGGGCGGGAACAGTAGCGTTGAGGTTGGAGGCGATGCTAGGGACAGATGGTAACAGGGACAAGGACTGTCACCTCGGGGTAGAGCACTGCAGGGCCCCTGCGGGCCAGGCATTGCCTGTGCCCTGCCACTCAAGAGTGTTCACGCCCATTTCACAGATACAGAAACCAAGGCTTGGAAAGGCAAAGCTCTGCGCTCGTGTTAGGGGAGGAGCTGCAGGATGGATTGTGCCTCAAAGGTGCTTCTCCCTGTGTCTTCAACAACCACAGTGTGGCAGGTACGAGCGGCGCCTGGACTCCGCACTTTTATGGAAGGCAAGACAGTACAGCAGCCTCTCAGGAAGGTGCACACGTTATGCTCCCAGGAAAACTTCTATCCACGCTGGTTCCAACCTCAGGAATGTCTACGACCCCTTGTCCAGCAGGGCACAATAAGGGGTGTCCCCTCAGGGAAGCAGTCTTGGCTCACACGGTCGACCACAGTGGGATGGGGACAAAGGCCAGAGCCTGCTGGCCAAGTGGAGGCTGCAGCTTGGATACCAGAGTCGCTAAAGGTGGCGGCGTCTTTAAGAGGCAGGGCTCGGTCCTGGAGCCCCGCCCTTGTGCATGGATTAATAGAGTGGATGAGTCCTCAGGAGAGAGGGTGTCTGGTTCCTCCCTGCTCTGTATTCCTGTGGGCTAAATGCAGATGCCCTGACCTATCACCTCAGTTTGGCATTTGTCCCTGTCGTGCTCTTCTTGACAGTCCAGAACTTACAGCCAAACCAACATCTTTTCTTTGTACAGTAACCAGCCTCGGGTGTTCTCTTATAGCAGCAGAAAGCATTCCCCAGTGCCCAGGTTCCCTGGCCTCCCTCTCCCTAAGTTTTCTTGACCAGCTAGACACCTGGCTGCTCCACACCTGGCATGGATAGAAGGAGCTAGGGCAGTGATTCCTGATGCTACGACCCTTTAATACAGCTCCTCGTGCTGCTGTGACCCCCAACCATAAGATTATTTCATTGCTACTCCATGACTGTAATTTTGCTACTGTTATGAATTGTGATGCAGATCTCTGATACTCGACCTCTGTGAAAGGGTTGTTCAACCTCCAAAGGAGTCGTGACGCACAGCTTGAGGGTTGCTGAGCTAGAATGTGGTCCAGGGTTCAGGCAAGCTGCTGGCTACCAGGACCAGTGCTGTGAAATGTGGGTTACAAACATGTTCAGACTGATCAGAACATGTCAGCTCCAGGAACTGCGTGCCTCCATCACTGCCCACAGGCTCCGCCCCGTAGCCTCATAAAGAAACACTAAGCACCTTTGCTGCCCTCCCTGGGCTGGGCTGGAATAGGCGGGCTTCTCACAATGGCTGAGGTCCCCCGCCCCAGGCTGGCAGGATGGGGAAAGGCTTAAAAGCATCTATCTGTATCCGTACTTTCATTCTACAAATGGGGAAACTGAGACCCGGATGGGACCTGGATTAGCCAAAGGTCAAAGGAGGAGATCTGGGGGCAGAATGAGAATCTCAGACCCACGCTTCTAACATCCCTCACTGTGCGCTACAGAGGCTCTGACCTAATTCACTTGTATCACAGTTGCTAACAGAGCACCAGTGAGTCACCAGGCTCGGCAGCAAAGATGAGGGAGGCAGCAGTGAACATACAGGGCCTCCCACCTGGGGACCTTAGAATCCAAGGCGGCTCAGGTCCCAGTCAACCTGGCTTCCCAAGAAACTCCCTTGGAGCCTGAGAGGCGCAGCTGCCTCTGCCCAGCACAGCCTCGGGGCAAGCAGAGGACCAATGAAGGAGCACAGTCCAGGGTCCTGGGAATCATGTCTTGCCTCCCAGCCTCACTTTGCTCATCTATGAAATGGGAACAATCACAGAGCCAGTCACAGGGCTCTTGCTGGTCTAAGCAGAGGCTGAGCTCCCTGGACTGTGCCCAAAAGACACTGGACTCCGCAGGGGGCATGGATTGGAGGCGCCGGAAGCTGTCAGGAAGAGGCCTGGATGCCTGTGTGGGGATGGGGTGCTGGTGGGCAGCGCCTGTCCTGCCTGAGCCCCAAGCCACGATGAGTGAGCCCTTCTCTGTGCACACTCACCCTGACATTAGCTGTGACACCAAGCCACAGGAGGCCAGAGAGAGGAGCAGCGGAGCATGCAGAGCGCTCTCCGATTCTAAAGATTCTAACACAGCCAGCCGGGTTTGTCTTCACGCGGAGGCGGAGCCACGCTGGCATCCCACGAGGGCCGAGGGCACCAGGCAGAGCCGCCGGAGGAAGCCATTTATTGATCAGTCCTGCTGACTCTTGGTTCAAGTACACGCTGCAAACCAACAGCAGGTGTGTGTGTGTGTGTGTGTGTGTGTGTGTGTGTGTGTGTGTGTGTGTGTAGAAGGCCCTGCAGCGTGGAACTCTCTGGCCCACACCTTAGTGACTAATAATAGGGGTCTGGAGCAAGTTTCTCACTCCACTGCCACAGGGGCCTGCTATTTCAGGAGAGCTGTTCAAAGCATCTGGTGGGGGGGGGCAGAGTTCTCTACCCCAGTGGCTCTGCAGGTCCCTCCCCTCACACACAAGCCCCTGAGGCCACAGAGGCACTGCAAAAGAAGTGAAATTGGTTCAGGTCTTCACCAGAGAGCAGGGGAGTGAGAGGACTCACTGGGAACAGGGGGAAGCCCTAGAGGAGCATTAGGAAGGCAAAGGGGCAAAGACTCTAGAGGGAAGACAGTGGGGAGAGAGGAAGACACTGCCGAAGAAGGGTCACATATTAGGAAGGAGGGGTGTGGGGACAGGACCCATCGGGGAGGAGGGTGCTGGGGAGGGGAAGGGGAGGAGAAACAAAATTTCTTACCCAAAGATACTTTGTTCTCCCTGCGGAACCTGCTGAAAACTTGGTTTCCACACTGGAGGCTCAGCAGGGGTCAGGTGGTCAAGAGGCCTGGCGGACATTTTACTTGACGGGCCTTTGTCCCGAGAGGTTGGCTGTGTGGTTCCTTCTCACGCCTCTCCTTCTCGCGCCTTCCCTTGTGTGCATCCAACCAAGGCCGACAGGCCTGAGGGTGGGGGCGAGCTGCTTCATTCCAAAGCTGCCTAACTGGCGTTGTGTCCCTGCCTCACCATCAGCTCCCTGCCAGTGGCTGTGCTACTCTGAATGCCCGTTTCCTTGCCTATGAAGCGAGGACACTGATCGTCCCTTCTAGGCAGCACTTGTGGGATGACAGCCACCCCTCCCCACTCCCAGAGAGGACAGATGGCTGTGCACGGTCTCAGGGCCACGAGAGCACCTGCTGGGCAGGAGGGGGTGCACCACGGAAATGCCAAGTCCCTGGCTGAAAAGGCACTAACAGGAACAGAGCCTCATGGCGGAGGCGTGCCGTGCACGACCCAGCAGGCTGTACTCAGCACCGGATGGAGTCTGAAACGTGGCAAGAGGATCAGTTTTGCTTCTCTGGACAGTCCCAAATACTTAGCAGACACAGAAGATTTGTTACTATTCAGCTCACAGTCTCTGAGATCCATCATGGCAGGAAGACAGGTGGGGCTCCAGGCAGCAGAGGCTGTTCACATCATGGCAGACCAGAAAGCAGGGGGCTCACCAGGAACCAGGAGAGGAAGCTGAAAGCCTGCCCTGGTGACTGGCTGCAGCAGGGCCCCGCCTCCTAACAGCACCACCTGTTAGGAGATAAACTATGAGCCAGTGGGGAGACAGCAGGACACAGCTGCTCTGAGGCAGCCTCACCGGCCCACTAGGTACGAGAAGTTTGTTTTCATTACTTTTCTGCGTGCTGTGCTGCAACCAGAGAGCAAATTGTGGAGCCAGTTTGCTGCAACTGTGTCTCCGAGGCCCCACCCAGTGTTGACGGAGGAGTGTGAGTTCGATGCTGCCTGGCTAACACGATCTGACTTTGACAAGTCAACACGGAGTGCACCCAGAGCGTCCCCGCTGAAGGCACATCAGTACAGAGGCTTCTGCCGCTTCAGCCTATCCCCGAGCTGCCTGCTGTAGCAAGGAGTGGCTCCAAGCTCCAGGAACCCGGGGGGCTCCTTTCCTGGGCACAGGGACGGCTGGCATCCACCCCTCCTACCCAGGAAAACTACACTTCTGTATTGTACATTGCTCCCAGGGTCCCGAGTGGGAGGCCCAAGTGTGTGCCTGGAGGTGAGAGATGGACTCCAGGGTTCCCTGAGTTCAAATCCCAGACACATGGCCTTGGGATGAGTTGCTTAGGCAAGTGCCAGGGGTGGGTGACTTGTGTGAAGGGCTGCCTGGCTCACAGTTTGGAGGTTTCGGGTTCTGCCGGCTGGCTTGTGGCTTTGGCCCAGCCGGCAGAGCATGGAGCAGCGTGTGGCAGAGCAAGCCTACACCTCACAGGAGCAAAAGCGAAGCATGTATGGACACACATAGCAGTGCACTCATGACCCTGAGCCAAGAAGCGACTGTGTGCCCACAATAGGGGACATCAATCAGGCGTCTCCAGAGGATTCAACTCTGTAGCGTTAGGAATGGGCTTGTCACACTATCCAGAGAGTACTCCAGGGACAGTTCCGCCGTGATGGGACAGGCCCGCATCCCGCCTCTGCTGACGGCCTGCCCAGTCTGTACCGACGCTAACGGAGGCAGCCCCTGAGGTGGCAGCACCATACCTGAGTCAGCGTCCTGGTTTTGGCCCCTTCTCCACACTCTGTGATTCCGGGGAAGGTGCTGTGTGTCACCATGCCCCAGCCCCGAAGTACTCACACTCCACCTCACTTAGCCTGGGATCCCGGCACCTTTAGGCTGAGGGCAGAGGACTGGGGCATGCTGGGTGGAATTTGAGGCCATCCTGGGCTACATATAAAGCCACTGCCTAAACAAATCACAAACTAGACGAGCAAACAATGAGGAGGGCAAAAGTGCACCACGTCCATTTATGTTAAGTCAGAACAGAGGAATGAGGAAGAAAGAGCCAGCCAGACCCTGAGCTGGCCCCTGGGCAGCACGGAGGCCGCTGCTGTGGACATCAGGCTTCCCGTGGGCAGCTCAGTTGCTGATTTACCGCTACACCCACCTCATGCATCTTCTTTTATTTTCCTAAAGTAACTTGGGAAGAGGTAACTCTCTCCTGGAGTAGTCTGGTCTTTGGAGAGAAAAGGTAGAGTGAGTGCCGCTGGCTCTACTGGTAGCAGCCACTTGCAGGGCTCCGACTGGGGCAGCTGCCGAGGGCCCCACACCCAGAGAACTCCACCTCCCAGCTGCATTTCTGCCTCTTGGCCCGCTGTCATGGTCTTTGGAGGGTGGGCACCTAGCTGTTCCTCCATTGTGTGACCCTGTGGGGTGTGCAGAGCTCCAGGTGGCAGCAGGCAGTTTCTCCACAGCCTCTCCAGCACGGGTGTGTGGGAAGGAACCGAATCCCCCACAGAAGCTTAGATGTGAGACCAGCCAAGGGAGATGCGGGGTGGTGGGGGGTCACAGCCCCACAGGGGGCACACACCCAGGGTGCAGCCAAGCTGCCTCGGCCTCCATGCTTCTCTGAGTCACTCCCTCAGGTGCACGCCTCGCTGGCTTCTCTCCTCAGCAGCACTTAACACACCTCTCAGCCCTTGTCCACAACAACGCAAGGTTCACCTTCATCGCCAGCTGCATTCCCTCCCGCAGGTCTGTTTGTTTAAAGCTCCAACACCCAGTAAGGCGAACCAGACCACTGGGCACTGCTGTCGCTGTCACCACCATCCAGAGCAAACCTTAGCTCACATCAACCTCCTGCTTCCAGCTCTAAACACAGACATGCACACACATCATGCACACACATATGTCCGACTATACTCATGCACACATACCACACATGTTCATACGTACATACATGCCATGCACATCCACAAGTACATACACAATACACTCATTCACACATATATAGATGTATATTCATGCATACATGCACACATACACACAACAGACTATACACACGTTCACATACACACACCACACACATTCACGCATATATATGTATACACATGTGCACATAGACACATCATACCATACACACATACATCACACACATATACACGTGATACATACCACACATATTCATACATACACACATTTATACATGTCCATACGCATCGCATACACATGCACATATAGAAGCCAGACCACACACACACAAATACAACACACACATACACACTAACGTGTGACTAGCCATTCAGGATCTAGAACTTTTGCTGGTGAGAAAGGGCAGGGAGCAGCCGGTGAGCTTGGGCTGTGCCTCGTTAGGGAGGGTGTTTGGGGTGGCCGTCCCTGCTGCCTAACCTCTCCATCCTGAGAGTCAATCAGCTCCTGTACCGTGCCCCTCCCCAACCCACACAGAGCCCCTCCTCCCTGTCTCCCCAGGGACCTCCAGGGTCACGGGGCTGAAGTATGCTCTTCTTCTCTCCAGTCCTAGAACTGTAGAGGGGCCTGGTGGTCAGTCCGTGGCAGGTGAGGGGCTGGGCCGAGGGTCTGGAAGGGGTGGCCCATGCTGCTGGAAAGAGACGCTCAGCCTCAGCTCCAGCCACATAATTTGATGCATGAACAGTGCTGTAATAACAGTGAGGCCGACGGGCCCTGGCAGTGTGCTTAAGGGTCTCCGGAGAAGCTGTCGTGGTGGCTCCTGCTGTCCCTGGCATGCAATACACATTTAAGAATCCAGTCCTCTCTCACGGGAGGCCAGAGACCTCTCCATTTACTGGAAACCCAGGCTCCCAGGAAGTGGTCTGGGTCACTCCCGTGGGCCTGGGTTCTGGGTCACCAACTTCCCTCCAGCCCAACGGTCAACACTGGTGGAGATGGTAGAAGGACAGTTCTTTTCTGAATTCATTCCACAAGATGGCTTCCCGTGAGCCGGAACCCTTGCTAGGTGACTGACCCAAGGCCCCAAATGGCCTCCTGGCCCCGGGTTTCCTATAAAAATCCCAAAACTTGCAGCCAAGGCCCATATGACGGGCCCTATTACAAAAGCCGTTGCCTGCCAAAGTCCCAGCATGTGGGCTATCTCATCTCTGTAATATTAGAAATATTGAAAATAGCTCACAGACACCACCTTCCCATACCACGTCAGCCACTGCAGCTGGGCCAGCGCCCCAGGCCTAGCTCCGAGGGCCCCACACAGCCACCATGCTGCCGTCCAGGCTGGGTTAGTGAGGCCGTCCACAGGGCCAAAACCTTCTGCTGTGTTCGAGCTTTAACCCCTCTTGCCAGAGCCAGTCCTGAAGGGGGGGAGGGGGGAGGAGGCCCACTCAGCCAGAGCTGTGGATCCCCTTCAGCTGGCGGGACATCAAACCTTCCCAAAATGCTTCCATGTGGTGCCAGGCCTGCGCCTGAGTCCATCACATTGGATTAGTCCCGGGGCTGTCGGACAGCCGCGTCCTCACAACTCCGCTTTCATGCTTGCCCACAATTTGAATGTCATCACACAAAATCAAGGCTAATTGTGAACAGGCCTGCCCCCTCCCCACCTCCCCTCCCTCTCTGTCTTCCCAACCACATCTGGATTCCACAACCTCTCCCGGGGCCTGGAGACCTGCTCAGGCTGCGAACTCTTAGACTCCAACCTGATTTCCTTTCCCGTCTCCCAGCCTCCTAAATATACACCGTGGAATGTTCTTTTCTTCCCTCTGACTTTGGCCTTGGGGTTGCCATTGTCAAGACCGCCCTGCCTGTGAACCCGGCCTCTCTGGGCTTGCTCCCAGCAGCTGAGGCTCCTACAAAGCCCAGGGCCTCACTCTGCGCTCAGGTGGGTACAATCTCCTGCCCTCTCCTCCCCTCTCCTGCCAACCACGGCCGTCTGTCCTTCAGACAGACAGGCTCCACCCTGGTAGGATGCCACAACCTGATCACACCACCCATAGTCCCCCTGACATCTGTGATGGTTGAACGCCAGCAAAGGGGAAACCCATCCTGCCAGCCGAGGCTTCTGAAGCGGGACATAAATTCAAGGAAGAAGAAATGGAGGCACTTTGTCAACTGTGGTGAGCCCCAAAGGAAGCAACTGCAGCACTTGCCAGGGATCTGTTCCAGCAGGTTAAGGGGACTGTGGAGGCTCTCCATGGGCAGAGTGCCCTTAGGACCCAGGAGCCCTGTTTGTGAAGCAGGGTTTGGGTGTGAGCACCCGTTGCGCCAAGTATGAAGCCAAACCCCCCCCCAAAGAAGGCCCTTCTGTTAAAGTGATGTTAGCTTTCTCTACCGAAACAGTCATGCAGCCTCACAGGCTGTGGTGGACATGTGACAGCCCGTCCTGTGAAGGGAGAGCTGTGGCCAAGGAAAAGATTCTCAGAGTGGCGCACGCCTGTGATCCCAGCACTCAGGGAGGCAGAGGCAGGCGGATCTCTGTGAGTTCAAGACCAGCCTGGTCTACAAAGTGAGTCCAGGACAGCCAGGGATACACAGAGAAACCCTGTCTCAGAAAAAAAAGAAAGAAAGAAAGAAAGAAAGAAAGGAAGGAAGGAAGGAAGGAAGGAGGGAAGGAGAGAGGGAGAGAGGAAGGAAGGAAGGAAAGGATACTCACCCAGAGCTGAGCAAAGGGGAGCCCTATTCTTGGGGGATCTTGCTAACAGTGCTTGCTGGGAGACCCCAGAGAACATGGTGCATCTTGAAAAAGTCCAAGAGGGATGGGAGCCTCTGCATCCGGGTCGCCACTGGACAAACACAGCTCAGGGGCAGTTGCCCAGGGTGGGGTTGCCAGCCCAGACCACAAGGATGCTGGAGGAGGTACAGAAGAAGGCTGGAGGGAAAGCTCTCCATGAGGCCTGTGTCCCTCACACACTGCCTGTGACTTGAGCAGGGACCTTGCCATGCAGAATGTGGCGACTCCCACCTCCTCTCTGAGCCTGTTTACCAGAGAACAAGAGGTCCATTCCAATCTGTCCTGTATGCTTGCCACTGTCATTTCCAGGGGCAGAAACTTAGGCTAGGATGCCCCTAAGCACTCAGGAAAAAACAGTGATGAGAGCAAAATGTGAAAGATATATGACCAGTTTGGTAACACACAGAGGCCAGGAGGTTAAGGAACAGACTGAAAAAGAATGAGTGAATGAATGAATGAAGAGACAAATGTAAACTTTCCTCCTCCCTGAGCTCTGAGGCTCTTGGAGGTGAGCCTAGCGCCCATGCACCTTTCTAAAGGCTGTGACAGGAATTTCAATGTGAGCTCCTTTTCAGGCATCTGCTGAGAACGAGGCTCTGACAAACACAGTCTTGACAAAGCACCAGCTCTGTCCGCAGGCGAGATGCATGTTGGAATCCAGGAGAGCTATGGAATGACAGCTGTCCCATCCCACGGTGGGCCTGGCCTTGCCTCTGACCCTCCCAGCTGCTTCATTGATTATTCTCTACTGTAGAGCTTCGATGGTTTCCCTGGACCCTTTGTCTGGTTAGCCAACTGCTAGAACCCAGTACGAGGTCCCAGATCCACCCACAGCCTTTGTGACCCTCTGGGCAAGGATGCTATGGGACCCCACATACCAACCTTTGTCCTGGGGCTCAAAAGATAAGATGCCAGCCGGCAACTAGAGGCCCACGTTATAGATTTGGAAACTGAGGTGCAGCAGGAAGAACATGCATTCGCTGTCACCCAGAAAACCGACGATGGGACCCAAACTTCTGTCTTCCTTCCTGGAGCCACATGCAGTGGGTGGCTGACGGTTCTGATGCCGCAAATGCAGTTTAGATGATCACCATGGCAACTGCAGAGCTCCACCCCCCCTCGCCCCCGGATAGAAGGTGTAGGGGCTGCAGAGGCCACAGAGCTGGGGGCAGACCCTGTTCTGCTTCCAGGCTGCATCCCTGGAGGATGCTGCTTCAAGGACAATGGTGATGCCGTAGCAGAGCAAGGCTCCAGGCTCAGCTGACATCACGGGCACACGGAGTCCCCCTGCAGCGTGACTCCCCCACTGAGTCCTGATCCAGGATCTCTTCTCCCAGTCCCTAAGCCTTCCTATCCTGCTGAGGCCTGAGCATCCATCCTCCTGCCTAACTCCAACCCTTGCACAAGTGGCCAAAGGCAAAAAGCCTCAGCCTTGCAGTTTCCGTCATCCGAGGCCACATTCACGTCATCCGTAAGAGCTAGCAGGTGCTGGCGATTGAACAAATCAGCACTGCCCAGCCCCCGATGCCTGCCGCTGTCCATCCTAGGCACAGCTTCTCTGAGCCCACAGCTGTCAAGGTCACCAGCCCCGTACACAGGTCACATTGCCTCCCGGGAGGAACCAGTGACAAAATGGAAGGTCCCCTGAGCCCTGAGACTTCCCGGCGCCCCCATCTGCAGCATGCACAGTGAGCTGACACTGCCTCTGGCTCTTTCTCTGGATCTGCCTTTAGGGGTCCAGCAGAAGGACTAGGGTCAATGTGAGAGCTTGATTTCTGGAAGATCCTTGTCAGGCGACATCCCCAAAAGTCACTGAGCAGCTTGGTCGCTGTCCAGGATCGGCAGTCATCAGTCCTGTTTGGGGATGGGGGGGGGGGGCTGACCATATATCTCAGTGTGACCTCAGACACACCCCATGGGCCAGTGTGGGCTTCAGTTTCTATGCCTGTCACATGTCAGAGTTGGAGCAGAATCAGCCACACTCATGGTCGTGTTAGAAAAAGGCTGCCCAGTCCACTACAGGACAGGACTCCCAGGACCCCCTTGTCCCTGCATTGGAAACTGCAAACAACACTGGCCTCTGAGCACCAGGTATGCTGGTTGGGACCTGGGAGACAGAGTGCTTGGAAAAACCAGTGTCTCCCAACCCCTTCCCCATCTACAGCTTGTTCCTTGGACGTTTCTGCTTCACCTGGCTATTCCACCAGCACGGGACTCTGCCCTCTGCATTTATATCTGCTCAACATTCCTGCAGAGATCAGCTCAAAGCTCAGCCCCCCAGAGAAGCCCTTATGAGCACACACGGCCTCTCCCAGCATGCTATCGCATCTGAGGCCTGATTCCCTGAAGCTGTCCGTGGAGAGCAGGCACCCGTCTTCTGGTCCACCTGGCTGGGAATAAGGTCTCTGGACCAGGAAGCACCTGGGCACCAGGAAGAGAGGCTGGGGACCCAGGTACTGCCTACAGGGACCCCCACATCACAGCTGAAATTGATGGGGCCATAGACAGCAGTTTGTGTGACTAAAGACCCATCCTGTGTGGGTTCCCTGACCTGCCCATCACCAGGAGCCTGCCCCTGAGTGGAGCTGCAGCCGCTGGTATCTGGTGGTTGGGTGTGCTCTCCTCCTTGGGGTTCCGTGGCAGGTCTGACCCGCTGGCTGCAGGTAGTTATCCATTTTCCCTTTTGCTGGAGATTTATTTTCAGTAGAAGGAAGCCAGGCACAGCGCCGACTTGTTCTTTTGTTTTGTTACTGCTGTCTATTTGTTTGTTTTCTTATCCAGAGGCTTTTAGTCTGAGGGAGGGAGCCCACCCAGCTCTGCCCCCTGTCCTGGAGGCCCTGAGGTAGCAGCCCTCACTGTCCAGCCACACTTAAGGACCTGTGAGCCGCCGTGTATGTCCTTCATTCAGTTTCAGCTACACGGTCTAGCTTGCTCAGGCACCTGTGGACGCACACCACTGGGCATTCTAGATGTGGGACCCTAGGCTGTTTCTTAACCACTCTGAACACTGGTGTCCTGCTGTCCAGTGGGCCCAGGGATGCCTGTCTGCTTCAGCTGCTGGGGTTTAGCCTGTGGGGGTCTCTGACTCTTACAAGCAAGGAAACGGAGGCTCGCTGAGATCAAAAAGCTCAACAGGTGGTCAAGCTTGGAAGCCATGTGTCCACGGAACCGAGCCGCACTCTGAGCAGCCTGCAATCACACGCATGTGAGCGCGCACTCGTCCTGTGGATGCGGAAGGCGGCTCGGGTTCACTGGTTTAGAGTGAAGGGCGCTTGTGTGATCCGCCTGGCCGCACCACAGGCCTCGCCTGTATTCCCTGGGTAGCCAGGAACCCCTGAAGTACCAGGTCCACCCCGTGCTGCCGCTGGCCTGTGGGGATTGGCCCTCCCTGTGCAGCCTCTAACATTTTCTATTTAAATGCAAATTCTGACTTTTTCTTGGCAGCAAGCTAAAGTTTTTTGCACTCAAATGAGGGTCAGGATTATAATTTATCCACAGGCCTTTTCTAACAATTATTATTTATTCAAGGGGGAGGGCAGGGACTCTGGAGCCAGGGAGAAGGGGCCCCACTCTGAGCCCTGGGAACAGCCAGCAGAGGCCCGGGTCTCCTTCCTGAGGAGGAGGCTGGGATCCGGTGCGGAAAGGAGGGGATGTGAACCCAGAGGCGACACAGGCCGCTGACTCACTGGCATTTGGAGTCAGATGTGGGTGGCTTGAGACCGACCCAATTCGACAATTATGATGAAGTGTGGCCTGCCATAGCTGGGAGATAGGTAAAGACCCAGAGGAGGGCCCTGGGCCAGCATGGGAGCCCAGGAAGGCTTCCTGGAGGTGGTGACAACTGTTCACAGACTCCCAATGTGCTGAATGATCAGCCAGGGTGCTCACACGCTCCTGTCATGTATGAGGGGCAATTAAATAAAATCCATCCATGCGATAAAGGGGGTTTCTAAAGAAGAAATGGGAGAAATCCAAGCTATCTGCCAATAGATGCTCCAGGCTAGTCAGTGACGAGCTTTAAATCACAGCAAAATACTAGCGGCAATCCAGCTGCTCAGCAGTGAGGGGCTAGATGGATGATTGAGTCTGAGCCATGTGACGGAATATTAGGCAACCACGTAAAAGGATACAATAGAATACTAGGCAACCATGTAAAAGGTTTATATATAACTTTATATATAACCAAGATGATCCCTGGGTCACAGGAAGATGCAGCCAGAGCATGTGTGGTGTGACATTTGCAAAAGGCTGCAGGCAGCTACTGTTCTGACCCAATATAATCCAGATAAAATATGGTAGAATTTGTTCATGGTAGGGAGTCAAAGGCCAGAGGACAGGAGTGGGAGGGAGGGACTGGCTTCCAGTGTCTGTGCCCTGAACTCTGTTTAGAGAATCAATTTGCAAGCTGCCCAACTGAGTGACTGCATGGGGGGAGGGGAGTCAGGAAGACAGTGGTCTCCCAACCCATCCTGGTTTTAAGGGACACTGGTGTCACAGCCCTGGGGCTTTGCTGGACATCATTGGACCTAGTCCAGGTATAATCCACGACATGTCTTGAAAGTCTGTGACAGGCCTAGCCAGGAGTGTCCACTCATGTGCCTGAGAGCCCCATAAGACGGGTGGAAGCAGCTGCTGTTTTCAAGGGCCTGCGATCGCAGGAGGCCAGGATGGGGTGCAGCATGAGTGCCAGAGCATGCTGGGACGGGTTAGGGGAGGGGCTGCAGCAACAGAGCACTGAAAGGAGGGTGGCTACCTTGCTGGGACAGGGAACAATACAATCCTGGCAGGGGGACAAGGGGAAGTGGCAGACGCAGGGGTGGACCAGAGACCACAGGTTTCAAGGGATGAGTGAGGCCAGAACAAACTCTGAGGGTCCTGAGACAGGTGCCATTGGTCAGCTGTGGGTAGCAAGGTGAAGGAGTCCCTCTGTTCTGTGAAGCAGGAAAAGGCTTGGTGAGAGCTAGGGCTCACTGCAGATAGCCTGTCAGGAGAAGGAGAGACAGGAGGGGAGCAAGCACGAAGGAGGCTCCATGGGAGGTAAGGGCTAGTGGCCCTCTTGCTGTGCCAGAGGTCAGGATAACCGGACTTCTGAGCACTGGGGGAGGGGAGGGAACCAGGCCTCCTGGGGAGTCGAGTGCAGGAGGTGAAGAGAGAGCAGCCTGGCTGAAGTGGCAAAGGCGGGGCTGCCCAGGGAGAGAAGGCAGATTGAGTTCTGTTTTGAGGGAACCTTGCAAAATGGTTTGGGATCCACAGTCTTTCAAGAGTGAGTGGGTCTAGGCTGGCCTCACTGACCCATGAACCAACCAGAATCGACTTTAGAGTTGAAAGGGCAGCCTCCATACCAGCACCCAGCATCCAGCACCCAGCACCCAGCACAGCTTCCTGACACACAGTAGATGCTTAGTAAAAACAGCTGGGCACATGGATCACAGGACACCTAAGGCAAGGCTTGCCCCTTCCTCCCTGAGAAGGGGGAGGCTGTCAAATCTCTCTCCTCTATACATAATTTAAAAGCCAGCACATCCACGGAGGTGTCCACAGCCCGGCTGGGCTGAGCCAGGACGGGAGACAGCGCTGGGAGCCGCAGATAAGGGGCCGCTGCAGACAGCCTGTCGCTCAGCCTATTAGACACTGCCTCTGTCCTCCCCTCCCCTGCTCATTAATACACAGGGTGAATAGAGCACTGAATAAAAATCAGCCTGGCCACAAACGGAGGATTGAAAGGTAACTGTCAACAGGAGGATTTGCTCCACAAAAGGGGCCAGCTTCACGCTTAGCAAGTGACGCTGGCCCGTGTCTCCACAGCTGCGTTTTCCAGAGATTGTGGGTGGGTTTTTCTTCTTTCTTTCTTTCTTTCTTTCATCCTCTATTTTTTTTTATTTATTACCATACTTTTGGAACGTTTGTGTTCTCTTTGCTGTGTGCCCACTCCTGAGCATGCATGTGAGTGTACACATGTGTGTTCTCTCTGCTGTGTGCCTACTCCTGTGGGTATGCATGCGTGTGTGTGTGTGTGTGTGTGTGTGTGTGTGTGTGTTCTCTCTGCTGTGTGCTCCCTCCTTTGGGTGCACGAGCATGTGTCAGTCTGTGACACCCTTAACTCACAGACACTGCATTTGTCTGTTCCTTGTCTGACAGGTCCACGTTTCAGAAAATAAAATATAAGACGAGACACAGCACAAGCGGATTCTGGGAAAAGATGTGTCATTGGAGGCCTGGGAAGTGGTGGAGGCATAGGAGCCAGGAGGTCAAATAGAGAGGGGTGCCCTGCTGGGACCCCGCACTGGCCTCTGCCTCGAGGACCAGTGGGCAGGAAGCACACCCCTCTGGCCCACCACACCCTCCTCCTCGGGAGTGGCTCTGGGTGTGCCAAGAGGGGCCCAGTGGTCACCCGGAAATCTGTTCTGAGAACTTGTCCTTGAAACTTTGAAGCCAGCTCTCCAGGTGGCCAAGAACACAGCCCAGCAAGGCAGGCCTTTGGAAGAAGTCATATGTGAGATAAAATATCAGGGGACTCCTGAACCCCTCAGAAAGACAAGAGGGAACCCGGAGTCAGGGGATTCAGGGAAGCCTGGGGGCGGGAGAGGGGTCGCTGCCGCCGAGCAAGCCAGTTTCCGCCCTCTGCCCTCGGTTTCCTTCATCTGTGTATCTCATATGCTTCCAAAGCATTGCTGTCAACCACAGAGCAGGGGCTCGCTGCGGAGAGGAACACAGACTGAAGCCGGGGAACCTCCACTGTTCGCACGGCAGGGCAGCTGAAGCACAAAGTCAGGATTCCACCAAACACTAGGGAGAACTGGGGAGAGTGGGGGCTAAAGGACATGGGAACTTCGAGGAGTGGGGACTAGGCTGAGTGGGCTACTTGGAAGTTGCCAGGAGAAATATCAGGCAAGAAAGCAGGCTGCTGAACAGCTCAGCCATTGCATGCCTGGGCATTCATCCCAAAGAAACAAAGACTTACGTTCCCATAAAAAAAAAAAAAAAAAAAAAAAAAACCTGTACAGAAGTGTTTATGGCAGTTTTATTCACAGAAGCTGAAACCTACAGCCAAACCTCATGCTTTTCAGTGGTAAATGGAGAGACAAGGGAGGCACCGTCGTGCCAGGGAATACTACTCAGCCATGACAAGGGACAGCTGCTGATAAACAACCTGGGGCTCCAGAGACTCATGCTAGGCCCAGAAAACTCACACTGCAGAAGGCTGAAGAGGGCACCTCTGCCCATACACCTTTGGGAAAACAGTGGAAGCAGAGCGACCTGGGGCTGCAGGGGCTCAGGCAGGCAGGCGGGTGGACACAGGGGAACACAGAGACCGTGTGCCCATGGGGATGCACTGTGCCTTGGCAGTGCTGGCTCTCCCACCAGGGCTAGGATGTAGTCTCCAGGGCCAGGGGTACTGAACTGAATAGAGACTGCACGAGAACTCCATTCCTTTCTAGCAGCTGTGTGTCGGCCCATGCATCGTATGGAAGGGTGGCCACCTTCAGGACTGTGCCTGGCATGTAACTGGGTACCTGTGGACAGAGCTCCAGGTCTTCTTGTCACCCTCTACCTCCACGTGCCACACCTGTGGTTTGGAGATCTGTGGGCGTGGTGTCCACGGATGTCCGTGCAGTATGGACTGCTCGTCACCAGCACCTGACCTTTCAGAACGTCAGGCTCTCTGCACCTTGATTTGTATGACCGCTGGCCATCTGGACCTTGGGAGCATTCCAGGCTGAAAGGGAATGGGCAAGCTAGGTTACACTGAGGCAGGTCTCCCTGGAAAGCTGGAGTTCACCTATAATGTTCTCCTACACTGGGCCATGTCCCTTACACAGCTACATTCAAACAACTCCCCACCATGGCCACTCCCATCCCATATCCTGATATGGCCAGGTGACGCTTCCTGCCTGCTTTTACAGGTGAGTCCAGAGCCAGGGTCTCCCTCAACAGAGCTGCATCAAGCTCAGCAAAGAGTTCCAGAAGCCCCCAGGACTGGGACCACCCGGGCCTCATGGTCACATGGGAAGCTGATCGGACCCCAAGCAGATCCTCCTGAATGGAAGACTGCTGTGATAGTTAACAAATGAGTCAAGGGACACTCGGGTTGCTAGTCAAGCATTATTTAAACACTGGACTTAGCAACAAGGAAGTTTCTGGAAGAGACAGGTAGGGAGACAGATCTCACCAGTGAAAATGGCTTCATTAGCCTACCAAGGCCTGGAGAGAGCAGAAGGTTCCTTCCTCATGAAGATGTGAGCCAGGAGCTGCCAGGAAAGCCCCCTGACCAGAATGAGTCCTTCTTCCCACAGAGTTCTTTTTGTTCAGCATTTACAAGAGCAATGAGAAGAAAGACTGGTAACAATACATGAGTAGATAGAAAATGGGTGGACAGATGGTAGATAATAAATGGATGCATGGAGATAGATAGATAGATAGATAGATAGATAGATAGATAGATAGATAGAATCCTACTTAGGGTTATTATTGTCAGAAGAATCATGGCCAAAACAACTTGGGAAAGAAAGGGTTTATTCTGCTTATGCTTTCACATCACAGTCTGTCAATGAAGGAAGTCAGAACAGGAGCTCAAGCAGGACAGGAACCTGGAGGCAGGAGCTGATGCAGAGGCCATGGAGGGTGCTGCTTGCTGGCTTGTTTCCCATGGCTTGCTCAGCCTGCTTTCTTATAGAACCCAGGACCCAAGTCCAGGGATGGTACCACCCATATCAATCACTAATTTAAAAAATGCCCTACAGGCTTATCTATAGCCTGATTTTTTGGAGGCATTTTCTTAATTGAGGTTCCCTTCTCTATGATGATTCCAGCTTATGTCAAGTTGACATATAACTAGCCAGCACAGACAGACAGACCATCTTGTCAATTAGCCAGAATTTAGAATCACTATGGCAACAGGCCTCCAGTTCATCTGTAAGGGCATTTCTAGCTTACCGACATGGGAAGACCCATCCAAAATGTGAGCAGCAGTATCCCATGGGCTGAAATCCTGGACAAATCTAGCTGAGCACCAGCATCCATCTCCCTCTGCTTTCTGAATGTAGATGCAACATAATCTACCACCCCACACCCCTGCCTGCACGCCTTCCCACATTGATGGATTGCACCCTAGACTGACCAGAATAAGCAGCTTCCTTTCTTCTTCCTTCCTTCCTTGAGGGGCTTTTGTCAGGGCATTTTAGCTCAGCAGCAAGAAAAATAACCAAAATAGAGGTATAGAGGGTATATAGATGGATAGGTAAATGAATGAATAGACAGGGGGTGGAGAGAAGGAGGGAGATAGCTAGAGAGAGAGAGGGACAGACAGACAGACAGACAGACAGACAGACAGACCCTCTGGTATCCATGGGGCTTGGTTCCAGGATCCCCTGCTGAGGCTGATGCCTCTGTGGGCACTCCTGTCCTCGTGTGCAATGGTGCCCAAGGAGAACTCACATGCATCCTTCAGATCTTCTCTAGACAGCCTGCTCTACAGTGTGAGGGCTGTGGGAACCATCTGTACACAATCAGAAAAGATGGATGGGGACACTGGTCCATGGTTGGCTAATCCTGAAGATGTAGACCTGGCATGTGCAGAGAGCAGCTCTGGATGGACTGTGTCCACAGATATTATAACTCTGGGGAAGCCCGACTCAGCTACCTTCCTCATGTGGGAGTGTGCACCTCACAGCCAGGCTCAGAGCTCTACTGGGGATCGGGATCCAGGAGATTCAACTTCAAGGACCCGCAGCCCCCCTCAGCACACCCACCCCCAGGCAGCAGGTCTACTGCCATCTTCTCACTTGTCATAGGAAGATGGGCCATGTGATCCTCCAAGCGGCTGCTCAAGGACCCCAAATCAGACGCTGGCAATAAGAGGGTTTGCTACAGCATGAGAGATTTCTGTCCTCCACACATGCCAGCTTGGTAGGGCCACCTCCTGATGAGACACACCCAGAATCTCCATTGCACTACCCACAGGGCACAGCAAAGTTGGATCACTCACCCAAGGGCACACAGCAGACAGAAGCCCTGGCTGGAATTTGATCTAATACTCAACTGACCTTGACTCCATCTCCTTGTCATCTACACGGCTTTTTGATAACAAAACTCCCAAATCATTATCAATTCCTGGAGGATGTTCTGAGTAAGGACTTTCAGGACCCTCAGTCACAAACACCCAGTTGTGGAGGCAGAAAACATGTCAGCTTCCTAGCAGAAGGCGAGTAAAATGGAGCAGAAAAGGATGATAGAAAGGGGAGAATGGGGAGAAACAAAGGAGGCCAGGAGATTGTGGAGGGGTGGAGAGGTGAAGCAGGGACAGAGTCACACTTCCTCCCCAGCAGCATTCCTCACTGTTGCTGTCCTTGTCCATTTGTCTTCTAGATTATACAGCTCACTGCTGGGCACAGAGCACTGTTTGTTTGGGTTTTGAGGCAGTTTCTCACGTAGCTTGGGCCGGTCTCAAATTCACTACGTGACCAAGAACAACTATGAGCTTCTGGTCCTTCTGACTCCACCTCCAGAGCATGGGGAGGATGCAGAGGACACAGGCATGTGCAACCACACCTAGTTAATGCAGTGCTGGGCTTCAAACCCAATGCTTCCTAAATTCTAGGCACCTGCTGTACCAATTTGAACAATTGACCCAGTGCTTGCCTTCCTGGAATCTTGGACACTTGGTGAGAGACGTGCAGTGAGAGCCCTCACTCTGGAAAGCTATGGAATCACCTGGGTTTTTTTTTTCCAGGTTCTGCCCTATTCTTGCTTGGGAATCCTACCCATATTGCTTCCCTCACTGCCCCAAGCCTCAGTTTCCCCACTCTGAAATAAGAAGGTTCACACTCTCTAGCAAAAGCTTGCCTTGGGCTTTTTCTTGGACATAATCCCATTCAGAGTATTATCTTATGCAGTATCTCCAGTACACAGAATTCCTGGGGCTGGGATGCTGGCATGGTGGCCCTTGTTCTCCACTCACTGGTACATCTGATTTGATTTGTTGGGCTGTGACTCAGACTGTGGCAACCTCAGTCTGAGCTCAGGGTGTCTCGGAAGTGACTAAAAAGAATGCAGCCTGAAGGGAGGTGACCATAGCAAGGGCTACTTAATAGATTTTGGATATGGTAGCCCTTGGGGAAAACTTGAGGTTTTCTCTCATTCCCAAATATCACTTAACATGGCTAAGATGACTCTGACTCCGCATGGGCTTAATTGACATTGGGTGCATGGATGGATGTGTGGATGGATGGATGCATGGATGCATGAATGGATCGGTGGATAGATGGGTAGATGGATGCATGGATGAATGGATGGGTGAATTCATGCATGCCTGCATGGGTGAATGTATGCATGGATGGATGGATGATGGATGGATGATGGAGGCATGGATGAATGGATGGGTGGATTCATGCATGCATGCATGGGTGGATGTATGCATGGATGATGGATGGATGGATGGATGGATAAGAGGATGGATGGGTGGGAGGGCAGATGGATGGATGGACAGGTAGATAAATTGACAGATAGATATGCATGCATCCATCCATCTGCCCACCCACCCAGCCAACCTCCCATCCATCCATCCATCCATCCATCCATCCATCCATCCAATGCATGCACTAGATAAATGTATGGGTGGTCTGGGTAGATGGCTAGATGGATATGTGCATAAATAGATGGATGGTGAGTATACAAATAGATGCTTGGTTGGATGGATGCATGAGCTGGTGATTAAGTGGATGAATAGACACATAACTGGATGTTTGGTTAGATAGATGCATGAATGGATAAATGCATGCATGGATGGATGCATGCATGCATGGACACATGGATGATACATGGACTTACAGATGGATACATGGAAACATGGGTGGATGTGTGGCGGCATGGGTGGCTGCATGGATGAATGGTGGATGAATGTATAATGGGTATGATGTCAATTCTATTGTCAAATTAATTGGATTAATAATTTTTAGGGCATTAGGGAAGTATTACCCCCCCCAGTGTATCTGTAAGACTATTTACAGATAAGATTAATCAAGGGAAGACACATACCCTAAGTAGGTCGTGACATTCCATTGGTCGAGGCTCCACACTGAAAGAGGAGGGAAAGAGGAGGGGGTGAGCTGAACACCCCACAATGTTGAGCTGTGAGTGGTAGCCTCCTGATGCCAAGCCTTTCTCACTATGACGGATGGCACACTCAAATCATGAGCTGAAATAAACCCATGAAATCCACCCTTCTGGGAAGCAGAGGAAGCAGCTCTGGAGGGCTGCGGTAGACCCCACATCAACCCCTGCCCCCTTCAAGAACCCACAGAACACATTGCCCAGGAATGGGACTGCTCAAATGATATATAGGATCAAGGACAAAAATAAAAGTAAGGAGCCCTCACAGTGGAGAAAGCAAGATTGTGGAAGCAGGACTTTGAGCAATATCTCTGCTTCTCCAGCCACTGGACCCACCAGCAGGGGGACCACTTGGGGTTCTAGGAAGTTTCCACAACTTCGTGACTCAGGAAAGTGTTGGCATAGAAGTGAGGCTTCGATGGTTGTTAGCCCCTGGCATCCGTGACTGAGGATAGGGGAAAGATTACACCAAAGACCATTCACCGTGTGATAATTTCAGCCCTCCACCCATCAAGCTACATGATCACCTGAGCGAACCATTCTCCAAGTCCCAGAGACTCCGCTGGGGATATGTGTCACCTTGAAAACCATTCCATCCCAACTTCCTTTGAGTGCCCATGGACAACCTCGGCCCCTCCCATCCAACCCTTTCAGAATAATGCCATAGAAAACCCCTTCTCCAATGTCCTTCAGCAGAGGCCCCAGGATACGTCTCTCAGGATAACGGGATAATCCCAGAGTGTGAACAGCAGTGGAGAGAGTGGGTGAAGAGCCCAGAGTAGAATTTCTTGCTGTCAACTGGTGGTCTATTTCCCTGATACCATTTGCTTGTATACAGATAAGGAGTTATCTTAAATGGCCATGTCTTTCTCAATTTGTCCTTAACAGTCAATCCCATTTTCCTTCTATGATACTATCTAGGCAGGATGAGAAATGCATTCAGTAATCCCCTGGGATCTTCATATATCAATATCAAATGGTCTGAAATTGACCTGGTAAAAAATCTAGTCCTTCAGCCAGCAAGAGGCAAAATCAGAACGCAGCATATTTTAGCCCTCACTGTGCTTGGCAGAGGTTGGGGACTCCCAGCACCAAAGCCCGTGTCTTCTGGGACCTTAATGAGAACAAAGCCTCAGGATCCCGCTGAAGAGGAGCCTTTCTGGATCCATCTGGTGGTGGGATTCACAGAGGGCTGGGTACCACAGGGGAAGCCCTGAGAGCCTGTGCTTTGCACCTGTGGTCCAGGGCCAGAGCTAGGACCTGGAGACATCTCTCATAGGACATCACTTCATGGAAATCACATTCTTCCAGACTACCCTGCCAGCTTGGCTGGTAGTGACTTAGAGAGGGCTCTGCCTACCAGCAGTTATGGAGCTCAAAGGGCGGCAGCTTCCATTCTGAAGTCTCTGGGATTCACTTACTCAAGGTTCACTTGACTTCATCCCCAGAAGAACCTCCACTTGAGACTACAAAGTTAAAGCCTGGGGCTCCGGAAGAACTTCCCTAAGCCATGTTCCACAGAGCTGTAGGTCAAGCTCCAAACCCAGAGAATCTGCTCTTGGCCACTGTAGTATAACCAGCAAACCCTCAAGTCAGTTCAGGCAGGAGGTGGGAGAAGGGAGAAAGGCAGAGGTGGGGGAGGGAAGAAAGGAAGGGGAAACGGAGGAGGGTGAAAGAGGGGGATCCTGAAGGAGGCTCAAGCATACTTGGGTACTTTGGGGACAGAGAGAGAAAAGTGAAGTCCCAGGAGGGAGCAGTCAGGCTTCCTGCGGCTGGGCTAACCAGGCTGAGAAGCGGGAGCCATGGGCTTGGTTCTGCTGGGCTCCTTGCTGCTTCCCCTTCCTACAAGGCAGGATTACTCGGATGGGGAAGATGTGGAACCTGCTCTGGAGAAGAGGCAGGTCAGGAATCAAGTGCAGAGGATTCTAATTCAGAGCATGGTTGCTCTGGCAAAGCGATCACATCTAAAGATCTTCTAGGTCTCTATGATCTGGCTGGAATACAGACACGCCTTTAATCCCAGTAGACAGAGACAAGCAGATCTCTGAGTTCAAGGGCAGCCTGGTATAGAGCAAGTTTCAGGTTAAAAATAAATACATAAAGCCTAGGTCCAGGTGTAGTGTTACACTCCTTTAATTCCAGCACTTGGGAGACAGAGGCATACAGATCTCTGCGGTCTAGTCATTCTGTTCAGGCAGCTGGGTTGAGTCAGTGAGTTGAGAGACAATGAGATAGAGTTAAGCCTCTGGCAGTTCAGTTCGTGGAATTCAGAGGCAGTTTTTACAGGGAGAGTTTTACAGAGACAGGTTGAATGAGAAAACAAGCTAGACACAGGTGAAGCCAGAACAAGCCAGAGAACGAGGAGCCAGAAGATTAGAACAGATTGCTAGAGTTAGTTTGAGGTGAAGCAGAGAAGCAGAGAAGCTAGTTTGACTAAGTCAACTTGGACAGGAGTATTGAGCCGGAACAGCTGGGTTGAACCAGCCAGCCAGAGTTCAGAAAGAACTAGAAAGTGTGAGTTTATTCAGCAGCAAGTCTCAGAGGCTGAAAACATTCTAGGTCTAGGTTAGACTGTACGGAGGCTAGAAGCTTCCAGGACTAGGAGTAGGTTAGCAGATGGAGGCAGTTGACAATTAAGTAAGGAGAATAAAAGTTCCCTCTCTTAAGGGTCACCATCCAGAAGAGCAGGCACTGGGCACAATTCTGTGAGCAGATGGGTACATCGTGGTGTGGTCAGATGCACAGAGGAAGGGGAAGAGCGGGGCTGGGGCTGGATATGTCCACAGAAGGCTCGAGCCGGCAGTAGCAATGGCTGTGTTTACCAGAAGGTTCCCAGGAAATGGGTGAGGTGACCCCACAACAATGTTTTCTAGGATGTTCAGACTCTGGCCAAACAACCCACAGCACAGCGCCCTGCCTCTTACCAGCTGCACTCCCGCTGCACTGGTCTTCTTCCCGCATCATAAATACCATTGGATCTTGCTGCCCCAGGACCTTTATGCATGCTGTCCTCCCTGCCCAGAACAGCATTTTCCACCTTTCGAATAACCAGCTTCTTCACATCTCTGGATTTCAAGCCAAAAATCCTCTCAGAGACACCACCTTCCCTCTGGTGCAGAACAGCCCCTTCCCAGTGCTTCAAGCTTATTTCTTAGGAGAAAGGTAAGATTTCCATCTGTGCATACATGTGTGCCTTGGCTTGTTTGACACATTTTCTCCTTAATATTGTAGGTGCTGTGGGAAAAGGATGAGAACACCTGCTGCAGCAACTTTATTTCGTCTCAGTACCTGGCACACAGTAGGTACACAATATAGACCTGAGTGGGTGGGTGGGTGGGTGGGTGGGTGGTTAGATGGATGGATGGACAGATGAATGGTTGAATAGATGGACTGATGTATGCATGTGTGCATGAATGGGTGGATAGATGAGTAGGTGTATAGTTCAGTAGATGGATGGATGGGTGAGTGAGTGGGTGGGTGGGTGGATGAATGCATGGATAGATGGCTACTGCAATAGGAAGACCACCTTTAGTCAGAGGACTTAAACACCTAACTTTCCTTGTGAGGTTGTGAGAACATGAGGTAGGAAAAACAGGGTCTCATGACTATTATTGCCTGATCCGTGATAGAGGGAGTTGGGGCTGGCTTCCCAGAGATACATCTCTGATGAACCCGAATGTGATTTGGAGTCAACTGGGCAGAGAGAACAGCACCCACATAGTGGGCTCTTCCATTCGGGTATTTTACCTGGAATGCCTCGCAGCAATACCTCTGTGATGGGAAGGTAGACATTTAAAATGGAGAAAGCAGGAGCTGGAGACAGGGATCAGTGGCTAAGAGCACTAGCTACTCTTCCAGAGGACCAGGATTTTATTTTCAGCACCTACATGACAGCTTACAACAGTCTAACCCCAGACCCAGCGGATCTGATGCCCTCTACTGGCCTCCAGGGTACCAGGCATGCATGCAGCACAAGCAGGCAATGTCCCTACACATAAAATAAAAATAAACAAATCTTTTAAGGAGTGCTGATCCTCTAGGCCCCAGCCCTCTGAACCGGAGGCTTTAAGGTCTTCCAGGATATGTATCTGCATTCTCACCTGCTATTCCACAGGCTCTGAGCCCCAAACCCTGTCTCTTTTGGTTAATTGGGAACCAGGAATCCAACTGAGCCAAGGAGCGAGCTGCTGAGCCACTGACAAGCTGCCCATACCTCAGCCCTCAACCCAAGCTTGCTCTTGGTCCTTGAGGTGTGGATCAGTCTAGCCCAGCCCAGCCCTTCCTCCAAGACCCAAAAGATCCCTGCATCTGAAGTTCCAAAGAACTTGGGCTGACCCCATCCTTACAGCCCTGTTAAGTCATGGTGACCCTGTTCCTCATGGGAAGCTCAGTTATGGCCAGAACCCTGTAAATACGATAGTTTTGTTTTGTTGTTTTTTCTGAGAGAGACAGAGAGAGACTAACTTGGTTTCTGCCTCTTGCAGAAATTTGTTGCTGTGTGATGGACAGCGGTCCAGCTGCCAACAAAAGCACACTGCCATCACAGATACACACCCTCACCTTCACTGGCTGTGCTGGCATTCCCATCAAGAGCCCGGGAGCACAGCACAGGGGCACACAGTTCTTCCGTGTCCCAGAGAAGAGAATCGGGTGGGCTGAGTGACTGACTGCGTCGTTTCATGAGAAGCTCTGGCAGAAGGACGAATCTGGACCCTCGTGCGAAGGCAGTGGGGCGGGTGGAAGTTCTGTCCAGAGCCTGAGTTTCCACGTCTGTAGAATGGGAGTCCACCTTGATCTTACAGGAGGTCTGTGTGAATATGCTACCCTGAGAGCATTTCCAGCAGCCCTCCTCTGGTACCCCTGCAGCTCCCCGAACCCGACCTCTGCCTGTCAGACACAGAGCAAGGCAGACACAAGCTATACTTTAGGCCAGATACCAGAATAACAGTCAGCCTCTGCCTCTGTCTCCCGTGTGGCTGCACCCTCCTCAGGACCCACCGGAGACAGAGAGACAGAGGCCTCCATCCACAGAAACTGCTCAAGCTAATACCCAGTTGTCGCTGTTTCCTGGTAATGAGTCTCAAGTCTTGGGGCTGTTTGTTTCACAGTTACAGACAGCTGACACACAGAGAGAAATGGATAGAAACACACCAAAATACGATAATCAATCCTCTGTATTTACTGTTCCTGGGTGTCAGCCAGACTGCTCATGGTTTCTGCTCATTCCCTGGGTACCCAGCAACACAAAGCTGCTTTAACAGATGAGCGAAGCGAGCTCAGAGACAGGAAGCTACTTGCCCAAGGGCACACAGCCTGAAAGGGAAGTTGGCAGGTCTGCCAGGCTCTGAATTGCTTGACACCCTGAATTCCAGGCGTGGGTATGGATTCCCCACCCCCACCCCATCATTAGTGTCACCTTCTAATGGGGTGTTTTTCCCCCGTGGGGAAGACATAAATGTCCAAGTGTCCGCAATCCTCCAGGGCGAGTCAGCAGAGACCTCAGCATCCCGGAATTCTTGGATGGCTGCAGAGAACCCCAAGCAAGAGAAAAGCCCAGACCCTGGAGGGAACTCGGGAGCCTAGCAGGGACAGTGGGGCTGCTGTCTGCCAGAGCTGCAAGGGTTAAAGAGAAAGGCTGGCTTGAAGAAATTCTCTAAGCTGGTGTTAGAGCAGGAGGAGAAGGCAAAATGCTTGTAAATTCCACCCGGGGAATTGGGCCCCGAATCGGCTCACCTTTCGTGGACACCCCCGCCGCCCCCGCCCCGCCTGAGAGGACAGCTGACCTTTGGAGGGAAATAATGAAAAGAAGAAATTCCTTGGAGAAAATAATGTGTCCGGGCCTCAGTAATGAGATCGGCTCCTTTCATGTTGCCATGGCGACGGCAGTCATCTTATAATACAAACCCATGAATGGTCGGGGCGGGCAGCCTCGCAGCCGAGGGGCCAGGGAGGGGGTTAGCCTCTTGCAGGCTGGGGTCAGGGGCCACCGGGCCTCATTTCCCCGAGATGCAGCCTGGCTCCGGGTCTCCAGAGCTGGGGGCTCGGGCCTGGCTGGCAGCTTGCACCACAGTCCTGGGTTCAGGGGAACTTTGCAGCCTGATGTTGGCGGCACCGTCGCGGCTAAGCATCGGCTACCTACACTGTGGGGCTGTTCTGCAGCTGCCCCACCAGGGAGAGTTGGGGGCTCCGATATCAGATCAGGAAACTGAGGCACAGGTGGCAAAATACCCTCCTCCGGGTTCAGTTCTTAGGCCACAGCTCTGTGTGACCCAGGCTAGGATCAGAATCTCTCCAGCAACAGAGGCTGGAGGGAAAGTGTTTAGAGGCTCAAAAGATGCTCCCCTCAGGCCGGCAGGGCCCGTGGAGGACCACCTGTGTGTGAAAACACACTGTGCTGGGCTAGCCTGGTGGCAGAGGGCTGTCTGTCTGAGCCACGGTGTGATTGACATCTGGCAAGTTACAGCTGCTGTTTGTCAAGGGGATGGGGCTTGTCACAGAGCTTTTCATGCAAGCAAGAGGACCCACACAGGGCCCAACTCAATAGAGCAAGGGTTTGCCGGCCTAGGGCTCCTGCCAGTGATGGGAGGCGGAGACAGGAAGATCCCAGGAAGCTCTTGGACCAGCTAGCCTGGAGTGCTCACAGCACAGAAGAGACACTGCTTAAATATGGTGGAAGGTGAAACTGACACCTGAGGTTGTCCAGTGACCTCCACACACATCAACACATGAGTACACATATCACACACATTACACACACATATAGACAAACAGTTGTGTCAAGTGCCTGCATGTATGTGCATGTACACAACAGCAGGAAGGGGGGTGCACAGGAAAAGCCTCTGTTAGAACTAAACCAAACTACAGCATCAAGGCACCCACACCCCTGCACTGCCCTGGAATTTGCATGGGGCAGCGCCCGCCCTTCCTTCAGGGTTGAGGGCACAGATGGGCAGTTCAAGGACACTGAAGGGGCCTGGGCTTCCCCTAGTGGGCTTTGGCAGAGACCACGGCGATGAAAGTGATGATCATGGGACAAGCAGGTGAAAAAAGAAGACCTCAGGAGAAAGGCCTAGGAGAGAGTGGGAATAGAAAAGTGAGTGCAAAGAGGTGAAGGGCGGAGCTGGGAGCGGGAAGAGGAGGGGGGAGGAGAAAGAGGAGGAGCTTGATGAGAGAAGAGGCAGCACCTGGGGAACTTACTGTGCGACCTCGGGAAAGTACGCTCCCATGAGAGAGCAAAAGAGGAGAGGGGGAGACAAAGCTGGGGTGGGGATACCCCTTTCGTAGTGAAAATGCAGCCCCCGCCTTGGCATAGGCTTGTGGCCCTGTCTCCTCACCCTTGGAAGCCACCAGCCGGCCGTGGGAACCAGGCCTGTTCCAGCAAAGACCCCAGGCAGAGGTACAGTGATGACATGCCTTAAAATAACAATGTGGGTAGGTTTTTTATAGGTCTTTGTCTGACAGGACAAATGACAGGGATTTCTGACTGCAGAAAACTTCGGATAGGCCAGCAGGCGTGCAGTGTCTTCGAGGGAGCTGGGTGTGGCACAGCATCTTGCAGGCGTTGGTCTGCAGCTCTCCTGGGCTGTGTCCCTTCTTCTTGCCTTTTGGGAGAGGGACTTGGTGACTCAGTGCTGCCTGGACCAGACCTGCTGGACACCAACCCATGTGGCTCCTCATTGAAGCCTCACGGGCCATCTCCATTTCACAAGTGAGGAAACAGACTCAGAGAGATCAGGCTTTGAGCTCAAGGTCACCCAGCTTGTGAGAAACCTGACTCCTTGGAAGCCTGGCCTCCTAACACTGCTTGCTAGTCCCGAGACCCTGGTGTCTGTGCCCTTGACCTGTAGCTTTAGGGGGTTGAGACAGATGCACCCAGAGTTAGAGAAGAACAAGTGACTCATGGAGGACATTGGAGTCAGGATCGCCTAGAGCTCTGTGGAGCAGTCCCACCTCAGTCTACAGCTCCCAAGAAAAATACCCCAAGTGGAGGCAAATGTCAGCCCTGAGCAGCTAACAAGATGACAGATGTCTCTCTATCCCCCTGTGTGTCTGTGCTGCTGTGGATGGGGCTGCTTCAGGAAGTGCAGAGCCAACCCAACTCTAGCCTAGGAGCCTACCATGACCTTGGGCTCCATGGCCCATGGACACTCGAGGAGCAGTCATTCAATTTCCTTCCATCCTAAGCACAGTGGTGCCTTGCCCACCTTGTGAGTCGGCCCTGTTGCCAGTCACACAGACAAGGAAACCCAGGGTTCTAAAGGCAGAAGCCAGTCTCTGGTCTCGCTACGGCTTCAGCCTCAGGCTGCCAGTCCTTGCCTGAGGTGCATAGCTAGCCCACAGGCTCCTGCGTGGACGGCCTGGTGACCCCGGGACCTCATTGGTGGAAGTCCTCTTGGCCAGGGGCTGGAGGGTGTCACACAGACATCTGAGGTCTGTCCCAACCCCCTCAGCCTTTCAATTCCTGAGAAGCCTTTGGTGCTGAGCACATCTGGCCAGTTGGCCAGAGCTGTGGCCAACATCTGGGAAGAGGTGGGAGGGAGGGGCAGAGAGAGGGAGGGAGAGGGAAGAATAGAGGGAGGATGAGAGGGAGGGAGGGAGGGAGGGAGGGGGAAGCTAGGGCTTCCAGAGTCTGATGGACAGGACCCTGGACCTGCTCCAGACAGCCAGGTGAGAGCTGTAACTTCAGGCCCTAAAAGTATGTGTTTGTGCATGCAGGTATGCATGGTGTGTGTGTGTGTGTGTGTGTGTGTGTGTGTGTGTGTGTGTGTCCATATATAATGTGTGCAGGTGCTCCTGTCTGCATGGGTGCCTGCCTACCTTTGTCTAGCTGTGCAGACCTGGTGAAGCTGCTTCCTGAATGTGTGACTCTGGGCCAGGCCACGCAAGTCTGTTGCTTGCTGTGGCTCTGCTGGGACAGTGCGGGGATACCAGCCAGCCAAAGCTAACAGCCGGTCCTGCTGCCGAGGCGTCTCTGGTGCCGAACAGACTGGTGGTGGGGGCCTGTCTGTACCCCCACCCACCCTGGGACGGCCTGCTGCAGGAATGTGGGATTCTATCTTCTCCCAGACAGCGTCAGCCATTCAGGGCCCTTTCCCTCTGGCTTGCAGCCAGGTTTAAGAGTCTTACAAAAATTCCCAAGACCTTTAGCCGCCTTGCGTTGAGAAGACAGGGCTGTGGACCACAGAGAAGTGAATGGCTGGCCGCTGAAGGCAGGAAGCAAGCTCCTGTCCCAGCCCAGGGAGGTGCAGCCGGGGGCACAGAGGGACCAGGACATTTCCCTCGGAGTTAAAACTGCTGCATTTCAGCAAGGGCCCTGCAGGCACTTCTGCCCCACAGAGCTCTAGGCAGAGAGGAAAGAGAGAACAGAACAGATAGTTAGTACTGAGTGGGGGAGGGCGGCAAAGCCGGCAACAGGACAGTGTCCTCTGCACTGTGGCCCAGGAAGCTGTGTCCCTCCCTCCAGTCCTGCCCTGTACTCTCTGGTGTCCTCCAGAGTCCCTTGGCTTTTACCTCTCTGAGTTTCAGGCCCCTCAACTTTAACAGGGAAATTAGCGTCACTGAAGAGACAGGACTTATTCTAGGCTCCTTCCACAACCAGGCAGGGCCAAACTTGTTGGAAGGACAAGAACACCCCCAGACCCCAGAGTGAAGCTTCCAAACAGCTCAGCCTTCTCAGAGCCACTCTGCCTTGGCCCACAGCAGGAGCTGTGTCTCCTGTGCCTTCAGAAAAACCAACAAACATCTCTGGATCCTCTCCTGGCATAATAAGCTCAACTTGACCTTTTGTCCCAGGGCCAAAACACCTGACGGGAACAACTTAGAGAGGGAGGGAGAGAGGGAGAGAGAAAGAGAATGTCATTGTCATGGCAGGTTCTCTCCTTATGTTTCTTTATTCCAGATTAGGCCAGTAGCCTAGAGCCAGTGCCACCCACAGGGCCGTCCTCCCTTCATGGACCTGTCTCCACCCTCATGGAGGACGCTAAACTGTCTGAGAACAAACTTCGGCACCTTCTTGGTATGTTGTCTGTTGCTACAACAGAATACCCAAGACTGGGTTGTCTGTAAAGAAGAGAGGCCTGCTTGGCTCATGGCTCTGGAGGCTGGGACATCCCGAGCATGACCTTGGTCTGTGTCTGCAGAATCTTTGTGTTCTGGAGTCTTTGTGTTGTGTTCCCCATAGCAGTGGCTGAACTGTTGCAGGAGAGGCCGGGCAAGTGCAAACAGCAAGCCTCTCCTGCCTCTAACCATCATGGGACCCCCCCCCCCCGCTCTCAGGACCCCCCTTGACCTCACCCCACCTCCCAAAGGCCCCACTGCACACACCATCAACAGATGAATTGGAGGTTAGGACCCTTGAGCTTTGAGGCCACATTCAAAGGACTTTATAGCAAGGACTTTTAATCCCGGCCTCTGGGAAGCTTGGAGACGAAGCACACAACAGCAGTACAACGAAGAAAAGTGTTCTGAAAATTCTCAAGTGTGATTCCCACCTTACATCACTGTTACATCCACGCTGGGTGTCGGGGCCTGCCATTGAGGCTGAGGCTGGGTATTGAGGTATCAGGGTCCTGCCACGGATGCTGGGGTCTTTCATTTTGCTCCTGAGCTTGTACCACTTTAGGTTTTAAAAATGACCCTGGGGCAACCATGGTCAGGACCTCTCCTGACCAGAGGGTCAGAGTTAGGAGCAAGCCAAGGAAGCCTTATGCCTCAGTCTCCCCACCTCAGAGGAGGAGGACATGATGAAGCCCCTCACCTGCTGTGGGCAGGACATATGCGCACAAGGCTTGAGGTGCCCTCCCCACAAGCAACTGTATGTAGAGAGGCCCCAGAAAGCTGGTGTGTTCCCAGTGTTAAGGCCCAGTACTTGCGATAGTCCATCGCTGACCACATTGCTTGGGGAAGCCATGCTCACGCAGGACTGTGAGACGGGTATGTCTGTGCCCACCTTGCCACAAGCATGCACACCAGAGAAGCGCCCCAGAGGAAAACATGGGATAAAGTCCAGGATGGGCCCTGGGGAGGGGGGTCCAGTTTGCCTGTCTGCAGACTTTGGGGTGTGGAGAAGAAAGATGTCACCCCGCTGAGTGTCTGAAGTCTAAGTGTGGGACCACTGGGTACCCTCTCTTCCTGGAACGTACCACCTGCACAGACAGGTGAGAATCCAGCACTGCAGGGATGAAGCTCACAGCAGGGTCCCAAGCCCCTCTGATCTCAACCCTGTGGCTCTACTGCATGGCCCTGGGCACACAGGAACAGCAGAAGGAAAGGAATCAGATGGTGCCATAGCACTTGGCAGCACCTCCCTCACGTGTGACGACAGTGTGAAGGCAGAGACGGCACAACAGCTGGGCCCTGCCCCCATCCAGATGTGGGAAAGACAGTTTCTCCCAAAATACCCTGGCTGTGAAGCCAGCACCCCTCCCGGTGTAAACACAGAGGCTGCTCCTGTCTCTGCCTGACTGTCGCTGAGCTCTCAATTCCTTCCCCACGCCTACCCTAACCTCTCCTAGCTCCCCCAGGAAGGAAGAGCCTGTGAAACACAGTCCGTACTTCTCCGCAAGGTCCCACTGCTCTGGATGGGGCAGGGACAGGCCCGTGCCAACTCCTGAGATTGCCACTCAGCCCCTTTTCCTGTCTTCGCCTAGCTCTGCCCCTACCTCCCAGGCAGATTGTAAGGTGCTCAGCTGGGTGTCGGTGTCTGGTTCCTATGGTCACTGTTCCATGGAATCACAAGAAAACAAGGCACAAGGAACTGTCTAGAACCACAGGCTTGGCCTAACCCCAACTTTGGTTGGGAAACTGAAGCTGGGAAACAGGCATGTGACCTACCTAAAGCGTGTGGTAGGTGGGTACCGAGTGCATCCCACCTGCCTAAGCAAGTCTCTTTGTGATTAGCTCTGAACCACTGAGGAGAGGAGTCTCTGTGCCCCAGGGGGCCCAGAAGGAGGCAAAGGTCCCCCAGGACCCCAACTATATGGCCCTCGTGTCAGGCGCAAGGGTCAAGAGAAGGCTGGGAGACACAACGGGGAAGCGGGAGCTAGCTGCCACAGGGCAGCACAGCCAACAGGATGGCCCCTCACACAGAGTGGCCCTGGACGAGTGCTACCATGAGGCAGGATTCGAACTCAGCCCAGACAGAGCCTAGGCTTTTGGTAAATCCTACACAGCCAGCTCGAGCCAGAGAGGAGCACCGGGAACCCACTGAGCCAAACGAAGATGGAAACACCTTGATTAGTTTCCCACACATGGGAGCCACCCCAGAGGGAGAGGCACAGCGGCTGCCAAAACAAAACAAAACAGCAGAAGCCCATCTTCCTTCAAGGTGCAAAGTGAGTGGACTTGGAACAGGGCGTGGTCCCGCGTCACTCTGGCAACCTATGGTAACAGCTTCATAAACAGCACTTGGCCCCACAGGGAGGCAGGGAGGAGGCCTCTCTTGCCCTCGGGTTGGGGGCGCCTGGCAAACCCACAGGTTTTGAGAACAGGTTTGAGAAGCCAGGGTGACACAGGCTGGAAGTGAGGACACCTGAGACAAGCGGGCTCCCCGCCATTGAGCTCAGAGCAGTGCTGAGCCTGGCCAACTCCCAGCCCACAGTCATAAACAGCACTGGGGAGGAGGCTCTTCTCACACCAGGAGCACTGTAAGGAGCTATCTAGAATCTGTTTACACGCCTCCCATGACGGGGGAGCCCACTCCTCATTTTAGGTGCAAAGTAAGCTCTCTTTAAAGCAGGGTGTCCCCTGGGTCCCACGCTGACAGGACCAGTTGCCACTATTTAATTCCTTGGCTTGTTTTGGCTTCGGAAAAAAAGAAAAAGATAAGTTTCCCCGGGAGTCGTTTGTGTGTTCTCACTGCCCCTCCCCTGGTTCCCAGCCTCTGGTCTGCATTCCACAGGAGCCTGCTGCTGGGTGGGAGGATGGCTGGGGTGAGCATGCATGTCTCCTAGGTGTCTCAAAGGTCCCTAAAGACCAACTCAAAGTAAGACAAGGCAGAAAATGCAGTGGGTTTCACAAAGCCAGCCGGGCAGCCCTGTAGGTGAGCAAGCGGACCCTGGAGATGAAGAGCAGATAGATACCAAGGCTGCAGCTGAGGCCACAGCCAGGAAGTAACTTGGCAAGGACAGAATTCAGGTCCCTTTTGGCCCTTGTCCCTCCTCCCTGTACCCCACAGAATCCTACAAGGCAGGAAGACTCCCTGGGGCAGCTGAGGAGGTAGGTCTAGGCTGCAGCCTAATCCTGGTAGGAGGAGTCTGTGCTCCCTCTGGCTGGGCTTGCACATTGCAACAGGCAATGGCTAAGGTTTAGTCCTGTTCTCATGGCCCTGCTGTGTGGCCTGGGGGGAGGGGGAGTGATTGAACCTCTTTCAGTCCTTCTCTCCCATCTGCAAAACTCCCTGGTAAAAGCAGCTGCCCACTGGGGCAGAACAAATAGGATCCAGGATAAGCACCTGCTCTGCCAGGCCATGTGCAGGTATGGTGGACATGAACTGAACAGACCAGGTGAACCTTGTTCACACTCAGGGAAACACATGTGCCAGTCAAATCAATGCACACCATCCCCCAACCCACCTCATCTGAAGCCGCCGCACTGGACACAAGAGATCCTAAAAGTCAGAGCTTCTGGAGGCTGTGTGTGTGTGTGTGTGTGTGTGTGTGTGTGTGTGTAGCCACGTATTTGTCATAGGTCAAGATTGACAAAACTAAGAAATAAAGCCTGCACTTCTTGCCTTTGGTTTCCCTACCTCTGCTTGTACCCTGACCCTCCTTCCTGCCATCCACAAAGTGGCATCGTCTCCTAACCAGACCTGGGATCCCACCAGCCTCTCCAGGCCTTCACACATGCCATTCTCCCTCTCGAAGTGTAGGGCTCTGTGCCATGCAGCTCAGTCTTCTTTTTTTTTTTTTTTTTTTTTTTTTTAGAATAACTGACAGGTAATCCTGCAGCCTCAAGACCAGGCACAAGGTGAGTTGTGAGTCAAGAGTCAACTCACTGCCCTGGGGTTGGGGTGGGTCTTCTCCACTCGTCAGCAGGCTGTCTGTGCCAAGGCCACCCCCCACCCAAATCTGCCTTTCTCTTGAAATTCCCTCTGTGTTCCAGGTTCCAGGGAAAGAAATGGAGGTTTGGGTGGCAGGACCAGAGGTGGGAGTGCTGAGAGGGGGTTTGAACCCCAGGCAGCTCCAGGTTGCTGTGCGTGAAGGAGAACTTGGCTGCTTATACCTCCAGGCTCAGCAGCTTCTTCCATAGGCAACTGAAGCCACAGCCACGGGGCACCAGGCAGCCAGGCATCCCAGCTGGGGACACACCCTTGGCCCAGCTCCCAGCCTCTGGCTGTCCTGCTGTGCACCTCACATTTACTCACTTCATTAAACACCTTCTTCACAATGCCCTCCCGGCCTCCCTGCTGAGCAAGAACAAACATCGAAGCCCTCAGGGCAGGGGCATAAATCACCAAGGTTGGCAGACCAGGAGCCTGGCTCACCTCTGGAGGCAGTGGCCAGGCCCTACCAGGGTTTCTCAGACACTTCTGGAGTGGGCTGGGCTACGATGTATGTGGCACTCTCCCCAGGGCTTGGAGCACAGAGCCTGCCTCAACAAGGTTTATCGTTCTGAGCTTCAGCAGGATAGGCAAGATGTCTATTGGCAACCCGGCCTGAAGTCGCACAGCAATTCAACCAAAACTCGGGGTTCCACCATCGTACAAGAGATGTCACCTCATTCTCAGAAGGGTCATCATCGGCTGGTTGTGGCTTTGTGGTAGAACGCTTGTCTAATAGGCAAAAGCCTCAGGTTCCATTCCTAACACTGAAAAAGCCTTACCACCATCATCACCGCCATTATCACCACCCCCACACCACCATCAACACCCCCACACAATCAACAACACCCCCACACCACCATCAACACCCCCACATTACCAACATCACTATTATTACAACCATTAACACCACCATCAACACTTCTACACCATCACTATCACTATCATCTGTATCACCATTATCACCAACACCCCCAGAGACCAGGCTGACCCTGACACAATGCCAAGTTCTCACACAGCTCCCGGGAAAGGTGACACGCTGTGGCTCTCCATCTGCTCTCAAGGTTTCTGGCCCTCCCCATAAGCCCTATTCCTGTAATCCACTCGCCTTTTCTTACTCTCAGCCCCCCCCCCCCCCCACGGAGCAGTGCCATCCCTGAAATCACTATAGCAGTACGTGAGCATTGAAGCTGGGAACTCAGGGAAGACCAAACCCTCAACCTGCATTGGAAAGGGGTTGGTTGTGCCATAACAGCTGTGTCACTATCACATCACTGGGTTCATCTTGCCTGGGATGTTAATATTGTAGCAGGAGGAGCACAGTCGAGCAGGACTATTGATGACAATCCCCCCCGAAGCCTGAATGGTGCCTTTTGGCTCCATGAAAGCCAGCCAGCATGGAGGAAGCTTGCAGTGCAATCCAACCTGATTCCTCCATGACCTACAATCAAAGATGGGAATCTTGGGCAGCAGGGTTTCCCCTCTAGTCTGGATGCAACAGCGGTAGTGTGAATGAGGCAGCTCGTGGAGACCAACTCTTGTTTCCAACGAGGTCCTCGTCCCACTCTTCTCCAAGAACAGAGAGGGCAGATGAATTTATTGTCATCTGGCACTCACTAGCTTAAGCAAATTGTCATGCTCTGTGAAGCCACAGCTCTTGCAGGGCTCCAAAGCAACAGATCTGGAAGCCTTCAGCCTTTGGTCTCCCAAGAAGCTGTTCTTGGAAGCTGGAAACACCTTCAGAGACAAATTCCCTTCCACAGCCCTGTTGAGTGTGAATCTTGGGGGCCGAGACAGAAGCACCCCAGGCTCAGGTGTCTCTGAGCCTGTGTCCCTTGCAGCCTTGGGGGCTATCTTCCTTCTCTTCCTGCCTCAGTGGCCCATGTGGTGCTCCTGTTCTGTAGCCGTGGGTGTCTAGATGCACAGGGTGGGCCCTGATGAACTGAATGGGGTATGCAAATAAGATGAAAAGTAGAACCAAGCGGCAAACCTGTGTGGGAGGGGAAGAACTTGTGAGCCCACCAAATCTGCCAGAAGTTCACAGTCAAGACTGCGGGCCTGTTTCTGCAGAGGTGGGAGAAACAATGCCTTTTCCTACAGGGAAGAAATGCACACAGCGGACAGATACTAACAGGAGAGCCACCACAGCAGCACAGGCTTAATTTTCTGGCCTGCGCCATCTTGTCTTGCTTTTCTCCCTTGAACTGCATAACTCAGGGTATGCAGTTTTAAAACATCTGATGAAGTCACTAGCACTGCATTTGTCTTTCTGTTGCTGTTCCCCTATGCACTCCAGTTCAGCACAAATCCTGACACACTTGCCTTCTGGTGCCTTTCCCACTCCCATCCCCTCCTGAGTGATCCTAAGATCCACCAGAACCCCCACATCCCACCACAGGGCTCAGCAAAGCTCTCTTCCAGTCCCTCTGTCCCTCTGATTCGGACTCTTTCTCAACTCTCCTGTGGACACAATCCTATCTGGTCCAGTGCACTCATGCTCCGGCCTGGGTGTTCCCAGCCTGTCATCTGTGTTCAGAGCCTCCAGCAGTGAGGCTCCCTCCAAACAAATTCTGCCATAAGTCCTGGTCACTGTGCTCGCCAGGGCTGAGGACAGTACCCCATAGCCACGTCCCAGGAGTGCCCTGGTGCCACACCTCCCTTACCTCCCCTATCCAATACTATCATCATAGCACCCACAGGAAGCAGCAGGTATCAGCCATTGCAGTCCTCAGTGGTCCTATGAGTCATGTGAGGGGCACTGTCCCCAGCCCATGAGGCTCAGGGCACAACCTGAGGGTTCATTTCCTAACCGCCTACTATGGAATGTGGCTGGCTGAGCAGCTGCTACAGATTGACCAAGAATAGACAAATGTGCAGATACAGTAAGATGAAGATTGCCCAAGGGGTGAAGAGGAATCTTGGAAGACCCCCTTAAGGATGGCATGCCAAGACTGAGTTTGTAGACCATGAGAAGTTTTCTGGAGCGATGCACGAGGAAGGCATTCCAGGCAAGACAGGGGCTTGCTGAAAACCTAGACAGTGTTCAGGGAATTCCATGAAGCCCCACATGTCATGGCACCTGGAGGAAGAGGCTGGAACACAGTGCATCATGGTAAGGCTGGGGAGGATGGCATTCACACACCCATTCCCGGATGACTCCAGCTTTTGTCAAGTTGACATAAAACTAACCAACGTATCTGACCCCTTGTCAACTTGACACACAAACACATCAACTGCTCAACTATAACATTTTCTTTCTTGTTCATCTCCCGAGAGCTCACTTTATATTACAATATAAAACATAAATAATATTAAAAGTCCTACAGTGCTTAAAAATTCAAACGCTCCAAAACTTCAGTATCTAAAGTCTCTTTCAAATTCCCAGGTCTCTCTAAAATTCCAAAATCCCTTGAAAAGTTAAAACACCTCAACCATGGGGCTCCTTAAACATGACAAATAACTTAAGTGGTCCAGTGGAGAGTGTCCACCCTCAGCAGCTGCCTGTGGCCCTCATAACTTTGGATTGGGCCTGTGAGCCCGGTGAATTCCCTCACTCCCTGAGTCCAGGAGGGAGTACTTCAATTCTGAGGCCTCAGCCTCCCACTGCCTGGTCCCCAGGACACAGCCTGCCCTGCATTCCTTCAAGTTGGTAGTGGGACTCCCCCCATTCCTCAAGAGCCCAGTTACCTGCCTTTTGGCCTTCCTAGCTCTAAGTGGCCCTGTGGTCATGGTGAGTCTGAATCCAAATTTCCCCCCAAAGACCGTGTATTGCGCTGGTGCAGGCAGTGAAACCATTAGGAGGTGGGCCACATGGGAAAGCTAGGTGGTACAGATGTGATTTGAAAGGAATGTCATGTCCCAACCTCATCACCCATCACCTACTGCTCACCTTCCTCCTTCATCCTTTTGCCGCCTCCATTCTTCTCTAGAGAACAGTTTTAGGGTACTTGTCCGTGTTCCCCAGCGTGTGGAAGAAGGCTGCTTCTGATTCCCCCTCTTCCTCCCTCTCCTTCTCTTCCTCTTACCCTGACCATCATCTCATCTTCTGTTCCCTCTTCCTCTTTCCTGCCATGATTTGTGGGCTACAGCCTGCAGCTGAGCCTCTGCTCATCCAAAGCCTAGCCTTGACAGGCAGGTGGCCCTCCTCCTCCTCTTTCCAGCTGAGGTCAGGCAGGTGACCCCACCTCTGTGGGCATCCTTCTCTGTCAGCTGAAGTCCCCATCTCACAGGCTTTTCAGGGGAATTACATGCACGTGTGGAAGAGCCAGCCTGTGCCTGCTCACAGTAGGTCTGCAGTTCATGCCGAGTGCTCTCCAGCCGTGCCACTGCTCCCCCACCGTTAGTCAGGGCAGACAAGGAAGGGAAGGACTCACACAGCAGAGCCCCAAGTGTGCAGAGACTCAGCAGGGAAGCGGGGAATGAACGGCAGCTCAGAACTTGTGAGAAGTCTCCGTCTGTCCTATTTTTTGATTCCAAGTCCCTAGTGCGGGTGGGAAAGGCTTGCTTTCCCCTGGGAACTAGAGCGACAGCTGTAAATCAAATCCAATTACACGCGGCTAGCCTGGGGAAGTCCTTTCCTGTCCTCTCAATTTCTACCCTATAGCCTCCTCCCAGGCGCCTCCTCAACTCGGAGCTCAGATTCCAGAGCTGGGAATGGTGGGTAGCAGACTCTGGAATGCAGGCTCTGAGGGCTTCCCCCGCCCAGGATGCTGAGTGTCTGTTCTCCCTAGCAAAGAACCAGGCGCTTTCAGCAGAGCCACCCAGAGTGAAGGGTCTGTCTACCTGAACTGTTGAGGCAAACAGTCCTCCATGAGGCCTGTGCGCTCCTGCTCAAGGGCACAGCACGCTTGCCCAGAACCTGGCCCTCATCGTCCAGTTCTTGGTACTGATGTTGGAGGCTCTTCCCTGTGGGCCTCTCTGCTTTACGTGAGGACCACGTGGCAGTGCGCACACCTTTCATCACCTCAACGCCATAGCTGAAAGGGTCCCTGGAAGCCACCCAGGCTCCGTCCTGCTTCCCAGTCATCCTGGACTCAAACAGAATTTTAGAGCAGAACTCTAAACCGTAGAACAGATGAGCGTAGGTCAGCTCCAGGTGGGAAGAGTTAGGAGCCCAGGCGTGTTCACAGCTGCTATCATGAAATGCTCAAGGCTGCATATGAACAAATTATTGATAACAGGGGTAAGTTTGTTCAGAGTTGAAATCTGCATCCAGAAACACAGCTGAGGACCCTAAGCTGTGTGCTGATATGGCGGAGGGCCCTGTGGAGAGACAGCAAGCCTGCCAACTTGGGTCTCAGGCTGTGTGTGTGTGTACATGTAAACATGTGTGTACATGTGATGCTCAAAGCAGGCTATCCCTTGGCACCAGTGTCTTCCCAGCTTCTCTCTACCTTATTTGTAATTAACTTACAATATTTTCTTTTGTCTCTGTGTGGGTATCTGGGCAGAGGTGATAGGAAGTCATCAGATGCTGGGAACTGGATTTACAGGCAGTTCTGAGCCCCCCCAGTGTGGGTGCTAGGAAGAACAGCCAGTGCTCTTGGCTGCTGAGCCGAGTCTCTGGCCTCCTCTATGTATGCATGTATTTGGAGGTCAGGGGACGACTTGCAGGAGTGAGTCCTCTCCTTCCACCATGTGGGTCTCAGTGATCAAACCCAGGTGATCAGGCTTGGAGGAGGCAAGTGCCGTTACCTGTTGAGCCAAATCGCCTTCCCCATCTTTTTCGGGGGAACAGGTCTCTCCCTGAAGCTGGCGCTCAGGGATGGCTGGTCAGTAGCCCTGGGATCTTCCTATCCCTGTCTCCTCAGCACTGGAGTCACAGGCTCACACTGTCTCACGCTGCTTTTTCACTTGGGTACTAAGGCTCTAACACGGGTCCTCAGTACATGGAAAGCACTCTGCCACAGAGCATCTCCCCGCCCGGGGACATCTTTAGATCGCACAGGATCACATGGCCACAAGCTGAGAAGCTCAACCTAAAGCTGCTGCTGGAGCTGGCCCCAGCCCTGGAGGCCTCTGGAAGGGTACACTGTGGCCCACTTCGCTTCTTTTCTTGGGTGGCTCTTCCCAAGTCGGGGCCCAGACGGCCCCATATCTTAGCGTCCACTCTCCTGCCTAACTATCGCAAAGGAAAAGGAATACCTCATTCCAGAAAGTTCTGGGCAAGATGCCAGGAGCCTGTTGCTCAGCTCTGATTGGCCAGACCTGGGTCATGTGACTATACCTAAGCAGTCCCTGGAGCCAGGGCCATCTGCTGATCTCATTAGCCAACCTCCTATCAGGTGATCTATCTGTTCCGGAACTAGGGTTAACCTGACAAGAACTGAAGAGAGACGCTCAAGGTAAAGTCAGGACCCTGGTCCCCAAAAGAGAACCCAGACTCACGCTTCCAAACTAACACTGTCATGCCCCCAGAGCCCTCACGTGCCCCTCCTCCACCTTCATCCCCGTGAGACTCTCCAAAGCCTAGGGCAAGGCGATATCTGAGGAACACTCATCTGCTTCCATTTGACAAGTAAAGACCAGGGAAGGAAACAAATCTCTCTGAAGTCACACAGCTCACGGCACCGTCCTGCTCCCAGCTTTGGGATGGTCTGCACTTCCTGGACAGGCTCAGTCCCCTGACCCGTGGTGTCTCCATCACCGGTTTGGCTGACAGGATCTGTCAGTTGCAGGCTTGCTTGTCTAACTGAATTAGTGTTTCACATCCTCCTCCAGTTTGCAAACTTTAAAAAAAAAAAAAATTTAATCCCATCATTTCAACAAGTGTAACAACTAAATTATCATCTTTACATGATTAAGGAGTCCGCTGCATCTCCCCTGGCAAACACCACATGCACATAATTTCACTAAATGTAATAAACCAACCACAGAACTATTAATTTTGCCATGGTGCTCATAACAATTAGAGACGCGTGAACCTGGAAAGATAAAGACTGAATAGAATGCCGCAGTCACAGGAAATCCCCAGTCCTTCCCCGAAGGCTGAAGGAGATGTAGTGAAAACTGGATGACATCTGCTTCTTAACATGTTTGAAATGACACAGGCCAGGGTGGGAGCCCTTGGCAAGCTCAGTGAAGCTTTCTCCCAAATCTAGACATCTCCAAGGAGCCAAAGATCAGGGCAAATGCCCTGCCACTTCAGAGCTTCAGTCGTCCTAAGAGCATCTGGTCCCGAAACAGGTAAGGTGCCGCTGACCCACTTCCCACACCCATGGCAGACATTATTAATCAATCAAAGAACTTCCTGTCAACCTAGGTAATCCCCACAACCCTCTAGGCAGACATTACCTATCAGTCACAAAGTGGCTTATTTACCATTCCTGATGAGACCCAATATCGGTAGTTTACAGGAAGAAGAAACTGGTTGTAGACAGAGAAATGTTCTGCTCCCAGTCAGGGTGGAGACTAAAGGAGGAGGTAGCGTGCTGTGGATAGGGCCGTGGCCCCGTTTGACAGGTTCCTCCTGAAACCTCTGGCAGAAGAACTAAGAGTTGCTCTCTGAGGACCAAACATAGGCACGGCTACTCCAGGCGTTAACTGTAGAGTTTGTAGGAGTGTGAGGAACGAATGACTCCTTGTTTAGTTTCTATAATGTTCACCCAGGTATTATTTTACATGGAACAAAGTTGAAAACAACCTGATAATTGAAAATGTTTTAAAGCATGTAAAGATGAGGTGCCTGTTAACTCATACACACACACACACACACACACACACACACACACGACTCTTTTTCACGTGTGTGAGAATGGCAACTCTCAAACAGTACGTGCAGGCTGCGAAGAACGAACAGCAACAGGAAACGCAGAGCCAAGATTGCTGCATAATTGCCCAGACTGTGCACTAAGCAGCTACAGTCACTTACGCTATGATGTGCACGGTGCTGACTGAGGCTGAGCACTTGATGTCCCTCCTTGTAGCCTCAGAGTCTGAGAGATTGTTAACTAAAGCAGCGACAGTGGCTTAGCACAGCTTCCAGCAACGAACGCAGCCCCTTTACAAAGCACGGGAGTGGCAATCCCTTTGAAGCATTCAGTAGCGTGTGCTGTAGCATCCTGCCTGTCCCGGCGGACTGTGTGCTCCGACTGCCCTGACGAGGTCTGTGCATGTGTGTTAAGGAGGGCCCAGGTGCAGGACTTCCTGTTAGAGTTCAGGCTGTCCTTGGGAGACCAACCCGCTGACAGGGGTCCCCATTAGGCATGTGGAAAGGCACTGCAAAGTCACAGTGGCAGTGCTGGGCATGGAACGGGGCAGGTTCCAGGAAGGGCTGTTGGGGATACTCTCTGAGGAACATGTGCTGGGGGCCGGGGGTCTGGCTTTCTTTCGAAACAGAAATTCTGGGTGGGACACCAAGTCTGGCCAGCGTCCCAGGACCACACAACTGAGACAAGTGCAGGAGCAGAGACTGTCAGGCCACTGGGCCCTCAGAGCCTTCGAGCTGACTACTTTGGGGCTTTAAAACCTGTCGCCCACAGCTGAATGTCAATCTCTCCTGAGAGGCCAGCCACTGATGCACCCTGCCTTGGTGCCCATGCTTCTTTCTAGGCCAGGAATACCCCAGTCAAAAAAGCTCAGCCATAGCCCCGCCCTTCATTTCCCCATCTGTAGATTCAGGGGTAGATGGGGTGTGGCTTGTTTCCTTTCAGCCCCACTTCTGGCTTTACGTACTGTACCCGCTGCATCAGACAAGACTCAGTGTTCATCTTGGTCTCTCAGCCCTGCCCTGGGGTGATTATATTTCAAAACCTAACACCTTCTGGCTCACAACAAATATGATCCCAAAGTTCAAATGCCCCAATTTCAAGATGGCAATCCATACCACTACTACCCCTGCCGCAGACAGCTGGGACTGCAGTGCCCTGGCTTAGGGCACAGCCTCCTGTCAAAGTGGAGGAACACACACCCAGCCTGAGAACACAGTGAGATCTGTGGTGGATGCTGGGACGCTGACGAGACAGGAGCCAGTTCAGCGCAGTGGGGGAGTCAGGGTCAGTCAAGAGCGAGACGGTGCAAGCAATCTGCAAACTGAAGGGGAAGCTGGGATTGAGGGTGGGCCGAGAGCAGCCTGAGCAGGGGCCGGATGGGCAGTAGCTGAGAACGAAGGATGAGTGGGACTAACAGTGGGTACAGCTGGGCGCTGGGCATGGTCCACGGTCAGACAGAGTGAGGAGGCTTGGAGAGGAGAGCCGGGCTGGGTAGTGGTTAGGGGCTGGACCCTGTGTCCCCATAACCCAGTCCTCCCTCAGTTGCCCTTCAGTGGAAAGTGGGCTGTGTGGGTGACAATAATGTCCAGAAGGCCCCTGAGGCCACAAGGGTAGATCAGACAGTAGGCTCTGTTGGGAGAGGGTAGCAGGGCTTGGGAAGTCCAGGTGGGGTCAGGACTGGGTCTGGAGAGTCTGGAGGCCTCACAGATGGCTAGGGCTGAGACAAGAGCCCAGGGGCTGTGGGAAAGAAGGCTAAGGTGGCCCAGCCGCTCAGGAGGGGAAGAGGTGAGGCGTGATGTCCACTTTGACATGGAGAAGGGAACAGAAGAGGACAGGTGGACGTGAAGGCAGAGGTCTCAGCTGCCTGCTCTCGGGTGATGCCCTGCACATTGCCCAGCCACGCAGGAAGAGCTACCTGAGGACCAGAAGACCTGATGGGCAGGGAGGGCAGCCACTGCTTATGGAGTTAACCTCAGGTCTGTTTTAGCTCCCTGAGCCCCATCCCATGGTGACATAGGATTGATGTTGGGGTGGGAGTGGGGGCTCTTTGATGTGGAGGAGCAAAGGAGTGAGGAGAATGGCTGGACCAGCCGGACAGATTCGGTGTGTCCTAAGCAACCAGCTCACGCTCCCGGTATCCACACTCTGCTCTCCAAACCTGAGTGCTCATCCCGCCTTGAACCCAGTAAGTCTTTCAGTTTGACTCAAAACTTCACATTTTTCCTCTTTAGAAAAAAATGGTACCCACCTTCCTCTTCCTCATTATCCTGTCTTGTGGCTGCAGTGACACTGGGGAAACTGCTGCTCGGGGTGGCAGCCTGGCCCCACTGTCACCGCAGCAGGGCAGGGCCCTGCTGGCCATGGCCATAGCTTCTGGCTGGGCCCTTACTGGGCAAGGCATTCGCTGGCCTTGACCTTGAGCCTCAGCCTGTAAACTCTGAAGTGTGTGGCACAGGCTGTTCCCAAGCCTCTAGGCCTCCTGGCCTTTGGCTGCCCCTCTGCCAGGCCCCAACCAGGTTGCCCATCTATGCAGCACCCCCTCTTCTGGTGTCTGTATTTTTGTACAGAGCCCCCTGCCCTCCCAGTACTTTTGTGTCTTTGAGTCAAGCTCTGCCTCTTTTTAATTCATTTGGCCATTTTTACTCTCGGCAAGCGTTCCTTTACTACCTAATGTTTCAGAAGCCGGGTGTGTGGTGGTGGGTGAGGCAAGGCCATTACGCTCGTGAGGCAGACAGTAAACAAACAGGTGGATTCTGTAGCTGGCCCCACGGGTTCCTCTCCATCTTGATCAAGGACCTCAGCCTTCGTTCGTCCTCACCTCTGAACCTGGGCTTGTCCTTAAGATGACCAGGAGCAGCAGAAGACTCACCCTCCACAACTTCTGGGAAAACTCCCATCTTCAACCTGGTCTCCTGCAGAGAAGAGGGCTGCACTCCAGCCCAAGGCCACTTATCAGTCAAGCCCCAGCCATCACCCAGGGGAGCTGTACCTCTGAGCCCTGTTCAAACAGTAGGTTTCTGGGTGCTACTGTTTTAAGACAAGTTCTGGGAGAGTTTTCGGTGCAGATAGCTGTGTAAAATAATGATATGCAAGAAAGAGAAGCATAGCCAGGCCAAGGCAGGGGGGAAAACCATGGCAGTGGTCGGGGAGGCCATGTGTGGGCCCCAGCCCTGCCCATCTTATTGCCAGAGATGTGGTCACTAAGCCAACAGCCATGCTGGGAAGAAGGCACTTTATGGACAGCCCACTCCCAGGAGAGACTTTCCCACCCTGCCCCCGCCCCCCAGCTTCCATTCTGTGCATCCTGGGATGGCACACTTTCTCCATGCTGTACTAGACTTATCAGGCTTTGAGAGCAGCAAGTCTGGCCTCCTCCACACCCTCTCAGGCTATGAGAACGGGAGGAAAACAAGTGTTCCCCGGCCACCCCTAGTGTATCCTCCGTTGTGGTGGTCCTTAGAGAAAGGGACCACAGAAGAACACAGCTGAGGTGTGTTGCCGTGTGGGAGCAGAGGTGAGTGGGAAGGAGGCTCCTGAGCTTGTCGCTGAAAGCAGTGGTCCCCCACCCCCCACCGCACCACCCACCCCACACCCCCGTGCTGAAAATTCTCTGAGGATGTGCTTCATCGGGAAGGTCCTGACTTCTGTCCTCATCATTCCCAAATCCTACCCAGCTCCGGGGGGAAAGCTCAGACTTGGGGTTTAGAAACTTGGCCTGGGCCTTGTCTCTCTCATTCCCTTGCCATGTGACCTTGGGCAAGTCACTGCTTCTCTCTGGGTCCTATTGGCGATCTCCAGCAGCTTCTAGGGATGACAGCTATGTGTTCTGGCTTGATTTCTCCCCCACCCAGACCTCTGAGTGTTCGCCCCTAAATTAACATCCTCGTTTTAGAAACAAGAGCATTTATTTGAGGGTGGAGGGAACGAGCAACTATACTGAGACACTTTTTTTTTTTTTTTTTTTTTTTTGGCACAGTCTTCAATGGGAAGCCAGCATTGCCAGCTGTGAACAGAAGGGGACTAGAGAGACTGAGGCAGGGGCCAGAAAAACAGCTCTGACAACCGCACAAGCAGTTCAGATTCCCAGTACTCATGAGACAGGAGCCTTTCTACTCATGGACAGTTTGGCTGGATTTGGGCACTCCAGGGTCAGTGAGATCCTGCCTCAGAAGACAAGGTAGAGAGCAATGAGATTACTGCTATGGATCCCAGGCCTGAACACAGCCAGGAACTGTCACCCCCATCCTACCCAAGATGGCTCTGAAGGGGCTGGCCAGCCTCACAGAAATGCCAAAGACTCCAGGGTTGACTCCCGCAGGCCAGAAAGCCTCACCCCTGCCTGCCCCAGCCAGCTCATAGGTGTGTGTTCTCATGCTCTTCCCCTCCTGCCTCAGCAGGGAGGAAGTCCTGGGGAAAGCCGGAAGGCCTGCCTGCAGGGGCCCAGGAATAAGGGTGAGGAGGGCTCCCCCAGGTGTTGCAGGGCCCTTTGAGGAAGAGATCTGGGGCGGGTGTCTGTTCCCTTGTAGCCAGGGGACAGCGGGAAGCTGATCTGTGGGTACTGGGGACCCCCACAGATACCAGCTGACTGCAGGCAGCCCCAAGCTGACTTGGGGTCCTTTGCCCTGGCTTTTCTGGGGATTCAGCACCCCTGTCACACTCTGGGTCTTGTGGGCTTTAGTCCCTCTGTCCCCTAGGTGCCTGATCCAAAGGAACCTCAGCCTCCTCTCGGTTCCTCGGTTTCTCTCTGTACTAAGGTGACTCATGCACCCTCTTCAGGAACCTCGGAGCCCAGGGCTGTTAGGGGGTTGGAAATTACTCAGTTTCCTTTAGAACCCAAAGTATTCTTTTGACAGTTTTGATTTTTATTTCGTGTGCATGGCTGTGTACCACATGCATGCTGGTACCTGTAGGGGTCAGGAGGGGTCATTGAATCCTCTAGAACTGGAGTTACAGAGGTTTGTGAGATGCAACATGGGTGCTGGGAATCAAACCTTGGTCCTGTGGAAGAACAGCCAGGGCTCTTAACCACTGAGCCATCTCTACAGCCCAAAGAACCTATTAAAATTTAATTAAATCACTTAGTGTGAGTGTTTTTGCATTGGCATGTTCATGGAGACACTCATTTCACAGACTACATGTTGGAGGTCAGAGGACATCATTTGGCAGTTGATTCTCTCATTCCACCACGTTGATCCAGGGATTGAGCTCAGGTCTTAGTGGCAACCGAGCCATCTCGTCAGCCCCAAAAGGAACTTGTATTTTAATTTTGAAAAGTTGCTTTAGATTTATTTATTTTATTTTGTACAAGCGTTTTGCCTGTAAGTACAAGTGTGCACCACATGTGTTCCTGGTGCCTACAGAGTCCAGAAGAGGGCGTCAGATGCCTTGGAACTGGAGTTACAAGAGGGTTGTGAGCTGCCACGTGGGTGCTGGGGACAGGTCTTCTGAAAGTGCTCCTAACAACTGAGACATCTCTCCAGCCCCCAAAACAAACTTTTCGAAGAACTCCACAGACACATGAAATCCAAATCCCCACCTCAGGGCTCTGGAGTCATGGCATTCTGGCAGAGAGGGTCAGGAGAGCGGCCTGCCCTGCGGCGAGGGCCTCCTTGAGTGCACCAGGAAGATGCAGGGTTCCTGGAGTCCTCACCACACCGGAGCCAGCTGGTACTGCTTTTCTGGTTGGTGTTGAGCACTGGGATCACCGTAAGCTGGACTTCCTTCTGAGCTGAGTTTCTTTCTGGAGCTTCCAAAGGTGGCCCCCGCTGGCCTCAGTTTCCCTGGCCTAGGGTCTCTTGAGATCTGTAAGCCTGACACCCCTAGCAGAAAGCTGCAGAAGGTCCCTCTGCCATTCAAATCAGAATTACAGGTTCAGACAATCACCCTCTCCCTCTCTCCCTACTCCCTCCCTCCCTCTTTCTCCCATGTTTATTTTTTTAATTCCAGGATGTTTGGTTTGGCCGGGCTCCAGCTCACGGTGTTTTCACTAGGCCATCTCAGATTCCTCCTGCCCAGGCCCCCGTTGTTCCCGTCGGGGGGGATAACACATCTGTCTTGGGGCTGTAGAAGAGGCTGGGCCTTGGTGGAGCCAGCGTGTGCTGGGTGCAGGTACAGCTTCCGTCTCCAGGCTGAGCGTTCTGTGCCCGGTGCGGTGCCAGGCCCTGAGCCCGCCAAGATCAGAGGAGCCGCACCCGAGAGCTTCTTGAGCTCTAGGCAGAGGACAGAAAAGTACTCAGGGAGAACAAGGGGTGAGGGTCTGTGTGTCCATATACCTCTAAGAACGTAAGTTCTGCTGAGCTGGCAGGGTCCCCACAGGACATGAATACCCATGGGGCACAGTGTCTGTGTCAGCACACAGTGGGCTCTGGGTCCATGTCCAGCACCACAAATAATGTCCCCACTAAAAGCCAAGCAAGATATAGCCTCAGGGAGGCTGAGGCAGGAAGATTACTGTGAGTTAGAGGACACCTTTACCCTACATGTGGGGAAACCGAGGCCCAGAGAGGCCATCAAGCTGCTAAGTGGCCCTGATGTAACTTGAACCCACCCCTCTTCTAGACCCTAAGCTATGCCCTCTCCTCCCCTTTTCCCCCACCTTCCTCTCTTTTCCCTCCCTTCCAGGGAGGAGTGACCAGTCCCCAGGTCACCTGCTGAGCTCTGTAAAAGTAGCAGCCAGCAGGTCAAACCGCTTTCAGAGCTGGGGCTGCCCCATAATGACATTCACAAAGGAGGACACAGGCTCAGGCCTCAGGGCCCAGGGGAAAACTGAGGCTCTTTGCCCAAGGCTGCCCAGGCCAGGGAGAGAAGCTGCAGAGGCTGAGCCCCCAGCAGCCCTGTCTGGGGCTGGACCCCTCTGCAGCCCCTTTCTGGGCCCCAACCCTGCCTGCTCTTCCCCTGGACAATGCAGCCTTTCAGGGCCAGACAAAGGCGAGTTTAAAAGGCGAGAATTGTGTTTCCATGGCGGAGGGGAAGGGGGGGCGCCGGTGGGGAGGGCCCAGCAGCACAAACCGTGGTGTATTTATGCCCGTCTGACACAACACAATTTGATTTTCCACATAAAAGATCAAATAATATTTCGGTTACAGTTAATTACGCAGCCCGAAAGCCCATCAAAGGCCCCTCCGCATCCACCCAGCCGTTGCTCTGTGACTCCGCGTGCGCCCAGATTTCACGGCTTGCTTCTCCAGAGTCTACATCCCTGCAGCTCCCCATTCACAGGGGCCAAGGGGGCCCCTCTAGAGACTACCAGGAGAGTCCCAGTCTCTGCACGTGATGTCTGATCTCCCCACCAAAATAGCAGCCCAAATGTCTTACGAAGCATCAAGCCTTCCTGTGTTCACCCCCCACCCCCACCAAGCCCTGACTCCCTGTTCTAGAAGAGGGGTCTAGAGAGGGCAAGCACCCAACCCGAGCTCGCCATGGGGACCAGGCTGATATGTCACATCTAGTTGTCAGACTTCCCTGTTTGAAGTGGAACTGCAAGTTCCCGACTGTGTTTGTTGAATGAACAAATAATTCGATAAAGGAGCAAAGAGAGAGATGATGAATACGAGGGAGGAAGAGAGAAAAACAGAGAGGGAGGGAGACGGGAGAGGGAGCTGGGCTCTACCCTGGGTGGTAGCAGTAGGGGTGGAAGCTGTGATGAGGGCCTGCAACCTTTTCCTCCCAGGTGCCCACAGCTGATAGGAAACAGTGTTTATACTGAGAGTCCTGCAGAAGCCAGGTCTAAGCAGAGGGTCGCCTTCAAAGTGAGACCCTGTCGGGAACAACTCACCCTCTCAGAGGCTCAGCTCACCCTGTGCTTTGTCAGAACAATCCCCTCAGAGCGTACTTGAGAAAATTCTAGAAAGACGGGATATGAGACTTACAGACTCTTAATCAGAATATTCACAAGATAAATTCACCAACCCAGACAACAATGGATTCTCAGTCAAACCAGAGCAAGAATTCACCTTGGCATTCTGCCCAGCTCTGCCATGAGGCCCAGAGAGGGTATGTATTCTGCCGAAGATCACGCAGCAGCTGGGCTGGCTGGCTTTCCAGAGGCTGGATGCCCTCTGCTGTCCACCCCAAGGTAGCATCCCTCTGTCCTTTTACAGGTACCATGGGGGCTGGGGAGCACTTGAGTTTGCAAGGTTTGTTAGGGCTGAGGACTCAGCCGGGGTGTGCCTACACTCACCTGGCAGAAGCCTGCAGAACCCTTTTCCCCTTCAGGGCACCCTGCCTTTAGTGAAGTTTCCCTAAACACTCTAGGAAAGATCTTCCTCCTGTAATGAGAAAAAGGGGTGCTTAGAAACTTGTACCCCCAAAAAAGAAAGTTCCCTGAATCCAACTCTTTCAACACCAGACTGTAGCTGGAGGCAGGGTTATGCAGAACAGGCCACTCTCCTGTACAGAGAGGGATACTTTCCCTTTCCACCTACAGAGCCAAAGAAGGCTCAGACCACAGGGAAGCTAGCAGCCCAGGCCCATCAGGGGCACGGTGAAGGCATGCAGCTATTCTGGGCACCAAGGTTCTGTTGTGGCATCCAGTCTGAGCAGCAGCAAAGGTGTTTCCTGTACAACTACAGCCGCTGAACCTGCCCTGTGGCCACCACAGCCCTTCCCAGAAGCCTTCACTCACGTTGTCACCTGGAACACTGTCACACACATACTTCAGCCCTTGTGCTGACTGAGATAGCCAATGCAGCCCACCCAGTGGAGCCTACAGGTAGGCTCTGGGTGGTGGTTCCTATAATGATACTCTTCACTTCTCTTTCTGCCACCCATAGAAGCCTAGACAAAAGGGAATATGGAGCTGATGCTGACGCTCCTGAAGCCTGGCTGTGGGCCATGGGTGCCCCCACCCTCACAGCCACCTCACTGGCCCTGTGAGTGTCAAGAGCCACGTGTTCTTCTTTCCCACAGCATTGTCAACACTTCCATTACTCTGGGAACTGTGTTTCACTACCTCCTGCAGGATCTTACTGTAACTTTGCTTTGCAAATGATTATTGAATGCATAGATGAGTGAGATGATAGATGGGTGGAGGAATGGCTGGATGGAAGGATGGATGGATGGTGGGTGAGTGCCGGGACATGATAGATGAATGGATGCAATGGATGGGTAGATGTGTAGGCAGATGAGTGGATAGATGTGGTGAATGGGTGAATGTGATGAAGGGATGGATGGATGGATGTGATGAATGAGTGCATGGATGAGATGAATGGGTGGATGGATGGGGTGGCTGAGTGGAAGGAGAGAAATATGAATGGGTGGGTGGATGGGATGGATTGACAGATAGATGCGATTATGGATGAGTCAATGAATGGAATGGATGAATGGATGAGATGGATGGGTAAACAGATTAATGAAAATGGGTGATGGTTGAGTGAATGTGATAGCTGAATGGTTGTGATGGTGGATGGATAGGCTGATGAGTGGATGTGCTGAATGGATCGACAGATGTATGTATGTATCTATGTATGTAGGGATGGATGGATGGATGGGTAAATACAGTGAATGAGTGAATGGAGTAATAAATGGGTGGATGCATTTATGAATGGGTGAATGGATGAAGTGATGAATGTGTGGATGGATTAATGAACAGGTGAATAGATGGATGGATAGGATGGATCAATGAATGGATGATGTGATGAATGGGTGGCTGGATGTAAAAGAAGTGTAGATGTGATGGATGGATAGATGGATGAGTAGATGAGTAGAAGGTGAATGAATGGGATGAATGTGATTATGAATGATGAATGGATGAATGGGATGAATGAGTGAATGGATTGACAGAGGGTTGGTGAATGAATATGGTAAATGTGTGGTTGGATATGATTATGGATGGATCAATGGATGAGATGTATAAATATGATGAGTAGATGGATGAATAGATAAATGAGTGGGTGGGTGGTATGTAGATAAATGGGAGGATGGATGAATGGATGAGTGGAGATAGAAAAAAGGGTAGGTGGTTAGGTGAGTGGATTTGGTGGATGTGTGGACAAATGGATGGTGAATGCGTGGATGAGAGAATGTATGGATGTGGATGGATAAAAGGGTGGGTAGATGAGAGAAAAGATGACTGGAAAGCTGGATGGATGAGTGGGTTGGTAGGTGGATAGGTAAGTAGGAGGATGGATGGATGGATGGATGGATGGATAAGTTGTGGGGGTAGATGAACTGATGGATGGACTGGTTAACAGTTGAAGGAATGAATGTATGAGTAGATGTGAGTGGGTGGACATATAAAGACATGCATGGAAAGATGGATTGACATGTAGATGCATTAATAGGCGAATGGATGGATGAACTGATGGGCAGACAGATGGAGTGGACAGACAGCTCTCTTTAAGAAGAATAAAAGTGATGATGCCGCCTGAAAAAAGAAGAAGAAGAAGAAGAAGAAGAAGAAGAAGAAGAAGAAGAAGAAGAAGAAGAAGAAGAAGAAGAAGAAAAGGCTGTTTTCTATAGTACTCAAGAGACCCAGTTTCAGCTTCTGCTCTTTAGCCCAGTGGTTCATCCTCTCTGACCTTGTTTCTTCTTTCATCAAATGAGCACAGGAACTGGATCCCACTGGTTTCCCAGGAAGTCTGGAAGATTCCAAGGGCAGTGGGAAATCCTTCCTCAGATATGAGCGTTCTTCTCTTGGGTGTTGGACAACCAGTTGTCCATGTCCTGGAGAGGCCAGCAGAGCAGGCAGGTCTCCAGTAGACAGCAGTGCTCACTCTAGTCTCCACTGGCCTCTAAGCAAGAGAGCTGGCAGCTACAACTAAGATTTGTAGCCGCCTTCTGTTATTCTAACCCTGTCTGCTGAGGTTTCCGGGCATAGCCACAGAGACCTGCCTTCACCAACGGGACAAGGAAGAACAGACTGAATTAGAGGGACTCCATGAAGACTTCCTAGCCAAAGCCAAAGGGTTAGAGTCCGTTTTTGGAAGGGTAGGGGACAACACTGAAGTGCTGAAGTACACTAAAGTACCCCCAAGACTTTCCTTCAGCCCCTAAGCACACCTGCACCCTTCCACCACGAGACCTCGGCATGTGCTGGGTTCCCTGAAAACTGCAGGTTTGCATGGCTGACAGCATGCAGGTGCTGATCCAATGATGATTGGCATGTGCATTGGTTGTTTGAATGTGTGTTCTGGCATGGGTATGAGTACCTGAAGACCACAGATGTGACTTCCGCTCTGGTTTGCTTCCCATTGTAATAAACACCATAAGACCAAAAACAAATCAGGGACAAGTGGGTTTGTTTTCACTTACACTTCCATGCCACGCTCCATGGCTGAGGCAAATCAGAGTAGGAACTCAGGGCAGGAAGCTGGAGACAGGAACTAAAGCAGAGGCCATGAAGGAGAGCTGCCCACTGGCTTGCTCCCCATGGCTTGCTCAGCCTGCTTTCTGTATCATCCAGGACCACCTGCCCAGGGGTGGCCCATGGACTAGATCTTTCAAATTCAGCCATTCATCAGGACAGTGTCCCCACAGGCTTGCCCACAGGCCAATCTGATGGAGGCAGTTCCTCAGCTGAGATTCTCTCATCCCAGGTAGGTCTAGGTTTGTGTCAAGTTGGCAAAGGCCAGCGAGCACAGCACGTAAAAACGGAAGACAGGAACCAATTCTACAAAGCTGTCCTTGGAGCCCTACACATAACACATATCACACACAACAACAACAACAATAATAATAATAATATACATTAATATAATAATGGAAATGCACAGGCATGTCCACAGGCCAATATGATGGAGGCGTTTTCACAACTGTGAGTCCCTTCTTCTCAGGTGTCTCCAGTTTATATCAAGTTGACAAAAACCAACCAGCACAACCCTTCAATAACCCTTCAACAGCACCGCAGACACTTCCCTGAGTGTGGGGTGGGGACTGAGGGGAGAGTAGAGTGAACTTTTCTGGGATCTGAGTGAGATAAAGTAAAAAGACAAGAGCCAGACAGCAGGAGGAAGAGATAGCAAGAGGACCAGAGGCTGGAGCAGACAGGGAGAGGGGTGGGACTGCTCCCATCAGCTTGCCTCAGCCGTTCCCAGCCTGCAGACTGTGGGAAGTTCTTGGTCAGTGCCCGTCAAACTGATTTACGGGCCTTGCTGTCCGCCCTGTGCCGGCCATCAGCCACTGCCACCAGATCTATTATTGATGAACTTTCCAGGACCTGCTAATTAACTGTGCGCCCATGGCGGTCACTGGGGCAAATGGCAGCAGAAATAGAGGCAGGAGGCCCAGCCAACGTCACGGCCACAGCACCCTGAGCAGACCAAAGGCTGATTCTGCCTCCTGGGTGGCAGCGAGCCCAGGTAACTATGGGCACCCCCATCTGAGCTGGGGGCGAGGCAGACTGGATTCTCTGTGGAGCAGAGGTTTGGGTCCTACTCTGAGTTTAAGCTAAATAGGGACTCGGCCTCTGCAAGCCTTGGTTGCCTTGGGGAAATGGAAATTAGAAAAGCAGCCTGAGGGAGGACCTGAGAATTCAGATTCCCCGGCATACAGGGACATACGGGCCCCTGAGAGGGTGTCCTGGAGATGAGAGGCCCTCATGGACGGCACAAGGAACTGCCTGGCTCCTCCTCACTGGAGCCCAGTGACAAGTCTGAACAGGATGGGACACAGCCTACCCTAGAAATATGACCAGAACAGATACACCAGGGCAGAAAAAGCCAGGGAGGGAAGACAGGCCTGGGGCTACCCAGGGATGTGAAAACTAGACTGGAGCTTGGAGAAGTATGCCAAGAGCTGCCCATCAATAACTCCTGGCTGATGCTAATTCAGCAATTACCACACTCCCCGCAATGCCACACTTCACAGCATAGTCAGTAGGTGCCTGTCAGCTCCATCACCTCCCATTTGTTCCATGTTCCAGAGCAGGAGGGGGTACTCCTGACGACAGGCCAAGATCCTCCCAATGGGTTCTCATTTCACAAATGAAGAAAACTAAAGCTCAGAGAGTGTGAGTGACTTGTCTGTGGCCACACAGCTGAAACCAGCTCAGGAGCACATACCCTAGGGCAGGTGCCAGGCAAGCCTTTACCCCATTTCATTCCCGCACCTCAACGAGGCGGGGAATCTTTTCACATTCCTTAGATGAGCTGCTGGACTGAGGGAAGCCAAGGGGAGATCTGGTCCCTGGACCTCTTTGAACTGGAAAAGGAAACTGAATGGGCAGAGTATGCTTGCTGAGCTTTTCTGGCATCCTAGGCAGTGGCCCTTTTCTGTCTTGATTTGCATAATCTTTGTCTCATTGGTTAGGACTGTCCCCTCTGGTCTCCTTAGCATCCCCAAGCAGGGCCTGTGTTATTTCTGCAGCTACAGCAGGCCCCTGGCCAGCTATGTACTCCTTCTGTCCTTGGGTACAGCAGACCTGGGAGGAAATCTGGGAGCCCAAAAGAGCCAGGGGGGACCCAGCTGAGGGGCCCTGGCTGGAGTGGGTCTGAGGGAAGCCTGGCTTTAGGTCACCCCCAAAAGGTGACCCAGACAAATGTGACTCAGATATCAGCTCAGAGACAGTTTCCCTGCCAAATGTCACCTCTGTGAGATGGAGTACAGGATGTGTGACTCCAAATAAAACAGCTGAGGCCTTCTGGTCACAGACCTCACCCCCTGCAGCACACAGGCTAGCTGCAGATGAGGCCCCCTGTTCCAGAGACAGCACATCCCCAGTCCTGAAGCTGCAGGAAAACCTGCCATCCTGGGTGGCCAAGTCCCCAGTTCACATCGCAGGCCTGGGGCCAGCCATGAGTCCTCCTGCTGACCCTTCCTTCCTCGACACTGAGCCGTAGACTGCAGGAGCAGGCCCCCTGTAGCTGGGTTTTTCCATCTGCCAGGTGTCATATAAGCCTTGTTAAATACATTCACCTGTATGACTCGTTGATCTGACTTCTCCTCTAGAGACCCCAGCCAGGAAAATTTCTAGTATAATGGGAAAAAAATTCTCCTTCCCCACCTCGGGAGATAGGACAGGCCATGGTCCTGTATCACCAGGTTCCTGGCCATGGCAGGGGGCTTGGAAACTGTCCTCAGAGTAATTGGGAGCTGACAAATTCCTTTACCCCAGCTGGTGCAGGACTAAGATACAATGGTGGAGCTATCTTCTGCAGTCCCGAAGGGCCCAGAAACACTGTGCATTCCTGGACAAGCCGCCTTTACTCTCTGAGCACTCCAGATGAGGCTACTACTCTTGCTTGCCCGTGCGGCTAACGGCACAGGGTTGCAGTCCCAGCTTGCAGGCCTGCAGACCCCATTCAAAACACACACACACACAAACACACACACACACACACACACACATACACCCGCTGCTGGCTCCCCAGCTGTCCCACCTCGGGCTCTCCTGTCCTGAGGACCACTCCCCATCTGAAGCTGGCTGGCTGGGAGGCCAGTGAGTTAGTGCGTGGATGTGGCTGCAGTGAGGACAAGGTAGGCACACAGCCTTGACCACACCCTTCCATGCTATCCCACAATGCAGGGTGCCCCGGCCTCCTGCCCTGTTTCCTGCTCCTTCCCATCCCCCCTGCACAGACCCCTCCATCCTCCATCCACTGAAGCCAAGCTTCCTCCTTGCAGGCACTGATAGGAAAAAGAACTAAAGCTCCCAACTCTCTCGTGAGGCCACTCTTCCCTGGTGCCTGCCCTCCAGCTGGGTACACAGCAGGTGCTCCATAAGTGTCCCCAGCCCTGCCTCAGTATCCCTTACTTCAGTACAACCTCACTTCTCAAGCTGACCACTGCTCCACTCCCAGTTTCAACAGCTTCAAGCAAGGCCACTGTCACCTCCGTCTGCCCGCAGCGTCTGTCCTCCACACTGGCCCTTTTAAGGTAGGAGCTGAAAACCAAATCTACACAAACCACCTCCCTGCACCCAGAACAAAGCTCAGCGCTGCCTCACTTCCCACACCTCTCCCCCACTTCCCTTCAGCTCTTCCAGGAGGCGGGGTGCTCGTTCTGTCTTGGGCCTTTGGGCCTGCCGTCTGTCCACTCTTCCCTGTTCCCAGGGCCTAGCTTGAACGCCCCTCCTTGGGAGGCCTTTGTTGTCCACATTCCCGAGCTCCCCTCCCCCAGCCCACTCTCTGTGATTCTCTCTAGCACAACCTTAGGGTCCATGGACGTGTGACACAGTCGGTAGTCCTCTCCTGGCTCCATTCCCCTGCTCAGTCAGAAGATCTGTAGGGCAAGGCCTTTTCTGGTCAGTTGCTGTGTCACGGGAGCCAGGCCCAGCACTGAGCACACAGCAGGGACCTACTAAATGTCAGCAGATGGATGGTGATAGGACACATGTGTGGCACCCTCCTGGGGCAGGTGAGGCCTGAAGACCACCAGTGCACTGAGCCTGGGCAAGGGGAACATGCTTCTCCAGCTGCCTCCCCTCCTCCCAGTGGCCCTGGTGTGGCTTCATTTGCCCCAAGTTATGCTTCCTGTGTCTTTAAAGAAACCAGCCTTTGATTTTGATAAGCAACTTCCCACCAGTGTTTTGAATTGCAATTCATTATAAGCAAAAAAAAAAAAAAAAAAAAAAAAAAAAAAAAGCTAGCTGCTGAATCGTGGGACCAATGGTCTCTATTGTCTGGCTGTCCCAAGATCCTGTTCTACAAGGCATCCCAGGCATGGCACCCTCCACAGAGGCTGGAGACCCCCCCCCCCCAGGCCCCTCTTTCCCTGAGGCCTGGTGGCAGCCATCTCCCTAGGTGTCAATGGCCTCAGCCCAGTTCCTGCCAGAACCTTCCAGCCCATGGAAGGAGCAAAGACAAACTCGCATCTACCCTCTCCAGCCTTTCATCTTCGGCCAGAGGTTTGGGCTGGCACTGTCTGCTTTTCTGGATCTCCGAACTTCCAGCTCCTGGGTGAGGAGGTTGCCTGTCTTTCTGGCTGTGGGAGACCAGAGAACGAGGCCATCTCACCTGTGCAGTGAGCTGGGGTAAGGGACCAAGGGAAGATCCTTGTCCTAGTGGGGCTGGCCTGTGCTGTCTAAATCTGACACATACAGACACACACACACACGCATACACAGCCTCTGGTCACCATGCCCACACTCATACCCACCAACTTAATTTGTAGAAATGATCTTGCCTCGTCCTGAGGTTCCCAGACTTCCTAGTGATTCTTTGAGAAGCCTTGCACCCTCTAACTGCAAGATGGCCAAGCTCCAAGAGCTAAGGGTGTGTCCTGGTATTGTATCAAGTGACATTTGAATTCGTTTTCCTACCTATTATGCACAAAGAGCCAGGAGACCGTGGTTATTATGCACCTGACATTACACAATGTGACAAAGACATCCACAGCCACCGCTGTGCAAGACCCGAGGCTGCAGGACCTGTGGAAACAAAAAACAAAAAACAGTTCTGTTCTGCACCAGGGCCCAGCTCAGCTGGCCATCAAGTGACCAAGAGCATTTAAGCCAGTCATTCAGTAACCTCATCTGCTAGTGGAGTGAGACGCAGACTGGGTGGCGCTTCTCTGAAGGGTCAGTTGGGCCCTCCCAAAGTTTGGAGTGGAAGGAGGAGGCTGCCCCTCAGGCTCCCTACTCCAGAACTCTAGGCTGTGTCTAGAGCTCTGCTAGTGTATGGATGAGGCTCACCATCCACGCGTTCATCCTGGGAGCCTGTGGGAGGGTACATCTGCCTCCTGTTCCGGGTTTGGACAGGGCATGGTGAGGACAGAGCCCCTGAGAGCTGACAAGGCACCAGTGACCCACTTCCCTGAAGGTCCCTGCCCCTCCTTTGCTTTGTACCTCCTCTGCCTGCCATGGGCTAAGGACTCTGAGGTTCTGTCTCCCTGTCTTCCCAGCCTAGCCAGGTTCTTGGGAGCATGTAGCACGTCCTCCATCGTGAGAACAGGACTCAGTCCAGTTTTAATATGTCAGGTGCCTGTGATGGGGCAGACTGAGCCTAGCGTGCAAGAGGTGACTGACTAATCTAGACCACCCACCACACACCCTTCCTTGTCCCAGAAGGGAGAAGCACCACCTGCCTCCAGCCCTTTCCATCTGACGTGCCTATGGGGTTTCCGGAGATTGCTCCATACGCCACTGCCGTGGAGCAAAATGAGAGTTCTGTGGGCATATCTCAGCAAAGTAACCCTGGCCCAGTAGGGGCGGCATCCTCAGTCCAGTCCCTAGTATTGACAGAGAATGATCTCCTCCTCCAGGGGCAGGAGGGCCACAGCACACATTGCTCCTACAGCACACAGAAAGCACCCTGGCAGCCAGGCACCATGGCACCAAAGCAGGACAGCTTGGAGTCTGAGGCCAGCAGTCAGTCAATACAAGCAAGAGGGTCCAGGTATCAGCAGCCTGTGTGGGAAATGATCGAGTGTCCCAAAGTAAACAGTTTCTCCAGAACACTGAGCAGAGGGGGCGTTGTCCCAAACCTGCATTTGAGTCAGGAACTGAACCAGTTCCTGGAATTCCAGAATCTACTAGAAGATTCCAGAAATGGTTAAGTAGGTCTCCTGACCACAGATGCCTGGGAGGAGCCTGGCTTCTTGGGTACAACCCAAGAGGTCACCCCAGCCCCTTACCATCATGTGAGGGTCCGTCCAGAGACAAGTCACATGGTGCAGATGTGGACAGGGTGAGGTAGGGGGCCTCCGGGGCCCTGTCTTCACTGTGCCTTTCAAGTGGGTCTGGGTATTCGCTGGCCAGGCCCTGAAGCAGAACACACTTGCAGTGCATTGCGACGTGAGTCTGAGAGTTTTCCCTGAGCATCAAGTCCTAAGGTGGTGGAAGGAACAGACAGGGAGAGAAGAGGGGGCCCTGGTAAAACCCCCCCACAGCTTAGCAGACTTTACCTATAACTGAAGGAAATACCTTTACACTGTGTAGGACTGGAACACTTCCGGTTCCCCCATCCCTACCGCACACAGCCACTCCCTGGCCTGGCTTCTTGCTTCGTGGCTGAAATTCCTTTTTTGTTTGTTTGTTTTTGTTTTTTTTGAGACAGGGTTTTTCTGTGTTGTCCTGGCTGTCCTGGATTTGCTTTATAGACCAAGCTGTCCTCACAGAGGTTCTCCTGCCTCTGCCTCCCGGAGTGCTGGGATTACAGGCGTGCGCCACCACCATACCCAGCCTGGAATTCCTTTAAGAGGCAGCTGGCTTTGTTTGTTTATCAGGTTTAAGACTCCCCTCCCCCGGTAGCTTCTACATGTATGCACAGTTAATACAACATACAGCTGAGCCCTGCTGTGACGCAGTCATTTGTGTCCTGCAGGTCATGGAGGACCCTCAAGGACTTCAGGGTCTTTGTTCTCACCTCCACTGTTGGAGAGTGTATGGCATACCACCATCAGGAAGGCCCTCCATCAGCATGGGATGGAGGGGGGAGGGGTTGCTACAGAGAAAGCCGAGCCTGTTTCCCACTTGCTCATGGGTTAAAATTTCAGCTTGAAATCTTGGTCCTATACAGCTTTGAGGCAGCTGCCAGAGCGTCATCTACAGCCAGGTTTCGGGGGCTGTGTGTGGCCCCGGAGAATCCAAACCACATGTGCCCAGAGAGCCGGGTGTCTGCAAGTTCACAGTAGAGGAGTCAACACCACAAGGGCTTTGCAGGGCCTTATGATCACTGTCCCCCACACAGTGTCACGGGCCCCAAAACAAATTGTTGCATTATTTTCTTATTTATTTCAAACACAATCTATTTATTGAACAGGTGTTAAAAAAACACCAATAACTGAGGAGTCAGAAAGAAAATCACCCGAGGTCAGCAACTCCAGACCTCCCCAACTTCTCACGTCCAACTTTTAACCCTTCCTTTAATGCATAGTGTGTGTATTTGTTTAGACAAAAAAAAAAGGAGGGGGTGACATGGATAATTTTGCAATCACACACACAAAAAAATGATTTTGCCACATTTCTAAGCATGCATCCTCCCCTAATTTACCACTGAGTTTGTACTGACCATCCACTGTGTTCATAGACCCTGGGAAAACAGCAGTGAGCAGTCACGGGGAGGGTAGCACCCACATAGCTGGCAGCATACACAGACCCCACGGCTGACACGGTTGTTACATCTTGCTCACAGATCCTATGCCAGTCCGCCACGGGGGTCGACATTGTCCGGCTCCCACATCTAAGCACAGAGCTTCCTTCTCAGCCTCTGTTGCCATGACTGCCCCGTTGCCACCAAATCTCTTCTAGACGCTGTGATGGGCTGTGATGGGCAGAGCCCTGTGTGCAGCTCTGGTTCTGGGGTCTCTCTGCTTCTCATCTGCTACCCCGTCTTCGTCTTCGGACCACCCTGCCAGCTGAGTATACACCCCAACCCAGAGCCACACCCTCAGAGGAAACAAGCCCGGCCTTTCTTTCTGTTTCAGATACATTTGCTCCCCACAGGTTTGAAACCCTTTAGATCCTCAAGGATCTAAAGTAAAAGGCAGTAAAAGGGAGTACGCCAGTCTGCCAGTAACAGGGAGATGCCAGTCAGCCGGGGCAGGCGCCATGGCCTCTGCAGCAGGAAGCCATGGGCAGCCCAGAGTTTACAGTGTCCACATACAGTAGACCGCTGACTTTCGCCCACCAGACTCAGGTATGCATGGAAGTGCGCTGTAGAGAGGAAAGCTATGCCCGCTGGTATTTGCCTGTGCCCCTGCCTGTGGGTCCAGATTTCACTTCAGAAGGACACCAACGGGGGCTGGAGAGATGGCTCAGTAGTTAAGAGCACTGTCTGCTCTTCCAAAGGTTATGAGTTCAATTCCCAGCAACCACATGGTGGCTCACAACCATCTGTAATGTGAACTGATTCCCTCTTCTGGCAGATGTAAATGTAGACTGAACACTCATATACATGAAATAAATAAATCTTTAAAAAAAAAAAAAAAAAAAAAAAAAAAAGAAGGACACCAACGGGTAGGGTATGCCCCGAGTCCCACTAGAGAAACTGAGGCTAGGAGTAACCCTACAAGGAGAAGCCCCAGTGACCTGCCCCCTTTCCTAGTTCCACCTCTTTTTGTCAATTCTAGGGACCAAGTTCCCACCACGTGAGTAATTAGACAGCGCTCCCACACAGCTCCAAGTCACAACAGCTAAGAATATGCTTCTGGAGCACCAGGTTGGGGGGCGAGGGTGTTGTCCATTTGGGGGATGGTGGCAGAACTGGGGGCTCTATCCAGACACTGGTGATGAGTTCTCTGGGCATGGAGGAGCAGGCCTCCAGGAAAGCAGGGGGGCAGACTGGACCTTGGCTCCCACGTGACACGGGGGAAATATGTTTATTGGGGGACAAGCAACCAGGGAGGTAGAGCCCCTGACCCTACTGAGGGTTTATGACAGCCACGAATCTGCTCTGCCAACCTCAGGAAAACATGTGAGGCTCTTCCACAAGTGGAACACCCAAGCACCCAGCCCTGTCCACCTCTACTGGGGCCACCCTGTGAGTCCCATGGCTGTTATAACAAACCGTCAACAGTTCGGGGCTTGAAGCATCACAAGCGGTGCCGTGGGTAAAATGCTGTACCAGCATGGGGCCTGAGTTTTACACCCAGCACCCATATAAAAAGCCAGAGCTATGGCACACACCCAGGACCCAAGTGCTGGGGTTGGCTTGGAGACAGGTGGATCCCGGGGTTTGCTGGACTGCCCTCCTGGCCACTTTAGTGTGGTCTCCATACACATGTACACAGGCACACACATACACATACACGCACAAGCAGGGGCAGACAGTTCCAGAGTTCCAGAGTGAGCCTGTAGTGAGCTGGGTCGGGGGGGGGGGGTGGAGAGCTCCTCCTGACATTCTAGACACCCATTCTTTGCTGCTGTGGTTTGGAAGTGGTGTGGGGTGCCCCCCAATTACTCAGGGAGTAGGAAGGTGGGGCTAGTTAAGTATGCAGGTCGTGAGTGGGGGTCTCCTCTAGGAGGGATAAAAGAAGTTAATTCTGACAAGAGGGTTTAGGGCTGCTTGCACGCTCTGGTTTCTTGCCTGGCCATGTGATCTCCCTCCCTCTCCCTACCTTTTCCCCCTCCTTCCCTCTCTCTGTCTTTCTCTCCCTCCTTCTCTTTCCTTCTTTCCCCCCTCTATCTCCATCCCTTTCTCTCCTCCCCTTCTCTGTCTCTCTCTCTCCCTCTATCCCCCTCTTTCTCTCTCCCTTCCTCTTTCCTCCCTCTCGCCCCCTTTCTCTCAGTCTCTGTTTGTGTCTCTTCCTCTATCTCTGTCCCTCTCTCCCTTCTTCTTCTCTCTTCCTTTCCTTTCCTCCTCCCTCTCTCTTTCCCCCTCTTCCTCTCTCTTCCTTTCCTCCCTCTTTCTCTCACTATCTCTCTCCTCTTTCTCTCGCTTCCTTTCCTCCTCCCTCTCTTTCTCACTCTCTCTCCCTTTCTTCCTCTCTTCCTTTTCTCCTCCCTCTCCTTCTCTCACCCTCTCTCTCTTCCTCTCTTTTCCTCTTTCCCCTACTCCCTTTCTCCCTCGCCTTTTCTCCCTCTCTCTCTCTCCCTCTCTCCTCAAGTAGCGCAGGGTCACCTGTAACTCACACGCAGCCAAGAATGACCTTGAACTTCTGATCTTTGGTGGGGTTACAGTCTCACGCCATCACACCCGTGTTCTGGAGACTGAACCCAGGCCTTCATGCACACTGGGCAAGCACTAGGCTGATTGAATTATATGTCCAGCCCCGTCTGACCTTTGTTTTTCTGCCCTCAGGATGTCATTTACTGGAGCAAACGACTCCATTATATATAAAGCCTCAGAAGTTACGTTACTAAAACAGAAAACAGGGTCCTTGACATCTGTGTCCTCTGCCAAGTCAGATGACTTAGATGTGTCCTGGCCCCTGTGGAGGGAACAGGGCTCTATCATCTATGAGACGCCTGAAAAGCCCAGATTCAATCCGACACTGACCGGCTCCAAACTCTGTTTTCCTCAGCCCCTGCCTCCCAGGTCTTCAAAAGTATCTGTGGACAAAACACTGAACAAACTACCTTAGCATAAGTTTATCCTAAATTCTTCGTGGGACACAGTCATGGTATTTTATTCACTGTCAATGGGAAACTTGAATGCACGGGAGCAGCCTGGTTTCCACAGCAACCCTCAACAGCAAAACCAAAGAAACCCTCAGCTGAAAGGCAGCAGGCGATGAGAAACCTCCCTTCAGATCTTGGAAACCGTCAAGGTAAACAGCTTCATTGCCTTTCTAGACCTCAGTCTGCCGGTCTGCAGGATGGGAGTAGGAATGTTAACCTTCCCAAAACACAGGTTCTACCGTAGCACCCAGCAGCCCACAGTGGGACCAGCCTGTGCCCTCCTGCAGTGCCCAGCACTGGGACCTACAGAAGCACTTCCTGGGATGGACAGATGGGGCTTCAGCCTGCTCAGACTAGAGCCAATTTCCTCAGCTCATTGTCCCAAACCAAATTAGGGGCTCACAGGCTATGCCACTCAGGCCTTAATTGGGACTCACAGATGCCCCGCCCGGCACTGCCTTTCTTCCCTGTTCCCCTCTCCCCAGCCAGGCCATGCCTTGGGGGAGCCAGAGGCAGCCTGGGCTCTACCACCTGGGCCCTCACAGACTGCCTCGGTGTAAGCAATTAGGGCTAGACCAGGCCCGCTGGTAATAGGGAGGTGAGGGGCAGCTGGGCCCGCATCGATCCCAGCCTCTGGTGACCCCAGGGAACAGAGACAGCCAACAGGCAGGCAGATGGTGGTCTCCAGGGCCCAGCCCCACGCCCAGAGCAGAACAGTCACTGATGGATACAGGCCAGGCAGGAAGGAGGCCCGTGTTCTTGGAAGCCCCGTGCCTGAGAGCCTAAAAGCTGGGTTTGGGTATTTAGTCCTTGCGTTGCGGACACACTCAGGAATGAGCCCCTGTTGGAGTCCTCATCCACCCTCTAAGGGCCTGATGCCCTCTGACCTGTTCTGGCCTTTTCTAGGCCTCCTGAGGCAGAGGTGGCATGGCCTGCCCTGAAGAGCACCCCCCTTGTTCTGCCTCATGGAAGATTGTACAAGCTGGTGGGGGGGGGGTTTCTGGAGGCCACCGGATGGCCATCTGGGGACCTAAGGACGCCTGAGGCAAGGGAAGGACCCAGCATTCTTGATATCTGAACCCCACCCATCCCCACCCCCGGAGCAGGAACAGGGGCTTTGGAAGCAGGAGTGCTCAGAGGGAGGGATCTCCTGACACGGCGGCCCTGTGGGGTTCAGAGAGACAGGTGCCACAGGGGCCGGGTGCCACAGGGGCCGGGGGCCTCAGTGGCTGGATTGCACGGGGCAGGGGTTCTTGACAGGATGCTTGGGGGCTGGGTTTCAGCTCCTTCCAGCTGGCTGAGAGGATCGGTACATGTGAGCGTGTACATGCGTGTACATCCATGTCTGGATGTGTTCTCGGTGTGAACACAGTGTTCACAGCGATCCAGTGGATATGCCTGTGAATGCATACATGCGGAGGGGAGGAGGTCAAGTGTGTACGTGTGTGTATGTGTGCTGTCTGTGGGAATGGATGCGTGTGGTGTGTATGGGTGAGGCTGTACGTACAGACTGTGGGTGTGGGTGTGGGTGGGCGTACATACAGAATGTGTATGTGTGTGCTTGTGGGTGTACATACGGAGTAGGGGAGAGTGTGCATACGGAGGGTGGGGAGCATGTTGGCTGTCCGTGCAGACTGAGCAGATGTGCATGTTTGTGTGAGCGTGTGTGTGGTGTGTGTGCATGCAAAGGTGTACATACAGTGTGCATGTTTGTGCACGTGTGTGTGGGTGTGCATAGGGAGGGTGGAGTGTGCACATATTTTGTCTGCTGCCTGTGAGTGTGCACTGTGAGGGCAGATCAACCTCGGGGGGAGATGTTTTGAGGAGGGACCTTTGGCCCTTCTTTCTGCGTCTACTGCTAAGTGTGACAATGTTCGTGGAGCCTGTTGATGCCAAGCGTGGGAGCCGAAGAGGCCTGCATCACTTGGCCACCCTCTCTGGTTCCGGCTTCTCTGCTTACAACTCTGCAACAAATGGCGTGGCCTCCACTGCGACCTCCGCTTGACCTCCGGACAGGCTCCTCCCACAGAGGCCTGAGCCAGGACCCACCTGTAGCCCAGTGCTGTAGGAGGGATAAGGGTGTGTCTGTGTAGAGCTGCTGCTGGCCAGGGGAAAGCCCTTCCTCTGTCTGAAGCGCAGGTCGCACAGCCACCAGAGGAGGAGGGTACAAACTTGCCCACTTTCCTGCCATCTGTGTCTCCAAGCTAACTAGGCCTCAGCTTTCCTACCTGTAAAACGGAGTGAAGACAAAAAAGCTGATCCACGATCGCCTCCTACCTTGGTCTCCCACGAAGGGATGCTTGTGTGTCCAGGAGCTGTGTGGGGACCTCTGGGACTGGCATCTGTGCACCTGTCATCACCCTGACTGTCTCACGAGCGGCACCCTTACGTTAAGCTCTGCTCCTGTGCTGCCAGTCATTCCTCAGGAGAATCGGTGTACCCACTGTGTGCAAGAGGGCACAGGTCCAGAGGGGAAGCCCGGTTCCTCCAGCTGGACTCTGTAGTGCGTCCTGGGTCCCGTACAGAATGCTCCCTCCATCTGTTTCTAAAGAGCGGTAGCAGGGGACGGGGGAAGGAGAGGGCCAAGCCCCCTGCAGCCCTGGCAGGCCACAGGCCTGGGGAGCAGGCTGCCGTCCAGCCACCCAGCGCAGGCTGGCTAATTGCCGCCGTGAGGCCACTGCCCTGGACCGTGACACGGGCCCCTGACAGATGTGATTTATGAAGGCCCTCGGCAAAGCGGAACCCACTCAATGGCCTATTACCTCACTTAGCAGACACCTTGTCACCGCCCGAGAGCCGGGTGTTAAAAATACAAGCCAGGCGGCCGCTGGCCGTGTGCAGTCTCCACCTGCTGTGCGCCAGATAACGGCCCAGGGCCGCTGCAGTCCTGCCCAGCTGGGCTCTGAAGATGCCCAGGCCCTCACAGATGTCATCAGCCTGGGTTCCAGCAGCAGAGAGTGAGAGCAGGGACGAGGCTCCTGACTCTGACTAGCCCAACCATGGTTGGCATCCCTGTGGAGACTGGACAGCTGAGACCTATCCCATGGATCAGAACCCCGTTCCCACACCCAGAGCCCAGCTGGCCCTGCCAGGCCTTGCCTCACCTCTGTTGCTGTGGAGCTACAAGCTGCTCCCAGAACCGCTGAGCAAACTCTGTGGCTGGAGTTGGACGGGTCTGTCCCTCCCTGCCTGTCACAAGGGTCTGAGCTCTAGGGGTCACCCTCTGTAATCCAGACTCCGGGATTACAGGGTCCTGAGGATGGCAGTTCCGGGCGGGGGGGGAGGGGGTTGCGCCCTGTGCTGTAGACCTCAAGGGCCCAATGCAAACTGAAACCACAAAATCCTCACTCAAAAGTGGTGAACATCAAGTCAGCGACTGGAAGAATGCTCGGTGCTGGACTTAAAAACAGCCTTGGGAGAGGCCTGTCCATCTCGTGCTTCTCAGCTCTAGCACGCATGTGTATCTGTGTGTGTCTACGCCTGTGGGCATGCCTGCGCAACTACAAAGGGTTTCGAAGAGTAGAGGATCAAAGCGGCTGGTCCCCTGCCCCATCGTCAGCCAGTAGTTTCCATCTCAGAACTTCATTGGCCCTGGGTCCTGGCTGGGCCTTCTGGGAGGAGCAGGAGGGACCTGTCCGCCAGTCCACGGGCACCAGACTGGGCAGTCTTCACCCCAAGCATGGAGGTCAGCAGGCTCCCTCATACCTCCATTCATCACTCACTGACAGGGCCACTGACAGTATCCAAAGCTGGCTGTGCTCCGGGGACCTCCTAGTCCTCTGGGCAAGTCAGGAGGTGGCAGAAGCTGTGGGGACCCAGGTGAGGTTACCGACAACCCCCTCCCCCTGCCTTGGCAGGCCTCCCAAAGATGACTCATCCCTGGGAGTCCAAGAGTAGGTGGGAGTCAGACAGGTACCGAGCCAAGGCTGAGCTGGGAGGAGCCGGGTCAGCAGGCCTGTGGAATGCCTTTCCCTATACATTTGCTGGCTTCTCTGCCTATTTCACTCCCTGTGATTCCTTCAGGCCTCCGTTTAAACCCACCTCGACTTCACACGTGTGTGTGCACGCCGAGCCTACGGCCCCCGGGGGTCTTTCCTTCCCGCCCTGTGCTCTCTTGTCTGCGGCCATATCACATTACTGAATCCCAGCTCCAAGAAGGGGGCAGTAAATGTCTGTCGGCTGACTAAGTGTGAGCAAAGACAGAAACACCCATGCACTGGCCAAGAGTAAGCTGAGGGCTGCAGCCTTCAGGAACTCGGGGCCAGGACTGCCGCTAACCCTGACACCATGGGTGTCTGTGGGCCACCTCTGGCCCGACCTCAGCCTCTCTGAGGACCTCATTTATACAGTGGTATCTGTATAAATGATGCTGACGTGCAGTGAGCAGACATCATTTGCAGGCTTGCTCGCCCCAGTTCAGGGGATGTTATCTATCTACTCCTCGGAATGTTGTCTCTCGGGGTCAGAGGGCACCTTACCACTCATCATCACCGGGTAGGGAGCTGGTCAAGAAGAAGGAGCCACCTGTGCGGTGACCATGCAGCTGAGTTATTTCCCATCATCCTTTGCCCTGAGAAAGTTCTGTGCTGGCTAGCAGTATGCCCGAAGGGGCCATGAGAAAGACTTGGGACACTCCATGCCTCCACATCACCTTGGGACCCCGGTTGCTTCATTCCCTTCCTGAGCTGGGGGGCAGGTGGGGGGCTCTGTCCCTGGGGGTGCAGTGTAGCCAAAGTCCTTAGAGACAGCTGCTGCACAGTGGACAGGGCCTGTGAGCCTGGCTGAGGAGTCAGCCTTTCTAGGCCTGTGGAATCCCACCAGAGACCCCGCTTCAGAGAGGGCCCTCAGGGCTTTGTGGCTCTCCCACATCCACGGAGCTTCTGCCTATGTCCCCTGGCTACAATCCAGCCTGGGATCTACAAAAAGAAGGCTCAACTGAGGTTGCTCGGCAAGGTCATACATTCATTCAACAAACGTTCCCAGCTTGCCTAGGAGCATGAGAAGCAGAGGTGACATTGTGTGACCTCCACCTCCCAGGGCCCATGCTTCAAGTGCGTTAGGTAGGACATGGGGTTCATGGGGGGTGGGGAGACAACTGGGGACACTCACAGCCAAAGGCGTGATGCTCCGACAACGAGGAGGAGGAGTGAGCTCCAGGGAAGGGGGAGAAGGAGAAAGCATACTGCGGTAAACTGGGGGCCAGGAAAGCCCAGGAACACAGTACTGCGCCAGGCCCAGAGTGCAGACAGGTGCAGCACGGGGCCGCACTCAGCAAGCCGACAGCTGTGCTGGCACAATCTGTGTGGTTCTCAGGCAATCCATCGCCTGGTCACTCGGCAGCTCCTGATGTTCTATGGGTCCAAGGGAAGGCACCAAAGAGGGAGCAGCGCTGAGCACCACAAATGTACCACAGTGGAGCTAAGCTGAGCCAGGGGTCCAGCCTCTGCCCCAGCCACCCATCCATCCATGCATCCATCTGTCCATCCACCTACCCATCCATCCAATTCATATGTCTACATGTCCATCCATCTAATCCAGTTCATAATCCCTCCCACCTTCATAACACAAACAAAGAGTTCAACCCAATCCCCACGTTCACAGGTCAAAGGGGAATAAATTGGTGCAGACTGGTGTGAGAGTGAAGGAGGTAGCCCTGTCCAAGCCAGTGACAGAAGCCCCCAGAGCTTTGTGACTCTGACCTGAGACCCCAGGATCAGCTTAGGCCACTGCCTCCTGGGCTGGGAGGAGGACCCACCTAGCCTCCATCTTTGGAAATTTGTGCAGTGCTTCCAAGGAGCTGACCAAGTCAGGTGGGCACTGGGGACAGGGCACAGCTGATCTCAACTCTATTTTAGTTTCTGGTATGTCCCTGGAAGGCCTGGGGTAGGAGGCTGGGATTTTACGAGAGGTATTTGCAAGGCTATTTTCAGTAAGGATGGGGCCCTCTCCAGTCCAGCAGGCAAACAGGCTCAGAAACTTAATCCTGGCCGCCACCCACCCAGCAGCTGAGCCGAGCTGGCATTGGGCTCCTGAACAGTTCGCAAGCAGGGCTCCAAAGGACCGAGGCAGAGGCCTGACCCATCCCACAGGCAAGGACATTGAGGCTTGGAGAGGCCGAGGCTGGCATCACAGCCCGGCTCCTCCCCAGGTCCCAGGACAATAAGCTATTTCTGTTCCAAAGGCTGTCCCAGGCCTGGCCAGTGCCACGCCAAGCCACCATTAATCAGAAATGGCGATACATCATGCTGCCGACAGGCAGAACGGTAGACGCCTGAGCGTGCCCGGCTCTACTCCAAGCACAGTGCATATTTCACCATCAACCTGTTTTCACCGCCCAGACCACCCGGAGAATGGGACTGTACCCATTGGACAGAAGAAATTCACTTATCGCACCCCTGGGACCCGGACAGAAGGCTTGAAGATTGGCGGGCCAGGGGCATCCCTCTAGACGCGTCCAAGCCTCACCTATCCTAACACTGTACCTGGTGGCTGTGTGGGTGACGTGATCCCAGGCATCCTTGGGCGGCTTCTCACTGAGAGAGAAGGCAGTCTGGGCCCAACGAACTATGAAATAGGGCCATAAATAAAGCCTGGATTCAAATTCTACCCTGAGTTGGCTTGACGGTAGCCTCTGGCGAGGTCACTGACTGGCCTTTCTGAGCCTCGATTTCCCCAAAGATTTTTTTTTTTTTTTTTTTGTGGTCAGATGGCAGACAGGGAAGTCTCTAGCCAGGCTGAGGCTGAACAAGCACTTAGAAACTGTGTCCCAGTTCAGAGGACAGTTAAAGGGCAACAGCTGGCTCTCTGCCGCCCAGACAGCTCCTCAGAAATTAAGGGACCATGAACCCACAGGTGTAATCCAGCCTCTTGTAACCAGCTGTGCAGCCTTGAGCTAACAACCAGACCTCTCTGAACCTGTCTTTTCTCAGCCTCAGAATGGGGACCATCATAGCAGTGGTGAGAAGCCAGTAGAGGGTACCTGTGGGGTCACGGCAGAAGCACTGTCACTGCTCCATGTCACCCGCAGGTCTGAAGGAGAGACCTTGTCAATATGCGGTCAAAGTGGGGTCCCCGGGATGTGAGCACAGGGAAGTTCAGGCCTTGCGTTGGAAGGCCAGTGGGAACAGGACCACTGAGCACACACTGAGAATAAAAGCCAAGCTAAGGCGCCTGAGCGTGCAGGAGCCTGTGCGGCTGGGGCCCATGAGGAAAAAGAGGCTCTTCTCTTGTGCGCAGGCTCGCAGGAGAGAGCGCGTGTTTTCTCTGCCCGTCCCATTAATCTGTTTGCTGTGTCCTGTTCCCGCCCTCCCACCTCCTGCGCCTGTTCGTCCCGGGCTCATTCCCTCTCCTGAGGGCTCCACGGGTCATTAAAACCGAAACAAGCCCAGCTCTGATGGTTAAACCAGATGCCAGGCGCGTCCTGCCGCCCCCTCTCGGGGTCAGACCGTGGGGGGCCTAGGTTCCCAAGGGGGACGGGCCAGACGAGGGGAAACCCAACCCGAGACACATGGAGATCATTTGCCAGAAGAATGGGATCCGTGACCAGCTCCAGCAAAGGGCAAGGAGGGAGAGAGGGGGTAAGGGCAGCGGGGCCAGGCCAACCGGGGAACCACCCTGTGCGGAGGCTGCCTCAGCCCGGTGCAGCCCGGTGCGTTCCCTCCCCCATCTCACCAAGCATAGCCAAGCCGCCAGGCCCTCTGGGCCCCTGTGTCCTCTCCAGTTTGCCAAGGACTGAGAGAAAGCATTCGAAGCCTCTGTCCCCATACAGCACACGGCGGCGCTCAACAGACAGCTGATACATGGGAGATGAGAACCAAGGCTCAGAGAGGTCATGTGACTTTCCAAAAAAGACACACAGCAAACCGGCAGAGGCATCAGCCAGGAATTTCCCAGAAGGCTCTGGGTAGATTGTTCACTAAGAAGGAACGGAGTGAAGTGGTCACCATTTTCCAAACTGGTCACGTTGTACGTTCATTCCCCCTGAGGTAGGTTTCCTGTCCATGGCTGGTCCTCACACCCTTGTCCGCTCAACACAAGTCAGGCCCCACAAGTTCACCTACCAAGCTGGATGGTTCTTCTTACACATTATATCATTTTTCAGACTTTGGTAAATTATAAATACTAAATTTCCCATTGGAACCTCCCCTCACTGTTTTGCCCATCCTGACCTGAGACTCACAGCAATCCTCCTGTCTCAGCCTCCACACCTGGTAGTTTTGATATCCAGTGACATTATCACTGCATTCCTCACAGTATCCATACCACATTCAAGTGTTCCCACGCTGGTCCCCTGTGTCCTAAGTACCGGGTACTGATTCTCTTTTTCTTTGCTCTGTGGCTCCTTTAGGCTCTCACCCTCTGTGCATAAGCCTGCAGCAGATGGGCACCAGAGTACTGCCACCCTTCAAACATTGTGACCACCGTGGTAAAGGTGCCCTTGCTCACGCCCTTGGAGGGAAACCGTGAAGTCACATGATAAATCTGTGCTCTCTTTCTTCCCCATCCCTGTACCATGGCTCAGCCTGTGTGGGGAGTGGGGAGGAGAGGACCAGCCAGCTCTTGCCTGAACTATTGCAGCAGCCACCTCACTACCCACTACCTCTCCCTTAGCCCTTCCACTGGCCAACAAGGCCACCTCCAAATCATATGACCCCTGCCTAGACCCACCTTGCTCTCTGAAGAGAATGCTTAGGCTCCGTGTTCACAGTGGAATTCCTAATGTGCCTTCTGTGGTCTCACTGCTGCTTCTGTCCACCTGCCACACTCGTCCCATACGTGCTGAACGCTGGCTCCTCTGTCCGCGTGGGTGCCTTGGGGCTGAGACTGTGTCTAATGTGTGTCTCCCCAGGGTCCTGAGCACAAGAGGTCCTCTCTAAGTAAACATCCTTTGTTGATAAAGAAACTGAGGCTGGGAGAGCTGGCCTGTCTGAGGCTGCAAAGTCAGATACAAAGAGACCAGAGGTGGTTCTTCTGCAAGGTACCCCACAGGTACTCAACACGCAACGCCGGCTCCCTTCCTTCTCTTCTTTCTTGGAGTCCTTGCCTCTAGCTTGCTGTGTGACCTCTATGAAGACCGTTGTCCTCTCTGGTCATTGATTACCGCAGTCTTAAAAGGCATGCTCTCTGGTCTCTGCTTGGTGGAATTTGGTGGTTAGCTACCCCCATCTCCCCCTTCCTCAGGTCCCTTGTCCCAGCTGGCCCCTCCTGCCCACAGGTAATTAGATGGACACAGCGGGGGTCGCAGGCAGGGGAAGCCACCGCTGGCAGCTCCTTCCCCTGAAAGGGGCCCCTCAGCCCCTCAGGCCCAGCTCCATATCAGGAACAAAGGCCTTGTGGACATTGAAAGCAAAGCTCTGGGCTGGAGCCCAGAGTGGGCGGCCGCAGAGATGGCCACGGGGCTCGTGGCGGGATGGCCAGTGACTGGGAGCTGTCCCTATCCATCAGTCAGCGGTGACAGCTCCTGGGGCCTAGCAGCCCCCCTACAGTCCAGCCAGCTGACCCTCCTCCCTCCCTGCCTGGTGGCCCCAGCCAGTGACCTGAATAGCGGATCCTTGTGAGCAGTGACAGGCCTCTGCTCCAGGCTTCTGTTCCTTCCCGGCTGCATCCCAAACACTGAGAGAAATGAGACACTCACACAGCCTCACCCTGCTGGGGATCTGAGTCCTAGGAGTCCAGGGGGTGGGAGGAACTTGGCTTGGTCTGCTAACAACCCACTGAGTGACCCTGAGCATGCCTCGGTTCCTATCTGGGACTCAGCCCCACCATGCACACACACACACTCACACACACACATACATTGGCACACACATACATACACGCACACACACTTTGAAGCTGGATTGTCATCTCCAAGCCTATGGATCTGATGAGGCCAGTGTATTTGGTGTGTTGGTGATGTGCTGGTGATGGGCTCGGAGCAATGCCTGGCTTCACATCTGCCTCTGCTCACTTTTGCTGTGGTCCTGGGACAAGATGCTCAATGTCTCTGAGCTGTGTCCTCCCACTGGCCTGAAAAGGCAAAGACCAGCCTCTGTGAGGGCAAAACAGGGTCTGTGTGACAAAAGCATGCTGGGCAAAGGAAGCAGCTAGGGAGAACACTCAGACAGGACCACGATGAGAGCACCTCAAGCGTGCACCAGAAGTGGAAGCTACTCTGCCTACAGCAGGGCCGTGAGGGAAACTGACCATGGCCGAGAGCCTGGGCTCACACTGGATCTCTCCTCACTGAGTGGCTTCTCTGGTCGGACAGAGACAGAGACATGAGAGCAATGCCAAGATCTGCCCCTTAGAAGCTAAGAAGGGCTGAGCTGTGAACCTAGAATGCTCCTGGGTGGAGGAAGGCCCGGACCTGGGAACAGTTGGGCCATAGTGGAGCCGTTTGGCGGCTGTTATTGGCTTCCTGTCAGCAGGTACTTTTCTTTTAGAAGCACCGAAGCCAGGGGTGTCAACTGGTCCAGGAGTTCCTCCAGCCTGGGTGGTGGAGGGGAAAGGCCCAGCTACACAGCCATCACTGGAAAGATGACCCAATGCATAGTGACATATCCATGCTGTGGAATAGCCCATCGCCATGACCGCATGTCAACTGGAGCATCACGAATCAACAAGGATCAGTCTCAAAACAGGACTCTGAGCCAAGAACATACCCACAGGACATGCATGTGGGAGGAGCGTGCCTACAGAACGCTTTGTAACAGGTCTAGCCACACCCCATTTCCTGAGCACAGAGGAGACCAGCGATGTGGGAAGGCCAGAACCAAGACAGGACAGTAGGGCAGCCTACTGGCTGCCAGAACGCTTGCTCACCTTCCCTTTATTCCCACCATGGTACTCCCTCACCCAGTGCTGTCCCACGATTGCCCCTCATGCTTTGCCTTTGCTAGAAGGCCAGTCCTGAGGTTAGGTGTGGGGTTTGGCTGTAGCTCTGTACCAGCTCCCTGGGGCTTTGTAGGGTCTCACAAAGCTGTACTGCAGGTGCCAGAGGGAGGACAGAAGACGAAGGTCCCCAAAGGGAGGGGTTGGCAGTGAGAAGAGCACACAGGCCTTGGTGAAGGCAAAGGCTGAGGCAGGAGCTCACTGGCTCCTACCCTTGGCCTCCATGGCCTCACCCTCTGGCCGGGTCTCCTAGCCTCCCAGGCCTCCTCTGGAGCAGGAAAGTGACCCTGTGCCACCAGGGAAGATGGCTTGGCCACCCAGACACAGGAGACACCTGGCTGCGGTCAAAACGGCTTTCCCCTCTAGTCAGAGAACCCAGAGAGACTGGGCCTTGCACAGTTGTGCCTCCTGCCCACCATGGCCTCCCCCTTGAGGTCCTAGGTCAAGGTGTATCTCACCAGACCAATGTCGGCAAGACCAGCATGTCTTCCAGTAGTGCCATCACTGCCAGCTCTGTCTCCTGTCACCTCCCAGGTCACAGTGAGCCTGCTCTTAGTGGCTATACCCTCCTGCCCAACATGGGCCCCCAAGGGACATGCGCTCCAGGAGAGCAGGGTCCCATTTTGCTCAGAAAGGCTCAATACTGGGCCCAGGGCAGATACATGCTCAGTACCTCAGTACCTATGAATGAACAACCAAGTGAGCAAATGAATACATGAACGGGTGAGTGTGTGAACAGACTAGTGAATCAGTATCTAAGCAAATGAACAAGTGGGTGAGCAGGTGAGCGGATGAGTGAGTAAATGAGTGAGTGAATGAGCTGTTGAGTGCGTGGGTGAAGGAATCTGTTATGAATGTATGAATGAGTGAGTGAATGGCTGAGTTAATGAGGTGGTGAGCGACTAAATGGGCAAATGAATGAGTGAGTGAGCAAATGATGACTGAGTGAGCACTTGGGTAGCTACAAGTGATTGAGTGAATACTCAATTGAGTTAATAAATAAATGGCTAAATGAGTGAAGAGGAGGCTTGTCTGGGTCAATCCAAATATCCTTTAGGAAGTCTAGATGAAAAAGGGAGATCCCCACCTAAACCCAAGTCCCTTTCATAGGGACGGAAGATGTCTGTCTGTACCGAGCACTTCCCTGTGCAGCTACAACCTCCCTGCCATGAGGTGGAAGAGCTAGAAGGAGCACCAAGCTGATTTCCCTGCAAGACAGTGGAGGAATAAAGAACACTAAGCCCCACGGGATACCAGCCCCCTGGGCGGGCAGTAGGCAGAACAGCAGGAGGAACAGCAGCATCTCAGATGCCCCCAGACGTTGGGTCTGGGCTCCTGTCAGCTAGCAACCAAGTACATGAGAAAAAAATAAGAGGTGTGAGACATGACCAGGGCGGGGCAGGACCTGGGGACCCTAGCGTCGAAGGACAAGGGTAGAAAGAAGAGTTCCACCAACTTTAACTCGCACTAAAACATCTGGCCTAGAAGGAACAAGAACAAAGCCGGACCTGAGACTTGTGAAGCACTTTGGAGCACAAGCAGGTCAGATTCAGGCCCAGAGCAGCCAGGTAACTGACTACGACTACCCAACAAAAAGCAGAGCCAACAAAAAGCTCGGAGAGATGGCTGAGGCCAGGCCAGCAGGTGGGTGTCACGGAGGAGGCACGCATTGAGATCTTGTTTATCCTCCCCATTTGCCCATATCCTTAGCTGCCTGACATATCCAAAAAGCACAGTGCTCACCTGCCAGTGCCCTACCTCCCTCTGACTCCCACAGAAGAAAGTTTCTCTTTCACATGCATTTGCTTAAAGCTATGAAGCTCTTGTCACTAGCCTGGGACCTGCCACAGCAGCTCTGCCTGTGCATCAGGCTTCCCCCAGTGGGGGGCATGGGGCCATGGTTTCTATTTGTACAGCTCACAGATCTTTGGGGGCAGAGGGCAGAACAGTTCCAAGTTCAACAAAGAACTTACTGCGTGAAGGAGGCAGCAAGAAAAAGTCAGGGTAGGGGCAACTTGGAGAGGCAGCCTCAAGCCCCCACTATCCCAGGGGCAGGGACTGAGTCCAAGCAAGGTACTTCTGGAAGCCCTGGCCCCACAGAAGCAAGTGCTTCTGACACTACAGGTGCTCTGGCTCAGGGGCTATGTGGACCCTGCTGAGACTTGAAGACTGCTTCTGTTACCATACAGGTCCTGGGAGCACTCAAGAGCAAGCCTTTCGGGGATGGTCTTCAGCCTGATGCTGAGTGAGTCCGGTGAGCTTCAAGAAGGAGAAGGAGGGGCAAGAAGAAGACGGGGAGGAGAATGGGAAAAAGGAGGAAGAGGGGAGGAAGAAGATATGGAGAACAACAGAAAAACAGGACAAAGGAGGGAGAAAAAAATAATGAGACAAAAAAATGATGTCTCAAGATGAGACATGAGTGTCAGAATTGAAGGGAAAGGGAAGAAAAGAAGAGAAGAAATAAAGTGGAGACAGGAGAGAAGTGGGAAGGAGAAAGGGAGAAGAGTGAGGGAGAGAGAGGAGAGAGAAGGGAGGAGGGAAAGAAAGGGAAGATACAGAGAAAAAGAGAGGTGTCCCATCCATACACAGGCTGACCCTTAGGAGCTCCTTCTCTATCCTGCCCAAGGACAAGGGACAGTCTGCCTGTGCCACCTTGGATGGACAGGTAGACAGTGGCGTGCATGCATTATGATTGGCAGATGGATGGGCAGATGGGTGAATGGAAGGGTGGATGGATGGGTAGCTGAGTGGGTAGGTGGGTAGATGACTAGGTGGATGGATAGAGAGACAGAAAGATAATTGTATAAACGGGTAGATGAGTGGATTGATGAATTGATGGGTGGGTGGTTGGATGAACGAAAGGATTGATGAATGGATTATTAAGTGAGTGGATTGGATGAACAGATGGATGAACAGAGTAACCGGCTGAACAGCTGGATGAGTAGGTTGATGGATGGGTGAATGGGTGGGTGGGTGGACAAATATGCAGAGACTCGGAAAGAATGGTGATATATGACTGAACTGACGGAAAGACAACAAATGGATGGAGAAGTGGACAGATGGATGGATGAATGGTGGATAGGTGAGTGGATGGATACATACATACATACACACATACATACATACAAGAAAGCTGGTGGATGAATGCTTAGGATGTTTAGGTGATGGGCGTGTGTCAGGGAGCCTTGATGGATAGATGATTGCTGCATATATGGATGGGCAGGGAGATAGCTAGGTAGATGCAGGAGAAGAAAAGGGCAGTTTCATAGACCACATGGCCCATGCTGGTGAAGGGCTCCTTGTCTCAGAGCATTCCAGCCATCTTCCAGCATCTGCATCAGGATCCAGACCAACAGGCCCTCTAATTCAGCAATCCATTCTGAGGACTAGAAGGGACAAGAACAAAGCCAGACCCGAGACTTGTGAAGCACTTCAGGACACAAACAGGTCAGATTCGGGCCCAGAGCAGAGACGGCTACCCAAGGCAAGCCCAAGGAGAAGATTTAACAGTCCCATGGCCTCATGAACAAGCCAGAGTTGGGGCATTATAAGCAGGGTTAAATTACCAAGAACCAGCATGGCCCCGTGAGCTCTACCAAGCTTGCCTGGTGGGAAAGGTGAAGGTAGCATTTAAATGGGGGCACGGTGGCGTGAGGATGCATTTTAGAGCTGGGCTTGGGTCTTTGCAGTAGGAATGGTGTGAGAATATATGGGTCAATAGGGTCCTGGGTTCAGGTTTAACATCACCGACAGCCTACGTTGATCTGTGGAAGCTTGGCTGCCATTTTTAATGGGCAAGTAAAGGGCTCCTTTGTTTATTCATGCAATGATATTCACAGAATGTCACTGTGCCCTCTGTCCTCCCATCATGCCAAGTCTAGAGACAATGTACCAAGCCCTGTGCTTCCTAGGCACCAGCACAGCATGTACCCAATCGAGCTACCCACAGCTCACCAAATCCCCCCAGGAGTGACAAGACCAAGTGTCCAAAAGTGTCAGGTTCTCCGGTCCCTCCCCAGAGCTAGCTGACCCAATGGCAGCCAAGCCTGGTCCCCTGGAGAGCGGGGAGTCTCCTGCGGTGGTCATGTGTCAGGGTGGTGCTAATCTCTCATCTCCTGTGGCTGGACAAGCATATACAGGACTTGTCCAATGGCAACCCAGGTCCACGACCTCACCGCAGAGAGTGCAGCCAACAGCTGGCCCTCCCTGCCTGTACGACCTTGGGTGGGCTGCATTCCAAAAATGATGTCCCAGGAAGGGGTCATGCTTGAATTCTTTTAAGAGCCTGCTGGCTCCAAGGGTCTCCTGAACACTTCCCCAGTGACAGGCTAACAGAGGACGTCTCAGAGCAAGGGTTTCTGGGACATATAAGCTAGGCCTAAGTTACCACGGCTCACACACACTCTCCATCCAGCTAACCTTTGAAGCCCTCAGGGACAGCAGGGAATGAACTGAAAGGCCCAAGCTGAAGGTAAGGACACTGAGTCCCAGGAGTCTGGGGCTTGCTACAGGCCACGTAAAAACTGGGCTAAGCCAAGGTCAAACCCACAAATCCAAGCTTCCAGGTTAAGTACCCTATCTCAGCCCCAAGCGCCTCCCAGCTGGGTAAGGGTGTGAGGCAGCTGGAGACAGACAGAAGAAGGGTGAAGACACAGGATTCCTTCACCCCTCCCCCACCTCCCAGATCACTCCAGTTCTGTTCCTCCCAGAAAGGTTCTGAGAGGTCCTTACATGGCCCCCAGGGGCCAGGTCACATAAGGCTTTACAAGAGGCTAAATTTAAAACTGCAACCCAGACCTCAGGACAGGGGGAAAAACACTTGGAGGAGGGGGACCATGGGTGAAGCCAGAGCTTCAGGCGCCTGCCCAGGCCCTCTGAGTCACCCAGGGAACACGTCCTAATGCACCCGGTGAGTGGCTTGGCCAGACCACCCGTCACCTGCAGCCCTCTAGTTTCTGCCTGGAGCCATTGTTTCTCATTGGAGGCCAGAAGGAGAGAGAGAGAGACTTCTCCAGACGGCCAGGACTAAGCCTTCCTGCCTAGGAGCATGCTGCTGGTGGCGTGCTGCTGTCTCAAGCACTCTCTCACACAGTAAGGTGGGAGTCAGCCCCGTGTGCACAGACAGGAAATGTCCAGAGCAGGCCCAAGCCCACATCGTGCCTCTGGTCTCCTGGGTCGTTGTACAGGAACACCTCACATGCAGCACACATGGTACAGAAGAAACAGGCCAGCCCATCCCGGCTAACATCTGTGCACAGGGATGGGTGTAAGTATGCATGTATGAAAGAGAGCAGCACATGGCTGCTCACAGAGCGCTAGCCTCAATCGCAACACACCACATACACATACACTTTCACACACAAATACGCAAATACAGGCAGACATGCACACACATACAAACATATACATACACCACACACATACACATACACTCATACACACACATATACACACATATACATATATTCACACACACATACACAAATACATACATGCACATACATATATACATATACTCATGCACAGACACACATACATACACATACACACTATATACACACATATACTCACACACATAGTTACACATACATACATATACACTCATGCACACACATACACAAATATATTTACATACACACATATATACAGACATACATACACACTCACACATACGCTCATATACATACACGCGTGCATATGTACTCTTACACACACACACACACACATCTTGCACTGCTCTGGCATCCTAGAGAGGAAAAGGGCTTTGGTATGTAACGAAGAGTCAAGATACATTTCTGAGTGGGTCAGAACCAGAGACCAAAGGGAGCCACAGGGTCAGACACAAGGTGCAGATTTTAGTGTCCCTGTTCTTCCCACCCCAGGTAACCTCAATGTGCTGCTCACAGAACTTCAGTCCAGGGTTCTGCTGTGCAAACTGTGACCCCATGAAAGCGTGCCCAGGGCCCAGGGGCCCCGGGCTGAGCAGCGGTGTAGCTCACATCCTCCCTGTTGAGGAGGGGACAGCAAAGCACGGGCCAAGGGCTGCGCTGGGCCTCCACGTCCTCATCTATAAAGTGGGCAAAGATGTAAGACAAAACAGACAGCAGGACTGGGCCAGGTACTGGGCTCACATCACACAGTGAAAGCAGGCAAGAACAAACAGAACCAGCTCCTGGGGATAGAGTATACCACTTTGGAGAAACTGAGGCTGAGAGTCAGAGGCTAGCTGGACCCAAGCCGATCTCATAGAGGAGGGTGTGGCAGGAAGCCTCCTGCTTATATTTGACAGCGCCGTCATCACAGCAGGGGCCCCAACAGACACAAGAATGGTAGGAGGTGAGGGCCACCGATGGGTTCTCCCACAAGCTCAGGATGCTACTGATAAAAAGTCATGTCCCAGAGCGGGAAACAGAGGCACAAGCCTCAGTCACCTGCACAGATTCCAGAGCCAAATGCATGACAAGGCTGGGCCTGCAGCCAGTGCTGACACTTCTGAGATCCCCCTGCAGCCGGCAGGGCCCTGTCCCTCTGTCACCAGCTTCCCCAGTGTCCAACTCCAGACAGTGGTGTTTCTCCCCTTCCTGCCGCCCAGATGGCGGCTGTCTCTTTGTCCTGAGGGTGCTTTCCTTTTTTGCTTCGCTTTTCCTGGCTTGCTTGCTTTCTTTTTCTCCCCCAGCCACAATAGGAAGGACTAAGGAGCAATTCCCTAGATGGCAAGAGCGAACAAAAGGGGCTGCTGTCAGCCAGTCCCAGGGCCCTGCCACCCAGAGCTGGGGGGTATGGAAATGAGCTGGTGCATATGCAAATGAGGCTCCTGGTGATTTGCATGGGGCTGCAGGCTGAGGTGGAGGAAGGCAGTGGGAGGCTGTCAGGTTCTGGCAGCCCCTCTGTGGGGACTCTTCTTGGTACTTGGCCTCTGCAGATAACCTCCCTAGGGACAGCCTCTCTGAATGCTGGTCCTCTACAGTATGAAGGATCTGAGCAGCTGCAGGACTTCATCATTCCTATCTGGGTAAATAAATTGAATTTTCTGTTTATTGACTCATTTTGCCAACCATGCCGCTGGTTGGATGTTTTATGAAATGCAGAGAGAAGTTTGGGATGTGATCAGTGTGACCGTGGACTGTGAGAGACACCCAGAGCGGGTGCTGTGGATGGGAAGTATGCAGAGGGATCTCCTCCTGCCCAGGCTGAGGAGGAGGTGTGCACAGAGCACTGGTGAGGGAGTCAGGCTACAACGACCCTCCCAGCAGAGCCTGGCTGGGTGGAGGATGGGTAAGCGGCTGAGAGAGGAAAAATAAATAAGGAAAGAGCTTGAAGGATGACTGGACGGATGGATGCATCGATGCACGGACGCACGGATGCTCCCTTAGCTTGGGTTACTTTTGCTGTGATGAAACACCGCAACCAAAGCAACTTGGGGAGGAAATGGTTTATTTGGCTTATGCTTCCCCACCACTGTTCATCGTCAAAGGCAGTGACAGCAAGAACCTGGAGCAGGAGCTGATGCAGAGCCTGTGGAGGGGTGCAGCTTACTGGCTTGGTCCTCACAGTTTACTTACTTTCTGCTAGAACTCAGGACCGCCGTCCCTGGAAGGTACTGCCCGCAAGGCTGAACCCTCTGAGTTAGGCCCAGGCCCTCTGCTTGAAAATGGGCCTGGCAGTACCAGTCCCCAGGACCTGTCTGCTGGTTCAGCAGAGACAAAAGAGGTGCGCTGGCTTCCTCAGCACCCAACACAGAGCATAAGTGCGTAGGTGGGCTTTCATAAGGTGGGCTTTTCTGTTAGTGCGCTTAGGTCGCGATGCGAGATGCCCAAGGCTCACAGGAACGCAGCTCTCTTTCTCGGTGGATACTTTCCCGCTAGTGCGATAAATACCTGACAAAAGCAACGTAAAGGAGAAAGGGTTTGTTTCAGCTCACAGCTCCAGAGAGATGCAGTCTGTCCTAGCAGGGAAGGCACAGTGGCTGGAACAGGAGGCTGGCTGGTCCCATGAGAGCCACACACACACACAGAGGAATATTGCTGCTCAAATTCCTCCCTCCACTTCTACAGTCCAGGGAATGGCGCCGCCCACAGTGGGCAGGTCTTTCCACCCCAGTTAGGTAACTAGGACAGTCCCCCCAGACATGCCCAGAGGCCCATCTCCCAGGCCATTCTAGATTCTGTTGAACTGGCAGCGAAACGCTGACACCACATGGGTGCACAGCCCTGGTGTGAGATGGAGTTACTCTCCCACAGAGGCCACGCAGTCCCTGTGTTGGCTGCATAAGAGTGTAACATCAGGACACAGCTGCTGCTCAGGCCTCGTTCTGGATGTGTGCTGACATCAACTAAAGTCATCAGAGAGGAGGGAGCCTCAGCTGAGAAAAGGCCTCCATAAGATTGGCCTGTAGGCAAGCCTGTAGGGCGGTTTCTTAATTAGTGATTGATGGGGGAGGGCCCAGCCCACTGTGGGTGGGACCACCCCTCAGCCGGTGGCCCTGGAGATTCTATAAGAAAGCAGGCTGAGCAAGCCATGGGGAGCAATCTAGTAAGCAGCACCCCTCCGTGGCCTCTGCATCAGCTCCTGCCTCCAGGTTCCCACCTCATTTAGGTTGTTGTCCTGACTTCCCCCAACGGTGAACAATGACATGGAAACGTAAGCCAAATAAACCCTATCCTTACCAAGTCGCTTTTGGTCGTGGTGTTCATTGCAACGATAGAAGCCATAACTAAGGCTACCTCTGCAGCTGCCTCTCTCCCCTTGCACAGATACCAACAGGCACCTACACAGATACCTCTGTGAAGCGCAAGCTAACAGAGTTCCAGGTACCAGGACGTCTCACCTAATGAGTTTAAGTCAAAGGGGCATTGGTGCCACACACCCTGCCCCTCATCCGTTCCCTGCCCCCTGCATAGGAATCAGAGAGCCTGGCTGCAGTCTTGTGCTATAAAACCTCCCCAACCTAAAAAAAAGCATTTCTGTTTAAACAGAGCCCACTTCTGTCGTGTGCATCCTGATTCCTCTCCTCAGAGACCCCACCATGCTGTCCGTTCCTAGTATGAGGAGCCTGAACTCATCTCACATACCCTGGCGGACTTTCGCCTCTCTGCATGTTCATGCCATTAATTACCCTACTCCTTAACCGCACCTTAGAGATCCTGATATGCCGAGGATCTTGGCCACTGCTCCTTTACTGTGTCTATATTATCTATATAGACAATCTCAGGAAAAGAGGATTGTTTTTTAACTTGGAAATTCAGTCTATCATGGTGTGTATGTTATGGGAAGGGGTCATGTCTGACAGGAAGCAGAGAGGGCCATAGGAAGCAGCCACACATAATACTGCCTCAAGGGACCCCAAGCCCCACCTCCATTACCTACCTCTTCCAGAAAGGTCCTACAATCTTCACAGGCTCCCAGCACCACCCTCTGGTGTTCAGTCAAAGAAGAAGACCTACAACTCCTAGTGATGTCCAGGGAGAGTGATGCTAAAAGGACCTGAAAGCCACCTTCTCTTCTGTGCACCTCGGTTTTTGCATCTGTGAAACGGGCCTTAGAGAACTAGCGATGATGAGCTGTGTTGAGCAGCCCCTGTAAGCTCAGCCAAGAGGGCTGGTTCTGCTTCCCTGACTCCCACTCCCAGGAAGAGGACCTGCACAAGACAGATTGAAGTTACACACAGAAAAGCAGGCATCCAGACTCCACCCTTCCGCTTCCCAAGACCACCCGCCTGGCTCTCCCTGGAGCCCAGCAAGACACAACACAGGTTAAGGGGATAGACGCCAGAACTGGATAGCCCTGGGAAGGTTTTCCTACAGAACCTTTGTGCCATGCAGGCTAGTCCTGCCCAGCATTAATTCCCAGTGGCCTCAGGGCAATTTAGCCCTTTTTGGTTGGTATACGAGCCAAAATCGCCTCACAGCACCAGCAGCCCTGAGATGTGGCCCATGTTGGCTACCCACCCGTGCCACATGGCCTCTGGAGCCAACCGGGTGCTGGCATTTAAATAACCTGTAGGCATCACATGCCCACACTTAGAGCAAAGGAAGGAGGGACCTGACCCACAGAGTTTATTCCAGGGGAAGTCGTTTTGTAGCTTTGGAATAGGAACCCCCCAAAGTCACCACTTTCTAGGGGGGAGGGGCACTCCCAGGGGATCAAAAGGCTGAGATGTGAGAAGCCTGATTTTCAAGGTTACACAAGGAGAGGCAGATCAGGATCCAGAAGCCCACATTTCCAACAGCCCCTGGTAGGAGATGAGAATATATAGCATCTGTGGTGTGGGCAGATGTAGTTTCATCTCTGCCTCCTTTGTCTCTGCCTCAGAAGGACCTCTTCACCATCGCTTCCATCAGTGAGGGACAGCAGGCCCGCTGGGGCTCAGGACCTACTCCAGTTCTGGTATAATTACTGCCTCCCTAGTGGCTTTCTTGGGGTTTGAGGTCTCCCTGGAACTCCATCACTAAGTGAAGTTCTCAAGCCTATATATTCTATGCAAACGGTCTGGAGCACTGGGAACGCAGAGGGGAAACAAAACAAAACAGTTCATCTCTGGAGCTTAGCATCTTGTCAGTTAGAATTCTTGACTTACATTTCTCTCCCCTTCGCTGCACTTAAAAATTAAATGTAGTATTAATAGCTTACTCTTAATTACCCATCAGTAATATACTGAGGCTCAGAAATTAATGAAGGGAAGGACCCAGCCCAGAATATTTCCTACTCCTCTGGGTGCAAAGGGCTGATGGGAGGGAGAGATTTGCATATGATTTGCATGTGATCTTTGGTGGCCTGGCTGGAAAGGTGTAAGAGAGAAGCCTGGGCTCAAATGTGAAGCCTGCTGTGGACCCAGCCAGCTTCCAGGACTTCCCAGGGAAAGAATGTCTTCCTGGAAGCAGACTGGTACGGTGATCCCGGCACTCAGGACATGGAGGTGAGAGGACATGCAGTTCAGGGTTATCCTTGCTACGGAAGCCTGCTACAGTGTATGAGTCCCTGCCTCAGGACACAGAAACAAAATGAAAGGCTAACATAAATCAGGCAGGGAGCACACACCCGTCACCACGGCGTTCCAGAGGGTAAGGCAGGAGGATAGTGCATTTGAAGTCAGCCTGGGCTACCTCATCTCTAAATGAGTTTCAAAGGAAAGCAGGGCTCCAGCAGTGGGAGGACCCTTGTCCACCATATGCATGAGTTCAATCTTCAGAAGACATGATTTTAAAATGCCCTTTAGAAAACAATCCGCTCTCTCCTCAACAGTCGTAAGATGGCTGTCTGCCCCAGAAGCTTGCACACAGGAATACCTGTGAAAGGAAAACTTGGGTCCACGGAAGCATAAACCATAGCAGTTGCCACGGGGGGGGGGGGGGAAATGAGCTCTGCCCAACTGGTGGGATAGTGAGTAGCCATGGAGCCAAACTCTGGACAGACTTATAGACACTGCTGCGAGAGGAGCCAGTTACATCTGAGTATTATACGGTATTTTTACATGAAATTCTAAAAATAGATCTCTAGAGACAGCAGATTTCCTGGTTGCCAGGATTTGGGGAGTGGGGTTCAGACCAGTAGGGAAGGATTTGGGATTTCTTTCTGAAGTGGAGAAAGTGTTCTAAAATTATTGTGCTGATGTTTGCACGGTTCTTGGATCTGCTAAACCCTGTGGCTCTGTGCTTCGGATGGATGGGTTGTGTGGGGTGTGAGTTACCTCATTAAGCCCATTAGAGAAAAATCATGGGCTATCCAGCATAGCATTAGGTGGTTGCTGGCCCCAACAGATGAAATACCCTGTCCAATGGTGGCCTCATCCTGGAGATTAAGGGGTCTGTGGTGAAACCATCAGGACCTGAGGGGACCTGAGGCTAGTGGCACTCCTGTGTCACCCTGGGCACATATCTTTATGACTGTGAGTTCCCATAGTGCCCCAGAAGGTGGGGCCAGTGTGATGTGAGGGAAAAGAAGAAATCTCAAGTATACCTGGCCGGACTCAAATGCTGAGGAAGCTGGGGTCATCTGGGTCCTCTTCTGTGGTGACAGTAAGGTCACTGGAGGAAGGGTGGAGCTGGACAGGGCCAGCCAGGTTCCCATTGTCCCACTTGGACATAGTGACATGACACAGGGCAGACACCCACCCCAGCCTGGCTCCCACTGCCCTCCCCCATGGTGGCAGGACACAGGACAGACTTATGAGGACTATTCTCTGTGGCAAGGGCAGGCATCACCAACCCTCCCTCAGGATCAGGGCTTAGGGCTGGGGCTAGCTGCTCATGGGTGGATGCTGGCCGCCCAGCTGAGTACAGAGTGGTCCTTCCTGAGCTCGGCTAGCTCAGTCGATAGACCATGGAACTCTTAATCCCAGGGTTGTGGGTTCATGCTCCAAGTTGGGCGCCACTAGAGGTCTGTCTGCCTCCAAGTTTCACCTCTCCAACTTGCCATGTCTCCACAGTCATGGCTGCTGTTGCTGCTCTGTGAGAGCTGAGCCAGCCAGCAGCAGCAGGGAGCAACACTTGTGTAGCCCTGATGGTAGGAGGTAGCAGCAGCTGCTTTTGCTGTGTTAAGTTCACTCCCTTTGTGTCACTTGTCTCGCGTTCTGCCAGCACTAGGCTGTCTTTTGCTTGTGGACGGGTTTAGGAGTCACTCCTAAGGCTGGAGAGATGGCTCAGAGGTTAAGAGCACTGGCTGCTCTTCCCAAGGTCCTGATTTCAATTCCCAGCAACCACAAGGTGGCTCACAACCATCTAAGATGATATCTGGTGCCCTCTTCTGGCTAAGGGGTGTACATGCAGGCAGAACACTGTATACATAATAAATAAAGACAGACAGACAGACAGAGAAATAAATGAAAGAGTCTCTCCTAAAGAGACAGTAATTGACCTGGAAATTTTTAGGTTTTAAGTTTTGGTTGTCTCCCTTATTCCCCCCCCCAAACTATGATAAAGTATGATTTAAAGGGTGTGGATACATAAAATTAGTTGGGTGCCATTTGTTATTGTCAATAAAATGCTGTTGTGCTAAATAATGTTATTTATTATTTGCCCTATGATTATCTCAGTGGTATTACTTCCATTATCATACTTGGGGCTGAGCAGATATTTCACCTACACTGTCTCAATAACCTCACCACCCACCCCCAAGCACCCATCCAATGCCATCCGCCTTAACCATTTCTGTCTGGACTAGCTTCCATCCATAATCCCAAGCTACTTGCTTATATTTTTCATCTTGGTGTTTTCTCCAACCATGTCATCCTTGGAGTCCTTCCTCTGGCCCGCATGGTTCTTTCTCCATGCTAACCCATCAATTGTGGTGTTCTCCTGCCTTCTCTCTTCCTGTCTGTCTGTTTCTGTGACTCAACTCTTCCCAAAGCTAGGGAACCTTAGCCATGCCTACCCCATTCTGCCCTGCCCAGGTTTTAGGCCTTTAATCAACCAATCAGGTATAATGTCTTAGGCAGGTTTACTCAACAAGGACAGGTGTATCCAGGCAGTCATCAGATCTTGGGGGCCAGTAATTAGCATCAAAATACAAGCATCAGACCAACCCCCAACACTGGTCAAAGCCTGAGCATGGATGGGACTGTGGCTGTCACCATCTGCTGTAGTTTCACATTAAGTAAGGGTTTGTCTGCTGAAACTCAGTCGCCACATCATAGTATTAAGGAGTGGCCAAAGCCAGTGTAAGGGACTTCAGCTGGTACTGCAGCACTTGGGAGGCTAAGGCAGGAGGATCACATGCTTGACCCTCATAGGATCACATAGCAGAGTTCTAGGGCAACCCGGGCTAGATATCCAGACAGATACTGTCTCCACAAAGAAGAGAAGGGGAGGGGAGGGGTGTGGAGAGAAGGGGGGGTGAGAGAGGAGCACAGGGGTGGAACCTTTGGGGGCGGGTCCATCTGGAGGTCACCGGTTCTAGGTGCTCTACTCTTGAACAGGGATGACCCGCCTGGTACCCCGGTTTGAGAGACTGTATTGTAGCCTGACCCTGGACTCTGCCTTGGCTTTGTTTGCCCTGAGACCCCCTCCTCAGCTCACCGATGCTCCTGCCACAATGCCCTCCACCGAGCCGTCACTCACACCTACGGCAAACCCTCACCTGAGCAACACACCTGGACTTACAGCCTCTTGCCCCGACAGTTTCCTTGTACCCTTCTTTCTTAGATAGTCACCCAGAATCCAGGGTGTTCTCATGGCGACAGAAACCAGGCTGCTGCACTTGCCTCGGCAACTGCCCAATCTTACCTTCATCCGGGAATACACAAAGCCTGGAGGTCACCAAAACATGCCTGTTCCTCAACCCTCCTGGCCAGGCTCATTAACTCTTTAGAGTTCTGCCCTATCTATCTTTTAATTGATCTTACAGGATTTCCCCCTGGCTTTATCAAAGTTTCCCATACTTACAGAAGATAACTGGCTTCACGTTGCAATTCATCATATATCCTAGAGAGGCCCTGCACAGTTGCATCTCATGTACTCTTGGGCGAGAGGGCAGCCTACATGCTGCAGGCTGAGCTTGGGACAGAAGTGTTTCTGGTTAGGTTTTCTCTTTCTCTTTCTTTCTTTCTTTCTTTCTTTCTTTCTTTCTTTCTTTCTTTCTTTTCTTTTCTTTTCTTTTTTTTTTTTCTCCTTCAGAATTCGGAATATTCGTTACAACAGTAATTTTCTACCATAAATTCTGGGGCGGTCCATGATGTGAGGTCAGGTTAAAGTTTTCCAGTGGTGGCATCATGTGATACTCCAAATATCCCTGATCTGGGAAGGTTTGGAATCCAGGTGTTCATGTTAACACAATGCCCGGCCTGCGTGCAGGAAAAACAGACTGATACAGGCAACCCCAGAGCCCAGCGTCGGGGACAAACCAGAGGATTTTAGATTTGTTCTTTCCATATGTTCTTGAGAAAATGTGAGAGGCAGATGTAATTTCTTTTCTTTCTTTCTTTTTTTTTTTTTTTTAAGTTTTTTGAGACAGGGTTTCTCTGAGTAGCCCTTCTAGCCTGTTTTGCAGACCAGGCTGGCCTTGAACTCAGAGATCCACCTGCCTCTGTCCCCTAAATGCTGGAATTAAAGGTGTGAGTCACCACTGCCCAGCTTTTTAGTGTGTGTGTGTGTGTGTGTGTGTGTGTGTGTGTGTGTGGAGAGGAGAACTTCTGAGAGTCAGTTCTCTCATTTTACTATGTTGATTCCAGGAATTGAACTCTGGTTGTCAGGCTGGGCAGCAAGCACCCTACCCACGGAGCCATCTCGCCTGCCCCAAGCTGTTGAATTTCTAGCCATGCAGTAATCTTCAGAGGCCTGTGTTCATATGTAATCTTGTGATGCTCTCCTTTTCTTTGGTCTGCTTCTTGGTCCCTCTCCAAGGACCTCTCTGCATGCCAGGCCTCATCTCCACCTTCACCCTGGCCACAGTGCTCTTGGAAGTCCTGTGTGCAGGGAGCTGCCTAGACACTGCGGGCACCCACGTGGAGGCAACCCCAAACCATCACAAATATTCCCAGTGGTTACACGAGTGTGCATACCTCACATAACTCCCTCTCCCCAGAGGCAGGCCCCACAAGGACTCTATTAATCTTTGCCACCCTCTACGGCTGGTGCCTCAGGCTGGCCAGAGAGGGAGGGAACGCTGCCCACAGATCACTGGAGTCCTTAATGATCACATCAAGTGGCTGGCCATTTATTAGTCTCCTTAGTGGCCAAAAAATTTTTAAAAAATTGAAATATAAAAAGAGTTGAGAATCTTGAGCGCTTGGTGAGGGGACAGTGATTTTATTTTATTTTATTTTATTTTTTATTTTTTATTTTTTTAATGCCTCAGATGTTGAGGGGTATGTGGCCCGGTAGCAATCCCAGTGGGAGAAGCAGGAGGCTCTGAGCTAAGCCCAACTCAGGCTGCAGCCCATCCTTGCCCAGGGCCATGAAGCTTCTCCTTTTGCATGTGTATTAACAGAGCCACAGGATTCCTTCAAACTGTCTCAGACTCTTTTGTGGAGACAAATGAGTGGGCAGAAGAGGTGTGCCCACACAGGGCAGAAGAGGAGAGGAGAGGCACCTGGGTGTTCACTCCCCCAAACTCATTTTTCTCATCCACAAGATGGGCCAGATCAGAGCCAGCCTTGGGGATAAAGGACACTGTGGCCATTGCTGCCTTGAAACTCTTAATTTTATCTATCCTTGAGTTTTGGTGCTGTGAGAGCCAAGGGAACACAGCTGATATACCCAAGACAAAGAGGGACAAATGGAAAAGGTTTCTTCTCTCTATCTCTATCTCTCTCTCTATCTCTCTCTCTCTCTCTCACAGACACCTTCTGAGCACTGAAATCACAGACATGTGCCATCACACCAGCTTCCATTCATTTTCTGGCCACTGTTTTACTCTAACTTTACTGGGCTCAGAAATCTTCAGTTGCCACAGTGTACAACACGCCACCTCAGGCCTTAGGAGACATCTGGCCACAGATCACAGATCATCTAGCCTTTCCTTTTGGGGTGCTGGGCCCCATCAGACTGTGCACTGGGCTGTGGTCCCCTGCTCCCCAGGCACACAGGCTCCCTTCTCTCACCTAGATCTGGCTCTGGACAGGACCTCACCACTTCCCCTCCCTGGATTGCCTGCCTCCCTAACCCCTCTCCTGTCACAGGTGCAAGGGGTGGCTCCCCAGGGTACCCAGCCTTGATCTCTGCATCACTGGCAGATGGTCTCCCCATGCTGCATGGCACCACAGGCCTGTACACAGCGTGTAAGCCACGCTCTTCAGGGAGCATTGGGTGTGCCATGGCTATGCCATTCCATTCTCACCAGAACCCTAGGACATAAGCCTTGTGAAAATCTGTATCCTATGTGCAGGAAACAGCCACAGAGCAGTTCATTCGCTTGCTCAAGGTCACACAGCATGCAGCAGACCCCAACAGACCGGCTACAGCACTAGGCCTAGAACATGGCCAAGCCTTCCCCTGGGAAACCTTCCCCAGGACTCATCCACCCTGGCACCATACCCACACCTGCCAAGTCAAAGCCAAAGGGAGTCTCTTTCTAGCTGTGTGGTTCTGGATCAGTCACCTCCCCTCTCCAGGCTTGCATTTCCTGTGGAGGCTAACTCAGGCCAACGCAGGGAGCAGAGCTAGGCTTCAGATCCACTGAGCGGCCACTGCTGCTTAGAGAAAGACAAGGGAGTCCTGCACGGGTCCATGACTAAGCCCATCTGTTTCCACATCCATCACTGTGGGGAGGGGACAAGTGTCCAGTCCCTGAGCTCCAGGCCAGTGTGACAGCTCTCTCACAAAGGCCAGTGCCCAGCAGGACAGAGCAGCTCGCAAGCCTCCTGCGCCCAAGACCTCCTCACCCCAGGACCACAGGCTTCTGCCCACGCCCTTCCTTCCTAGGCAGGAACTGCCAGGAGGGGCTGGTCTGGTCCCAGCTCACCCCAGCTGTGACCTTGAACAAAGTCTTTGTGTGGCCAGAAGCAGACACCATTGTCCCCGTGACCCTGGCGGCCAATGTTGGAAGCTGCCCACCAAAACCGGGAGGTGGTGTTGATGTCAGATCCACTTTATCTGGTAAACTGAGGCACAGAGTGGACCAACCTAAGATCACACAGACCTGCATGGTGGCTGCCCGTGTCTAGCATGTGTGCACAGTAGGCATCCAGGGCACCCAGGGATCTCCCCTCCAGGCTTCAGTGAACAGTGCACGCTCAAAGAGCCACATGTTCCTCTGCCAAGGCCTGCCGGGAACTCCAGCGACATGCATAGAAAGACAAATAAGTGCCTGCCACCTGCCCTCACCCTCAGGCACACCATACGGGTATGCCTGAGGGTGAGGCACGCCCATGGCCGAGCACCTGGCCTCTGGGAGGCTGCCTTCCCCTCACTCATGCTTACGGCTTGCACAGTGGACCACACAGATGCTGTGGCTTAAACCCACCCCCATCCACCAGGCTGACAGATGACTCCCTCCAAATGAGGAAACTGAGGCTCAGAGAACGGGAAGCTGTGCACCCCAAGTCAGGAAACACGTCCAGGGCTCAGCAGAGGATGTGGGTGTCCATAGGGCATAGGTGCTTCCTGCCCAGAGCCAGAGGTGGGGGCAGGGCCAGCCAGAGGGGAGGGCTAACTCTTTCCTGCCCAGGGCCTCCCCTTCCACTCTCTCCCTTCCCCCTCCCAGGCTGCCAGACAAAGCATCCTTTATCAAGACTGTGGCTGCGTTCTTCGGTGACACATGGGGACAAAGGAGGGGACCAGGAGTGACAGGAAAGCCCTGCTGTCCCACAGTGGTCTGCAGTCTTCCCACGCCCCACCCGCCTCACAGGCCTCCCTGGGGCCTTGCAGCCTCCCTCCCCCCAGGGCTCTGGAGGGTCTCCCAGGGCAGAGCAGTCTCCTGCAACCAGAGCGTGATAAGGCTATCTGCCGCCTCCCAGCTCCGTCTTTCTGCCCGTAAAGCCGACGGGTGTTTGAAAGGCCTCTATGCCAAGCACTCTGAGAGGGCAGCAGGCGGGGAAGTTGGTACTGCTGTGTTTCGTTTCAAGCCCTTCCTGCAATTCTCTGGTCCCCAGAGGTTTGCCCAGACTGTTTCATTGGCCAGGACCGTTCCTCCCTATCTCTCTCCAACAAGTGTCACCATCCTCCACTCCTCCAGGCAGCCCACCCTGACTGCAGGGTAGCCGCAGTCCTGGGTGATTGGTTAACCTCATGAGAACACTTCTGCTATGTACCTCCTCACAGCCCACAGTCCCTTAACTGTCCCTATGCATTGACACAGTCACTCACCCTTAAGGGTAAAAGCTTGTTCCCTCTCCTCAGACCTGGGAAAGGCCTAGCCAAATTCAGACCATGCTTTTGAGATGAGTGGGTGGATGAACACGTAATGGATGAATAGAAGGATAGAGCTTGGGTAGGTGGATGGCTAGATGGGTGGACAATTAAACAACGAATTAGTGGATGAGTGGATGGGTAGATAGATGGATTACAAGTGGGTGGATGGATGGATGGATGGATTCTGGTTGGTAATTGGGTGGTAGGTGAGTGGATGGATGAGTAAATAGAGAGATAGGTTGGTAGAGGGATGGAGGATGGGTGAATGGATGAATGGGTAGATGGATGGATGAGGGGATGGATGGATAGATGGTGCATTGATGAAGGATGGATGAATAGGCAGCTGAATGAATGGATAGGTATATGGGCAGATGGATGAATGATGGAGGGATAATCAATTGATGGATAAATAGGTAAGTGGACAGATGGATGGAATAACAAATGAATGTGTGTGAGACAGTTTCTATATTTGCTAGGCCAAAAAAAAAAGGAAGGGAAAGAGGGCAGGAGGTGTTCTGGGAAGTGAGGGGAGGTGTTCTCCCAGGCCACAGAGTAGCCAGGAGAAGAAGAAGGGGTAAACACTCCACAAACCCATGGCTGCACCGCTAACCCCACCCTTCTCCATTTGTGCTTCCCCTCAGAGACTGGACTATGGGGACCGTATAAGGCTTCAGAGTTTCCACAATAAGAATGCTGGGTTGGGAAAGATATCTCAACAGTTGAGAGCATCAATTGCTCTTACAGAGGAGTTGGCCATCCCACAAACTCTACCCTTCATAGGCTCCATGGTGCAGATCTCTCAGCAGGCAAAAACCAGGCTGTCTCTATGACAGCCTCAACAGGATCTGCAGTCTGGCATCCCCTCATCTCTTATTTACACATTCGTTCACCTACCAGGTGTGTTGAAAGCATTACAGGAGTTCCTCAGGTCAGCACAGCTGGAGGAACCGATGTGCAGATGACTCCCGACCAGAGAAGGACTCCTGGGCCGGTGCTTTCCTCTTCCCAGTTCCCATCCAGATGGGGCAGAAGCCAGGTAACAGGTACTAAGATGAGGAGGGGGAAAGCGTCTCTTCACTCAGGGGGTGGGGGAAGCTCCTGGCTGCCCTCCAAAGCCGGCTTTGTCCATTCCACACCCCTGAATAGATAAGGAAGCTGGAGCGTGGTTGGCCAAGACTGGAGCCAAGCCAGGTCTGTTCAAGTCCAGAGCCTGTTGTTGAGCGAGATAGAGCCAGGGCACTGGGAGTGGCAACAGCTGGCTTGTAACTCTGAAAGGAGAGATGGGTGGGAGCCAGGGAGCATCCTCCCTGTGTGGAAATCTTATCCACAGACCATGCAAGAGCCACCTCACTGGGAGAGTCCAGGACTCTTCCCCAAGCTCCAACAGACCTGTGCCTACACCTGAGCACCCAGGCCCTTTGCCAGCCCCAGCTCAGAGGGTCTTTGTTGCTTTAGCTGGGATGGGTAGCTCCAGGGAGTCCTGTGGTAGCCTTCCAAGCTGGACAGAAAAGGCTGTCTCTCAAAACAAACAAACGACTTCCGGGGCAGAGGGCAAGAATGAGGTTCCAGCCGGGCCTTTGGGCTGCACGCGGCCCATTCAGCCAGCTCCGCCTGGCTGTGTGAAGATGGCAGAGAATCAATCACAAGCCCTGTGTGTTTGCAGAAGGGTGCGTGTGGCTGGGAGGTGCCTGGGGACACGTGTCTACTGCTTGGGTTCCCGGGCAGCTGGACCCTGAAGCTTTGATACGGAAACGAAATTCCAGGCCAAAACATGAAGGGTGACATCTGTGGCCACGTTGTCCAAGGCTGCATTCAGAGCTCTGTAGTTTCTTTGTGGGTCTTTTAGATAATTATAGGGGAGTCAGTGAGCTTGTAAGGCCTGTGGGTAGAGAGGGAAAAGCTTGAAGAGATTAAGGTGGGCTCCTTGCAGCTGGCCATTCATGTTGCTGGAACATTCTGTTCAGCCAGGGAAGGCTCATGCTCCCAGCCACACACCTGCAGATCCACAGCACCTGAGGCCTCATGAGCACTCAGTGAATACAAGGCGACATCTTTTGGCGCCGTCCCTCTCACCCAGGCCTGCCGGTTGGTCCATCTGCAGAGGGTGCAAGGCCCATCCCGCAGCGTCTTCTGTGCTCACCTGTGCTCTCTGGAAGCCAGCTTGCTGGGGAAGTTGCCCCTGCCTGTCCCCATACAGGTCAATTTGAGGACGGCTGGAGAGCTCACAACCAGCAGCCAGCAGTTATCGTAAATGCAGATGGAAATGCACCAGTTCCCCACTGTTCCCAAATCCGCATTAATCCAGTTCATCTGCTCAGGGTCAACTCAACCAACTAAACGCACTTGCCGCTCTCCCCAAAGGGTGAGAGGTTGAGAGAGGAAATGCCCCACCCATCACCAGCTGAGGGGTTTCTCAGCAGAGGCCTCCCTAGGGCCCCCAAATCTCTGTGGTGTCCCGCTCTGCTTGTTCAAAACTCCTCTGGCCTCTGGGAAAGTTGCCCCGTGTTGAGCTCATCTCTTTCTGGTAAAAACACCATGACAAAAAACAACTGAGGGGAGAAAGGGTTTATTTCAACTCCCACTTCCAGGTTCTAGCCCACCGTCATGGGGAAGTCAAGGGAGCAGCTGGTCATGCTGCATTTGTGATCAAGAAGCAGAGCCATTAACGGGTGCACGCCCAAGTCAATAAAGCATGCGTGCTCGGCTCCCTCTCTCCACCCAGACACCTCAGGACCTCCTGCCTCCCACACTCAGCACGGACCATCCTGTGTCCATTAACCCGATTAAGAAAATCCCTTCCAGGCTTGCCAGCAGAGCAGTCTAATCTCGGCACCTCCTTCCTGAGGTGCCCCATCCAGGTGATTTTACACTGGGTCAAGCTGACAACCAAGCTTAACCATCCTATCATGCCAACTCCAGACCCACTGTGTGACTCTCCCACAACACACAGCGTTATCCAGAGCGCTCATGATCTGCCGGCGTGGGACGTGCCGCACTGCCGGGTTCATGGGGAGGTGGCGTTTCAAGGAATTTCTGAAGGCATTTGGATACTCTAGGACTTTCTCCTTCCATACCTGTCCTCCATGCGAGGACCTATCCCAGGACTGTCCAGCAGTAGAGAAAGAAATGAAACCCGGCCCCTTTGATAGGGCTGGGGTGATGGCTCAGCACGTTAAACGTGGGCCTTCAAGTCTGATGAGCTGAGTTTGATCTGAGTTTGAATCCCAGAAGCCACATGAAAGCCAGATGCAGAAGTGAATTGTCTGTCACCCCCTGGAAGGTGAGAGGCTGAGAAAGAGACTTCTAGAAGCTCAGGGGCCAGCCCAAGAGAAGAGGTGTGTGCTGCAGGTGGCGGAGCTGGAGGGACGACGACGAGGCTGCCCAAGTCCACTGAAGCCCAGGTGATGGTGCCCCACACTCCAGATGCTTGATATGGAGCTGCAGGGCTTGGTCGGAACTTTCCTCTCCTTCCATTCCTCCCTTTCGGGGTGGGAGTGAATACTCCACACCACTGCATGTTGGAGGCATGTAAAACCTGTAATTTTTAATGATACATGTCATAGCCAAGCCAAGCGCTAACTTTTGTGAGAACAGCTGCTGCCTTCATTATATCAGCTCATGGTTGTGTGAGACCATCATGACTGATGAAAGGTTCCCTTAGAGGAGAGCCTGGGGTGGTCATTGGAGGATCCTCACCTGAGAGTCCATCCAAACATGCTCCGTGCCATTGTGTGCAATTCTGCCAGTGTTCCTGGTAGTTTAATTGCCCTGGGTTCTGGATGGATGGATGGATGGATGGATGGATGGATGGATGGATAAGGTGGATGGATGGATGGATGGATGAATGGATGGATGGATGGATAAGGTGGATGGATGGATGGATGGATGGATGAATGGATGGATGAATGGGTGGATAGGTTGGTGGTTGGATGGATGGGTGGGTATATAGATGAGTGGGTGGATGGATGGATGGATGAATGGGTGGGTAGGTGGATGGATGGATGGATGGATGGATGAGTGAATGGTAGATGGGTGGATGAGTGGGTGGATGGATTGGGGCAACGACAAGCAGTATGTGGGGCTCTGCACCAAAGGAAACCCATGCACAAAAAGGTACTATTCTAGGGATCTATTAGGTCCTTCCTTCTACAGGGCATCCTACCGCAACACTGAGGGTCAAAGCTTTAGTCCCTGTTGAACCTTTGAGAATTAGCCAAATCACACACTCTTCATTCACGCTGCTCCCATGAAGGCTGCTTGTTGCAGGAAGCCAAGACCGCTGTGAGGTTTGTCCTTACAGGAACTGCCTGAGGGCCACGTGCACACTCGCTGTTCCTCCCGCCTCCAGGTCCTACCCCTCCACCGACTGTACTTCCCAAGGTGACGTTCACTCAGATGGTTGGGCTGTGGCTGTGAAAGCCAGTCTATGCAGCTGTAGCCATGTTCAGATGAAGTAGGGAGTGAGGGCATCATTTCCACCGAAGGAGGCAAACTAACGTGGCAGCACACGCTTGTGAGCCCAGCACTCAGAGACCAAAGCACAGGGCCACATCCCAGGGACCCCTTCATCTCAGGCCACTGTGCTCCAGGACAGTAAAGAGATGCTTGTCTGTGGTCCTGTGGTCCCTCTTTCAGCGTCTCAGGAGAGCAACTCTCCCAACTGCCATTGCCAGCTCTACCCTCTAGTCCAGATGGGGGCAAGAGGGCAAGTTCCCTGTTGTCCCTGTACTTGACCTTTTATACTGTCTGGTCCCTGGGGTCACATGGTGCATGTGTCCTGGAGAAGATTTATCCCACAGCAGTGTGCAGTGCCGGCTGATTTCCAGTGATTTAGTCTCAGAGCCCCATCTGACAGAGGGGGCACCAGCCCAGGAGCCTCTATCGTATATCAAAAAGCAAATTGTGAAGACATCCTTGTGAACGCAGTGGGAGCTGGGGGGGGGGGGGGGAGAACCTGCCATCGCCATAAACTCGGCAATGTGGCGGCGTCAGGCATGCCATCTGCCATACTCCCCATCCAGATGCCTGCAGAGGCTGGTGGGAGACTCCACTCTTTTGGAGCTCTGGCCACACCCTTTCTCCCTCTCTTCTTGGTGACCAGAGGAGCAAGAGAGTCCAGACAAGAGCTGGGAGGTGGCTGAAGGTAGATCTGAGTTTTTATAGAGGAGATGCAGGCCACACCCTGCTAAGGGCAGAACCTGGATGTATTTCCAAGTGAGTGCGGGCCATCGTGTGCGTCAAATGAGAGTGCCCTTTAACTCTCCTACACTGCAGGGAAACTGAAGTGGCAGAGCCAATCAAGTTATAGCACGCCTCGCTTCTACCCCGCCCCCCACCCCAGTGGTGTTTTCAGAATGTCAAGGCTTGCAAGCAACAGGCCTTAAAAAAAAAAAAATGAGTTTCACACATGTGGAAAATTATTGAGAGTACAACTTCAGGCATGGCTGAATCCAGAGTCCCACCAGAACTGCCTGTGTGTTTGAAGTCGACGTTCCTCTTGTGTGCCTTTGTACTGGGGGTGGCAAGGTGTTTCCTGCAGCTGACGTTCTGTGGTTAGCAGATCCAGCAAGAGAGACACGGTACTTTCAGCGTGTGCTAACCTCAGAACACTAACTAGCAGAGATGCGTCGTGCTGCCTCCGTGGCTAATGAATTCCCTAGCCCTGGGGGCAAGCAAGCAGCCTGGTAGGGGCACGAGAGGATCCAGGTCTCCCACCCGCACTTGCTTGCTAGAGTCTGGACTTCACCACCCCTGAAGTAGCTGGTGTGTTGACTAGCGTGTCTTAAGAGCTTAGCACGATGCATGCACCATAAGCACTCAAGACAACCCTGGCAGCTGTTTTAGCCCGTTCTTTGCTGCTTTTACAGAGTACTTGAGATGGGTAGGTTTACTCTGCCCAGAGCCAGGTGCCAGCATTGTCTCAGCTTCTGGGAAGAGCCTGGTCCTGCTTCAACTCAGAGCTGGGCATGCTCAGAAGTGAGGGAAAGGGCTGGATTCCCACGTTGGCAAACTTTTCGCAAGAGGGGCGTCAGTTCGGCTCTGAGTGCCACCTCCATGACCCACGTGCCTCCCGTGTATATAGTTGCATCCACAAGCACAGCTTGGCCATCTCCACCTGTAGCCACAGCCTCTAGGCCAGAAGAGCACCCCTAGGGAGCTGCAGCAGCTACAGAGTAGGCACACCACACTTCTGGAATCTGGATCCCAAGCTGGTGTTGTCCTGCCCGGGACACACAGAAGGTGGCACCCAGTGGGCTCCCATCTGCGGCACCAATAGCCGCAAAGCCTTTCTTTCAGCATTTTCTGTGAAGATGGCTGAAGGCCAGGCTGCCCTTCACTTTGTGAAGGAAGGTGGCTGAAGACGGGGATGCCAGGATGTGGCTGGGTCTTGGGAATCGGTGTTTTGAGGGCAGAAAAGGGAAAGCGGGCCCAGCGCGGGCCCTCCACTTCAGCCAGCATTCCATGGCATTCCAGTCAAAAGCCAGCCAGGCAGCTGTTCTCAATGAGGGAAAAGGAGCACATAGAATTCTGGAAAACTATTGACTGTGCATGAGCACAACCTGCTCAGCGATTTGATCGTTCCGTATTGCTCTCCAGAGATCTCGGGTAATTCCACCCCACCCCACCCCCACCTCTCCAAAATGTGAGCCTCATGCTCAATTTTCAGCCATTTGTGTTTGGAATGGTGATCATAGATCTGTCATGCATGAAGTAGGGGCAGGCCTTGGAGCCCTTGGCAGTGAGGGCCTCAGAGCCTAGGGGTTTCCCGAAACTCGGGGACCCCAGAGGACAGTAATGAGCCCCAGGAACCCGTGTCAGAGCATGACCCTGTGGTACTGTCCCCAGCTCCCAGGTCACCTCAGAACTAAGCATATCCCCCCCTCACCCTCACCCACTGCAGGAACGGGAAATGGTGCTGATCACTCCCAGATCAGAACTGGGGGGGGGGGAATCAGACAGAGTGCAGGCGGGGGGACCCTGCGCATCCTCCTCAGGAGGCCAAGGGCACCCAGGACGGAGAAATTAAAAAGGAGGAGGAGGGGAGGCCCAGCATATTAACCTCCTTAATCTTTCATTTCTGACATAGATTGTGGGCCTTCATTTCAAAGAATTTCCAGCTAATGTCTGGAGGGCAGAAAAATCTATTTCCCAATACACTGCTGCAGCTTTTGCCCCAAACGACCGCCCTTCCTGCTACAATCAGCTGCTCATTGATTTCTCTCTCTCTTTCTCTCTCTCTCTCTTTCTCTCTCTCTCCCCTCACAGTGCTAACACATCATCCCCCAAATATATCAATACAAACAACATCTTTGAAGGAAATACCAGCATCTCAGGCTGCCTCTTTGTTAACCCTGAAGCTGCTGGCTAGAGAGAGATAGATGGGAGGAGGCTTTCCTAGAGACCCCACCTTAGGTTTTCCTCTCTCCCCCTTCTGCAAGTGACAAGCTTTCAATGCCGCCAATGCTGGGCTCTTCAACCTCCATATATCAGAACACCTTGGGGTTAGGGCCCACAGGGTTAGTTAAATGTGAATTAACTTGAGACAAAATGAAAAATTCTATTCCTCAATCAAAAACAAACAAACAAACAAAAAAAAAAACCGCACTTCAATATTCAATGGCTGTGTGTGATTTGTGGTGAGACTGGTCAGCAAAGCCTTAGAGCAGCCTCATGGTTACGGAATGTTTTAGTGGACAGGGCTCCATTTGAATGGAGGTCGACACTGTTTTCACCAAAGAGTCAAGTCGGCACTTCCTCCCTTGTGCTACCCTCATCCCTGCACAAGAGCAAGATATTTTGGCTTTTTGGACCATTCTCCATTAAACTATTATCTCTTGACATCATAGGCAAAGAGACTATTTGTCCTATATACAAAATGGACCACTCCTGTTTCAATAAAACTTTATCGACAAAAGCAGACAGTGCGTCAGATTTGGTTCCCCCACTTTAGAAATTCCCTGAAAGGACCTCAGGAGGTTCAAGCTGGTTAGGGTGCTTAGGCTCCCTTGCAGGAGTTCTCTGGGCTAGAGGCTGTTTTTGTTTTGACACCTCAGTCTGTAGCCTTAGCTGTCCTGAAGCACTTTATAAGGCCAGGCTGGCCTCCCACACAGACCTCCACCTGCCTCTGCCCCCTAAGAACTGAGATTAAAGGAGTGTGCCACCAAGCCTGGATCTTTCTCGAGCCATGGTTCTTTCCTGAGGTTTGCCAACTCCTGTTCCAGAAACTCCATCAAAGGCTCTGAGGAGGTTAGAGATGCCCTGGCGTGTAGAGACCTCCCCATCTGGCCCTGTGTCTCTCACCCCATTAGTCTGTCCCCCAAAAGAAGATTTATTAGAATGTAGGACCAGCTCAGAAGAGGCCTTGAAAGGCCAAGATCCTGTGTGGTACCTCAAAACATCCTCATCCTGTGAGAGCACAGCAGGGCTTTGGAGCCTGGGGGCGGGGAGGCAGGGCTGCTGAGAGCCTCTCTCCAGAGGAGTGTTGGGAGTCTCCCCGACTCAGCCGCTTCTCCCAGTCTTGCATTATTTGTGATTTCTGGGGTTGAAAGTGTAACCGCAGCAAGAGAGAGATCAAATCTGTCCATTTCTAACTTGCAGGCACGTGCTGGAGTCTGGGTAGACATCTCAGTCAGCAGAGTGTTCGCCGCACTAGCATGAGGACATGGTTTAATACCCAGCACCCATGTATAAGCGCCGGGTGTGGCAGTGCACACTCGTAACCCCAGCCCTGGAGAGACGGAGACAGGACGACGCCTAGAGGTCGCTGGCCAGTCAGCCTGGCCTGATTGGTGATCAACAGGTTCCCGGTGAGAGCTTCTATCTCAAAACACAAGATGGAAAATACCCAAGGTTGACTTCTGGCCTTCACATTGGTGCAAACACAACACACACACACACACACACACTAAGGTGAGTTGGTGAGCAGAGCACCTGGGAGAAGGGACTAATGAGGTGAGAAGACACAAGACCAGGCAGGGATGTCACTACACACCGCTGGGCCGCCCACCAGCTCCGAGCCTTTGATAGAGTTTTTGGTGCAGGAGTTGGCAAACAGAAGCCCATGGCTGAATCCAGCAGGCTATGTTTGCAAACAGAGTCTTACTGGAGCACAGGCAGGCCCCTTAGTTGCACACACTCCTGGCACCGTGGGAGGAGAGAAGTTTTGCTCTGCCTTGCCACAGGTTGTAACTTCTGGCTCTTTGTCCTAGACTAAATCAGCCTGATGGAAGCTGCAGAAGGGAGAGGTGGAAGCCCAGGCAGGGGCTGGGAACCGTTGGCCAGGGTCAAAGCTCATCTCTGGCTGTGTGACCCTAGGAAAGTTGCTGCACTTCTGTGTACCTGGGCTATGTACTCTGTAAAATGGGGGTGATGATAGGACCCAACTCATGGGTTGTTACAAGAATAAAAGGGGACATGAATCTTCAAAGCATCTTGCTTTGGGTTTTTTTTTTCCTTTTCCCATCTCATGTGTGTGCCATGTGTGCCTGTGTGCATACATGCTTGCATGTGTGGGGTGTGAGTGCACACGGAGGCTGGGGGTTGCTGTCGGGAACCATTCTGACACTCTTCCACCTTATTCGTTGAGGCAGAGCCTCTCAGCCAAACCAAAAGTTGTTTACATGACTAGTCTTGCTGGTCAGCTTGCTCCGAGGGTTCTGTCTCTGTCATTCATGGCTGGGATGACGGGTAGGCTACCAGGCCCACTAGCATCAAAGGAGGCTCTCTCTCTCTCTCTCTCCCTCTCTCTCTCTCTCTCTCTCTCTCTCTCTCTCTCTCTCTCTCTCTCTCTGTGTGTGTGTGTGTGTGTGTGTGTGTGTGTGTGTGTGCAGGCACACGCTCGTGTGGTGTCTGAACTTGGTCCTCACACTTATGAGGCAAGCACTTTAACTTCTGAGCCTCTCCTCAGGCCTCAAACGCCTTTGAAGCTTGCTAGGCATTTTGCTGAAGAAAAAGGGCCTGAGATCTGCCAGGGCCTCACCGCACCGCCCCCCCCCCAGAAGAAACGAGGCGCATGCCAGGCTTCCGAGAAGTGGCAGCTGGGCTGCACCATGGCAAGCACCCTCTTTCCCAGCCCAGACCCCAGTGGGTTGTCACCATACATCTGCTCCATCACCAGGGCCCGGTTGCCCATCAGGCAAGTCCCAGAACCTGGACTAAAGCCAGCAGCTTGTCATAACACCCAGGCCACTAGCCAGGAACTAGCTCCCATCCAGCAGCCAACCCAATGTTGAACGGCCTGGGTCACAGAGAGGCCACACTGTCCTCAGCGTGGCCTAACTCCTTCAAAGCTTGGCGTCTCTCCTGACGAAGCTAAATCCTGCTCCCTACCCTCCCCCTAGCTGGAAGAGACCCCACTCTGGGACACACAGATGACCATCAGACATCGCCCCCACTTCCTCTCACCCTGACCCAGAAGCCATAATCCTCATTTAGTCCTTCAGAAACTACTTACAGAACACTTACTATGTGCCTGGCTGGGTCCCCAAGACTGGAGTCTACAGAGAATAAGAGAGCTGTGGTTTGTGCTCACAGAGGTCACATCTCCCAGGGATGATACACTGAAGGCTTTTCCAGAACTCAGTCCACAGAAGGGAAGACCTGGGAAGGCTTCCCGGAAGAAGCAATACCTGTGGAGAAACCTGACAACCACGAAAAGCATTCTGGGAAGACAAACACACACACATGCATACACACACAGAGGCAGTAGGATGGGGAGAAGTTGGAGAAAGAGAATAAGGAACTGGAGGTGTCAGGAGGAAAGTGACCCCAGCTCTCAGCATGAGTCTCTCTTCCTGCCCCATCTGGTGACTCGCAGCTTTGACCTGGAGATGTGGGGACACTTTGGATGGCCGATGGCATGGAGTTACCGAAGTTCCAGGAGTCCTGGTTTAAATCCACTCTCAGCTCCCTCCTACCTAAGCAACTTCAACAAAGGCTGACCCTCCTGGGGTCTCAGTTTCCCCAGTGGAAAATAGATCAGTGAGGACATCTTTCCACTGGCTATTGCAAGGGCCAAAGAGTCGACAAAGGGCTTTGCTCTGCGCCAGTCTTGGTTATCTCAGCCAAGCTAGAGAATCCGTTGGCCCTGACGACAGGCGAGGCCTAATTATAGAAGCCTGGAGAGTGTTCTGAGCCCCTTGTGACTCGGGACAGGGGCCAAGGAAGCTGAGCTGCCCAGTGAAGGAAGGGTCTCCAATGCTCTCATGATCTTTGCTCAAAGACAGCCAGCCTGCTGTCTTCTCCCAGCTCCACAGGACACAGACAAGTCACAGGCAGTGACGCAGAGCAGGCACGGCAAGGGGACCAAGAGTCAGGCTGGCTAAACATGGAGGAGCCATGCCAACACCCGGGTTCCTCTGTCATAGTGGAGATGTTGGCGGGACCTGCTTTCCAGGCCTGTGAAATTTCCAGACCAGGGTCTGGTACCTGTATAGCCCCAGACAGACTAACAGACAGACTAACAGACACATACACACAGACAGACAGGCAGACAGACACACACACATTCAGCAATGCGTGTACACTGGACACCATCCCTTGGTGTTTCTTTTCTTTTGCTCAACAAATCCCTGCCACGTCCTTTGTGTTAAACTGGACACACACAGAGATGAGCACATACACCTGAACTCAGAGCCAACTCAGCCCACTTGCAGGGTCACGGAGCCAGTGACACAGAGGAGCTAGACGCTCCATGGGGCTGCTGTTCTTGGCTCCTTAGCCACTGGCTTGATGGCTGCATGCCTGGCCCAGTGGGCCGTCATGTCTGCAGCTTTACCGGGAGAAAATGGAGGGCCCCTCCCCACCAGCGTGTGTCCCCCGCCCCTTGCCACAGAGGGGCACCCATCCTCTAAGATGACCCCATGTACCTCACAAACTGAGTACGCACACACCATGACTCTTCCCCTGCCCTGCTGCGAAGCTTCGGGCACTGAGCCACACCGAGCCACGGCCTGGATTCTGGCATGGGTGGAGGTAATAGAAAGAAAATGCTCTGAATTGGACAGGGTGGCCCAGGCTTGTCACCCTAGCTACTGAGCAGGCTGAGGCGGGAAGACTGCAAGTTTGGGGCTGCCTTGAGTTCAAGATCAACCTGGGCAAGTGAGTTGACTCAAAATATAAAACAGGGTGTAGTTCAGCGGCTGAGCAGTCCTTGGGGTGCACAAAGCCTTGGGTTCGATCCCCAGAAGAGAGGGCATTCCGTTGAGGCTGTTTGGGGCCCACTGTAGCCATGAGGTGGCATGTGCTAGATCGCAGGGACTCCCCTAGGGGACACTGCCTTTATCACAAGCTGTTTAAGGATGGCTTCCAGCACCAACATCATTCCTAGTTTCAGGAGATACACACTCTGCACACAACCCCGAAGCTCTGACTCACTGAAGGAGCCCAGAATGACCCCTGGAAAGGCTGCTCCATTCTTGTCATCTCTGGCTTGTCACCTGAAAATGAGGTAGCACTGTTAAGATCAGAGGAGACCTGATCTAAGAATTTCTGCTTTTCTCAGAGTAGAGACTCCTCGCAGCTGAACTACATTTCCCGAGGGCCTTTGCAGCTCCGTGGTGTCGGGTGGTGTCATATGATTTTTCCCTGGCTAACAGACTGAGAGGAAACGATGTGCCTAACTTCCTGTCATGGTTGATAAGCAGGTGTAACACTTTGGTCTCTTTCTCCTTCCTCCAGCCAGGTGAGGACACCCTAAGTCGTGTGCTGGAGAGTGCAGATGTGGAAGATGGGAGGAGCCCAGGTCAGCCAGAGGCGGTGGCAATAGTGCAAAGTCCATTACCTGGGACAAACACTGACTAACCCTGTTGAAGCAGCCAGTGTCATGTTACAGATCCAGTGTGGATTTGGGACAAGTCCAGTCATGACTTTCCCACCTGTGTCACAATGGTGCAAACAGGAGAGCCATTCAGTGGAAGGTACACATCAGAATCTGCATCCTTTCCTGGGCCAATGGGATACGAGGTCGTTTCTGGCAACTCTGGACCACCACAGCAGTGAGCTGCAGCACAGCCAGCCCCACCACCCTGCACTCTGCAGAATGCTGGGTGGCCAGCATCTTGGATAAAGCAGTTCCAGACATTGCATGAGCTTTCCCATACTTCAAAACTGGAGTTTTTGGAAGCCTGCAGGCTGAAGTGAGCATCCTATGCGTGTACAAGCTGGGCCGGGCCACACATGTCTCACACCATTTCAACTCAGAATACTTTAACCATTTTAACACGTGCAAGCCCATCGTAAACCTGGATGTTTTTCCAGCTGCGCATGCATTGTTTCATTTAACATTCAGCAACACCTCAAGGCCAGTCCCACGCAAGCTGCTTCCTACAGACGCTCTGTGTGTGCCGAGCCCCGAGTCCTGTGCATGCTCTATTTGCACAGCCCCAGTTCTGTCTACTGAGCTCCTGGGTGATGATGAAGCCCATGGTTCAGATGTAGGTGAGGGGGGACACTCGAGCATTCAGAGTGACAGTGAAAGCAACAGTTCAGAAGCTGTGGAACAGTCAAGCAGTTGGGGTCCTGCCAGGTCCTGGAGACCTAGAGAAATGGCAATATCTCCCTTTGTTTTTGCAGTTTTGAAACTGGGTCTTAATATGTAGTCTTGGCTGGCCAACAAACCCACAATCCTGCATCAGCCCCGTGAGTGGTGGGATTACAGGCACATGCCACTGTGTCTGAGAAACTCCACAATAATGGCCATGGCTATAAACATTACTAGTTCAGTAAGCAGCAATGGCTGGCCTAGGATCCAGGGTGGCCCAGCAATTGGACTGCTGCCTCAGTTTCTCTGACCCAGCTTCTGTCCCCAGAACTACAAACAAGCTTGGCATCCCCAGGCCTGAAATGATGCTAAATACCTATTCTTCTTGGTAGCCTTGGATCTTATGCACCTGAAGGGTGCCTTGTGCTTCCTGTCATCAGAAACACTCTTACTTACTGTCCGGTAAAAATAGCTTTCCCCTGAGGTGAAAGAACACAACTGAGAAGAGAGTGATTCTATCCACCAGTCCACTCAGAGAACCTCCAGCGTACATTCCCACAGGCACCACAGCTGCTGGGGCCCAGTCGGGGAAAGGGTGGAGGAGACAGCATGGAGCTGAACTGTCTCAGAAAGCAGTTTGTCCTCACAGAGCAATTGGTCTCTGTGGGCTTCACTGGACGTCTGCTGGAATAAGGGGTGAATGCTGAAGGTGGATAGACAAGGGCTGTAGGTCCTAAGGGAACTGGGATGGTACGGAATGCCAGCCAGTAGGGCATTGGTTAAATAAACTGCAGCATCTCACTATGAAAGAATACTATGCAGCCATTTAGAAAAATAGCATGGATCCAGGTGTGGTGGTGTACACCCTTAGTCCCAGCACTGGAGGGGCAGATCTCTGTAAATTCTGGGCCGATAGGGTTACATAGTGACCCTCAAGAAAAAAAAGGAAGATGGAAGGAAGGATGAAAGGAAGACAGAAGGAGGAAGGAAAGAAGGAAGAAGGAAGGAAGGCAAGCAGGAAGGCAGGCAGGCAGGCAGGCAGGCAGGCATGGAACCACTTGGGCTGACATCAAAACCATAGCACTGATGCCCAGAGTGTGTCTCTTACTTGATCCCAGACCCAACAAAACTGACAACCACAATCAACTTCAGCTGTCATCCAGTGTCATCAGGATCTTCTAGAGGAACAGAGCTGATGGAATGAATGTATACACAAATATGTGAATATATATATCAAATGGGCTTTATTAGAATGACTTTCAGGCTGTGGTCCAGCTAGCGGTTCAATAGTGGCTGTCTCCCAATGGAAAGGCCAAGGATCCAGTTTGTTGTTCACCACTCATGGGTGCTGTGTCTCAGCTGCTCTTCGGTATACATTGGGATCCTGAAGAAGTGGGCTCTAATTCGAGTGAAGGAGTGCCTCAGCAGCAGGACAAATGGACTTGTCAGTGAGGATAAGGGCAAGCAGGCCAAGAGCAAAAGCTTTCTTCCTTCATGTCCTTTATATGGGCTGCCACCAGATGTTATGGCCCAGATTTAGTGGGGGGAGATCTTCCCCCCTTAAATGATCCAATCAAGAAAAATCCTTCACAGACATGCCCAGCTTCCTGGGTCTTAGTTAATTCCAGATTCAATTTGGTCAGGTTGATAACCAAGGTGAGCCATCCCACCCAAGAAGCCTGAAAGCTACAGCTGCCCACCGGATACTGGCATCCTAATGGATAGATTTCTAGGTCTCAGAAACGGGTGTAGTGTGGGAAAACAGGAGTTGTCCTGGAGTCAAGGGAATCAGGATTTAACAGATTTACAGAGACAGGAAAGGTGCAACTAACTGTGCATTAGCCATGGCCCCTGCTCAGGACCACATTCTCAGAGGCAGAAGAAAAGCAATGTAGATGGGTGCGGTGACCCACACCTGTGACCCCCAGCATGGCAGAGCAAGGAGTTCAAGGTCATCCTTAATCACATAGCAGGCTGGAGGCCAACTTGGTCTCACGAGATTATTTTTAAAGAAGGAAGAGAGGAAGGAAATAAGGCAAAAGTAGCAACCAGGAATTGTGGTGACATGACCAAGGTTCAGGTGAAGAATACTTTCCCTTAAGTCTGAATAACTGTGGACCCATTTTCACATAAGTTTGATGTTTTAGTTTATGGTATTTGAATAGAAACGAGGTGCTAAACTAAGAAAAACACAAGCCCAGAGCAGGGGTCCTCTGTCTCTGCAAACCAAATGCCAACTCTCCTGCTAAGGCAGGCACATGCTGACCATGGCACCGGTTTCCCAGGAGATACAGAAGATGCATGGGAAATCAAGCTGTCATAAAAATGTTGGGAAGGTCTCAAGAAAGACCATCAGAATGACGGTATCTGCAGAGGGGTGGGGCTGCAGTAGGGCAGGACAATCATTATTCACAGTAAAAAAATCATTTACATATGTATATATATGAATATATATTATATAAAATGAACTTATATATTCTATAAAAGAATATAGATGGGTGTTTCACCTATACCAATGTACCACATAGTTGCTGTGCCCATAGAGGTCAGAAGAGGGCATCAGATCCCCTGGACCTGGAATTATGGATGGTTCTGATCTGCCATGTGAGTGCTGGGAATAGAACCCAGGTCAAAAGCAGCCAGTGCTCTTAAACACAGAGCCATCTTTCCAGCCCCACTCACATATCTTCTTACAATGCTAAGGTGGTTTAAACATCCTCAGGGACCCTTCTGACTGCCAAGGACCTTTCACACGGAGAGTTATCAGCTGTCCTGTGCAAACACCTGTGCTCACATAATTTGGTTTTAATCTGTACTATGTACCTAGAAACGTGGGGACACATGGGGTAAATGAACTGGAGGGAGAGACTAGAAGAGATTACGCCACTTATCCATAGATGGAGGAAGAGGCTATAAGCAAAAGATCGATGGAAAAACCAAGGAAAGGCATTCTCCCCTTTCCGCTGCAGCCTGTGTGCTGGTAGTTGGATTTTAGGGCTACAGTTTCTAGGTGTCCCCAGAGAGAGAGTCAGGCCCAGAATGAACCAGAACCCAGGGCTCCCTTACCCTGCCTCCCTCACCCCTGCCTCTCTCTAGCATCCTGGGAGCTACCTGTTTGTCAGCAGCTCCTGAATAGGAGATGGGGGGGAGAGAATAGGGTGGTTCTCCAAGTTGCTGAGTGAGTACATAGAGATGAGGAGCCTGGGTTCTAGACTGAGGCAGAATCCCCATAGCATACAGCTTCCTCTTGCCTCTTCACACTGCAGAACCTGATCCCATTTAGCATTCCAGATTGCTCATCCAGACAACATGTACCGGAGCACCTAAGGAGCTCCTACTGTGTGCCAGGGCCACGAGCACCTACTGTGTTCCAGGACCTAGGCCCCTGGTGCCTGAGGGAGAGTATGGAGAAACAGGACATAGCAGCAGGTCAGCAGAGCAGAACTCTGGAGCCTGGTGCAACAGAGAGGCTTCCGTTTAATACAGGAAGTCTTCCAAAGGGCCCCTAGGAGGTCTGACATTGTTTGGCCTCCACTGGCGTCTGTTCTCTCTGCATCAGCTCTGCCTTCACATCAGTGCTGTTGACATTTGAATACTCTGGCACATTTGAAAAGCCCAGGAACCCCACTCCCCACATCTTTCTTGGAAAGGATCAGATGGTTCGAGTGGAGTGGCAAAAGCCCTCACCTCCAGCCGCCATGCTATGAATTGGGGGCTGTCCCGCCCGATGTGAGTCCACTCACTGAAGCATCTTCCGCTTCCATCCAGCTTAACCCTGAATTGATGACATGATAGTGGGAAGATCAGGCGCCAGCAGGAATGTGAAGCTAATCAAAGGTTAAGGATTCATCGGGATGCTCGGGTACACCTGTAATCCTAGCATTCGGCAGGCTGAGGCAGGAGGATCAAGAGTTTGAAGCCAACCTAGGCTACATAGTGAGACCCTGTCTCAAAACAAAACAAGCAAACAAAAAATGGGGGTCCCACATCAGCATGAGGTGTGGACATGGGAGTGGCTGCCAGATCTTCTTAACAAGGGGGAGAATTGTCCCATATCCCAGTCCGGGTCAGCAAGCCTGTTCTTGAATGTTCGTATCAGCAATGAACTGATGGTCTGAGTACATGGTGGCTACAGCAGACTTCTCCTCTCACCAAAATTCCTTGGCTTGCTAGGCGGGCTTCCCCCTGTCATGTGCTCTCTCTCCTCTCTGTGCAGGTGTCCCTACTGTGTGCATCAGAGCAGCCTGAATTTCCTCTTCACTCTCTCATCTCTTTGTTTCCAGCATCTCCTGTAGGACACCCAGCTAAAATATATCCATGCTGGGAGCAGGTGATAAGGGGACATGGAAAAGCGCAGGAGGGGAGCTGGCAGCAGGTTCTCTCTGTGTCCTTTCATTTGATTTTAAGCCAGGGTCTCACTGTGTGGCCCAGCTAGCCTAAGACTTCCCATCCTCCTGCCCCTATCCAGTGAGTGCTCGGATGCCAGCGTGTACACGCCTGGCCTCCACATTACTCCTGACATGGGGGGGGCATATATCTGGGCTAGGGTGTGAGTTCCTGGTTCAGCATTTGTGTGTTGGTGAGTGCTTTCGGCCCCCAGGGGCAAGGACAAGGACACTGAGGCCTAGAAAAGCTTAGAGAGGAAAAGGTCTTCCAAGGTCACACAGCCAGCCCAGGTCTCCTGCCTCCTCGGGAGTCCTTCGATTCCCCTCCCAGGCCCATGGGTGCCTCGGGGGAGGGAGGGTAGGCAGCCTCACTCTCTGCCAGCCCATATATAACCCTTGCTGCACACCTTCCCCACATTAATAAATGGGGAACCGAGGGCTCATAAATCCTGGGGCTGCCAATGTCCCCGAGACCAGCTCTTTCTCTGGCCACGCACTAGTACTTTTTACAACCCATTAATTAGTCCCTCTAATAAAGTTTGACAAAATGATAACTTGCCCATGAAAAGCGTAATAAATACATTTTCCCTAACTTTCGACCATTCGAGCATGGCCACCTCATAAACCCTCTGCTACGGTTCACTGCCTGATTGTCTCTGCACTTCTCCATCAGTATGGAAGTTGGGGACCTGAGGCCTACTAGACCCAAGATAGCCCTGAAGGAGGGTACCCAAGACCTCCAGAGAGACAGCCAAGGTCAACACCTCCCTGCCCACAGACCAATGGCTCCCAATACCTACTAGGTCAGAGGCTCCCAAATGCCGACCTACCTCTGTCTGACTTTAGTCACAGGCGTTAGCCACAGGGATCCTGAAGAATCCATTTCTGGGCATTCCGGTTTCTTCAGCTCTATTCCCTTAGAAGTGTTCTTACAACAAAGCATAATATCATTGCAGAAAAATAGAGAGGGCATACTACAAGCCCAGCAAAGAGAATAAAGGTGAGGAACTGGGGGCGTGGCTAGGTAGAGTATGGCCCAATAAGGATGTGTCTTTGTAGGGGCGTGGTCCAGTGGGAGTGGGCAGTGGGTAGCACTCTTGCTTGTATGCCTGCAGCCCTGAGTTCTATCCCCAGTACGGGATAAGCCTGGTACAGTGGTGCACACCCAGAATCTAAAGATTGGGGAGGTGAAGGCAGGAGGGTCAGAAGTTCAAGATAATTCCGGTCTACACAGTAAGTTAGAGGCCAGCCTGGGCTACATGGAACTCTGTCCCAAAAAATAAATAAATAAATAAAAATAAAAGGAAGGAAGGAGGAAGGGAATACAGTAAGGAGAGAAGGAGGGAGGGAGGTGAAAATGAAAGCAAAAGCAGGTGATGACGCCATGCACAGCCTAGCCCGATGCTGTCTTTGTGAGCTGAGCTCAAAGCTGCCCCGTGTCCTTGGGCCTGTCAGAAGCTGCTAAAGGCATCATCACCAAGCCGACCTTCTAGACCAGGGTAACGTTTAAGTCAGCTTACCAATTTTTGCATTGGACACCATTTCTGGCTATCTGTGTCCACTGTGGCCCGTGGGCTGCAGGTTGAAGATGCCAGCTGGGGTCTCATCCCAGCACCTGACGCTGACAGGGAGGACTAGGCCTGTATCATCTGAATGTTTGAGTGGGTGGGAATCAGGACGTCTGAGAGTTCATCACTCCATTTCACAGACGAGGCCTGAGAAGAACAGAATAGAGGAGCCTGGGAGTCCTGATCAGAGCCAAGACCCTGGACCAGAATCCCTGAATCCACTCCGGGGTCCTCTTCTGCAACCACCAGATCTGTCCACAGGACAAACCCACCAGCATCTCAGCACCCACCCCCAGGCTCCTCGTCACTACAGGCCACACCAGTGGAGGTGTCGGCTCCTGCCTCTCCTCTCTGTCCTGTATTGTGACCGCCTGGCTCCAGCCCTGGCCTCTGACCCCCCTTTCCTTTGTCCTCAGCTGTGCCATCCTCATCCTGATCCAGCCATTACTACATTCATATTCCCTGACTGTGTTACTCCTGGGAACTTCTAAACAATCACATTTTTTGCTCTTAGGGGTCTGGTACGCCCAGAAGCAGTGCTATAGGTGCAACTCAAATGGAAGCCCTGCTCATCAACCTGCACACAGGAGTGCCACACACTCATTACCTCATGAAGGGACAGAGATGCCAGCCAAGGGGAGCAGACCTCCAGGCACAAGCTGGCCTGCTGGCCCTTTTAATTTCAGCAGAAGTGTGAGTTCCCTTCAGCAACACTGGCATCAACCCTCCACAGGCCTGGGGATCCATCTCTTCGAAGGAATTTATGGCCATAATTTAGGAGTGAATTATGCCGGCTGGCACTGGGGCAGTGAGAATTGCCAGGCACGTTAAACCCACCCCAGACACCCCTCATTGCTGGAGCTGCCCTTTCAGAGCCTGTAAATAGCATAGCAGAGATCAGGCCTGGGGATGCGGTCCATGAGAGGGCCGCTCTCGGGGGAGCTGGGGCAGGTCCAGGGCCGTCCTGGTGCCAGCAGCCCCACAGGCACAGGCAGAAAGAAACCCATGTCCAACCCAGACACGCATGCCACCTCCCACCCAGAGACGGATGGCCACAGGCGGGGGGAGGGGGGGTCACTCAGACTGCAGTAATGAAGACCCGCACTGGAGATGCAAAAAACAAGATTGCAGTGCACACTGGCAGCCCAGAGTTCATGTTCAAGGTGACACAGACATCAGCTGAGACCAAGAGCCTCTGGCTGGACACTGTGTGCTGTCTCCTGACCCACCTGCCCACCTCCCAAAGGCTGCTCTGGCTCTGAATGTCAGCGGCTGGACCTCTGTGAAGAACCTGGGTCTCACATTCAAACCATAGCCTGGCAAAACCCACACAAGCCCAGCTCCTGTCACCCCTCACCCACTCTGCCCTCACACACACACATACACACAGGCATGCAAACATGAATACTCACACATGCACTTGCACATATACACAGGCCCACAAACAAACTTCCATGCGCGCATACACAGGCTCACACATAATGCACACACATGCATGCACACATAACCTTTAGGTACACACACTTGCATACGCGTTCACACACACTTGTGCTCACTCACACACACACACATGCCACACGCTCATGCCTAGCTCCTGCCCTGATCTTTCTTGTCTCACTGTTGACCAATTTCTCCTTGCATGTTCACTCAGGGAACGTGTACCAACCAAAATAGGTCCAGTGCAAGGAGCTCTGCAGGTGTCAGGTTTGGGGGCAGGAGCTGATGCAGAGGCCGGAGTGTGGGTGGGAACAAGCCCCAATGGTTGAGCTGTGCTGAGGCTTGGGGCTGCTTGTTACTGAGGCACAACACAGCCTGCACTGACTGATACCGAGATTGAGTCCCAGAGAGCGAGGAGATGAGGAAGCAGGGGGAAGAGAGAATAAGACAGAGCCTGAATAAAACTTCTTCTGCTGTGCAATGCTGTGTGGGGGATCTTTGTTACTGCAGCATGGCTCAGCCTGCGCTGACTGATACAGGACTGTGGCTGATGAGAGGGTGAAAGTAAGGGTGAGTGCAAGTGTGCATGACATCGTGAGTGAGGATATGAGCGGAGGTGAGAGAGCTCTGAGAAAGGGATTGGGAGCTTCAAGAAGACCCTTGCCCCAAGCCTGGTGTTCCAGGGCCTTGGACAGTGTTTGTACACACACACACACACACACACACACACACACACACAGGTGACACTGGTGTGCTCTTACTCACGTCTCGTGGCCTCTCATCGCTGCTCATGCCACATCAGCACCAAACTCTCCACCTGGCTGGTCAGCTTTGGTACCTATAACCGCACATGGCACAGGTGCCCAGACTTCTCTCTCTGGTCACCCAAAGGCTCTTCCTAAACCACTGTAGGGCTCTGTAGGAGAAACCCTAGGAGATGACAGAATGCCCCAGGCCAGCAATCCTGGGCCTGGGGCTTGTATAAAAAATCTGAAAGACAGAGCCAGCAGCTTATGGGGCTGATCTATGCTGAAAAGAAGAGGTCAAGGAGGGAAAGGATGTTCAGCTCAAGGTTCCAGTGCCTATAGCCAGATGTCCTTTCCTTCTCTGAAAGGGGGCTCTACAGTGTCACACTGCTGAAGGGTCACCACGAAAACCAAGGGAGGGGATAGTGGGAAAATACATGGGAGCAGATGAAGCAGGGATCAACACAGCCCTCCTGGAGGCAAGGTGGCCATTACTGGGGTTGGGCCCTGTGTTCTCTGTTGCTCGGGGCTCTAAGCTCTGCCAGCGTGGGTGCCCTGGGCAGACTTGTGGACAGTAATACTGTTTGTTTTTTTGTTTGTATGGTTGGTTCTTGAGACAGGATCTATGTAGCCCAGGCTAGCTTCCAACTCTCTATTATTGTACTTCAGCCTCCCGAGTCCTGGGTTCTAGGAAAATGGTCATGTGCCAGCTTTTTAAATTAAATTATTTCATATTAAGTTATTGAATTACTTGATTGCTTGTTTATAATAGTTATTTATTAAATTAAAGTGTTAAACGGCCAGCAGTTAATAACTGTGCTTATGAAGCTGCATTTAGCAGCCCTGTGGCTGGGTTGTGACTTGGAGCAACTGAGAGACGAAAAGACTTTATTACCACCCTGGCGTGTCCTCACCAGACCCCAGATTCTCCCTACTTTACCTCAAAAATCACAGCACAGAGGGAAAGAAAGCTGTCAGCTCTGCACAGCTCCTGGCCTGGGACAGAAAGGGTTCATCTCTAACGGCCTGTGCACTGAGGTATAGACTGGCTTTCTCTTACTCCCTGACCATGAAACACAACCATCGCTTGGTGCTAGGTATGGGAAGCCATCTGGAGTGGGCTGAAGTATTGGGAGGGTGTGCGTGGGCCACAGGTCCGTGCACAGGCTAAACGTACGAAGCATGAAGACCTGAAGGAGTCCTGAATCCAGTCCCATGCAGGTACCGTGACACCTCAATCCCTAGACAGTGCCCTCGTCCCACATACCCAATCCTGCACTCGTGTCAGACATTGCTAATCAATCCCTGCATGCTTATCCAGGAAGCACTGCTTTTCAGGCCCAAATTCTCGGGCCGACATTCCAGAGAACCACGGTCCTGGCACTACATACCCACAGAAGAAACAGAAGCTACTTTGGTTGTTTGGTTGTTTGTTTTGGAGAAGAGGAAGCTAAGATGCTCTGTCCTGAGAAACCCATGAGGACTGATGTCTCTGGCAGAAGAGCCCTGCTGTAGCGGGTGGGCTGGGGTGCCATAGGGCACAGCTAGGCAGCTGGCATGGAGCACCCCATGTTCCCTGCTCTTGCCGACTGGGCTCTGCCTGCCCACTCCCCACAGCTGCTCTTTTGAAAGCCTTGTATGGGAAACCATGGCTGTGGCTCCCCATTCCCTTTTCAAGCCATTGTCCCCTCACTGGCGCCAGCCATGCTCCCCCCTCGGCTGCTTAATTAACAGTATTACTTATGCCAAGAGGGAAGCCACAGATCCTGTATGGGGCAATTCCAGCTCTGAGGATGAGCCGAGCCACAGGTCTCCAGGAAGCATGGCTGGTGCCAGATGACATCCCCCTCTCAAGAGCCCTTCCACTGCCAGTGCTCGGCTGGTCTTCTTGGCCCCACCTCCTAGGCTGCCATTGAGGCTGGGAAGACTCAGCTGGCAGCAGCAGATCCGGCTGGAGGCACCGGACCTGGCCCATTCATGCTGCTCTGAGCAATGGGTGCAGGTTAAGTGCTATGAGGAGGGAAGACAGGACCAGCCTGCGGTGGGCTCAGGACCCAGCGACCGCATGCTCACCGCCCACACAGAAGCAGCAGAAGGATGTGCCATGCCTGTCCAGTGCTCTGTGAGCTTGGAACAACCCACCACCGTCCCCGTGCTTCGCTGTCTCCTGCAAGCGGGGACACTGCCTGCTCCCCGTTCTGCCGCAACGCAAGCCATCCCCAGACTGAGCAGCCTAAAGCACCACCGGCAGCAGGCAGTGTGTGGTCATGCAGGACTATCCACCCCAGGGTCAAGGTGAAGGGCTCTGGGGGAGGGGGCCTCCATGTTCTACCAGGCAGTGATGCTGGGATACAGAGTTGTGGGAATATTCAAAAAACACAGTCTACAAAACAATGATGAGGGGAGTCCATTTTCGCTCCCATTTCATCAATGATGCTCAGAGAAGCTACGCCATCCACCCGAAATCCCACAGCAAAGCGGCAAAAGAGGGCACGGGGGCCTGGCTTCATCACTGAGCTGTCTCCAAACTTATTCCGTAGCCATAAAATCTCCTCCTAACACAGTCTCCTCTGCAGACTGAAAGCAGCAAGGAAAAGCAATGGGGCCCACCCTGCTTCTGGGCTCTCTCCAGAATTTAGAGTTCCAAGGAGTGACTGAAAGAACAGAGGAAAACTTCCCTGCGTCCCATCCAACCCAGTGAGAAGGGGCATGGGTCCCTCACGCAGGAGGTCAGCATTTCCTCGCTGGCCCTTGGGTCCTGAGGCCTTGTTTCCTGGCGGCCTCAGCCCCACCCCAGGCCTAGTTCTGGCTGGAGATGTTTAAGGTGATAAAGTATGCTGAGGAGCATGGTGGGTCTAAGCCAAGTGACCATCGGACACGGCCATGAGCAGAGGCCTGAGCAGAGGTAGCAGGGGCCAGGAGGAAGAGCACAGCTGAGGTGAAGGAAGGGGTCTCATTCTGAGGAGGAAGGAGAGTGTCAACTTTGCAAACATCATGGTCAGGTTTGTTCTATGTGTGCACATACATGTGTGCATGTGTATGCATGTGTGAAGGCCAGAAGACAACCTTAGCTTAATTTCCTCAGATACTTCCCACCTCTTTTTTTTTTTTTTTTTTTTTTGAGGAAGGTTGTCTCACTGGCTAGGCTGACTAGCCGAGCCCTGCCCACACACACACACACACACACACAAGGGCCCTCCTTTCCAGTGCTGGGATTATAGCTCACACCCCAACAGCTTTTAAAATTCCGGGGAATCAAAGTCAGGTCCTCAAAGCTGTCTCCCAGCAGATCTGACCTTTTAAACAGGAGCAACCCAGCTGGGTGACGATGGGTTTGGGGGCTGGTAGGATTATGGGGTTCAGTCACTGAAGCACAGGGAGATGTCTGTGGGATGTCTCCGGGTGTTCAGAGGACAGTGTCCCGAAGGTTCTGGCTGGGAGACCAAGAGAACAGTCAGTTCTCGCTGGAGTCAGGTCCCTGCCCTGAGGAAAGTCCCCACAAGGAACTCTGAGTAGCTGCAGGGAAGGTGGGAGTCGGAGCCACTCTGCCTGAGCATCCTTCCTTGGAGTCTGCCATGCTCCTTCTTGGGGACTGTGACATGAGCATGTTTTAACTATAAAAAGCAGGGTTAAAAATAGCTGGCTTGACGCGAGGCCCAGGGAGGAGAGGCTCCCCCGCTCCACGCGCAGGAGTGACGTGGAGTCACCCAAGCTTCCAGAACTGTGCCCGTCACTGTCATCAACGCAGCCTCCCCCTCCCAGCCACCAGGACCTCAGCTCCGTGGATTTGCTGACATGCTGCTCAGAAGCCGCCCTGCCGCTTCATCATCCATGAGGCAGTGTGGCAGGGGTGTCTCCCAGCTGCCATCTCCCTCCCAGCAAGGCTCCTACGGGCTAAGGAAAGCAGGCTGCTGGCCCAAGAGTCGGTGTGGTAGCCCAGGGGAGCTCAGCAGAGCCCAGGGGAGCGACACTGCTCATACCTGGCTCTGAACACTTGAACACATATGTTCAAATTCTGTCCCTCTTTCTCTCTTGCTGTGTGATCTTGAATGAGTCAGGTTGACCCCTCTGTGTCTTCATTCCCACGTTCACAAAAAAATGGGATCCAGAACACTGGAAAGATGAAAGGCACGACACAGAACATCACCTGGCAAGCTGGTTCCAGAATTCCTTGTGTGCCACGTAGGTCCAGTGAGTACCCACCACCCACAATGAGCTACTCAGCAGAGGGTGGAGCCAGTGGGGGACAGCCAAGTGCCTTCAGGCTTGATCAGTGATACATTTAGTACAATAAAACGCATGACTCAATTCCTGCATAGCACATGGTGAGGGGCTGTAGGGGTGGGCACTGGGACAGCCTCCCTCAGTGGTACAGAAGAATGGAAACTGGGGTGACAATCCCCCAGCCGGAAGTAGATGTAGGGACAAAGAGGACTCTCTGGTCCCACACTGTGACTCCCGAAAACACCACCCAGGGGCAGATGGTTGAGGCTGGCACACCCTTCCTCAATGCCCTTCCTCCTCATCATAATAGATCTGAATGGAAAGTAATGCCACATCCTCAGGGTGCCTGGTGCTAGGCACAGTATGCAGCTTAGCAGGGTATTGTCCAGGAAGCACTGCAGGGCAGAGCTGGGCCGGACTCCATCTCCTGCCCAGGGTTATGCTGATGATGGGTGATCTGAGCAAACTGGCTGCAGCACTGGAGACCGTAGGCCTACCTCACCTGCCTCCACCCCCAGCAAGTCCTTCCTCGGAGATGGCTGAGGGCAGAGGCAGGACTGCCCCAGTCTGGCTTGCAGGGTCGCCTCACTGCACACAAGCTACATGACTGAGGTCAGAGGAGTACCCATAACACCGTGCCTGAGTGTGACTCTACTTACAGCAGGGGTCCTCCCAGGAAAACCATCCCAAGCTGAGACACTGAAAGGAACACAGCCATTTCGGAAAGTGCTGGACCGTCCCCCTCCATGATCTGTCTCCAGAGACTAGAACTGCACACTGAGCTTATCACATGCCCTTCCTGAGCTGAGAACTGCCAACAGTCTCGGTGCCCACCAACTGATGATCTCAAAAATACAATGTGGAGCCCCCACAACGTGCAGTACTACCGGGCCATAAAAAAAGAATGAACTCCTGTTATTATGAAAATGTAGATGGAAATGGAGACCCTCACGTTCAGTGGAGTAAGCCAGGCACAGAAAGAGACATATCATGTGACCCCATTCATGTGTGCAATGTCAAAAAAGAGTTGATGTCCCAGAAGTTGAGAGTAGAATCGTAGCCATTGAGTACGAATGAGAGAGTGGGGAAGGAGGTGGAGACACTCTTGATTGTTTGGAGAGGGTCATTCCATACCTTGCTGATCTCCACGTACGCATAGTCTCTGTGTGTGATGCATCAGTCAAAAATAAATTTAATGTAGGGGCTGGAGAGATGGTTCAGCTTGTAAAGGCTTGCCTTGCAGTGTGAGGCCCTAAGTCCAATCTCCACAATCCATGTAAAAAAGCCAGGTATGGTAATGCACATTTGTAAGTCCAGCCTTGAGGAGGTACAGACGGACAGATGCCTCGGGCTCTCTTGCCGGTCACCATAGGCAAATCATCAGACTCCCAGCAAGCCACAGACCACTGCCCAAACAAAACACCAGGTGGACAGCGCCTGTGGAACACCAGGCACACCTGAGGCTGACCTCTGCCACATGTGACTGGCTAATACACAACCAACCCAGCACTATGGAATTGCATCACCCCACTGCTGCCCCTCACCCCCTCTCCCTACCCTCATGCACATGACAACGTTGTACGCTAAAGGGTTAAGCCCCAGTAGGATATCTGGAGGGAAAGGGGTTAGGAGATAAACGTTGATGAGGTCATAAGTGTTGGGCCCTAATCCAATAGGGCTATAGACTTACGAGAAAGATTCCCTCCCCTCCAACTTCCATTCCTTTCCCACTTTCCTCTCATTTTCTTCCCTTTCCATCTTCATCTCTCTCTCTCCAGTGTTCAAGGACCACAGTGAAAAGATGGCCACCTGTCCAGCGGTGGTGGTGCACGCCTTTAATCCCAGCATTTGGGAGGCAGAGGCAGGTGGATCTCTATGAGTTCAAGATCAGCCTGGTCTATATAGTGAATTCAGGACAGCCAGGGCTACACAGAGAAACCCTGTCTCAAAAAACAAAGGAGGAGGAGATGGAGGAGGAAGAAAAGGAGAGAGAGGAGGAGGAGGAAGAGGAGGAAGAGGAGGAAGAGGCCCAGCTGCAGGCTGGAAGAGAGCCCTCACCAGAAGCCCATTCATGAGTCCTCCAAGTCAAGCAACCACCATCTTGGGGAATTCATCTTGAGGGGTTGCCCCTTTGTGAAAGGCCATCCCAGGTGGGCTGGTTGACAGTTTACCCCCAGCTCAGACTGGGGCACAGGTCCTCACCTGAGTATCCAGCTGCTCTGCCACCTGGCAATGCTCTGCAGGAAAGACTGGGGAGGGGTGTCTGTCTGTGCTGTCTCTCTGCTGAGTAAACACTTTCCAGTGCAGCTGCTTTGAGGAGGAGCACCCACATTCCTGCAGGTAACCCCTTACCTTTGGTGGAAGCCCAGTAAAGGCATTGGTTCCCCAGAGGGAACTTTGGCGGAATCAGGTCGTTGCTGGGCTCTTGGGAGGAAGGCTAGATGCTTTACTTCTCCCCTAAGGAAGTAATTTTAGCAGCATGCACTGGTTGGTCTTTGTGTTGTTGTTTTGGGTTTTCTGTGGGTTTGGAGGTTTGTTTCTTTTGTTTTTGTTTTTTATGAACCCAGTGAGTTTCACTGGGGTTGCTAACAGAAAATGCCTCTCTCCAGCAACCACAATCCTCAGCCAAGGCAGGGTTTCACCTTCATCTTGGGGGAGCATGCACACACCCAGAAGCAAAGGAAATGTGTTCCTGTTGTCTGTGCCTCCTGCAGCCTGGGCATGCCTAGATTCAAGAAATAGAACATAGACCCTGTGCCCCACAGAGAAGCCAAAAAGCCTCAGCTTAAGGAGGCAGGACAGGGTCAGGGCCTTTCAGTCCTAACGCCACCACCCACGGGTGGCAGGACTCACACACGCCAGAGATAACACAGGAGGGGAGGCTAGGCCATCTTCTAGCTGCTTGGCCTTTGGTAAGCCACTCAGCTCTCTCAAGCCAAATGGGGATTAAAGAGAGTGTCTGTGGCACGAAGCCACCAACTCTGAGAGCAGAGACTAAGAAGCTGAGGTGGCCGGTATTCCTGAGGTGAACATTAGGTGAGCATTAGGTCAATCTTTGTGCTCTGTCAGGGGCCCTCAGAGGAGAACTCGTGGGAGGTGGCTTCAGTATAAATGGCCGCCAGGTGACCTAGAGTGAATGCCAGATAGCACTGTATCTCTGTATCTACGTTTGTAAGTCAGAGGGTGACAGATACTTTCCAGAGCGACCCCAGGGTTAAGAGCTCCCAGAGCAGTGATTCCCAACCTGAGGGTCATGACTCCTGTGAAGGCTGAATGACCCTTTCAACACAGGGGTTGCGTATCAGATATCCTGCATATCAGATATTTAAATTAGCTCCTAGCAGGAGCAAAATTACAGTTATGAAGTAGCAAAAAAAAAACAAAACAAAACAAAAAATCGTTATGGTTGGGGTCACCTCATGAGGAACTGTTAAAGTTCGCAGCATTAAGAAGGTTGGGAAGCCCTGATGTGGAGGCTGAGTCACTGCCGCAGAGCCTGGAGTCCAGAGAGACAGGTGGTGCTGATGAGTAGCAAGTATTGATAGTGATGCTGAGCCAGGCTTTGAAAGGCCAGAGCCAAGAACCACCAAGGTGCTGTGGGAGCAGGAAGTACCCTCAGTAGCAGCTGGGAGGAGTCCCAGGAGACAACCGGGCTTCAGCAGCTGAGAAGAAATGTCTGGGAGTGGGCCAAGTGCCCACTGCCCAGTTGTCCTGCTCACATTGTTCCTCCCACAAGTATGGTGGACCCCTCATATCATCATATGATGCTGAGCTTTCCCTCTGGGCCTCCCCTGGCTTCTCACCCTATACAAGGACTTCCTTTTTCAGATACACTCACTCCCCGGGTCTCCAGGACATTGTCAGTGTGCTCTACCAACTCTCATGGGTGCCAGCTTCCTGCAGGAGGGGCTCCGGCTGACTTCTCCCACAGCTGCACCCCAGTGTAGCTGCCCAGCAGCCTGCAGTGGCTCTGGTGTGCTTCCATAGGAGAGAGGAACAAGTGAGGAGATGCTGCTAAAGACTTAGCACAGCAGGAGAGGCCTTCCCCGTGGCACGTCCAGCTGGTTCCGTTGGGAATTGAAAATTACTTTTCACGGTGGCTGGGATGTGGCCCTGTGGAAGAGCAATTGTCTGGCACAGGCATGGCCCTGGGTTCCATCCCCAGCGCCACGAAAAAACAACGCTATGCACAAAATTCCTCTTGTCCATCCCACAGGGGGAGGGGACCTTCCCTTCAGGACCCAGGGCCACGTGACAGGGACAGGCCTCTTGGAAGAGACTCCTCTGTTCCCTCCGAGCAGGGAAGCCTGTACTTTCAGGGCACTTGCCTTTTTATGGCTGAAGTGACATCATGTCTCCTCCTCAAGCAGGCATTCCTGTGCAGATCTGCCCCCACCCCTTCCTGTTGGTTGGGAGGTCCGATTTCCTGGACTAGACAATGGCTGCTTGTGCTCACAGACTTTTAGCCGGGGGACGGCAGCCTGCACAGCCAGACCTATGCTCCCTCAGCCCAGAACTGGGGCTAGGAGCAGCCCTGCCCGGGGTCTTGGTTTGGGAGCACGCTGACCCTGCACAAGGCTCTTGGGAGGACAGAAGCAGGGTTTCCAAGCAGGCCATGTTCAGGCAGTCCTGGAGGCTGCAGATGCTACCTGCACAGGCACCCTTCCATTCCTCCCTCACTGGGAACCCGGCCCTGGTGCGCCTGGGGGTGGAGGTAGATACACACTTTGTAGACTTTGGACTTCGACACAGTGCTGAGACTGTGAACGATTATGGGGACTTTTGAAGTTGGACTGAATGCATTTTGCATTATGTCATAGCTACAAACCCATGGGGCCAGGGAGAGAAATGTGGTGTTTTGAAGAACGGCTCCCATAGGCTCATATATTTGAATGTTTGGTCCCCAGTTGGTAGAACTGTTTGAGAAGGATTAGAAGATGTGACCTTGCTGAAGAAGATGTAATTATTGAGGGTGAGCTTTGACATTTCAAAAGCCTCTCTCTCCCTCTCTCTCTCTCTCTCTCTCTGCCCATGGATGTAAATATAAGCCCTCAGCTACTGCTCCAGCCCCATGTTTACCTGCCTCCTGCCATGCTCCCCACCATGATGGTCATGGATTCACCCTCTGAAACTATAAGCATGCCCCTAATTAAATGCTTTCTTTTATAAGCTGCCTTGGTCATGGTGTCTCTTCACAGCGATAGACCAGAACATTGCCCAAGATGGAATACTATTGTTAAGAGCACTATTATTTGTCCCAAATAAATAAATTTGGGACAAATTGAAAACATGGATCAACAGGTGACTGGGCAGATAGACTGTGGTATGTCCATACAGTGAAATACTACGCAATAAAAAGGGATAAATTATTGTGGGTACAAAGCATTATACAGAGGAGAAGGCAGACTTGGGTGAGCCCAGGCTGTTCTTGTCCATCTCCATACCACTGAAGCCCCCGGACAGACTCAGCTTCTCTGCAGTGATGGGGACCGCAGTATTGATGGGGATAGTCAGGAGAGAACTTTCTAGAGCACTCATCCTGATGGAGGGCTGGGCTACACAGGTGTGTTTGTGAAGACAGCAAACTGCACACTTAGGATCTGTGTGCTTTGCTTTATGTAACTCATACCTGAGTTTTTGATTCTGGCTTTTCTTTGCAGTGCTGGGATTGAACCTAAGCATGTGCTCTGCCTCTGAGCTTCATGCCCAGACACAGCTCAAATTTAAAATGTGACGCAGGCGCCACTGTTTTTAACAAACAAACAGACCGATAAGCTGACTTGGAGGGATAAAGGTGTTTACCATGCCAGCCTGGCAACCGGACTACAATCCCCAGAATCTGTGTGAAGGTGGAAGGAGAGAAATGACTTCAAAGTTGTCCTCTGACCTCCCCAAACACACCATGATACAGTCAATCACCCCATACACATTCACAAATAATAACAATTTAAAAATTAACAAAAATCAATTCCAAGCTGGGCATGATGGTGCACACCTGTAATCCCAGCAGAAGTAGGCAGATCTCTGTGAGTTCAAGTCCAGGCTGGCCTACCAAGTGAGTCCAGGACAGCAAAGGCTACACATAGAATCCTGTCCTGAAAACAAAATAAAAATCAATTCCAAGCATGTTATACATGCTTACCTAATAATCACAGTACTCAGGAGTCTGAGACAAAAGAGGACTGTGGGTTCAAGGCCATCCTGCCCAAATAATCATAATCATTATCATCATCATCATCATCATCATCATCATCATCAAGTGACTCCTTCCAAGCCTCAGAAGACATAGCACCATAGAGAAAAGTTAGTTCTTTGTCAAAAATATATTTGCTGGGCTAGAGAGATGGCTCAGTGGTTAAGTGGCTGCTTTTACAGAGGTCCTGAGTTCAATTCCCAGCAACCACATGGTGCTCATAACCATCTATACTGGGATCTGATGCCCTCTTTGCAAAGTTAAATGCTATTCCCTTGCATTGATCTATGATGGGATATAATGTCCTCTTCTGTCCATGCAGGCATATATACAAATAGATCACTCATATATATATATATATATATATATATATAAACAAATAAGTCTTTTTAAAAAGGATATAAAAAAAGAAATGATAAAAATGTATTCGCTAATATATACTTCTTTTTTTAAAATTGGAAGCATATTCTGAAATAAAAATCAGTTAACAAATAGTCATTACAAGATTCACCATGGTCCAAAGGGTAAAAATAGCTACAAAATTTACCAGCAGATGAGTGGATAAACACTCTCTGGTATAGCTATGCAAGGGAATAGCATTTAACTTTGCAAAGGAGGAAAGCAGCGCCCCACTTGCTGGAAGGGACACATCATGAGACAGGATGAGACCTAGCCAGGCATGAGAGGCCACATTGCACGTGGTTCTCTGAGACCAGAGCAGGGGAGTTCTCAGGGACAGGAAGTGGGTTAGCCGGGACACGTAGGGGCTGGTTGCTAAAGAGCCCTGGTTCTTTGGGGGTTTCTGAAAGGCAGGCCCCTGACCTCATCTCCTCACAGCCAGCAAATTGCTGCTTTTATATAATACTGCTGATGTTCTCTCTCAACAAGAAAATACTCTCCTGGTATTCTCAGGACAACTCCTAAGGCTCTTGTGACCCCAGACCCTGTCTCACCCTGTCTGTCACCTGGTCCATCACCCTGCGTGTCTGGCCTTTCTGGGCTCCTTGTGTTGCTGGGGCTGCGGCTGAAACCAGGTTACACGGGAACATGAGGTGGGAGACCCTGGCAGTTGCGTCAGTGGCTTTTCAGAAAGAGGAAAAACGCAGACTGACACCTTGCCTTGTCTCCCCAGCCGTGCCCTCTGCCCGTGGGTGTGACCCCCTTGACATTAAACTTCCAGCTTTGCGAGCTGTAAGAAATGAGTCACTGCTCCATTGGCCATCAGTTTTAGTAAGAGAAAATGGACTGAGACAGGCAGGGTTACAGTTGTGGAATTCAGCTCTTACCCCAGCTCATCCTGGTCCACTCAGCCCTGGGTGGAGACATAGGCTGGTCGCTGCTGCCTGCCCTCTGTGGCTCAGCTGCAGTGTCCCAACACAGAGTCCCCCTGAAGAGCCCCTCATTAGGTAACCCTGCTCCTGTCTGCCCCCGGATCCCTTTCCTAATCTCTTAAAGAAGAAAACTGGTGCCATAAATCCTCTGTGTACCTACCCATCCCTCCAAGAAAAGAAGTTCTGCTCTGTGCCCACCATGGAACCCTCAGACACGCTGGGGCGGTCACCTGTTCAAGTGCCCAGGCCCCTGTCCTGCTTCACTCCAACCCCCACTTGCACCATTAATTCAAGGTACCCCAGTGTTGTATTCATTTCCCAGATGGAGAATGGAGAGTATGGACCCTGAGTCGCTCTCCTGCACAGGAGCAAGCAGAAACAAATCTCACCCCAACCCTCCCACCTTCCCTGTTCAGGGTGAAGACTGAGCGTGTAACAGGAGACTTCTTGCTTAGTGAACACCTACTAAGTACAGAGCAGTCAGTTAAAGGAACACTCGAGAAGCTAAAGGAAGTAAAGTTCAGAGAAGTGAGGTGATTTGCCCAGGGGCGCTCAGCAGAGGCCCCAAACCCTCTGTTGTACTTTCTCCACCAAGAAAGCCAAGTAGCCTAGAACCCAGCAAGCTGTTTTCTCAAAGGCGACTATCCGCAGAAAGACCACGAGTTCAGCTTCGGGCACTGCCTGGGCCTGTGCTGTGTGGGGTGCAGTCTTTCTAACCCCCAGTGTTTCCTTCTCTGATGGATGACACTGGCACAGGTGAGGTCCTTAAGAGGCACTTAGGGTCCTGAGGAAACCAGTCCCAGAAACGGACTCTTCTTTTCTTCAGCCTGTGTCGGTTGTCCTGAGACTGGGTGGGGTTTCAGGGGCTGGGTTAGGTCCCACAGCAAAGCAAATTCAGTCTTTCCTCTCTTGTTCCATCTCTGCCTCCCTATTCCTCCCTTCTTCCTTCCCTATTTCCCTCTCTCCCTTCCCGATTCCTGTCCCCTTCTCTTTCTCTACGTTTCCTCCTCCCTCTTTTCCCCCTCTTCTGTCTCTCCCTCCCTCCCTCCTCCCCCCTCCTGTTCACCCCACCACCACTGTCATGCACTAGCCACACTGTGACAGCTGGTGCACCTGAGCCAGTTTGAACTTTTAGCTCCCAAAACTATAAGCTAACCAAACCTCTTTGCTTTAGAAAACTCCCAGGCTTGACTATTTTGTTATAACCATGGGGAGCAGACAGACACACACTGAAAGAAAACCACTCTACATTTTAATTGAGAAAAAAAATAGGTGTAGTTATTTTATTAGGATATTCAAATTGTTATTTCAATTTTATTAATTAAAAAAAACTCTATTTTAATTAGTGAGGTATTTAATTTCTCTTCTTTTCCTGGGCTAACTTTGAAAGCTCAGCACGTTTTAAACTTTCAAAGGGTCTCAACTTGAACAGGGGGCATCCCAGCATTCAGAGCTAACACAAGGATGAGCAAGCAGCAGCTTCCCACTGCCTGCTCTGCATCCCCCTGCCTTGGTCCCAGCACAGAGCAGAGACTTACAGGAACCTGTGAGTCCTGGCACTGCTCAGGCTGGGCTTTTCCTGTGACCCTGAGACAGGTCTTCCCAGGAGGCAGTCAGCTTTTCCTCTGTGCTCCCTGCTGTTGGTGTGATAAGACACTCTAACTAAAAGCAACTTAGGGAGGAAAGGGTTTGCCTGGCTCAGACATCCAGGTCACGGGCCATCTGTCTTAGTTACTTTTCTATTGCTGGAATAAAACACCATGACCAAGGCAACTCATAAAAGAAAGCACTTAATTTTGGGGCTCGCAGTTTCAGAGGGTTAGAGACCATGACCACCATGGCAGGAAGCATGGCAGTGGGCAGGCAGGCATGGCACTGGAGCAGTAGCTGAGAGCGCAAAGTAGAATCACAGGCAGAGAGCAGAGGCAGAGGCGGGGGAGGGCACAGAAGGAGGAGAGAGAGACTGGGCCTGGCTGGCCTGGGCTTTTGAAACCTCAAAGCCCACCTCCAGTGTGATGTGTTTCCTCCAACGAGACCACCCCTCCTCATCCTTCCCAGACAGTTCCATCAACTTGGGACCAAGTATTAAAAAATAGGAGCCATTATCACTCAGACTTTGAGGAAAGTCAGGACAGGAACTCAAAATAGGAGCCATGATGAAGGCTGCTTACTGGTTTGTGTCCAGCTTTCTCATTGGCTCACGCTCAGCTGCTTTCTTATAAACCTGCCAGCTTAGGGTAGCACCACCCAGAGTGGGCTAGGTCCCCACCATCAACCAGCAATCAAAAAAAGACACCTCTGTGCCAGTCTGATAGAGGCAATCCTTGAACTGAACATCTGTCTTCCCAGGTGACTCCAGATTGTCAACTTGACAGTAAAAATCACCCAGGACAGAGTGCCTCCTCCCCACATAACAGACAAGCAGACTGAGGCACAAAGGGTGGGCCCTGGGCTGTGACACACCCACCTGTCCTAGACTCTGCATCCCTCTGCCACTTCAGAGCCTCACCCTAGTCCTGACTGGAGTGGAGCAGGGTCCCTGTTCCACCCCTAGACTGTTGGGGTGGGTGGAAGAGGGAGCTAGTCTGAGGTGGCATGGGCTGGGGGCTCCCCTGCCAGAATAGGAGGCCTGACCTATGAGTGGAACCCCTGCCTGCTGGCCTGCTGCCGAGTCCCTGAGCAGGTGACCCCCCCCCCACCTCCCTGTTGCATATGTCTGGGGTCCCCACCCCAGAGGCCATTCCTAGTGTAACGCAGCCCCACAAGCCCACTCCAGCCAGACACAAACACTCTCTATAGTTGTGCCCTTCCTCGGGTCCTGACCATGATCACAGAACAGTGACAGTCTGGGAGGGGCCCTTTAAAGGTTGAAAGATTTTTAAGCAGAAGACAGAGGGTCCTTGAGCTAATGCAGAGGCAAAGACAATCAAGGTCCATCTATATGGTAAGAGAAGTAGGATAAACTCTTACTCATTCTTCAAAACCCTGTCTGGATATGCTTTGGCGGAGGAAGCCTTCCTTGAGACCCTTAGACCACCACTGCGACTTGACTCCTCACTTTAAGCTGTCACTTTATTCCCCGTGTTCCCTTCCTAGACCTGGATAATTTATGGGCAGGGAGACCACGGTGTCTGTGGCAACAGGACTCAAAGCTGCTTTGTAAGCTGAGCCCTGTTCCCATCGGGTGCAGGCGGCCATGGAAATTCAAGGAGACAGCATTGTTCTGAGACAGGCTTCAGAGGACCCCACCTCTGGCTTGTGTGCACCTGACAGTTACCGACACAGCGAGAGAAATACTCTGGCTGAGTTCAAAACCAATGCTGATTTCCTTGTGACTAGTCCTTTGCGAGGGGACTCGGGTCTCACACCTGCCCGCACCCTGGCTGTGCTCCCCTACTCCCACAGATCTCACCTCTGTGGGGCCAATGGTGGGTACTCCGCACCTCTGAGGAGGCCTGGGGACGGTCACTGCCTCAGAGCATTGTGGGAAACAGCATTCTTTGCTCCTGAGATAGAGGTATGGCTGGCCTGGCTGGCCAGTTCCATGGCTACCTGGGGATCAGCTAGATGGAATGAACTTCCAGGGAGGGGAGGGCAGTAGAGGCCCATGTGACAGGGAGCACACTGATGACTGCGGCAGGCTGAGAGAAACCGGGGCACGTTATAACTCTGGAGTTCAAGGACGGGCCTGACTTCGGCCAGCGAGCCAATGTTAACAAGCCCTCCCCGGCTTCTGCTGCCGGGTTTCATGGCTCACACTGTGGGGACACACCGTTAAAGATGTGAAGGGGAGAAGGGGGTGTCTCAGTAACATTGTAGAGCTGCGCCTGGAATTCTGGGCTACAGAAGATGGCGGAAGACCTTCCAATTGGATGCTATCTATGCCCCTGGAACACAGGGGCGGGGGGTGGAACCGAGGGCCTCCAATTCCAGCATTTCTTGGAACATAAAAACCCCATGGCAGGTGGGGAGATGGCTCCGTGTATAAGGCGCAGCACAAGGATGGGGACTGGAGTTTGGCTGCCTGACATTTATATGACAGGTGTGATGGCTGCTTGCAACCCCACCCTCAGGAGATAGAGGGGTCAGGATTATCAGAGCAACCTAGGTAGCCCAATGGGTGAGAGCTGGACTCTACCAGTGATAGAGCTACTGAGGAAGGCCCGAGTGCACACACAGGAGACTAGGGAGAGAGACAAGCCCCGCCCACAAAAATGCACCAGACACCATTAACGTCGTATTTATTGTTATTTAAGCTGCTCAGCAAAACATATACACGTATATACAGTATGCGTGAATACGGAAGACTCAACTTTACATATTTTTTTTTAAAAAAAGAAAGAAAAATACCACTCAGTTTCATGAGCTATTGTCACTGTCTTCCAACCAAGCATTTCAGAAATGGTTTTCTTTAAGAGTCAAAAAAAGCTTACAGGCTCGCGCACAGCACTGCAGGGTTAAGGGTTCATATTTTACATGTGCAATAGCGATTTCCTTCTCTCTACTGGAGTTGGCTGTATACTGATTACAGTGTTCCCAGGCTCCTGCGCTTCGGGCGCGGTTTTCTTCCATTTTTTATTCTTTCCACTAAAACCAAACTTAACAACATGATGTCCTTTTGCTTAAGGCTGTTTTAAAAGCTGCTCCACCCTGGGGTCGTGGGGAGTGAGAACAAGGTGACACTGGACACTTCCGGGTGACCTGAGCCACTCGCTGGTGGCTGTGTGTGGGCTTGGTGCTGGGAAGTTCGTTGGTGGACATTAGGACGCTCGTTTTCCAGCCTTAAGCAGTAAGGAGAAGTCATTCGTGTTTGGGGAGGGAAAGGCTGGCACTCTCAGACAGCTAGGCGGTGCAAACTCTGAGGGTAAATGTGGAGTCTGGACCAAAGCCTGGCGGATGCTCCTGTGGAAGGGGAAGCCATCCCCCTCACTGTTTAGGGCCCTTCCTGCTCACCAGCCCATGCCACCTGTTTCTGCCCTTTGAGGCCATCTCACTGCCCAGACAACAAGTACAGGCCTGGGGGGCTCAGACCTCAGCCAAGAGGAGGAGGAGGACAGGAGGGAGAGAGTCGGCTTTTGGCAAGTGGCTCCCACACCTGAAAGTCCCTTGACACAAACAATAGAGGTGTGTGGAGAGCCCTAAGCCTTCCAGGCCTCTTGCTAAGAAAAGGAAGGGGGTCTGTCAAGTTGGGGCTGGGGGCCTCAGAATGGAGCAATTGGGAAGACACACTGACAACAAAAAACTGAGCTGAAACAGGAGGGTTGGCTCTGGCCTGACGCTCCCAGGGAGGGACGGATGGATGGCCCCACAGCAGTGGGTCACAGCTTAGCAGGGTATAGACCACACCCTAAGGTGTTGTCCTTATCAGCGCTTCAATCTCTGCTCCTCTCTGCTTAGGGGGAAACGCCTCTCCCAGGGGACCCATTGGGCAGGGCTCTGCTTTTGAATGAGCATGAAACCAAATCAGAAGGGCAGGAGATACCCCACAAAGGGAACATGAGGCCCCAGAATGGATACCATGAAGCCATTCGTTTCATTCTTCCCTCCTGGACTCCTGAGGGAGCTACAGGATCAAAGACAGGGTCTCAGCCAGAGTCTGGCTGCCCCAATCCCTCCTCCCAGAGATAGAGTCACTTAGAGTAGGCTAGGAGGAAGTAGGAGAGCTGAGGCATCCCAGCTGCCATTCTGGGAGAGCAGGGCCAGGAAGTCACTGGCACAACTGACCACGCCTCCCTGTCCCCTCTGAGGGTCATAAGGTCACCCTGCTCAGCACAGAGAAGACAGGGGTTACAATGGAGAGGAGAGCTCATGACCCTGGCAGGCTCCTTCCTTCAAGTGGCTGAACATGGCCTCACAGCATCCAGCTCACAACCCAGAAGGGTCTGGAGGGACAGCTCCCAGTGGGAGGGATGGAAGCTAGTTGAAGGCTCAGGGCCAGTGAGGAAAATGCCTCTCCAAGTTCTCAGGGAACAGAGGAAACACAGTTCCTCTGTTGTCCTGACTGGTGACGGAGGAGCTAACACCGCAACAACCCCGCGGCTTCCACCCAGGAATATTCCAGAACACTATTCTCCAAGATCTTCATCTTCATAAGTGATGAACAAAGCAAATGGGGTAGAGGAAGGGAAGCGGGGAGTGAAAAGAATCGAAGAGAGTAAAAAAGAAAAGGGGTAACAGGTGCACCCTGGCTGGGCTTAAACGAGGCAAGGGCCTTCTAGAACACGCCGAGTACAGAAAATAGGGGTTCTCTAGCAGGAAAAAAGGCTTGAGCCAGCGTTTGCTGTTGGCTGAGGACTGATACCGGTGTCACGGTGTATCACACAGTTTCTTTAAAATAATTTTTGAGGTTCTTTTTATCACCTTCCCCAGCCCCTTTAAATGAACCCTTTCCATTCCGAGTGCCACTAAGCAGGTACCAACCTAGACAAAAACGTAAGAGTCTGCTCAGCCACAGAGGCCCTCATGGGTGGGTAGGGCGGGGACTCCCATGGGCTCAAGTCAGGGCAGCCACAAATGTCCCAAATCGGTTGGAGATGTCGGAGTGCAGTGACCGCCAGGTGGGTACGGAGGCGCGGGCCTTGGGGTCACCATCTGTGCAGTGGACAGTCAGGCACTGCAGGTGACTGCCGGGCTGGGTGGCTGAGGCCTTGTTGGTGGGGAGGTCATGGGCTGTGGAGAAAGAAGACACAAGTTAGAAGACACAGGTAGCCAGTGGGACATCCTGCAGGGGTGACAACCAAGGAGATAATGAGAGGTCGTATCTGGCCCTCTTTCATGGCTGGGGATGGTCTCAGAAGCTTGGGCTATGAAGACTGTGTAAGAAAAGCCCACCAGGCCACACCCACATCACACCCAGGTCTGTTGTCCCCTGGGAAGCAGGAGATGGGATGAGATGACATCACAAATTGCCCATCTCTGGTGGACGAAGACTAACCAGACACCAGGAGAGTGAGAAGCCATCTAAAAGCACATCAGAGGTACAGAGGACTCCACAGATACCCTGAAGGAGTTGGGGAAAGCTGTCTAGTCCTTTGGACAGGCACCTGCTGTGGGCCTACTATGCACTCAAAACTTCCTTAAATAGACAGACTGCAGAGCACAGTCCAGGAGCTAAGGGTGGCTACCTAACATTACAGCTAAGAAAACTGAGGTCCAGAGAGGGGAATGGCATGCCTCAGGGGACATGAAGGAGAATTCTACTGGCAGAGTAGAGAAGGAGCCAGGGGGGACCAGTGAGACACCAGTTGTGGCAAGCAGAGGTCAGAGTGCTCTGTGGTCACGTCCCTGTAGCTTCCTCCCCTCCAGGGGTTTCTGTCCCTTCCCAGGGCACAGGGAGCGGGCTCAGAAGAGGTGGTTTGTGGAGTGGACTGGCAAGGGAGGAGCCTACAGGAACCTACTACACCCCTCACCCCCCCAGCCCTGCACTCTACAGACAAGACACCTGCAGCCCAGAGAGATGCAGAAACTTGCCTGGAGACATATAGCTCTAACTGACACCAGTTCTAGCCCTACAATGGAATCCAAGTCCATTCTCTGAAAAATGGTATGACCCAGGCCACGTGGGCTTCATATGCATCCGTTATCAAGGCTATTACTATGTTCAGGTATTTGTACAAACTATAAAGTGTCTTGTAGTGCTCTGGGTTGTAGACAGCTTTGGAGCTCCCAGACCACACCAGCCATCACTGAAAAGACCAGTGGTTGGGGTGGTCCATGCTCCCTCCACACCTTCATGGGAACCTCTCTATTGGCCACACAGAACCAGAACTACCACAGGTCACAGCTGTCTCTGTGTCAGATATGCCCCAAGGGAGAAAGGTTTTCAACAACCACTAACATGCCAGTAGGAGTTAGGCCAATCCCTCCTCCTCTGCTTGAGGTAGATGGGACAGATTGGAGATTTTCAGCATGCTGCCAAGCAACGCTGGGCTCTGCCCTACTGTGTTTGAATAACACTTTCCCAATTCTCTTTTTTCAGAAGATCCAATACCCTATGTGAGGCTGCCTTACAGCCAGGAAGGCTCAGAAAACTAGGTTTGAATATGGTGACTTCAAAGATGAAAGATGAAAGATAAAGATGAAACTGGGGTGGGGGCCCAACTCAGATTAAGGGGGCACACCCAGATACTGAACCCCGTGACCCACTCATCATCACTACAGAAGAGGTGCTTAGGATTAAGAGCCTAGCCCTAGCCTGCAGAGGAGGAAGGCTCTGGCGCTAAGCCCCACCCCCTGGGCCAGGCAAGCCTCTAGGAATTAGGGCTTCCGGACCTGGCAGGTTGGGAGAGCAACCTGTACTGGCTTCTGCCCTTGCTCGTTCAATCAACAAGCATTTATCTGGGACCTATTGTGTCCTGGCACGGTGGCCCGTGGATCCTCCCGAGTGACGCCAGGCAGCACCACTCTGATCCATCGTGGTGGCAGTTCTACCACTGTGTAACACAGCTCTCCGCTGCTGTCTGTCTCCAGGCCTGTGGCCGCCTGGTATAGAGAGGTCCTAGGAAGGGCTGCTGGGCAGGACCCTGGGAAGGTGATAAGGGAGCTGCCCAGAAGCTAGTGAAGAAAGCCCTCATTTCCTACGCCTTGGTGGGGTGATCTCCCTCCTCCTCAACTCGTGAGTCTTCAGTCATCTTGTAAAACCAACTGAGGTTTCAGGCATAAGTTTCAATACCCTGTAAACCTCAGAGGATCAGGTCCCTGAGGGCACACGGGCCCCAGCTTGTAGCAATACAGCCCTTACTCTGAGCCCACACATGCCTCACTCCCAGCAGATCCCTGCTTCCTGCCCCATGTTCTATTATTCCAGAGTGCAATACCCCACGAGGGGCGGGCGGGTCATACTCTCAGGAGACTCATGTAGTCATGCCTGCACCCATTACAGAGAGACCAGAGAAATGGAGGCCCTCATCAAAGCAGCGATGAGCCAGGTCCAGCTCTGCAGGTCACAAGAAGGTGACAGGAAATAGGTATTTCTTAAGCATGGAGGATTAGCAGGCTCAGGTAAATCCACACCCGGGTCACCCTCTGCTCCCATTCCCAGGCCTGCCACTTGCTCAGCTGTGTCTGGATCTCAGAGTCAGGCACTTGCTGCCCCTGAGGTAGAGTCCAGGACTGCCTAATTCCATCCCTCAACAAGCCCATGATACACTGCCCTTCCTCCATTTTGGCAAGGAGCACCTGTGGTTCAGAGAGGGTGAGGGTCTGGCCTGGTGGCATACATCATGGGTACAGAATTCCCCAGTCCCAGCAGGCAACCCCAGCCTAGTGTCCACAAGTAGGCCTTTTAGGAGAGAGTGTTGTTCTTCAGCTCTTGACTGTGCAAGCCTGTATTCACACCATTTGCTGACTCATCACAGTAGGGGGACCCATCATGCCCTCGTATGCTGGCCCCCAGGCTGCCAACTCACAGGTGATCAGTTTATCTTAAAGAAGCTGTTCCAGTCCCAACCTGTCCCAGCCAGGACGACACTGAGTCCCCAAGCCTCAGGTGGCGGGCATATCCAGGCCTCCATGCCAGCAATCCAGAGACAGATAACACTGTCCCTTCACCAAGCCCCTGGGGCTGAGGGGGACCTGGGACCCCTGGGTACCCGGTAGATGCCACAGGCTGGCTTTCTCTTTTAAGCCTGGGGTTCCTGAGAGGTGAGGGAACTCCCACACCTAGGCTGCTGACTGTCCGCAGCACCTGTTCTTTCATTTGTTCCTGGAGGGGCCATTTAGAGTGAGCCAGGCTCACAGCAGCTAAGGGACCATGAAGCAGAAGGGCAGGCCTCATGCATATAGGTGAGGTCTGAGTGGCCCCGCCCAGAGGGGAGGGGTACCATCCTCTCTAAACATGCCCTGCATGAACCTCACCAACAATGGCCTCCCAGGGGCAGAAGCCAGGGCCAAGAGCCAGCTGACCAAGAAAGGCCAGAAGAGTTGGAACAGCACCTATGAGACAAGATAGATTTCTAATGCCCATAACCAGGGTCATCATTGCTGATGGCTTGCTTCATAGAGTTGAGGTCAGAGCCAGCCTGGCTCACCCACTGTAGCCAAAAGGCTCATGTGGGTTTCTGTCTGCCCAACTTCAAGCCACAGCAAGACATGGAGACATCAGCCACTGAAGCAGAGGAAGCAGTGAGCCCAGTGGAGGCCATGTCTCCATGCTGCTCCTGTGGGCCCAACAACAATGGCAGCCAGCACCTGTGTTCTGCAATATTTGCCTGTGTCCAGCCCTGGGCCTTCAGATCCTGGAGTCAGCTGTGCAAAGCAGGGAAACCTGGAATGCCAAGGACTTGGCAGCTTAAGTGGCTACTGGAGCAAACTGTCTGCCTGTTGTCTGTCTTCTCTCCCTCCTCCATACTTTTCTTCCTTCTTTCCGTCCTTCCTTCCTTCCTCTTCCCTTCTCCCCACCACCCCCCTCACTCTCTCCTTTGCTTCCACAGCTTCCTCCTCTGTCATTCCTTTCTTCATCTAGGTCCACAGAGGCTTCCTCTAGGTGCACCCTGCTCTGCATTGAAGCCCCAGCCAGGATCCACCATGGGGCTCAGACGCCTGCAGCCTTGTTGGCCTCCTCCTGCCTTAGTGGCTCTTCAGACCCATTCTGCCTTGAGTCCTGCGATGGGGATTCTGGCCTGGCCTTCTGTTCTCTGCCCACCAGACAGCTGGGGTCCAGCTGATGCCCCCCATATCATGGGTGGGCACAGAGGGGAGGTGGGTGGACCCACCTCTGGGCGGGTCTGTGGGACACCCACACCCCCAAAAGTCCGGAGCCTGTACTTGGCACTCGACAGCCCAGGATCTGGGGGTACCAGACGTAGAACAACGGTGCTCTCATCTCTGTGGGGGCTCTCTACGGCCAGCGTGAGGCAGAGAGGGTATTTTTAACTCGTGGCTTACGTAAGAGGGAGTGTGGGCCTGAGCAACAGCTAATGCCACCCCCACATTCACCTCGCCCGATTTCCACAAAGGGAAATATACTTTGAATTTCCTTTATTTGGACCCAGGAGTCTTCTGTGACTTCTGCCCTTGGCTGGGGCAGGGCTGGACCAGGGCTGGACCACTTCCTTTTCTTGAGACCAGCTACACCGGCTCCAGCCTACAGCTGCTCTGGCTCTCTCTGATTCTACTGTGTGCACAGGGCTGGACAGACCCCTCTCCTACTTAAATCTTCCATAGCTCCCCAGTCCCCAGGATTGAGCCCTGACTTTACACAACCGCCTGGTCACACTTGCCACTTGGCCTCTAGCGTCATTTCTGCGTCTTCCCTACATTGTACAATCCTTACACAAAGCCCTGTCCCTGCCATGGCCACACCCCTCCTCCTTCCACATTCGGTCTGTAGCACCCTCCCTCTGCACCCCTGTTGATTCTCACCATCCTGCCCAGCTGTCAAACCCATGGGCGGTCCCCAACCCAAGGTACGTAACCTTCCAAGCCCTGCTTGCAGGCACAGGGTGGTAGGCAGTTGTATGACCGGGATCCTCCCCCGAGGCTGCCAAGGATCAAACACCTGGAGACACAGGGCTCAGGTGGATGAGCCCCTGACAGCAGAGACAGTCACTCGCCTGAGATGGATGATGACCCCCACTCTGTAGCCAATGACACCAGCTGCTTGGGCCTGCTCCCTCAGAGGGAGCTCAGGAAAGGCCACACTGTTCAAGGCTTCGGTCCTGTGCAAGGGCCATCAACAGTGCATGTGCCTCTGTCATTTTTAGTTTTTGTGACAGGATGTCTCACTGAGCCTGCAACTCATGGGTTTGACTACACTTGACTGACCAGTGAGCCCCAAGATGCTCTTGTCTTTACTTCCCAAGTGTGGTGGTTACAAATACATGCTACTATGTCTGGGGTTGACATGGGTGCTGGAGACGCAAACGTGGGCAAACGTGGGTCCCTATACCTACGTTCCAATCCCTCTACCAACTGATCTGTCTCCTCAGCCCTCAACTCTCTTTACCACGGTGCTAAGGCATGTCTCCATGAGCCTGCTTCTGGACATGGTGGAACACACCTATCATCCCAACACTTAGAGGCTAAGCCATGAGAACCACCAATTCACGTCCAGGCTACACACTGAAGTTGAAACTGGGCTGTAGGGGACCCTGTAAGCAAAAAGGACTACCTCTACAGCTGGAGGACCCAGATTCTACTGTCTTTGTTGAGCTCTGGAAAAAGACAGGCCCACAGCTCAACCCTCTGGGTTCAGGGGCAAAAAGAACAAGCCTCAGCCAGATGTGGATGGCAGAAGGCCTTGGCTGGCCGTGTCAGCCCTCTTGCCCTCTCCCTCCTGGCACACAGAAAAATGCCTATTAGGAACCTGTTCAAGGTCTTCACGATACACTGCCCATTGTATGGCCTGGTGCAAATCCCTCCCCCTCGATGGGCCTGTTTGGTCGTCTCTGATGACCATGGCAGGTGGGTGTCCAGCCTTGGCTTTTACAGGATGGAGGGCTACACAGTCCTTCTGTGTAGCCCAGGCTGACCTAAGCATACAGTTCTGCCTCAGCATCCTGAGTGCCAGGGTCACGACGTGCACCCCATGCTAGCTGTGGTTACAGCTGACTGTCAACTTGGCTGGCTCTTCTGGAGCCGCCTAGGATGGAAGCCTCCAGGCCACCTGTGAAGGCTTAGCCAGACTGAGTTAACTATGGAAGAAAGACCTGCCCTAAATGCAGGCGGCACCATTGAATGGGCTGGGTCCTAGACCAAACTAGAAGGAAAAAGCAAGCTGAGTGCCACCTTCATCTTCCTGGCTGCAGTGGGATTGTGACAGTCGCCTTATTCTCCTGCCACCATGCCTTCCCGACCACCACGACAGACCATAATCCTTGAACTGTGGGCCCGAGTAAAGCCTCCCTTCTTTCAGCTGCTTCTTACCACAGCCACAGGATGAGTAACTAAGGCACTGGCTGACCCACAGTCCTTCCGTACCTTGGGAGTCCATCTTACAGGCAGAGGTTGGGGCAGGACTGGGGCCCCCACTGAAGCCTTGACCTAAGGATTCAGGGACAGTAGCCAGCTGGTGACACTGCATGGCATCTCACAGGGACCAAGGTAGGCAGCACCTGATCTCAGCTACCTTCCCACCCCCGTGTTCCTCCGGCTCAGCTCTCCGTCTGTGATGTGAAACTCCAGGGTCATGTGACAACAGAAAAACAGGAGGGAAGTTAGTCATGCCTCTGTACTGCCAGTCACAGGCTATAACTGTGACAAGAGTCACTGGCTCTGCTGAGCTCGGGTCACCTCAACAGCCAGGGCGCAAGGGCCAAATCTACAGCCCATTTCACAGCCTTGGAAACTGAGTCCAAACTTCCAGCACTGCAGTCACACAGCTGATGAGCGGTAGAGCTGGCCACACCCACATTGTCTGGTGTGGAGTAATTTGTAGAGATAAAATGTCCCTGCCTGGGTGGCAGGACTACGGCCCCAGTGCCTTCCCTCACAGTCCCCCCTCCTTTCTCTATTTCTGTCACTCTCCTCTGGTCAATGCCCTCCTTGCTCTCTGGAAAGAAATGTCCAGGCTCACACACTGAGTTAAGAGTTACCCAAGGTAGACATGAAGCACCCCTGGGAACATGATTCGGAACATTGCCTCAGGCAACTGCACCCTTTGTCACAGGTCCTGAAGAGGGTCCTGCAAGCCCTTTGGCCCCAGCATGGGGTCAGGCTGGGTAAAAGCCTCACTGAGGACCAGGAGTCCATGAGCCCAGCTTTGAGAGCCCAGAAAAGTAAGGATGGCATTGTGGGGAAGCTGAGCAACCCATTCACATCGCCTTGGGACAAGGCCAGCTGTCACTCAGATGGGCCGGCTGACGGCAGGAAAGGGCAAAAATGGGAGGGGAGTATGATGAGAGAGGGGACATGGGGGCACAGGGGCCACTCTCTGCAGGGTGGGCATCGTTTCTCCAGGCTAGTACAGATGTGGTGAGCCTTCCCCTGGGAGATTCTGGCGTAAAATATGTCCTGACACTCAGAGACCTCGCTAGCTCCTCTAACCAAAAGTTCCCACCCTCAAGCCTCAGTTCCGCGCCTAGGATGCAGGACACAGAGAGCATGGTCCCCAGAGGACAGCCTTGTATGTCCCGGGCGAGTCCTGACTCCAGCTGCAATGATGCTGCCCTTGGCTGTTCTGCCTCTTAGTGCAATGACAGGAGACCGAGTGCTGGGTGACTTCACACCTGGCACCTTTCGGGGCTCTAAGCACCTCACATGCTCTGCCAGGATGTGGTCACTTCAACAGTCAGTGTGTGGAGAGTGGGTGATGCGTGCGTGTGCACGCGTGCCCATGTGTGCGTGTATGTGTGTGTCTATGTATGTGTGTAGTATAGAGAGAGGTGTGTGTTTGTGTGTGCAGGTGTGTGTGGTGTATGGAGAGGTATGTATGTGGTGGGGTATGTGTATGGGGTTGGAGTTTGGCACTGTGTTGGGGGGGTGTCGGGGGATACCTACAGGTGTGTACTCCTGTGAGCATGCTTAGGGAGGCCAGGAGAGGATGCCCGGGCCCCATGTCATTACTCTCTGCCTTATTCCCTTGAGGCAGGGTCTCCTAATGGACGTGGAGCTAAGCCGGCTGGCAACAAGCCACACCCGTCCTCCCGAGGAGCGGCAGTCTTGTGTATTCACGCCCAGCTCTCCCGCTGGTGCTGAGCCCTGAACTCACGCCCTGGTGTTTGCACATCAAGTTGCTGTACTCGCTGCGCTGTGCCTCCCTGGTCTGACAATACTCTGTCGATCAAGACAAACAAGCACACCCATTTCTTTAGCCTCAGCCTCACGGCTCCAACTGCAGAAAATACATTTTCAAGGGGCTGTAGCTCCAGGTTGTCCCTGGAGGTGCCTGTTCCTCTTTGTGGGGTGTTTCTTCAGGGGGACAGTGGCGATGGTAACTGTCTGCCACCACGTAAGTTCCTATAGTTGAGATGTTTTCCAAAAAGAGGGTCTATGTGGGTAGTCGTTCACAAGCCATACAAAGGTCTGGGTAACCTATGCATAAGTGCCAGGCTGTGGGGCTGAGGCAGACACAGGTCAGCTCCCCATGTCTCTACCTCCTACTCTGAAAGGCACGATTGCTTGCTCCTGCTGGGCCCTGAAGGGACACTAAGCTTTTTTAACAAGTGACCCCCATCATGGTCCCGTGGAGATCTTCAGGGCACAATACAATGTGCACTACACAGTGAGCTGGGTTCAAGGCTCTGAGAGGCCATGCCAACCTGTGCCCTGTCCTCAGAGCTCCTAGCCAGAGAAGAGATGTTGGCACAAGCTGGTAAACAGTGAAAGCCTATGCTGTGTGCGTGTTGTGCTATGTGCTATGTGCTGTGAGCTGTGCTGTGTGCTATGTGCTATGAGCTGTGCTGTGTGCTGTGCTGTGAGCTGTGCTGTGTGCTGTGCTCGGGGAGGTATGTAGGCAGATTTAAGGATGAACACAGAATTTCTCAGGAGAGGAAGAGGGACATCTGAAGCCACTGAGGGCCTCTTTCTGAAGAGTGAAGAGCTTCACTTGGCCCTGAACGTCTGGAACCCTGCACTCTAACTTACGCTTGGGGTGGGGGTCTGAGGAGAGCAAGCTCAAGGGTCAATGGGCTCTGTCATGGGGTATCCAGGAAGGAGCTTCGTACTCCTGAAAGCAATGGGGAGCCAGGGAGTCTTCAGAGCAAGGGCAGGGCATAGGCAATACATCAAGGTGGGTAAGAGTTCTCGGCTTCCTTACCCCAGTCTTGGCACAGGACTCTTGACGTGGAAACACACACAATCCCTGGTGTCCTTCAACCCTGAGCAAACTGGAGATCAAAGCCACAGTCACGACACCTGAATGACACTCTGGAAGAACTCTTGCCTAACTGAGCTAGCCAGGAACCCTGGGCAGCTTCCAAGTCGCATCTGTAGCTCAGGTCCCCAGGCCCAGGACGGCTCCTCAGCAGCCTGCCCCACCTCCCTGCACCTCTGCCTCCCCCCTGCAGTCATCACGGCCTACACCTCACATCAGCAAGTCCTCGATGAAGTTACAGGGAGGCAGACAGAGGCCCAGGACCCTAAGATGTGCCATGGGTAGGGTGAGGCAGGTCCTGCCGCTGAGTCTCCATTTCCCTGTGTGTGCAGTGACAGGGAGCAACTGTGGCTAACAGCACCCCAGTCTATTCCTTAAAAGCCTCTGAGGGCTCTGCCGTGTCTCCTAACCTAATCACAGAGACACTTATCCCAGGCTAGTCACAGAGACATTTACCCCAGGCTAACTGACCTTGGCTCACACTAAGTAAAGTTTCACTAGCATGTGGCCTTGGTTGCAGCTTTTTTCATGTCATCGTGGCATCTGTCTGGGCTTTCCGGACAAACAATAGTTACCAAAAGATCTGGGCACTCCATGACCCAGGCAAAACGAACCACTGCGTGGTATAACCCACACACCACAAATATTAACTGGCACCTGTACAGAGAAAGTTTGTCAACCTTCAAACCTGAGGCTCAAGTTTGTACAGGGAGGACATCACCAGGCACCTAGTGGATGCTCAATACATGCTCTAGACATGTGAGGATATTACATGAGACTTTGGGGATCTAAAATATTCTTATTGGTCTCTGTGGCCCCCATCGTTCTTCTTAGCCGACTGTGAACACCTTCCAACCTCCAACTAGGTTGGTTGGAGGTTGGAAAAAAATCAATGAACTGGAGTTGCTCTAAAAAAAAAAAAAAAAAATCGGCCCAGGATTTTCCACAAAAGAGGAGAAACGGGTTCTCTGAGACAGAGCAAGCCTGCCACTTCAAGCCCGAGACACATCCTGGAAGCCACGCCCTGAACTGCAAGGACAGTGATGGCCAGACAGACAGCCTGGGAGTAGATGCGTAGACAATAGCCCAGACCAGCAACACTTCTCTCAAGGCTGATCTCTCTTTGAGACAGGGTCTCACACAGCTGAGGCTAGCCCAGGGTAGCCTTGCCTCCACCTCTGCAGGCTTGGGATTATAGGTGTAGGTGACCAGGCCTGTTTTATGTTGTATTACGGATCATGCCAGGCTGGCATTCTGTCAACTGAGCCACAGCCACATCCCCAGCTCACCTCCCTGACAGCCTGAGGACCAAGGCCATGTGACTGAAAATGACAGGCTAGTTTCGAACACACGTCTGTGTGAATCCAGAATCCGTGTTAAACAGCCTGGACTTAAAAAGAAGCATCCCAGCAGTGGGGACAGACATCTTTGGATGCTTATGTAGAGGAAACTCATGCCCAGCTCCTTCTGTGATAGCCCACCTCTGACTCTCTGGAAAGAAGAGTGCCCGGTTTGCTCCCAACAGACTCTCCTCTGCCATTAGAGAAAATCAGGTGCCAGCTCTGCCAGAAGCTACCTACACAACCTCAGGGACAGGGCTTGCCAGCTCTTAGCTGCTATCCCTCTTGTGATTGGATGGTGAAAGTCAGCTGACAGAACCATGACTCCATGACCTGCAGAAGCCCCTGGTGGGTGTTTCCCACCCCCAAACCGCCCTGTGGACTTCTGGGAAATGTTCCTTAATCTCTCCCTTGGGGGTGGGAGAAGGCTTGAAGGATTCCCACTGGGCCTGTAACACTCAAGTGCAGTTTCTGGCATAACCCGGGTAGGTGGGGTGTGGACTCCTAGGGGAGCAGAGGCCTCCTAGGGAAGAGGCAGGTGCAGGGGTGGGGGCCAGCGGCTGAGTCAGCGCAGCCTCATCTGCCAGATTTCCCCCAACAAGACACATTTGGTAACACCCATACTCCACCTCGGGAGGGATTTTCTGTTTGGTTTAAGTCTCTAGGATACCACAAAGGATGGATTAGATAGAGCCCAGAACTTCTCCTCCTAGGGCAGAGGTCAGAGTTCCTTGTCACTGGGATCTTCCAAAGAAGATGGAAAAAGACCCCAGGAGACAGGGCTGGTAGGTGCCGTACATCAGAAACCCAAGGCCAGACCTTTTTTTTAATTTTATTTTTATTTTATGTATATAAGTATTCTCTGCCTGCTTGTATGTGTGTGAGGGTGTCAGAGCCCCTGGAACTGGAGTTACAGACACCTGTGAGCAGCCATGTGGGTGCTAGGATTTGAACTCATGTCCTGTGGAAGAACAACTAATGCTCTTGATTGCTGAGCCATCTCTCCAGCCCAAGGCCAGGCCTTTTAAGCCATTGCAGAAGTTGCTATTAGATCCATTAAAGACCCTCTGTAGGCCTTCACAGTCCACTGTCACCAGGACAGGCAGCCCTACTCCCACCTTCAGCTTGCTGGGCTATTGTTGTCCCTGGCTTATTTCCCTACATGACCCTCCCTGCAAGATTGCTCTATGCCCCTTGTCACACCTGGTGTCATCTGTACGGTAACAGGGTCCCCTAATTTCTCATACTCGTCTGTACAACCCAACAGTGTGATTTCTATATACCAAGGGCCCTGACTTCTGCTCCCTGGGCTGGCTCCCCGATATTGCGCACAGTAGGTCTTGTCATTTGCCAATTCCTGACAAGGCCTCACAGTGAGGAAGCCTTGCCACCATGCAGGGACTCCAGGATAACATGAATAGGAACTTGCAGGGGACTGCTGGTGGCAGGAGACACAGAACCTCTTGAAGGGCCACTGTGCCCCACCAGGGTCCCAGATAGGGGAAACCCACACATACCCTTTCCGGAATCCGGACACATCAACAGCCTTACTTCAGAACCTGGATCCTAGACTGTTCCCCGAGGGCTTTAGATTCAGGGAGAGAGAAGAGTGGCTAGAGGTGCCTTTCGTGCAAGGTAGACCTGGGCACGGGCTGAAAGGTGGTAGCCACGTCCTTCCGCCCTGGAAGGCCCTGTGCCCAGCCTGCCTGGCTGTGGCAGGATGATGATCTCTGAGTGCCAGTTAAATTGACTTCAGGAGAATCAGTTCCCAAGCTCTGCAGCCATCTCTGGACAGGGGGAGAAGAACTGAGGCGGGGGTGGGGGACAATGATTCTGAAGGACAGGGAGAGGAGAGGAGAGAATGAAAATAGGAATGAGAGAGAGATCAGCTGGGTAGAGGGCAAACACTTCACTGACTTCCCCAGGAATGGTCACCACACCCCTGCTTCCTAAGCATCTTGCACACACCACTGCAGGGCGAGAGCTCTGTTTTACAGGCAGCAGACTCCCATTCAGAGAGACAGCGCAAGTCGCTCGCCACCACACATCACAGAAGCCACTGACTTGAGACCTGGCCAAGTCCTTCCCGGTACCTTCCAGCACCATCCCACACCAGAGGCAGGTGATCGAAAGAGAAGCTGGAAGAGAGCCATAGCTTTCCCGCCACCCTAACTCCCCGCCTTCCCTGCTGGGGCCCCCTGTACACCTGGAACCACCAGGCTGTTTCCTGGGGCCCTGGGGGATAAGCGCCTACACACAGTCTCTGACACTGAGCACCAGATCCAGGCCCCTGTGCAGCTCAGCTCTCTGGAAAGCAGCTCTCATCCCCAGAAGAGGCCAAGACCCAGAAGAGAACAGCAGGCTCCAAGCAGGCAGCCACCGCTCGGGAAACAAACGCAGAGGAGCATGGCCAGAACTGTCTATCTCTGTTGCCAAGCAACAGACTCTCCTCCCCTCAGGACCCACCTGAGTTCTTGCAGTAACACTAACAAATGATGCTGGGATTAAGAAGCTCTAGAGGCCAGAATTGGGGTGTCCTGAGGTTACCCCACATGCACACACACCAATGGCTCTGACAGTTCCAAATTAAACGAAATTTAGAAATGAGAATCAGCCCAATCCTTTACAGCCAGCCACGCCAGGCTGTCCTACAAATGCATGAGGCCAGTCGAGACTACACGTGGCAGCAGAGGACATTTCCACTAGTCCAGAATGACCTGCCAAGTCCATCCAATCTGTGTCAAGGGCTAGTGTGACAAGTGTTTTTCCTACAAAGAAGTACTACCATTTCCTAACATGAAGATCCTTCCCCTAAGCCAACCTGAGGCCAAGAGGCCCCATGGGAATTTTTCAGGGTTACCAGACATCCCCACAAACCACAGCAGTGGTGCCTACGGACCCCGGCCCAGCTTCAGACTTCATCCACACACTGTTACAAGCAGCCAAGACTGGTCAATCTAGACTGATCCATGGTGCTGAGTCTGTGATCTCACCCAGCCCCATCACAGCAAAGGAGAAACCAGAGCAGTAAAATAACCAAGCCAAAGTCAGCTGGTAGGTGCACATATCATCAACGAGGTGTGGTGCAGCATGCCTGTAATCCCAGCAGTCAAGAGGCTGAGACCAGCCTGGGCCACGCACGGAGTCCAGGCTCTAGAGACAAACAACCTCACATCTGCCTCCTACTACCCCTGGCACCCCTCCCCTGTGAAAGCCCTGAGCAGCTGAAATCCACTCAGCAGGGTCTTAAAGATGCAGGGGCTGAAGGGTGTGGTAGTGGTGGTAATGATGGTGATGATGGTGGTAGTGATGGTGATGATGGTGGTGGTGGTGCTGATGATGGTGGTAGTGATGGTGATGATGGTGATGATGGTGGTAGTGATGGTGATGATGGTGGTGGTGATGATGGTGGTGGTGGTGGTGATGATGATGGTGGTAGTGATGGTGATGATGATGATGGTGGTGGTGATGATGATGGTGATGATAATGGTGATGGTGAGGATGGTAGTGATAATGATGGCAGTGATGGTGATGCTGGTAATGGTGATGGTGATGATGGTGATGATGATGGTGGCAGTGATAGTAACGTTTGCTATGATGTCAAAAATAATAATAGCAGATGTCACACTAGCTGCCACCTGCCAGGTGCGATACAGTCAGTTTCATTGTGCCTCCTGTATACTCAGGACAGTCCCTAACATACGCCTTTTGAGGGAGCTCGGGGCAAAGCATGACATGCAGGTGCAACTGGGTGTAAGAAAAGAGAATCCACAGCTGTTAAGTCATCAAGCAGTGACAGTGACTGCACTCCAGCAGTGCCACTGTGGGACTGTGCACAGTACTCCCACTCGACCTCAACACAGCCCTGTGATGGTGTCGAGAACAGAGCTGGGACCTGGTGGCCAGAGCTGGGCTCTGGCGGCTACTGTTCCTTACCATCTCCTGGCTGTACGACTCTGAACTAGCTGACTTTGGGAGGCCTCAGCCCTCTCATGTGTCAAATAGGAATCAGGATAGCAGAGATCCCCAGTGATTCTGGGGAAGTCACAAATGGTACGGTTTTTGCTGCCATCATCACCATGGTTCCCATCACAATAGTAACTAGTACCACTTCCATATCACCACTAGCATCACCAGGCACCATCATCATTACCACCAGCACCACCAGCATCACCAGCATCACTGCCATAATCACCACCACCACCAGAAGCATCACCACCATCACCACCATCACCACCAGCACCAAGTTTACCATCTTTACCAGTCATATAGCTTGTAGGTTCGGGCTTCCTGCCTACCCTGGGCCCAACTTAAGACTGGACTGGGGAAAGTCATGAGACTGCAGAAGGCCTAGCTTTCTCAGCCTGCCCCAGGAGGCCTCACACACAGAGCCAGGTAGCCCAGACAAGCCCCCAAACAGGCCGCCCAACCCAAGCTGCAGACCCCTTCTGGCCCTCCAGGAGCTCCATTGGGGAAACGGGCTCCCTGGGGAACTAGGAAGAAAAGAGGACCCTTGTCCCAGAGCTATGGCTGCTGCCAGCCTTCCCCAAGGCCCAAGGGGGGGTCTAGAGCCACTCTGAAAGGCTGCTGGGGCTCATTCAGCTCCAATGAGTTCATTTTACCACAGTAGAATATTAAGCAGTTCCCAGGGAAACGTGCTGAGCTTGATTTCAGAGTGAGGAGGGAGGGAGAAAGGGAGAGAGGGAGAGAAGCCATAGCCAGCCAAGGGAGAACGGGGTTGTTTCTGCTGCTCCAGATCTTCCCAGGCGATACCAGACCAGAGACCGACATGGGAGATCCCAGGATGGCATCTTTCATGCCATGCTTCACCCAGTCCTCCTAGCTCCCTGGGCAGTAGGAAATCCATGGGCCTCATTTCCCAGGAAGGGAAGCTGAGTCAGAAGGGAACAAGTGATTGACATGGGGCTTCACTGCAGAGTGGCAGAGCGCCAGGCTTGCAAACACCATTTTGGTCCTTCTATTGACAATCCTCTCTGCAGGCCTTGAACTGATAAACATGGCTTCCTGCACACTCAGCCAAAACTGCACTCTGTTGTCTGGAAACAAGCCCTTCCAGCCAGCCAGCCCACCTGAGGGTAGCACTCATGTCAGGGTGTTTTCACCTGGAAGTCTTACTACAAGTTCTCCATTGCATACGGGGAAACTGAGGCCCAGCTTAGGGTAGAGACCACCCCCCCCCCCGGCTCCCATCACAAATGCACTACTATCTAGGAAGCTGACATTTCTTCCTACACTGAAAAACAGCCACACAGCCCCAGTTCAGGGGCCAGCCCAAAGGCTAGGCTGTCAGAGCTCCCTACCTCCAGCCTCACTTGCTCGCACGGTGCCCCTCATGCTTCTGGCTAGCCATAGTGGGGCTAATTCTAACAGGGCCTTCTTCCTTTGAGCCCCAACACTGACATCTTCCCAAGGCTCAGATGGGGAAGTTGAGGCCTGGAGACAGCATCCGTAATTACATATAGGCCAACGGGCTCTTCAGAAACTGACCCAAGCCACTGGCAGGCTAGTTCCAGGGTCACAGAACAGCTATGGTGTTCACCTGTGAGCCCAGCCCTCTCTCATTCTATGCAAGAGGGGGCCAAAGAGAGGTTATAAGGATTGAGACCCGGGGGAGCCGCACCCACTTCCGCTCCGCTGAGCCCAGTACCACCTTGCCAAGACCTCGGTTTCCCTATCTGTAAGTCGAGACACAGCATAGCTCCCAGTGAGGCCTGGACTTCCCCCGAGCCTTGCCTGTGGCCTGATGGTTTGAAGCAGTGAATGTGGCCATGCCGGCCCTACATGAATGCAACCAAGTCTGAATGGCGGCCAGCAGCGCACAGCACAGCACGTGGGGGAATCCTCTGCTAAAGCCAGCTGCTGCGCGCCGGTTGCTCCCACTGCAAAACAGCTTAGACTCAGCTCAGTGCCGAAGGGCAGATACTGACGTGGGGGACCCTGTGTCCATCCGTTCCGTGCAGGGCTGAGCTCTCTTCCAGTGCACCTAGGCTGGCCTGTGCCCTGCAGATCCACCCCAGGGACGCTGGCATTCCATTCAGAAAGGGGAAGAGAAAGAATCACGGAGTAGACCCAAGTTTATGGGGAAGAAGAAAAGAGGGGTACAGAAGGAAGAGCATCTATAGATTTCCTCCAGCAGAGCTCAATTGCCTCCGCCCAGCAAACTCAAGAAAGATCTGGTATCAGCTGGAGCTGGTGTGCTTTTGACGAATTAACCCTGACAGGGTCCTTTGCCAGTGTCTTCCTGAGCAGGGAACACCCCATCTAAAGAGCAAGGTGCCTGCTCTGAGGGAGAAACTTAACTGTCCCATGCGGGGGTGCTCACTCTACTTGAGGCCATCTCTAGTTAGAGCCAAAGAGGATGAGGAATTGACCAAACGTGATTTCTGCAGGGACCTACACACACACACACACACACACACACACACACACACACACACACACTCACACACCCCTCCCCATTAAAGAGTGGGTCTTTGTTTAATTGTCTTCAAATGCAGGCAGGCAGGCCTGGTCATACAGACTTTCACCCTGACCAAGTTGAATGATAATAATAACAGAGAGAATGCACAGGGAAGTCTGAAATCCAGAGGCAGGCTGGCCAGCTTCAGGGCAGGCAGGAGACACCACCTAGAGCAGTGGTCTTCAACCTTCCTGACGCTGTGTCCCTTTAACACGGTTCCTCGCGCTGTGGTGACCCTCAGCCGTTAAACTATTACTACTTCATAACTGTAACTTTGCTACTGTTACAAACTGTGATGAAAAGGTGTTTTCTGATGGCCTTAGTCAACCCCTGTAAAAGGGTCATTGGACCCTCAGGGGGGTCCCCCAAGTTGAGAACCTCCGGCCTAGAGGAAGGTGTGGGGGTGCCTCAGTCCCTGCGGTGTGTATCACTGTGGCTCAGCTCTTCCTTCTTGACACTGCTCCAGGCTCCCTAACAGCCCTGCTCTCTTCCAAGCCATCACAACAGTCAAAATGACACACGCCTGGTCGTCTGGGGCGCAGACTGGTTGTGGGGGTGTAAAGGAGCATGCTGGTATGGCTCCTGCAGGAGAGAGGGGAGAACGAGGAGAGGTCTGGGGTGGGGGAGCAAGCCTGGGCTATGTCTCAAAAGAGGGATGACCTGTAGGGTGCTTCTCCTCTCCTGCCTCGGAGACCACGGCAGGTGACAGAGCAGCAGGGATGCCCTCTGATTAAAAGCCAACAGGCTGGCCTGTTCACGGCCCGTGCCCACACGCAGGCAACATTCTCATTCTGTGAGATGTTCTTAGCGGTCTCCCAGGGACTTTCTACAACAGGCTCCTCGTGTTAGCAAGGGGCAGATTTTCCAAAGCCTGCGAGAGCAGAGATCGAAGAGGCAGCTACACGGTGCAAGGAGTTTTAAACTAATGGATTGGGGCCAGCAAAATGGCTCAGTGGGTAAAGCCACTTGCTGCCAAGCCTGATGACCTGAGGCCAATCCCCAGGACGCGTAGCAGAAGGAAAGAGCTGACTCCTGAAAGTTGTCCTCTGACTTCCAGGTAATTCGCTGTGAAGTGTGTACACACATATACACACAAATAATAAGTGAACAACAAAATTTTAAAATTAAATTTAAAAAAATAGTTTTTCTGCCTCATCAGATGCATCTTCATACTGGCCTGCACTTGAAAACACACTGCCAGCCTGGCAAGCCCCGCAGCCCAGCCCCTGGGATCACCACTACCCCAAACTACAGACTGATTTCCCCCTTGGTCCTGCCCAAGATCCCTGTGCAAGGACACTGGCTTCCCTCTAGCTGCGGCATCCCTCACTGCCCCACAGGTCCCTGCTTTTACCCATCAGTGATGGAAATCATGCTTCTGCCAGGGCCTGGAACATCTGAGCCATGCCAGGCATCGAGGTGAGAACTCTCCAGCCTCACCACACCCATGTAACCCAAAAGGTAGCTGAGGAAACAGAGGCTGGGGGAACTGAAGGCTCTCTCCAGTGGCTTTGGTTCTAGCACTGTCTTCCTCCTCTAGTTCTGAGACATACACGCCAATGCTGATGACCAGCAGGCTCTAAGTGAGACAGGAAATCCCACCACAGCCATTCTGATAGCCATCCTGGTCTTAAAGATGGTGGCTGAAGGTGGGAGGTGGCATAGCACAGGAGAAGGCGTGAGGGGTGAGGGTAGATAAGGAAGAGGTGGGTGGGCTGAAATGGAGATCACCTTCCAGGCAGAGACAGATGACCTTGATCTCTGACCCAGCTCTCTGGTGGAGGCCATCTGAGCTTCAGGGGTCAGAGACAGCAGGGTGCTGGGGTTGCCGCGCACGCAGTATTATCTCTGACAGGCCCTGGGCCCACCTGAAATCCACAGGAAGCAGCCCTGCCAGGATGGCCATGTGCCCCTGCACACACAAAAAGCTCCCTTCTCATTAGCAGAGGCCAGGGTCCGTGTCTTGGATCCCAGAGGCCCAATGAGGAGATAAGGCTGGCTTCATCCCAGCCACACCCCCTAGTGACACTGTCGCCCAGGGCTCTAAGTCCAGCCCCATCGCCTGTCCCAGGGCTGGGAGAATGGGAGAGTTGTTACCTCCAGTACATACAAATTCCTGAGCCCTTCCTAACCGTGGCTCAGAAAAGCCTGCATACCATCCCCCCCAAGACAAAATGACCTTGGGCAGCTCAGGTCCTATCGCTAAGCCTTCCCTCTCTGCAAACTGAGGCTTAGGCCTAGGTGCTTGCATTCCTTTGCCATGAATAGGGCTGGGAGGAAAGCAAGAGAAAGGCTTCCAGAAGGCGGAGGCCAGGGCAGCCACCTGGGTGGGGCCTGTGCCTTCCTGCTGGTGACCTCTGTAGGCCTCAAGAACAATGGCTGAGGGACGGAGGAAGCAGGCACCCTGGACCAGCACATCAATCCTAGATTGCCCTCAACAGAGGACCACAGACTCCCCAGGTGAGGCAAGCTGGGCCCCTCCGTGGTGCCCCAGCTCCTCCTCCCAGGGTGGCAGGGACATCCTTCATCCCAACTGGAAGGAGGACAATATTCTGGACACCTTGGATTCAAAGTAAACTTAACTGGGCTCTCACCTTCCAGAGCCCAGACCTCCGCAGCTCCCATCACATAGCCTCAACTATGCTCTCAAGCCCTCTGGACCCTGCTATACTACTCTTGAATCTGCCCAGTTGGACGTGGCTGGCTTCAAGCCACGGGAGTCCATGTTACAGATCCAGAAAGTCTATGGCCGAAACATCAGCATTTTCACCACTGGCACCAGCAGCTTTGAGTTCAGAATGCCACGGTCCACTCTTTCCCAACACCCAGAACTCAGCACTGCGTCTCCATCTCCCTGCGGCCCAGGCTAAAACCGTGTATGTGTCCTGCCGCATTTCCAGGCTGGCCCATCCCATGACGCTGTCTTTTTTTTTTGTAGTCTGTGGCCTTCTTAGGGAAGGTAACCTGCACAGAGTGGGGCTTAGGAGTGGCTCCACGTGACCCCACTCATGATGAGGGCCCACTGGATGCTGTGATGTTTATTCTGAACCCAAGCCACTCACTGCCGTCCAGGCATTTCTCACTTCCTGGGCTCTACTGATGGGTGGAGCTGGCTGCGCTGCTGAGGCTGTTGAGGGCCACACCTCAGGCATAGTGGGATAGAGCCTGCCAGGCCTCTCTATCCAGTAGACTCCAAGAGGAACCTGCCTCAGTGTGACAACCAGAGCGGTATCTAATGCTGTCAAAATTCCCCTGGGGGGCATCACCAGGGGCGATGGGCCACCACCACAGCCCAGTTGGCAGCCATGAAAAGTGAAGTTCAGACAGCACTAAGCTGAGGGTCAGAGAACCATCCCTTCTCTCTGAATTCAGCGCGCCGAACTCTGGGCCACCTCCTTCCTGCTCAGCCAATACCCACCCTTGAGAAGAAACCCCTACCCAGAAGAAACCAGTGCTCAGGAAGGGGGAGCACTTGCCCAAAGTCACACAGCACAGGGGGATCCAACCCAGGCCTTCCAGCTCCTGCTACCTTAATCTCAGCAGCAGCGGAGACTTCGCCGCCTGTCAACACTCTGCCCCCAGATCACTCTCTCTGTTGGGCCCAGTTCTTCAGGTTGCTGAGGCCCCCACCTGAGGTGCTAGACACCGGGGTTCTGCGGGTGTACTGTCAGCTCCCAGACTGTTTATGGCTGGCTCTGGCTCCTCGCCCAGAACTGGGAGGCTAGGGTCGGGGTAACTCATGAATTCCTCCAACAGGAGGGGTGACCGTTACGCACACCAGGGACTGCTTCCCAGCCAGGTATTGCTGTCAGGAGGAAGAAAAACACCTCCATGCTCCCAGCTGCCTGCTACCCAGCAGTGCTTGACAGTGCCGGACAGCTCCGCCAGCCCGCCAGTGCCTGCCTAAGGTCTGTCCAACAGCCTCCAGCAAGAGGGTCTGTATGCGGCTCATTCTCCCACCCTCCAGCCTGATGGTGAGGCTGAATCAGGGATAGTGGTCCCCACCCCCTGCCCATGACACTGCAACATGCCTGAGTTTCCCCAATCAGATCAGACAAACAGTAAAAGCAATGCTTTGTGTATGTCTTCCATCTCCACAGGTCTTCTATGTGAAGCAGCTAGCAGAGCCGGCTAGCCAGTAAAGGCTGGTGCTGTGCAGAGGGCTCCAGAGTGCCGGCCCATTGAGGTAGAACTGTTGTTAGCCTCCTCACCAACAAGAAAACAAGAGCACAGAGAGACTGAGTAACCTGCTCTAGACCAGCTGGGGTCTGAACCCAGGAGGCCTGGCTTCTCTATAGCATCATTCCATCATCTGCCCCGCACCTTCACACTATTCATCTTCACAGAACTTCTACAGTGGGGGGAGGGGGGAGAGGTTGGACATTCCCTTTTTTATCCATGTCAAAGATGCCAGAAAGCAAATGAGCAAGTGGGTATCTGAGACCACATCGGCTCGGAAAAGCCAGAGACAAGCCTGAGGCACAGTCCCTCACCTGGAGGATGAGTTCCACACAGCCTCCAGAGGACCGTTATCTGCAAGGCTGAGGGCAGCAAATGCTGAATGTTCCTGGGGGATGTGTGTCCTGGGACAATCTAGAAAGTTCTGGGAATTTCTGGTTTGACATCTGACTTCGGTCCCGGTCTGCAGAAAACTTAGCTGAACGAGAGCCTCGCTCCCCAGTGAGAAAGAAAAAGGTCACAGGCCAGGCTCAGTTGAAGTGCATCCCTCACTGGAAGCTACGCTGTGTGATCTTCTCTGAGTTGCCTGACCTCTCTGGGCAGTTCTCTCAGCTGGGAAATGTTTTAGGACAGGAACATGAAAGACGAGCGTTAAGTGTCTCCCACCTTAGGACTTCTGCTCTAACCGCTTTCACTTGGGAAAGCAGCGTGGAAGTGTGTTCTGGGATGTTCTGCAGTAAGCAGTGCCTCCCTACCTAATCACCTGAGCAAGGCAAGGCAACGAACCAATCCCAGGGAAGCCGGTGACAAGCTTGCAACACTCTGCTGTGAGTTGTCTAGCCTGGACCTGATCTGCTGCCCGGATCAGCCATTCAGGCAGACACTGCTGGATATGGCCCCCAGAGCAGCCCCTCGCTGGGTATCCAGGACAAAGCAGTCCCCAGCTGTCACCTATGAAGGAGTTGGCCTGCAGGCAGGCAGACACAATCAAAGAGAATCATGGGAACTCCCCAGGCTGGGAAGGTGAGGTCACTTTCAAGGGCCAGGCCATGGCCCAGGCGCTAATTTCTCTATGCGTCAAAAGCACCCCAAGCCTACAACAGGAAAAAGGAAGGACACCCACACAGGGCTGCCACAGCCTTCTGCCCGTCTCAGCCTACACATGCATGGTCAGCTCCCGGGCTCCCCCAAAGGGCAGGGCTGGCAAGGAGGGCTGGGGCACTCTATCTGCCTGCTACCGAACACGTCCGCTCTACCCCCAAGTTCAAAATGAAAGTTGCTCCTGTTTGGGAAAAGAATTTCATTAGGGGGAAAATATAATATGAAAATACCCATTTAGAAGGAATGTGCTATTAATTCTCAGTACTCCATGCAGAAGGGAAAATTGCATTTTTATCTAAATGGTTTTTCTGCATAAGCCATTTACAATGTACTCCGCTTCTCTGTAATAGGCCTTGCTAACCATTAGTGCTGGGACACCCAGCCTGAGAGCCGAGATCGCCCTCAAACACATTTACTGTAACCCCTGAAATGCTACTCAGAGGGAGACTCAGAAAACGGGGGCCCCATCCTTTTTTTTAAAGGAAGAAACGAAACATTACTGAGCAGGGGAGAGAGGGCTGAGGAAGAGAGGAGACAGTTTAAGCCAAAAGCAATGTCCCTCTTACCAGCTGCCATGCCAAATCGCCAATGCTTTTTGGCTGTATGGTTCTAACCATCCAACCACCAACACACACACCAAGCCCAACACACTACGGCAAACACGTCTCCATCAAACAAGCAAATAAGGATAAGATGAAATTTAGAACATCAAAACAAACTATTTTTAAACACTGAGCAAACAGCAAGATGGTAGGACTGCTATTTCCCATTAAACCACATTTCTCTAGATTTGGAAGGCAAGGCCGTATAAACAGCACTACTGATGCTGCACAGAGGTTCCCGGCTGCTCTGACTCTGCTACCCAGAATAAGGGGAAGCTCTCCACTGGGAGAAGTGCGGTCGCCTCTGGCCTCGTGGTATGGGTCTGTCCCCACAGTCTCCACAAGTCCCCCCAGCATTTCATGTCAAGTCAGCTCACACTTCAAAAGCAGCACTTTTTCTTTCTTTCTTTAAGTGTCTTTTTTTTTTTTTTTTTCCAAATCTTCCAGCTTTCTCCCTTGGATTCCCAAAATAACTACTGAATACCAAGTATGGGAAACTAAATTAATTCATTAAAGAAAAGCGAGGCTGTGGCAGGAGCTGGGCGTGGGGCTCCCTCGCCACCGCGCCTCTGGCTGCTGTCTTCTGGCACGACCCAGCCCATAAATTCTTACTACCAACCAGGAGCTCGAAATGTCATAATCACAGTTAGGAAAGGTAACAGGTGTGCCCCCACCCTGCCGGAGCACCCCGCACAAGGAAGCTGGGGGTCGTAATTATAGGAAATGACTCTGGTTTTAAGGGTTAGATAAAGACCCTCTCCAAATTTAAAGCCAGACACCAATGTCCATTAGACTTTAACAGACCCACATAAAAAAGAAATCGTGTTCTCATCATTCCAAACGCCCGTTTCCTCCGAGCCTCAAGTTCACCGAAGGTTGGCACGGCGCCAAAACACCCAGGCTGGGCCTGGCTGTGCAAAGATGGGGCCTTGGAAGAAAACAACACGTGAGAGTCAAAGCAGTTGGGGACCCGGGGGCTCTCAGGAAGATGGCTGCTCAAAAATTGTCATCGCCTAACCTGGCTTTATGGTGGTAGCAGCTTTAGGATGTGGAGTCTTTCGAACACCATCTCAGGAGACAGGCAGGTGTGAGGAGCCCACGGACAAAGAGAGGAGCAGTGGACACACCGTCAACATGACTTGTGTGTCCTGTGGAGACCCGATGTTCAAAAAGGTTCTGGGCCAGCCTGCCATCTCCTTCCTTTTTCCGGCTTGTGAGGCCTCAGCATCGTTTCCCTTCCTTCCAAAGAAGGAAAACCAGCCCCCACGTCTCTGCGACATGATGCAGGGAGCCCCGAAGCACACTGAGGTGCCTCAGGCTTGGGGTCATGACATCTGCCTCCCAGTCTTTTAGGAATTGATACTCAGGGTTCCAGGATGGGGGCATCAAGAGACGCCCTGCCTTACGGCTGCCTCCAAGGCCCTGGGTGGTGGGGACAGCTAAGCAACTAACTAGGTTATCTCTGACAGGGTATGGCTGAAGGCCCCTTGTCTCCTCTTCCTGTATAGGGATGGGGTGTGGGGGCATTTCTTCTGTGACCAGTGATTGGGTGCCTTCATTAGTACAAGAAATGCTTATTAACTAAACTGAGCCAAAACAATGAAATACACAAGGAAATTCAACAGCCCTGTCCCAGAGGCCCAGAAGAATAGCCAATTCAGCAAAACCTGACTATACCTCGCTCCAAATGGGGCCAAAACTTTGTCTGAGCTTCAAGAGGTGAACATCATCTTTTCATTTCCTAGTAAGAGTTCCCAGGCCAGGCCTTAGCTCAGATGGACAGGGGCACACACACACACACACACACACACACACACACACACACACAAAATGTCCAGCCTGGATCACTTAGAAATAGTCTGAGCATATTAATCCTGCAATCACTCCCAAAGCCAGACCTTTCTCTCCTCAGCCACTAGCAAGCTACGCAACCGTTGGCTGCAGAGATGAAAAGGCCACTTGTTTCAACCAGCCAGGCCTTTCACCAGGGCATGAGGGTTTCTGGTCCCTTAAAGGACCGGCTTCAGTCCTTCCTTTAAGGACTGCCGTGGCTCCTTTCTATATCTGGCTTACCCCAAGTCAGGAAATCTCCCTTCTGTTAAATCTGTCACTAACTTGAGTTCCCTTTTGCCTCACCATTCAGAAAAAGGATAAAAATATCTACCGAGTGGGAGGACAATGAGGGTGTGCTGGTTCCTTCAACTGTAATGGACCTGCCACGTGGAGTGGGGAAGGTTAGACCAGCCCACAGCTCCCCAGGGGAAAGACACTCCCCACCCCATTGTCCCTGGGTTAGGGACGAACCCCAGCACGTCCTGTAATCTCGCTGCATCTGCAGGACTTGTCTGGATGGGTATTTCTGCGCCTCGACCCACCTTAGCCCTGTCTGAGGTTGCTACCGCCTGTATTGGTTCGGCTGCTAACCACACGAAAATGATTCCTGACTGGTAGCAGACCTTCCAAGCAAGGGCTTCCATTTCTACGTCCCCCTACACCTACGGCCCTGTGGATTGTCGTCTGTGATGGGTATGTCAGACTCCAAGCAATTTCCACACCCTTGCCTTGTCTGGGAGGTGGAAATAGCTCCCACTGTTAGAAATTATTTTCCACACCTAAATCTTGAGATGCAGTAAATGACATTGGATTCAGGGTGCACTTCGGCCTGTCCATCATCTCTGTGACAGCCACTCCTCCCATTGTAAGAAGATAAGATGTACCCCAGTCTTCCAAACTGGGGAAAGCTGTTTCTCTCCTCTCTCTCTCTCTCTCTCTCTCTCTCTCTCTCTCTCTCTCTCTCTCTCTTTCTCTCTCTCTCTCTGCCTTCTGGCTCCCGAGAAAGGAAGGCAGAGCACACAGAGCCCATAAAAGAGTTAGGAGTTTTCAAACAGGAGAGCACCCACCAACTTCTCAATAAATTCTCAGCCTAGCCTCGCTTCCTCCCAAGGCTGACTGGGGTCTCTGCTGCCTCACCCGGCCACCTTCAGAAGTATCGTATTCCTGGTGGTCATTGTCAATCATTTAACAATGCTGTGTTCCCAGATCCGAGGACGTCATGGTAACGAGGAAGGGTCCTATGCCCCGTGTCCTGAATGACTAGAGAAGTGTGTGTGTGTGTGTGTGTGTGTGTGTGTGTGTGTGTACAGTGCGTGTATTTGGAGGGGAGGGGGTCACATGAACACATGCATGGAGGAATTCATTAACTATCACCTCACGTTCTAGGAGCTCCCAAACACAACCAAGAAAGCTAGACAAAGCATGCTGAGGTCCCCAGCTTCACAACAGACTCATGGCCCCAGTCACTCCTTGCAAAGCCCAAGGCATAAGAAAAGCCAGAGTCCATCAGCCCCAGGAAAGTGTCTTTCCCAAGCCTTAGGGTCAAAGGAAACCTCCCTGCCCAAAGACTCTTTAAGTACATATCAGCGCTGCAGAGGAAAAAGTCATTTTAAATCTTGGAGCTCAAACACAGGCATGGACCACTTGCTTGCCACAGGCTGGATGCAGCAAAGGGGGACAGGGCAAGAGGCTCCAGAGTGCCTCGGAGCCAGTCCCTTCAAAGCATTTGCTATCTTGGGGTGGGGGTGGGGGGAGCTTGGGAGAGGCCCTGAAGCACAGTTCTCCTACGAGTGCCTTTAGAGCAGCGAGCTCTCCAAAGACCCTCTAAGGCAATGTCCCCAGCATGCTTTTCCAATCCACGTCAGCTTACCCAGAGCAAGCACCAGCCCCGGTAGACCAGACTACAGACCCTAAACCAGAGGCTGACAGCCATCTGAATCCTGGGCACGGGTGTTTTGTGAAGACCCTGAACTCTCCACAGAGAGGTCAAAAAAATAAAAAGAAGGATGGAGAATTCCGGTCCCACGGATGATCCACAAGCTAGGGGGAATGAGGCAGGGCAGGCATCTTGAACCTCAGCACTTTGAGGGCAAGACTGCCGAGTGTCGGCTTCTGCCGCTAAGGATGTGGGCTGCGCTGGGCTAAACCGGCCGGGTGTGTTTTTACCCTCCTTTTTCAGAGCAGTTCATTTCATGGAAGATGTCTCTTGTGGGACATTCGGAAAGAGCCAGCAAGCGAGTAGGAATGTGCTAGGACCTCAATTGCCTTCTGTTTAAAGGGCATTTGGGTCCCTCTGATGATGTATAAATCGTGGAAGGATTCGCAGACGATCACTATAAAGTTCTCTCTGATCTGGCTTCACAAGGGAAAAGTGCTCATGCCGACCACCCGGCTTCCTCAGCCTTGAATGCTGTGGCTAGGTGGGGCCTCACTCCGGAGGCTCAGGGCTGTCTACAGTGAGGTTGCAAGGCCCAAGCTGAAATGAATGGAGACTTGAAACTCAGGCAGTTGCCTCCCGGACCCGGTGCCCCTGTCGGTCAACATTACTGTCCTCAGCACTTTGCCGGCCTTCCACACCTCAAGCCTGCCGATTAAAATGCAGGGGAGAGAACACAGCAGGCCTCAGCCCCCTCTGGTCACCCCAAATAAAGGACAGCTTTCGAACCGGTTCCCCACCCAAGAAAACTGAACTCAACTCTACTGTCCACATGTGGGCGCAGCCCTGCGCCGTCTAGCCCCTAGGAAGGGCACCCCTACGAGGTGTCTTTACACTACACCCAACAGAACAACCAGTTGTCCCCAAATGGGACTGGCATGCAGTTGTCCCTCGGAAGATGGCAGGAAATGCCAGCCACCTTGGGCTGGTAACCCGTCTAGGCAGATGTGCCAGGATCCCAGCAGTTGCTTGAGCTTGGAACCTCGTGCTGGGCTTCACACCCCCCCCCCCCCAAGCAGCTCAGTGTTGAGACGTAAAAGGAGTGCTGTGCCTTTGGACACAGAGGGTCCCTGCGGGCTGAGCCATGACTAATTTCAAAGCTCTGACACATCATTGGTACCAAAAAAAAAAATTACAATAAGGGGGTGGAATTTCCATAAACAACCAGCAGCGCCCGATGCCCACAACTGGAGGGGATATCACTCATTCATGGGTTTCTCTCCTCACAGGAAACCAGACCTGGCTGAACTTAGCCGGGAAGACCCTTCCACACCACGTGCCCATACAAACAACCCAGCACAGAATGCCCGTGTCCACAGCTGAGGCTCCAATCCGAAGATACCCTCAGACCGGCGGCCTTCATGCAAGGCACGGACTTTGTCGTCAGGATCTTCAAAACCACCAGTTTTGGGACTTGTGCCTGTCCCATCCCTTTACAGAACCAGAGCCTGTCTGTGGCCACTGGGGTGAGGAGTAGCTTACTTTCGGGAAGGCAGACTGAGGACAGCAGACAAGAAGGTACAGATCTGAGTGAGGGACGCAGGCTTGGCTGTGTGTACCTTGACGTGTGTGTGTGTGTGTGTGTGTGTGTGTGTGTGTGTGTGTGTGTGTGTGTCAGAGTATGGGGAAGAGTCACACAAAGGAGTGTGTCTGCCCTTTCTTGTCACCCCAAGACCTGACATAAGACTTGAATCCCACTAGAGGCCCCAGACTACTTACTCTGGCCTCAGTGTGTATGGGGAGGCCGGGAAACTCCAAATGCCGGTCCTGGCCATCACACGCTGAGGGAATCTATCAATGTGTCTGCCGTGAGCAATCAAATCCCACACTCAAATCTATCTCCCCAAGACACATCTAAAAATAGATGCATCCTAACAAACCTACCCTCACTAGACAGACCCTGACTTCAGTGAAGGTGGGGAGGCTGGGCTACTCCAGCTCCTCCTGGGCAAAGAACAAACAGAATTAGCCAAATAGGCTAGAAGACAGGCATGCTGGTTACAGGAAAACACGCTAGCTGAGGACCCCCGGGCAAGGGAGGAGCTGGCGGTCCCTCCTGTTGCCTGTGTGTCCCCAGACATTTGATCCCATTATACAAAGCTGCAGGCTTTTCATCTCTAAAATTAGCCAAACAGAGGTAAATACAGTATTCCTAACTGACAGTATTTATCTCCTAAATGGTTTTGGCAAAGCAGATTGCTCCCTGGGCAAGGAACACAATCCAATGTTATTGTCACTCGAGTGGAGAGAAACGGGCCACTAGTGATTTGCTGGATTCCAAAGTGCGGAGGAGCCCCTGATCCCCTCCAGCCAGCCCTCCCACCCAGAGGAGAATTCCGCTCCTCTCGTTCCGCCTGGTCCTCTAGCACTGTGTATTAAAGATGCATATTTTATATCCGGAGAGCAGATCGGGTAGCTTGTTGGTGAAGGCAGCTGTAGTCTCAGGACCTATTAAGATTCTTTGTAGAAATTTAAATACCTCTGTCAGGCAAACAAAATCATATCAGGAATCATAGAATTTCATTGCTAGAAAGAGAAATGAGATTAAGCCACCCACGCTCTTTTCCTAGAGCCCTCAATAAAACAGGAGTGCATTTCGACAGCCTCTCACTTCCGGCCTAAAGGGGCCTTGCAAGAAATCTAAATGAGTTTATATGTGAGAAGGCTATCATGAGGAATGCCTTTCCGTCAGCCCAAGTTGTGTGTAACTATAAGTAAATGGTGCATATTGAAATGCACTAGTACTTGAAATAAATAAATAAATAAATTTTAAAAGAACAGAAAAACACAGGAGCAGAGCCTATAGCAAGTTCAACCCTACTGAGCGTCAGCCCCTTAAAAAAAAAAAGAACGTTGTCCTTTATTAATATTTAGTAGAAATGTATAATTGCAGATGTGTGCTACTTGGGGTTTTATGTCGGGAGGCGGGCAAGGGAGACAGGTTTATTACAGCCATGAAATATTAAACAAGCGTGGAAGAGCAGTAGTTATGTGCCCTCCGTAGCCAGGGAGTGGGCAGCCGGAGTGCCGGCTGCACAAAGGGGGCCCCTATCAGTTTACGGTACCCTCGGTTAGCACCTGAGGAGCTCGGGGTTACATCTTCCTGCCGCACAGAAGTCACACGAAGGCAAACAAACCGTGCTGGGTGATGCTTTGAGGGAAAGGCGACAGCAACGGCAGCTTACTTTCCCGGGAAAAGTCCCGGCAGGACTTCAAAATTCTCTCTCTAGTACAGGAAGGATGGACAGATGGCCCCACCAGCCAGGATGCAGCCAGGGCGGGCGAGCCTCTGGTCCTCAAGTCCCCCTCCACCCAACATAATCTAGGGTTCCATTTCTGCCCGCCTAGTATTTCTCAGCCCTGCCTGTGTTCCTGCAGGAACATGGGGAGGCATGAAATTCTAAACATTTCTTCAGGAGTCTCTGTAAAAACACACGACTCCCAAGAGCAGGGGACAGGACAGTTCGGGGGCACAGTGCAGACAGAGGCAGTCCCAGCTTCTCTGTGTGCGGAAGACCCTCTGGCTGCTGGGTTTAAGACGCAGAGCCACCAACGGGAAGAAGTTTGGTAAGAACAGACTCCGCGCAGAACATGACTAATTCCCGTTCTGAAAAGCATGTGGGTGAAGGAAAAGGGAAAACGGATTTTTCCAAGTCAGTACCCGTTGTCTGTCTTCTGACCATCAGCTTTCTTGCCTTTGTGCGTTGAAATTCCCCAAGTCTACAATCTATGCCCTAGGTGGAGGTCAGTCCAGCTATGGTAAATCCGTGTTATCCTTGCTGACATTACACAATCCTGCATCGCCTCAAACTCAGGTTGGCTCAAACTCACCCCGCCCTCCACTCTAACTCTGTGCAAAAAGCCTGGTACATGGAAGCGCAGTTTCCTCATCAAAAGTTGTCTGGTAAGCTGAGGAGTGAGGGCCGACTCATCTAGAGAGGCTCGCTCTGCTCATCACCAGACCTTCTGGTCTGGACTTGACGGGAAGTTTTCCTCCTCTCTCAGGGGCGGTCTACGCCCCGAGAACAAGCAGGGGGCATCCCCGCGCCTCCACACTTGTGAGGTCCCGGGGTCTTTCCCTCCGGCGTGGGCTACTTTGTAAAACACTGGTCTAGGGTTTTGTCATCGGAGCAGGGAATTTCAGAAACGGGGTTAATATTTAATCACATTAGTACCGGCACGTTTTACAGAGAGACAAAATAAAATAATCATCATAGAAACACGGCCTTTGCCTGGGAGGGTGGAGGAAGGTGAAGGCCCAGCGGCCCCATTGGGTATCCCCTACTCCAGCAAACCGTGCTGCGGGACTTTTAAGAGAAGGACCATTTTTCTTTGCTTTTATTTATTTAATTATTTATTTTTTCTGACTTATTTCAAAGTGGCTCTCTTGGCTGGTTTTTCAGCCAGGGCTCTCAGAGGCTGACAGAAAGCCGTGTGTGGTATTTATTTCCAACCTGGACGGATGGAACTGTGGGGTGTTATCGTAATGAAAAGTTTAATCATCCTTATTTACTACCGGGTAGGGAGGCAGAGGCGGAGAGACCTTATTCAGGCCCAGCTCGCAGCCCATGCAGCAGCACTCTAACACCTCAATTCCTCGAGCTGTCTAGGGTGCTAGCCTCCCTCTACCAGGGTGAGGAACAAAGGAGGTCAAGTGGGTATCCCCAAGGGCTTGGGTGGCGGCCAGCCTTCTGGGCTGGAAGGAAGTCTCTCTGTCTTCCTCCAGTTTACAAGGGGAATCAACCCAAAAGCTACTGGCACAGGCTTCCCTAGGTGTGTGTTACTGGGACACGGAAACAACATGAAAAACGTTTCCACCATGGCATTTCAGCACTCGCAGACATTGAGAATGAGCCGGGAAGACACATTTCATTTTTTAAATCTCATGAAAACCTCCCAACACTTCTCCACCCATAAGGTCTTTCCAAAGACTGGAAGGGGAAATACTAACCAGATTTTTTTTTTTAATTAATTCTCTAATTTTTAAAAAAACTTTTCTCATCCCATTTTGGCCAATAAGTTCTTAATTACTGGAGGAGGGGGGCAGGCTGGGCCAGGAGAAGTGACAAGGCTGAATTCTGTGCTAACTGACTATCGATCGGGCTGGATCGAGACGTCTTACACAAGAAAACAAGGGGGCGGCAGGATACGGTGTCCGGCTCCATTTTAAGAGCCAGGGAGGGGGCGCTGAGGGCCCCAAACTAACCAGTTCCTGGCCTTGCCCGGGAGTGATCTTCAGAATGCTGATGTGGGGCTGCTGTCTGCCGTGCATGCTAAACACCCGGCCTCAAATGAGAGCGCGCGTCTGGGCATCCCAGGCTGGGCAGCAAGGACGAACAAAGAGAAGAGCAGCCAGGCCACACTCGTGAACCAGAAACCCCAGGAAGGCTCCCCAGACAGAGTTCCGAATCCTCCAACCACCGCCCTTCCTTTTCCCTAAAGGGGACCACCTTATCCTCTTAAAACCTACCCTCCCCAAAGCCATCCTTAAGGCACAACAGACTGTAAGAGGGTCCAACAGAGAGCAGAAAACTGAAGAGGAAGCAGTGATCCCAGGTGCAGTTCTGAAAGATAGGCTTTAAATGTCAGCCGCGGGCACCATGCTAATATTCTGTCCAGCAAAATCTGGAGAAGCTAACTAGGATTTAGAAATGAAGTGGAAAAAGGAGGCAAAACAATGTTACCAATTAAAAAAAAAAAATGCTACGAGCTATGCTTTTGTTTTAAAATAAAAAGCCCTGGTTAAAATGAAATGTAAACTCACTGCAGCCTATTCATCTTTGGCTTTAAAAGCTGTTAGACTGCCCCTGTCCCTGCCACCTTAAAGGCCTCCAGGCCTGCTAGGGAAGGGAGGGGTGTTCTGAATGCAAATGAGACCTGGGACTGGACATCTGTCACCAACACCAAGTGAGATATTGACAAACGAAGCTCCTTTGTGCCTTAGGAATACATAGTCATATCCCCAAACACAAATGATGTCCTGAAGGAGTGGTGTGGTCCTGCTAGGCAGAACCCGACCCAGTGTCAAGCAGATACACCTGAGACTTCAGGGGGAGGGGGTGCCTAGACCCTGTGCAGGTACCCAGGTGTTTCGCTTTTCCTGTGAAACTCCGCATCTTAAACGCCCAAGGAGCTATTCTCTAAAAGCAAATGTCCAACGAGGCCTAGCCTCTGAGGGACACTGCCCACACCAGGGCCAGGGGACCTTGATGCAAAAGTATTGCCACCTAAGCCAACTCCAGCTGAAGGCCTGGGAGGAGAGGCCGAGAGCTTTTCAGCCTTCCAGGTGTCCTGCCAGAGAGGGGTGGGGGGCAGAACACCTAAGCAGTGGGGCTAAATGCTGAGGGCAGCAAGGGTCTCCGTGTGAGACGGGAGGAGCCCAGCTTCCCCAAGGCCTGAACCCTGAAAAACTCAGCTAGCACCAGGGAGGCAGAAGGCATGACTACAGACTACAGCCGACTCTCCAAAGTTCTTGCCACCAGGAAAGCCAAAATCTACCTGACAGCCCAGCAGGGCGCAGCCAGAGTCTGAGTGGAGATGAAGGCCAGCCTAGGCTAGGGCTGGCACCAGAAAGCAAGGAAGGCGGGTACATATACCTTCTTTGTTGTTGGGGTTCTGGGACTTGGCCTTCTCCCAGGGCGCCAGCGTCTTGTCGTCATCTCCACCATCCACCAGGGCCTTGTCAGGCGGCATGTACCAGGTGGTGCTGTGCTCTGCCATCAGCGAGTCCAGGTCGATGGTGCTCATGGCGCTCTTGACGGCCTCGGAGCAGCAGCTTCCCAGCTCGCTGTCACCGTTCTGCGCTCCGGAGGCCCCTACAGCACACTCGGCTTTTTTGCCACCTTTGAGCCCCAGGGGCTGGTCCTCCGAGATGCTGAACTGCTGTCTCTGCAGCTGAATCTGGGCCTGGAGGATCTCCAGGGGATGAATCTCCTCGGGAGGCGGCGCACCGCTGCTGCTTGTTGGGGTCCGGACCTGCTCCAGACCCGGTGTGCCGGGATGGCCGGTGCCCCCACCACCATAGCTGTCAGGGGTCGAGGTAGAGGTAGACAGGATGCCCAGGCCGAGCGCGGGAGCCTTCGGTGCGTGGTCCCCAGCACCCACCCCTCGAGGAGGGAGTTTGGGTGAGCTGGTCACCAGGGGACTTCGGCTGGCTTTGGCCAGGCCCGTGGTGTTGTCAGAACTGGAGGACACTTCGTCCTCATTCGCATAACTCGTGCTCACCTCGTCAGAGGCGAACTCCCCCACGTGCGGGGAACTGCCGCCCGATTTGGCTGTGCTGTCCAGGGACGCCATGAGGTCCGGCTGGTCCCCGAGGAGCAGCTCGGCTCCCTTGCCCCACGACGGTGACGTGAGGGCCTTCTCATGGGGCGTGGGCCCGCGGGCCTCGTTCACGGAGCTTCCCCCAGTGGCCGAGCTGGGAGCCTGCTGCTGTCCCGGGCTCACCCCTGGTGCTCCCCCGCTGTCAGGAGCCGCGGAGTACTTGTCAAAGAAGGTCCCGGGGCTCACGTGACCACTGTCCCTTTTTCTGCGTCCCCTTCCCCGGCCACCGCCCCCGGGGACGGGCTTGCCGTCGTTCCCCGAGGTTGACTCCAGGGTATAATTGGGGGAGAGACTGGTCCCGTCCCCCTGGATGGGAGGGTTGGGCGGTCCCGCGGCTTTGGGGCCACCGCCGCCTGTCCCGGAAGGGCCTCCGGGTCCAGGGGCCCCTGGAGTAGTCCCTCCCGGGAAGTAATCCGAGCCCGGGTTCCCGGCTGCGGCCGCGCTGTCGGGCTCGTTCTGGCTCAGTTTCCTCTTCCCCTCGGGTGGGTTCTTCTTGTTGAAAGTCACGTTGAGGTTGGGGGCGCCCAGGCTGGCGATCATGTTCTGGCAAGCGGTGGAGAGTGCAGCCAGGCAGCTCTGGCCGAACAGGTTGTCCTTGGAGCTGGGCTTGTTGAAGGACCCCAGCGACAGCGCGCCCAGCTTACTGGCCGAGCTGCGCTGGCTGGGCTGGAAATCCGCCTGCGGCGGGTAAGCGGCGCCGCCGGCCCCGGAGCCGCCGCTGGCCGCGCCCGCGCCCGGGGGCGAGTTCACGCCCGGAGCGCTATGCGGCGTGGCCTGCCGGCTCCCCGAGCCGAACGGAAAGCCCGACTGGCCCCCGAGGGCCGACGCGGGGAAGTCCGGGGGCGGAGGCCGCCGCTCCGAGGAAGCGCTGGGCAGTCCCACGCCGGCCCCGGGCGACTGCAACTGGCCCAGACCGGCCAGGCTGCTTCCAAACTGCAGCCCGGGCGAGGCCAGCGCGGGCACATGGCCTTCCCCCGGCATCCTCAGAGGCTCCTGCAGGGAGCCTCGGAACAGCACCCCCGAGCCCCCCGGGGCGGGGGGAGGCGCCAGGCCCGGGTCGTGCGGGCCGCAGTCGGCCGGCAGCCCCGCGCCGCCCATCCTCCGGGGCAGCAGGTCTCCGGGCGGGTGTGGGCCGGGGAACCACGCGCTCTCCTGCGCCAGGTGGGGCTGCTGCTCGAAGCCACCCAGGCGCCCCGCGCCCGCGCTGCCGCCTTCGCGCTCAAAGTTCGTCTGGGCCAGGCCGCTCACCGAACCTCCGTGGACCAGGCCGCCCTGGCCCACGTCCCCAGGATGGCCTAGCTGGGCCAGGTTGGGCTGGCGCAAGCGCTGCTGCTGGTTCCGGGACGCCATCTGTTTGATCATGAGGGCTGCATTCTGGCGCTGCTGCTGCTGCTGCTGTTGCTGCTGCTGCTGTTGCTGCTGCTGCTGCTGTTGCTGCTGCTGCTGCTGCTGCAGGGACTGGTGGTCTGGGCCCGGGTGCTGCAAGGGCGGTCCCGAGGGAAAGCTGTCCGGCACGGGCGGTGTGAACTCGCCTGGGAGGCCTGGGTAGGCAGAGGGAGAGAGCTGGTTGTCCAGGGCGCCGTTGTGCATGCTGCCATTCCACGAGGCGCAGCGGTCCACGCCTCCGCCGCCCGGGAAGTCAAAGCGCGGCCTCTTGGCCACGTTCATGTAGGGGGGAGCATCGAAGTGCTGCAGCCTCTGGTTGGGCGCCTGCTGCGGAGGGGGGTGCTGCATGCTGAAAACGGGCTCCGAATACGGGTGCATGCTCCGGTTCTCCAGCCGGTGGATGGGGTACTCGAACTGCGCGTGCTGGCTGGGCAGCATGGGCCCCCCGTCCTGCAGGCCGCCACTGGGGGTGCCAGCCTCTCCCTGCTGGGGCCGCGGGAGCGCGGGAGGACAAGAATTCTGTCGGACCAGAAGCCCGGGCGGCGGCGGCGGCTGCTGCGGGGGCTGCTGCTGCGGGGGCGGTGGGGCCTGCTGGGGAGGCTGCATCAGCGGGTGCCGGGAGCCCACCGCGGGCTCCAGACCCACGGGCATCTTCCGGGCCCCGCCAAACCTCTCGAAGAACACTCCGTGCTGCGGCTGCTGCTGCGGCTGCGGCGGCGGCGGCTGGCCATGCATTTTGGACAGACCCACCATGCCCGCGGCTCTGGGCATGGCCGGGGCGCCGGGGAAAGCGCCCCCGGGCACCTGGCGACCCGCAGCATAATGAGGCAGCTGGCCCTCGGAGTCAGAGGGAGAAAACATGTCAAAATGTCCCGAGGGCGGCTCGCCCGGGTAATTGTATTCCATCGAGTCTACGGCTCCTTGGTTCGTCACCCTCCGGGGTTCCAGGCTGTGCGAATCCGGGCCGCTAGAGGCGGACAGGCCGTGGAAAGAGGCCGCCCGGTTCGGGCTCTGGTCCAGCGGCAGGCACGGGGCAGGCACGGCATGGCCCGAGGTGCCCGAACCATGGAAGTCCGGGAGGTTTCCCGGGCGCTGCGGGCCGAAGCCCTCCGGCCCCTGGCTCTCCGCCATGTGCTCGTAACTCTCCGCGAAGGGCGGCTGGCTGCCCAGGCCGCCCGCCGCACCCCCGTAGCCCAGCAGCCGGCCCCCGTGCAGACACGAGGCGCCCGGGTCCGGGCCGCCGAAGTTGCCCCCGAAGTGGGGGTGCTGCTGGTGCGGGTGGGGGCCTCCGGGGTGGCCGTGGTGAGGCTGCTGACCACCGAAGAAGCCGTGCACGGGCTGCGCCTGCAGCCCCCCCGCGTGCAGCTCCGAGTGGCCGCGCGCGTGGAAGCCGTAGGGCTCCATGTTCAAACCCAAGATCGGGGGTTCTCCCAGGGCGCTTATGGCGGGGTCCACGGGGCCAGGAGGGGGCCCGGCGTGGAAAGCGGGAGCCTTGAAGTGGGCGTTCATGCTCAGTCCGGCTTCGTTAAAGTTCCCCTCGCCCTGAGCAGCGTGCCGGCTGTTGATCTGGGGCTCGAACTGGTCCAGCCCAAACATACTTGGCGGGGGACCGGGGGGATCAATAGGGCATGACAGCCTGCCCCGCCGCGCGCCCCGGGCCAGCCACTCGCTTCAGCCGCGGCTCCGGCGCCCCGGGACGTTCTGCAGCGCAGGGCGCAGCGCTCACCGCCACCCGGGCGCGCGGGCGCTGGCTGGGAGCTCTCCGGAACCTCGGGACCGACCCAAGCCGGCCTCTCACGTCTTGTGAGGCCGCGGCGCCTCCTGTAGCCTGGTCGGGGGGCCCATGCCCCGGGTGGATGGCACGACCGCGGGTGGGTCACGCGGAGAGGAAACCCGGCGGCCAACGACGAGCTGAGACAAAAAAGTTAGGTGGGGGGGGGAGGGAGAGGGGCGGGAGAGCGGAATGATCACCTTCTGGAGTCCACGGCGAGGCGGCTGGGGCCGTAGGGGAGCCCCTCTGGTCCTTCCCTCGCCCCAAGTCCCCGCGCCTGGGCCGCACCGGCTCCCGCACCTCCGGTCGGTCGGCGGCGCGCGATCGGCGGCGAAGGCTTCAGCGGCTCGGCAGACGGGCTGCTCCGCTCCTCATCGCCGGTGCCGGCCCCGCAGCAGGAGACGCGGGCGCCGGGGCGGGAGCGCAGGCTGCGGGAGACGGCGCGGCTCCGCGGCTCGGGCTCGTCCGCCGGTCTCCGCGCGAGTTCGCGGGCGTGCCGGGCCGCGCGCGGGAGGAGAGGCGCGGGGCCGGCGGCTCCGAAGCTGCGGTTCCCGCCTCCGCGCTCCGCGGCTCCTCTCGGACCCAGGAAGGGGCCGCCGGGGAGAGCGGGGCGCGCGGAGCGGGCGGGGCGCTGCGAGGTCCGGGATCCCGCTCCGCGTCTGCCTCTCGCCGGCGCCGGGAGAAGCAGCAACAAGTTTTGCGTTTCAGCAATCCATTCCAGCCATTACCTCTGCACCAATCAGCGCCGCCCGAGCGGCCTCGGGGGCGGGGCTCGCTCTTAAGGTGGTCCCGGGTCCCGGCTGCGCAGGCCTGGCCACCGACCCGCGCCACTCCGGGTCCGGCGCTCCCGCGATGGGTATTCGCCCTGGGTACCCCCGGCTGGGGAGGGCGCGAGCCGAGGACGACGGCGGGAGCCAGGCTTTGTCCGCCCCCTTCCCATTCACTCTGTTCCCAACTCCCCACCCCCAACTGGAGCCAGCGCGACCTGCCGGGGTGGGCAGGGGGCGGGGAGGTGGGCGGTGAGCCGTGCGGGGCGCGCAGACAATGGGGTCGCCTGGCAGAGCCCCGGGACTCGCCAGGGAAAGTCGCTAAGTGTCGCCTGGTGCTTCGGCCCGAGGCGGCGCCCCAGGGAGTCGGCCCCGGGAAGTTCAGGAGGTGATCGCCGGTGGGAAACACGAAGTAAGCTTGTCTCCGGGACCCCGGACTGGCTCGCTCCTTTCCCTAATATCCCACCGTCCGCGGCTTCCGGTTCTCTGCCGCTGGCTCCACCGGGAAGAAGCCACGCACACTTGGCCTCTTTATGGGAACGCTTCGGGTGAGCCCCGCGCGGGAGCAGCGAGGCGAGACAATGCGGAACCCCGAGAAGAGCGACGCGCAAAGGGCGCACGGGGTGGGGGGTAGAGGGGCGACACCTTGCTGCGGCCCCAGGCGCTCAGCCCAGGCCCCGAGGGCGCAGAGTTGGCCTCCTTAAGAGATCAATTAAACTGAAGAGGTCAATGAACGGAATTGGATTGTGATACTAAAATCAATAGGAGTAATTTAATATCTGCCCTGTTTCATATGAAATATTTATCCCAGTAATCTTACTTAAAATGTTTAGATCTTTCTGCTCCTCACGGAGGCTGAAATCTATCTTGCAATTAAAAGTTGGAAGTTGGAGGTGATGGGAGGTGGAGGTGTTTATTCTGTGGATGCGCGCGCACCCAAGCGCCAGCATGCGAGTGCGTGTTTTCCTCTCAAAGTGTAAGTAGGGGAGGAGGGGCGGAAAGGCTTTTAATTTTCCTTGCCATGAAATAAAGCGAGGCAATTTTGCTGGCAGGCCAGCATTCTTAAAAGAGGAGGGGGAAAAGAAGAAAGGGAGAAAAAAAAAAAAAACTTTCGTTGAAGTGCCCTGATATCGCTATTAAATCTAAATAAAATTAAGCATGGTGTATAAAAATGCCTTTTCCCCCCACAAAAGAAAGTGTTTATCGCCCAAGTCTGTCTAGCGTTTGCTAAATTACGCATGAAATCTGAAATGAAATAAACGTTATAATAAAACCAACCCGGAGCCCTTTTTATTTAAAAACCTCAGATTAAGCACTCCACTGTCGTGGGCATGAGTTAAAAGTTACCGTGTCATTCGCGGCGGATTCATTGCTCCCCGGAGCTTCTGAGCAAAGTAACGTTGGAAAATGGGCTCGATTTAGGAAGAGGGGCAGTAAGCCCCAAGGGACTTCTGAAGAAATCAAACACACACACACACACACACACACACACACACACACCCTCACTCCCAGCCTCCACCCCCCACCCCCCACCCCCGCTCGCCCACCCCACCCCCACCCTCACACACACTCAAAGCTCAGGAAGCTGCAAGAAGCTCAGGCCTTTCCTGCAGTCTACAGACTTTTTTTTTCTCCTTTTGAAATTAAAAATGAAAATTACCCCCACCAAAAAACCGGGCCCATAAATAAGCATTGGGAAGAAGTATTTGTGCAGGGTGGTGGAGTTTTAAAAGGATTTTTCTGCAGGATCAGGTTGTTGGTCTGTGATTAAATATTGATTTTGTGTAATTAGTTTTCATGCGAACTATCCTCTTGCTGATAGCTTAGAGGTTTCAGAACTAGAAAAGAAATGGAATTGGACATGGAAATTATTACTTAGCAAAGTGACAGGGAAGGAGAGCCAGAGAGAAGACAGAAGCTTGGTAGGCACAAAGGAATGAGGACCCAGTTAGGTACCCCACTGACCCTCCAGGCCCAGAGCTAGGGACCTTTGGACCTCCCAACAAAAAGGGAGAGAGTTCCAGGATTGATGGCAGGAGGAGGCCCCAGGTAGCAAAGCTGAGATACCTGGCCATGTGCCACTGTCTTGGGGACAGTGACCTTCTCAGGAGGCAGGGATGAAATGCCCTGTGTGTCATGTCTGGAGGGGACATGGTGGGGCACCCCTGCTTGCAGCACTACGGGGGACGTCAGGAGCTGGGAAGAAGGGTTCACAGGCTTGCTGTCTGGGGAGTATTGGTTTGAGGCGTTGGGGTGTCACTTCATGCTCCTTGGGTTGGGGGTCCCCACATCTGACTAGATTTTCTGTTTGCACTGAAGGGAGGAGAGGTAGGCTGTTTTTCCCAGAGTCTTTCCCACAGTCAGGACTTTGGGGTGAGTGTCTGAAAGACTATGCAGAACAAGGGGGGTGTTCCCTTCCTTAACACTATAAATGGACTGTGCTTACATTTGTGTCTTTGTCCCGGGAGGCCAGCCGGCATCTGTATGTTTCTATATATGGCAGGTGCATGCATCTTTGGAGACTGCTGTGGTGTGTGTGTGTGTGTGTGTGTGTGTGTGTGTGTGTGTGCGCGCGCGCTAGCCACCACCACCCATCTCTCTGGGTGTGCACCTATGTATCTCTGTGCAGTTGCCTTTGCCTCTTGGGTGCCCTCACCTCTGCCTCGTGTGTCTGGTATGTCTGTCGTCCTGCTGGCATGTCCTGCCTGGGCCCTATATGCACCACAGTGTGTACCTCCGTGGTGTGGTGTGGGCACCCCTGTAGGCGCCTGTGTGTGCACAAACCTCTAGAGCTGGCTTCTAAGTTTCTTTCAAACAGACACATTGCCCCCTAGTGCTCAGACAAAATCAGAGTCCCTGCCGGCGCCAAGCCAGGAGCTGCAGAGCCTGGGGCATCCACCCGGGCCTTCTCCTTCCTCTCCCCCTTCCTGTACCCCACCGCTACCACCACTACCGAGCATGTTGGCACCAGCAAAGGAAGGAAGGGACACAGATGGGCTGGGGCCCTGGGGCTGCCAAGGGTGCTCTGTGTGAGGAGCTGCCTGGAGTGGCCCCCTAGGTGCTCAGGACAGCCTGCGAGTGGGGCTGAAGAAGGCCTTCTGAATCCACATGCAACAAAGCACACACTCAAAGCCCTCAACCCCACGAGCAGGAGACACGGCGCTCACGTTTGCCCATCAGGCCCACACAAACACAAAGGGGACCCACCAGCACCCACAGTGGACAGACACATCAGCACTGATGACTGAGGCAGCCTCTCATCTGGCCATCCCCTCTAAGGTTCTATTTCATCTCCATGGTTCATCTTCAAGGTCTAGGCCTGACCCATTCGACAGACGCCTCTCTTGGTCAAAGATTTGCCTAGAGCCATGTAATAGCGGATCCCAAATTCCAGTCCACAGACAGCAGCTGGGGCTACTTCTGGGCCTATGCTACCATACTCATAGCCGTGCATGGCTGTCCTGAGAGGCAAGAGAATAGCAAGCCCTTCCCCAGCAAATGCTTTCCCTTCCCCAGGTCTCCCATGCATTTTTGGAGCCTGGACACTTGCCAGAGTCCTCGGCGGTGCCAGAGTAGTTTTGGACCTATGGATTGAAATCTTACTTTCACCTTCATGAGCTGTGTTACTTTGGGCACAATGTCACCTACTCTGAGCTGCTTCCCTCTTTGTTGGGAAGGAGCATGGAAGCCAGTTTGTGTAAGCGTAAGGGTGATTGATGGTGTTTGCAAAGCCAACAGACCTCACTTGTAGCCCATGATTAAGTTCCGCTCCCTGTCACTACAGTCGCCTCATTGGTATGTCTCCAGCATCTGAATGCAAGAAGGCAGGGAAAATGATGGTCCAAATCAGCCTTGCTCAGTAGCCCAGCTATCAAAGTTGACATCACAACAGGCGCCTTAATCCCTTCTCCACGCTAGTGCCCATGGAACAGTCTAGATGGCACCCTGGACATAAACCTCCAGCCAGCCCCAGAGTGGGCAGGAGAGGAGAGAGAAGGGCTGACTAGCAGGTGGAAGGTTTAAGACCTTCTGTGTAGCCACAGGCTGCTGGTTGCTAAGCAACAGTGATTCCCACCTCTCTACACATGAGACCTGATATCTTTTGAGGGTGTCTCTTCTAGCTGTCCACTGGATGCCCATTAGATGCCAAGGTTTCATCTGGAAACTCAGAAGAAGTTTGAAAACAATTTAAACCTTTAAATCAGATCAAAGGAGTCCCATTATTTAACATGAGAAGAATTCCATTAATTAGGGCTTAAAATAGCTGCAATGAGAGGATAACGAAATAGAAAAAGGAATCCCAAAGGTGGGTTTTGAAGGTAGAATATGAGTATGAAAACCAGATAAGGCCAAAGGACCTTTCCAGGTACAAAAACCAGGTTAGAAGGATGTGGGAAGTTTCGGGATAGCACCGAGAACAGGGCTGGGATCAGGAGGCTCTCCGGGGGAAGTGGACCTTGTGAATACCATGAAAACTCAGAAGTAAATCCCTGGAGATCTGAGAACTATTCCTTTCTTTTCCCTGCAAGGTGGTCTCAAAAGTCATCCTCACCTGGTTTCCTTGGAAATTAGGCCTCGGAGAAAGGATGTGTTTGTCCCTAAGCAGCTAGCTCAGAACATCCCATTCTATTTGCACAGACTAGAGTTCCCTCTTGTGGCACAGGACTCACTCCATGGGCACCAGGTCCACCCACCTGTCCCTTGTCAGAGCAGCTTGGGTATGACAGCCATAAGGTTCAGAGCCACTGTCACTGCCCTGAATCGGCAGCAGCCTTACATATGTCTATAAAGGTTTCGGGGAGGAGGAAATGTTCGAGAAAGAACATGGCTCATTGGATAGATAGATGGACAGACAGATAATTGAGAAAGAAAAAGAAAGATGGATTGAATGAATGGATGATGAACAGATGAAGAAATAATCAAGATGAATAGATATATGATAGATATATGATAGATAGATAGATAGATGATGGATAGGTAGATAGATACATAAATAGATAACTGGATGGATGCTGATGAATGGGTGGATGATGTAAGATAAGTAAAGAGATAAATAGGTAGGTAGATAGATAGATAGATAGATAGATAGATAGATAGATAGATAGATAGACGAATGGATGGATGGATGGATGGATGGATGGATGGATGGATGGATGGCCAGGTGGATGGATAGTGTGAATGGGTAATTCATAGGTAGCTATAGATGGCTAGTTTAGGTAGGCAGGTGACTTACAGGAGTGGGTAGCAGGCAGGTATCCAGTAGCTACCTTTGGAAGCAGGATCCATCGTTCTCCACTTTTTAGAGGAGGAAACTGAAGCACAGGTGGGTGAAGCAATGTGGCTGAGCTCTCAAAGCAAACAAGCCAGAACTAGCAGCTACACGGCTGGTACCAGGGCCAAGGCTCCGCTCCACTTCACCCCTCTCCTCGGAGCCCGAGCTGTTGTCTTCAGGGAATGGCCTGAATGGCCCTCAGCCTGGAGAGGGACGTTCCATTCTTTCCTTCCCGGCAGCCTGACCTCAGTGCTTCAGCATGGGAAGCTGCTGACCGTCCCCTCGGATGGCACTCGGGAGGACGGCTGTTGGAGCCTGGAGGATCCTGTGCCGCAGAAGCCTCCTTGTCAACATAGGCCGCTCAACTGTGCAGCCACTAGGGGCGTGGGGCTCCGTAACTGCTTCAGGGCTCTGGCTGTGCTGGGGTTCCTGTGCCCACATCCCAGCTGCCCAGCTGATCGATGCTTGGCATTGACGCTCATATTGCTGGCACTGGGGTAGTGCTGTCCTGGGCACACAGAGGCCTGGGGTTCCTGAGGAGAGGCACTGTTCAGGAAATCCCAGTAGCACCCAGAGCTAGCTAGTCCTTTTTTGTTTGTTTGTTTTTTGTTTTTGTTTTGGTCTTGTTTGTTTTATTTTTATTTAGTGTTGTTGTTGTTGTTTGGTGTTTTGTTTTGTTTTGTTTTGTTTTGAAAGAGTCTTGCAACATAGGCCTGACTTGGAACTCACTAGATAGACCAACCTGGCAATGACCTCCAATGAACCTCTTGCCTCTGCCTCCTGGAGTACAAAGATCACAAGCCTGCACCACCGCCTGGATGGGCCCCTTCTCTAAGCACACAGACACTTCTGGATTCCCCTGAATCTTGAAAGCATCCCATGCCTTCAGCACGGGAGCCCTGGGAGGCGTGGCTACCTGCTCCAGGCCTCACGGATGCCTGAGGCCCCCAGACCCTCAGATCCCAAAGCCTTGCCTGTATCTCCTGTATGGTTGCCTCTTTCCCAGACAGTTTCCAGCCAGGAGCTTCCATTTTCCATTCCGTAAGCTGAGTGAGATGCACCCGGCTCTTGTCCCAAAATAACTCCTGCCAGCCCTACAGGCTGGAAATGAAACTCCGGGGCCCAGCCTAGCCTCCTTAGAGCTCCCAATCAACAATAAAAAATAAGGCAGAGCTTGAGCACAGAGTGTCACGTGACCCACGGTGAGGGAGAAGACAACACACCTACCTAACATGGTCATGGCTCCCTCATCTTCTATGCCCACCAGGTGGCCACTAGAACCCAGTGGCAAGTGGGCTTCTAAATAGCCTTCACAAAGCCTTTCAAATCATGCCTGTCTCTGATCCTCCTTTGTCCCCCTGTCTGCCTCCTCCGAGCTGCAGGCATCAAGGCTGTTCGGTCATTCCGATGCTGAAGCTGATGCAGCTGCAGAGAGAAGTCCCCCAGACCCCAGGGAGCTCACCTGACTCATCTCAGTGGCTCTCCAGCTAGTTGTCCTGTGGTCTGTGACAGGCCCCTGGGCAGCGCTGGTGGCAGCAGTGGGTGCTGAGCAGATAGGACCCCTGCTCTGCGGAATCGCTGACTTCCTTCCATCGTGGAGTGAGGTGCTAGGGCTGGCCATGGCACTTCTGTGATACTCCAGCAGTATGGAGAACCTAGTGGCTCCCTCTGTGGGATTCCTGAAGGTGTGGAAATGGTGGTGGCTTTGGGCATCCTGTTGGGACCAAGCTGGAAGGAAGTGATGTTCCTCTCCATGAGGGCCTTCCAGAGTTCAGTCCTAAATCGCACACCAGGTGCACCAAGGGTTGTTTGTATGCCCACTTTACAAGAGGGAACATAGAGTCAGCGCCCCACTGCGGGATGTACCTCCCCCCACAGGAGCTGAGACCCATCTCAGTGGCAGAACACTGGCCTAGTGTATGCAAGATCCAGGACAAACCCAAGAGCATAGGCAGAAAAAAAAATCTCCACGGGGAGGTTCGGGACTACCCCTTGTCTTGTCAGGCTGCCAGGATAGGACAGGGTAGGAAGGAGCCTGCTGGCTTTCAGAAGCAGACCAGGGAGCTGGGGGGAAGGCTCACTCCCCGAATCTTCCAGGGATTGTCCTGAATTTGCTGTGGCAATAAGACCACCCATTCTCTGAATGCAGTTTTGTATTCAGTGAGAAGAGCGTATGGCTTCCGTATTGGCCACTCATAGTTACCACACCTCACCTGGCCTCAGTTTCCCTATCTGTCAAGTGGGGCAAGTAAGAGCTCTCAAGAACATCAGGAGGGTGAATGGGGCCCAGGCACTTTGCACATAGTTAACACTCAATAAACGGCAGCTACTGCATTGGAGGGAGGCCCTGAGGCCCTGAGGCCCTGCACAGTGGGTAGCTCCCTGGGACAGCCCTAGGAAGGGCTTGGGCCAGGCTGCTCAGAGTGGCTTCTCCAGACCCTGGCTATGCTGCAGAAGCTCCTGGCTGGTGCCTTCTCAGCTCTGAGGAAGGTCCCTAAGCAAAGAACCCACCCGGCTCAGGCAGACCCAGCTGTGCTGGGCCCACCCTGCCTTGGCTGGCTTCTTCTCAGCTGCGGCCCAGCCGCCTCCACCATTTGCCACCGGGCCACCTGGGGAGCTCTGGGCGGGCTCCAGGCGCCAGCTGCCCCCACCTCTGGCTGCGATGAGCTCATCTGGGTCTGGTAACTTCTAAAGCAGCCAGGAATGTTTGCTCAAATGTTCCAGGCTCAGGGAGCAGAAAGCAAGCAGCGGCCTCCGCCCCTTCCCCCTCACAGAAAGCAATCTGCTATAACTCAGGCGGCCTCACCAAGCCGGAGATGGATGCTGCGTCTCAGAATCTATATCACCCTAAAGGAAAATGCCTCTTAAATCACAGGGAGCCAGGAGAAAGTGGGGGCAGGGGGCAGGGACACAGAGACGCTCCAAAGGAGAGGACTGTAGAGGAGGGGTGCTCCAGGCCCTGGGTTCCTCCTGCCACAGCTACAGCCACCACCCCAACCCTGGGGAAGCCTCAGATAGATGGAAAGAAGCCTGGAACGTTTCTCCACTCTGACATTTGCAGGGTAGCTTTACATGCATAGGAGTACACACGGGCACACACACAAACAAATGCTACCCACCCATTTCCATGTCCTGAGCACCCCCTCCCCTTCCCCGGTCCCTACTTAGACAGAAACCAAGATCTAAGCGTGTTCAAACCGGGTCACACAAAAGAACCCACGCTTCCCAGCGACATCCATGGAAGAGGATAATCAGGCCTTCCAGGGTTGTCTGTGAGGCCTGAAGACCTCTCCAGGCCCTCCTCCTTTCGGCCTCATCTCTGCTCTTCTGTCTTTTCAGGGTCTATGTCCAACGCTGGATGCTTTAAAAAAAAAAAATGGTTAAGATGCCTGTTTGATTCGTGACACTGCCAGACATTCCTGTAGCTGACCTCCACTTTGAACTAGCCTCCCGACCTGAGTTCTAGGCAGCCCAACATCGCCAGATACCGCTATGCAAACCCGGGCCTACTGAGGCCCTGAGGTAGAAAAACTGAGGCCAGGGCAAGAGGCAAGGCATAAGGCCTGCAGACGGCAAGCTGTTTTCAGACTTTAACTGAGCCTGCATGGACCTCTTGGTGAGCCCTGGATTCCAGGTTGATGGACACACAGCCCCAGGTCCTCCTTCTTCACCCTGTGACTGTCTCTTTGTGCCTCTGTTGGAGTTGTCCTCATAAGGGTACTCGATCCAACACAAGGATTTTGTTTTTTTAAGATAGGGTCTCATACTAGCCCAAGCTGGCCATAAACTCAGTAGCTGAGGATGGCCCTGAACTCCTGACCCCCACCCCTCCTGATCCCATTATCTCTGAGGTGATGGGATCACAGGTGTGCACCACCATACCTGGTTTAGGCAGTGCTGGCCATGGAACCCAGGGCTTCAAGCACATTAGGAAAGCGCTCTACCCATTGAGCCACCTCTTCACCTGTGGCCAAGTTTTGATGTGACTCCATCTGGAAAGACCTATCTCCAAAATAAAGCCATACTCATAGGTTACAGGAGTATCAGGGAGACACCATTCAATTCAGCACACGCTGATTTGTTTAAATGCCCTAGAATGTTTCCCAGGAGAACCGGCTTCTTCAAGAAACACTACATAAAATCTACAGTAAAAAAATGTCAGGCCACTTTGCCCAGATTCGGCTTGTGCCATTCAATTCGGTGTTCAAATGCATTTCTCTAATAATGTCACAAAACACTTCATTCCTGTTATTTTGGGTCTGCCCTTCAGCTCGCACAATTTTTAATACGCCCACCCGCACTCAACCGAAGAGTAGCTGGCTGCTTGTTAACGGGAGGCCTCGGCACCATACATGTCTGGCTTTAGTTCAAACTTGATCGCGGGCTCAGCTCATGTAGGATACATGTCTAAAAAAATTATTAAAAACAACAACAAATAGAATTACTTTGTGATAATTTTACGGAATTCCTAACAGCATCTTGTAGTAACTGAATACAAACATGGAGGTTAGTCCTGAAGTTCAGTCATGCCCTAGTGCTGTCTATTCAGGTCAGAGTTTCATTGTCACAGAGAACGAGACAAATGATGCAGCTTAAAGGGAAGAAAACTGGGGCCCACGTGATGGCTCAGTGGGGAAGTGTGTTTGCTGCCAAGCTTCATGACCTGAGTTCAATACCTGGGTCCCACAGGGTGGAAGGAAAGAGCTGACTTTTACATGCTGTTCTCTGACTTCCTCAAGAAAACTGTAGTATGTGCGTGCCATCCCATAATAATCCCTTTTTTCCCTTTCCTTTTCTTTCTCTTTTTGTCTTATTCTTTTTGGTTGTTGTTTTATTTTTTGAGACAGGGTTTTTCTGTGTGTAGCCCTGGCTAGATCCTGGAACTCACTCTGTAGACCAGGCTGGCCTCAGACTCACAGAGATCTGCCTGCCTCTGCCTCTCAAGTGCTGGGATTAAATGCATGCGCCCCCCCAACCTCCCCAACTTGTAATTCTTCTTATTAAAAATTTTAAAGAATAAAAAAGAATAAGACTGTGCTGAGAACAAGCATCGGCTGAGCACTCAGCCCCAGACAGGATATTCATGCCACGCTTTCTCTAGCGGAACGTCATGGGGAAAAAAAATGTAAAAGTTGGAGGAAGCTATGGAGATCCTGTGAAACACTGCTCTTAGTTTTTAACTCACTATTTGATTTTTATTAGATGCGATTTTTGACAACTTCATATTCGTGTATGATGAATTCTGGTTACTGTCACTCCCTCCGCCTGCGACCCCACCCACGCCTGCCCCACATCCCTACCGGTCCCTCTGCCGTGGTCGTGATGTTATGTCACCTACAGAGTTAACCAAGGATGTCCTTGCAGCCTGAGCCTCACCGCTTTCATTTTCTAGAAAATTTCTTCTTTCCCCATCTTTGGCTCAATAGTTGGGGTGACTGACTGTGTGGAGGCCTTTATCCCTAGTAAGAGGGGGTGATGTCTGCATGCACTCAGCTCTCCTTGGCCGAGTACTCAGTCCAGGAAGAGCACAGACTCGGGTTCAAATCCAAGTTCAGACTCTAGCAGGGTGGGCCACGGGCAATTAAGCAGACCAAGCTCCTCACCTGCTCCACTTGGAGGAATGAAGGGTGAGGCTGGACTTGCTGGCCTGAGGACAAGTTTGTCACAGAGCTGGTGGCCTTTTCCACAAAGGGCCAGCCTCCAGTGCCATTGCCATCACCAGCGCCGCCGACGGCCACTGATCAGGGTTACAGTAAGATCCCCACCAGGCTGCTGGCCCAGCTGACAAAGGCCTCTGTGTTTCAAAACTATTTTTTAAAACCCTATGAATATTAGCAGTACAGAACATTCACCTGCAAAATCTTCAGAACGTGTTTGAGGAAAGTGCTGGCAGGAGCAGAGTGCCAGGCTGTCCTGGCTGGGAACTCTCTAGGGTCCCAGAAGCCTTCTGCTTGCCACAGCAGGTGCCCAGGTGCGCTGGGAGCTCTGGCCACGGCCCAGCACCAGGCTCAGGAAAAGCTCTACCTCACGGGTAGAAAGCGGCTGCCACACAGGCCTGTCTGAGCCTCACACTGCCTCTGATGGCCCTGCTCTTGATCTGATGACCACATACACCTGTCCAACACCCCCATGGCCATCCCACATCACTCCCAGCTGCCATCCTCTCTGCCATGGAGTTGAAGATGCGACAGACGAGTGCTTCCCTAACCCTCAGGACCTCAGTCACTGTGTTCAGAGTTGGAAACCTACTTGACCTTGGTTTTGGGAAACTGACTCTGACTCATCAGGAAGCTTCCCAAACCTCCCCTCGAAAAGAAAAGCAGGTGTTCCAATAAAACCCACACTCAACTGCCCCGGTGACTCTTCACAAAAGCCCACACTTCCATTAGCAGATGGTGAATAAACAAAACGTGGTCTATTCACGCAATGGAATAGCCTTTAGCCATGGAAAGGCATGGCGCGCTGATACAGTGTGCCAAGCACTCAACGCCGAGCGAGACACCGTGTGAGAGAAGGACAGGTTGTTCCTTGCCTGGTTCTATTCAGAAGTGCTGGGGAGAGCAGACAAAGCCAGAGTCAGGAAGGCCCGGAGCGCTGGCCAGCACAGGGGCCGGGCAGGCCAGAGAGACAGGAAGCAACTGTTCGGTCGGTGGATACAGATGGTGGCTCAGCAGCTGGGAGCTCAGCGTTAACACAGCTTTCCTTTCTATGTATCACAAAGGAGAAAATTTCACCGAGAGGTGTCTGGAAAGGCCACCAGAAGACACAGGTTCCAGCCACGGCCCAACCCTTGTACTGGTTCACCCCAAGAGACATTTGCCCCCGGTTTGGCCATTCTCACAGCTCTGAGGGGTAAGGCTGTCACGGAGTGTGGTGTGACAGGTCAGTGAGGTTACAGTTCTAGAGGGGCAAGCTCTGCCGGCGAGCTCTGTGTGAGGCTTGGAGGACAGCAGGCAGCCGAGCTCTGACAGCTAATTTCCCCCCCCCCCCCCGACAAGAACCCTTCCTCTGGTGGTTTTTACAAATCCTCTGGAAAAAGACAAGCTTCACACGTGATGGGCCTCGTCCTTGCCTGACCTTGTGAAAGTCTAGTCAGGAAGACGGGAGCTTTCCAAGCTGTGTTTGCCCCAGATCTGGATCAGAAGGACAGGAGCAGAGACAGCAGCAGCCCGTCAGCACACCAAGGCAAGGCCGTGTCCTTTCTCATGCCAGGCCTTTTTGGGTGCTGTTCTAGAAATCCCTTCTGCAACCTTCAATACTCACTGCTGCTATAACAAACAGCCACAGACTTTTAACTTTAAACAACACAGACTAGATTTTTTTTTTCCACAGTGCTAGGGGTCAGAAGTCAGATGTGAACACTGGTGACCAAAGGGGGCAGTAGGACTGCATTTCTTCCTAGACTCAGGGAAGAAGCTGCCTCCTGCCTCTTCCAGCTTCCAGAGGCCGCCATGTTCCTTGGCTGGGGTAGCTCCCAGACGGCCACCAGCCTCATGTCTTGCAAAAGCTGTCTTCTTTTACATTGGAATGTTCTCTTGACTAATCATTCCCTTTGTTTGTTTGTTTGTTTGTTTGTTTTTAAGATGGGATCTTTCCCTCTTGCCCAGGCTGACCTGACATGTATGACTCTCCTGCCTCAGCCTGTCTGGGGCTGGGATTATCCATGTGCCTCACCAAGCCTGGTTTCTAGTTTCTTCATGTTAAGATGTTATCTATATTGGATCTCCAGGACAGTGCAGGACAACCTCACCATCTCAGGCCCCTTAGCTCTCACTCTAGCTGCAAAATTGTCTCTTGCCACAGGGAGAAAAGCTTGTAGGCTTTATGGATAAAGGTGTGACATCTGGGGGCCTTTATCTTGTCCACTGTAAACTTGACTAGCTCCGCTCATTTGGTGATTCAAGAGATACATTTGGGGGTCTACTCAGTCCCAGCTACCATGCTGTGGACCCTGTAGTGACCAGGACACACCCAGCCTCTGCCATCCTGGACCTCTGGTTGGGAGGCTGCCAAAAAACCCTCCTTATAGCTCCCTGTAATGTGTACAGCCCTGTTATGAAGTCATTTCTCTGGACTAGAGCTCCAGCTGAGCAAACTGAATGGATGAGCCTGGGCTCCACCCAGATCTGCCTCAGAAGCCACTTTGGAAATTGTTCTAAGAGGGAGGTCAAAGTCCCTCAAATACATAATAGGTGCTGACAGTCCTTTGGGGACTTTGGGCTGTCTGGTGAAGGCCAGTTCTGAATTATGCTACCCTTGGGAGTTGATCAAGGTCTTTAAGGATCCTCAATAAAAACTCGGTTCTAGGAATAGTTGTCCCAGGCCCAAACACCCAGACACTGTATTACTAAAGGTGCTACCCTCCTGTTTTCAGTCGGCTGGTGAGAAACTGAAAGCAGAGTCTTGGCTGGCTGTGCAGCAGGATGAGCCACACAGAGTCTACACTTGCACACAGCACCATGTGGCAATGGACACGTGGAGTTAGCTCAGTCCCTGATCTCCCAGAACCAGCAAGACACCTCAGACATCATTGCTTCTTGGAACCAGACTTGCCTCTTAAGAAAATGAATTTTCATCATAACATAACACATTTGCAAGATGGAGCCAAGATGGGAGAGAAGTGGCTCGGGCATGGAGTAAGAACAAGAGTTCAGTGAGTGAGAAGCATCAGAGCTGGTTGTCCCTATGGTGGAGGACGTGGCCAGCACACACCCCTGAAGCTACATAGGGTCAGGCTGCAGTTTCCCGTAAGGGTGACTCCTCTCACAGCCTGACTTCGGAAAATATTCCCAGCCTTTGCCATTCTTGATCTGGGCCCAATGCTGAAATTATTCCAGGCCTTTTCCCTTCTTTTTAACATCTTGAGCAGAAGGAGCTGCTTTTTGGGATTTTTTTGTTTTTGTTTTTGTTTTTTGGTTTTTTTTTTTTCAAGAGGCAAAATGCTCATGAGCACACACACACACACCAGAACCATTTCTATAGCACAGAATGTCCCCTGTGCTGGGAGCTCAAGGGGCCCACCTCTCGGCCAACCTCACTCCCTCAGCACCACCATGGGTTATATAAGTGTGGTTTGGAATTGGAGGTTGAACACAGCCTTGGGTTTTGAAAGGAGGCAGAGAGTTGGGGTAAGGAGCTGCTTGGCTCAAAACAAAACTAGAAACGTAATGCAGGAGGGGGGAAAGCAGAGTGACATGCAGTCTGGAAGGTCTAAGACAGAGCCTGGCCATCACGTGCCAAGAGAGGGGTGGTCAGAAGAGCGGCCCGGTGTGGCCTTTGAAGGGGTGAGGACTGCCATCGTTCTCACTCCCCGAAAAGAGAACAGCCAAACCCTCAGGTAGTCAACGCCAGCTTGTGCCGCTGTGCAGAGCCGGCAGCCCCTGGGAAGGACTTTGGACACACTTGGCATTTTCCAACTTCTGGTCTGGTAAGATACTTGTTCCAGAACAAATAGTGCAGGATGATGCACTGCAAATAGCTGGAGGGCTGCCAACTCATCCTGCTGGGCCTGACAGTCCCAGCCTTGGGCCTTACCTTCCAGAAACCCTTTAGCCCAGGGCAAATGGAGAAGGTTAATCTATAAGAGAAGAACAATGCTCTGTCATGGTAGTAGTGAGCAGTGTCTGATTGGCTTATGACCATGGGGTCCCTGCTGCTTCTCCAAGTAGGCTTTACATGCCCATTGTACACAGTGGGCAACAGGTTTGATGATGTGTGGGGACAGGAGAGAAGGAAGATATGTTGCCTTCTACTGTATTTTTGTGTGTTTTGCATAGGCCTTTTTACATAGTCCAGGCTACTCTCAAACTCATGACCTTCCTGCTTCAGCCTCATAAGCACTTGCATAACAGGTGTGTACCTTGTTCAAATCTGAGCTTCTTTAGCTGCATCCCAGAGAATGAGGCTCTTCCTCTGAAGTGCTTGAGTGTAGGACACATTCCTGAGGGTTCTCTGAACAAGTGACTTCAGTGTCACAAACCCAGACTTAAATTGTTGGGGATGGCCTATTCCAATGGGAACAGAGTCTCAAATGTAGGCTGGGCAGAAAGGACACCAAAGTATGGCAGGAGTATGGTAGTGAAATTAAATACCCTTATCATTAGTTAAGAGCCTAGAGGGTTTGGACGCCAGATTAGAAGTGGGAACTTCAGAGGCTGGAGAAATGGCTCAGAGGCTAAGAGCACTGCTTGCTCTTCCAGGGGACCTGAGTTCAATTCCCAGCAACCACATGGTGGCTCATAACCATCTATAGTGAGATCTGGTGCCCTTTTCTGGCGTTCAGGTATATATGCAGGCAGAACACTGTATACATAATAAATCAATCAATCGAAATGAAGAAATGGGAACTTCATCCTGAGAGAACTGGGGAGGCACAGGCATGTTTATGTAGCACTTGCAAGGTGACTGTGGCTTTGGAAGAAGCTAGAGACAAACACTTCCACCAGCTGATAGGAAATAGAAACCAGGGATGCGGAGATGCCCAGTGGTTAAGAGGGCTGCCTTCTCTTGCAGAGGACAGGGTTCAGTTCCCAGCACCCACATAGCACCCTCCAACTATCCATAATTCCAGTTCCAGGAATGACATGCCCTCTTCTGATCTCCTTAGGCAGCAGGCAATCACATGGTACACATATATACATATTAGCAAGCATGGGATACCCGTACCTGTAGGAGCACAGCACTCCTACACATACATTACAGTAACAACTTTGCAAAAGGCAAAGGTCTTGTAACAACATATCCGCAGGCTCTGGGCTCCAGGGAACCCAGCTGCTTTCTTACCAGATAGAGTACCCTCTGAGCAAAGCAGAAGTGGCAGCTTTTAATGGGCAAGGACATTGTTACCATTCCTGACTGCTTTGGGGTACTGTCCTCACCGTTCTGCATAGGCTGGGAACTGCACAACTGAGGCAGGGCTGGGCTGAGCACCAAGGCTCTCACCATATGCCCTGCCCTTCAGATGAGGCTGAAACAGTCTCAATCTCTGCTTCAGAAGCCCCATCTAGAATTTTCTCAGCAAACATGGATTGGGGATAGAGCTCTGACTGTATGTCAAACTGCCCATGACCAGGAAGAATGTCTTAACGAAAACAGGGAAACTTCTACCCTTGGAAAGAGAGAGGCGGGACCCACCTGATGGAGTCCTTGGTGGCATGGTGGCCTCAGAGAACAAGGCTGAGAGGGCCTTCGTGGATGCTCACTGGTAGGGAAAAGGCTAGACAAGGGAACACAGTCCAGGCAGCCTGTGCAGCAGGATAGCCCTCAAAGGGTTTTGGGAATAAAACAATTTTTGACAGAATCAGGTACAGCAGTGTGCACCTAATCTCAGCCATCCTACAAGCTAAGGTGGGAAGGGGCCAGGACCCAGAATCTGAATAAGAACCTGTCTCTTTTGGGGGCTGCTAAGGTTGGCCAGGAGACCGCTTGCACACTGAGGCTGAGTTCCTACCCAGGAGAGCTTGTGCATGTGGCCTTTTGGAGGAGGGTATCCCCTCCACTTGCAGTAAAAGGGAACCGAGTGTGAGACTGTAGAGTCTGAGCCTACCAGGCCACTGCAGGGGGTTATTCTGGGCCCAGCTTTGCGTGATGAACTCACTGTGCTAGTTAGTCCTCTGTGACCTGTGACATAGGGTTCCATTCAGGGAGAAAGATGAGGCTCAGAAAAGCAATGTGACCAACAACCCTGGAGACTTGGACTCGAACCAGGGCTCCTGTAGACCGACTCAAAGCCTTGTTGCGTCCTGCAGCTTCTCTGAGCCCGTACCCTGGCTCATGGCTGTCACACAATGTGCGTGGTGTGTTTGCACCATCACTCGGATTTATGGCTTCAACAGAACCATAGGCTCAACTGATCCACCAGCCCCTGATGCCAGGCTGCCAACTGGCATGGAAAGACTGCATGGGGTTGTTTGGAGTGGGAACAGTCTCTCATGATCCTGCCCGTCTCTGTCATCACCCACTTCTTTGGTGTAGAGGACGGTTTCACTGTTCCATCACATCAGATCCTCTGGCCGAGATTAGGGGCAGGATCATCATCATACCAGGAAGCCCCTAGAAGTGACAGGAAAGCTGTGTAGAGAGGCTGCCCAGGTCCTCAGGGGCAGGAGTGCTAGGGACCCTGGGAGATTTGAGGGTTACACCCAGATACTCTAATGGAGGACCAGGGAGCTGGGTCATTTGTCCAGCAACGTCCATCTCTCTGTGTTCGATGGTAGCTCCTGGAATGGGGTAGGGTGGTTGCTGTTAGACAGCTGGAGAGCATACGAGCTGTGTCTAGGTGGCTGCCGGAGTGGCAGGGATGTGGGTGGGGCAATGATGACTGGGTGTTTGTCTGCCTACTCACGGATTCCTTCTACCCACCCAAACTCCCACAGCGAAGGGGCACTTTGTATGCTTCAGGTACCAAACTTAAAGTGTAATGCTGCCGCTTCAAACTCTGTGTGCCTGTGTCAGAAAGCGGCACCAGGAGTTCCCACCTGCTGGGCATAGGCCTCACTCCTGAAACAACTGTGTTCTCCATCCAACCACATGTGGTTGTTGAAGATAGATGACTTGTGTTAAGCTTTGCATAAACGGTTGTCTACTATTTTTCTCTTACCATGACAGCACACCACAGCCAAGACATTATCAGTCTCGACTTCAGAGATACTGAGAGCATGTCTTTAAGCAGATAGGCTGTGCTGTGGGACTGTTCCCTGATAGGCCATGACACTGCCCTGAGTTAAGACACTGTTTTCCTTACCTCCACACCACTGGGGATGGAACCAGTGGCTCACATATGCCGGGCCAGTGCTTACCTCTGAGGCCCGCCCCCCAATCCTAGATGAGGGCATTCCTTGAGGCCTGTGCTATCTTTAGCAGGTCACCCTGGTGCCAAGGCCAGGTACTTAACTTGTGCTGTGAGTGCCAGGGTACAGGAGAGTGAGGCACAGAATGAACTCAGCCAGTGCTGGTCTGGTGCAGTCACCACAGGGCCCACACCCACCCAGCACCCTCCTGGGCCTCCACCAAGATGATTCAGCCCCAATTATCCTCTAATTGTCTCAGCCTGTGGACGCCCAGCTGGGGCTCTCCTCCCCCAGCCCTCTTGACTGGATCCTGCAGGGCTACAGACAGGCAGGGAGCTCCTCTGCAATGGAATGCTGCCTTCCGGGCTTCTCTAGGCTCTTCCAAGCCTGCTTCTGTCCCTCCTTCTGCAGGCCTCCCTCTGCACAGAAACCTGTGGGGTTCAAGATGTTTGTGAAGTTCCTGCTACAAAGCATCTCTTTCTTTGGGGACCCCTGTGCCCCTACACTGGCCCTGCTTCTTCCCTGATGATCTGCTTCTGTAGGGACAACAATGGCTCCTCTTAAGCCTCATAGAGGAGCCACTCAGCATCTCCACCTCATGCAGCAGCACTGGCGGAGAGATCAGGAAGGACTCAAAGGGGCTGCCCGTGGATGGAGAGAGCCTGGGAGAGGAATGCCAGAACTGGAGAACACAAAAAACCCAGTACAGGGAGCTCCACACAAACTAGAGGATGTTCTACAGTCTCGGGAGAGAGGAAAATATGCTAGAACGCATATTTCATCTTTTCTTGGCCAAATACCTTTAATTTGAAAACCCACTCGCTGAACATACTTATGTTGATCCAAACTCTGCAAATACTTAGGTATCTAGGAGACACAAACAACATTGCTCTGGATAGAAAGAGTTGTAGGTTCACAGTGTTTTGGACTTGAGATTTCCAGATTAAGGATGTTGGCTATGCAAACATCCCAGCATTGAAAAATCTGAATCCAGATGCACCTTTGGCCCCATATACTTCCAGTATGGAACACTACATATACCTGTATGCCTGTTTACTGAGTGCAGAAGTCCTGAGAATCCAAGTGTTGCTTTTTGTTGTGTGTGGAGGGGGTTTAAGATTTTATTTTATATGTTTGTCTGTGTATGTGGGTGCCCTTGGAGGCCAGCTGGAGTTCCAGGCAGTTATGAGCTGCCTGGTTTGAAAACTGAACTCAGGTCCTTTGGAACTTGGGTCCTATGGGAGGGTAGCTCTCTTAACTCTTCGACCACCTCTCTATGTGGCTCCTGCCATATAGTTTTTAGGATCCATTGGGAGGCAGGCTATGGCTAACAGGACCCTCGATGTTTCTGCCATCAGGAACCACACCTGAACTGATTTCCTCAAGGACCCTCGTCTATGGGTCAGAGTCCTCATCACGTGACAGCTCTCTACTCTAGCCTGTTCCCTCCCTGCCACACACCGAGGACTCATCCTTCCACACCACTGCCATGCTCTATGTACACATGTAGTCCAGGGTGACAGGCACCACCCCCTTGGTATATGGCTCTCAAGAACAGGAATGACATCATCTCCTGCAGCTCACCTTCTAACTTCGAGCTTCATTCTTGCACGTAGGTGACTGCCCACTTGCTTTTATTTGGGGGAAGATGGAGATCATGGCCGTGGAAAAAGCTCTACACAGGGCCTAGTACTTCTGGAAGAACAAGTGAGGCCAGTAGGTGCTGGCTGGGAAGAAAGGGAGATGAGGTGCACCTTGGATGGTACACTGTCTTGTTCTGTTCTAGCAGCCCAGGCTGGGCAGCTTCCTGTATATATGTATATACATGTATTAGAGAGAGAGACATATATGCAAAGTCCAAGAAATTGTCCCTGAATATTCAGCCCACTGTCTGGAGATTAAATTCCTTTAGTGTGAGCCTCATTCTCATTTTCCAGTATTCCCCTGCAGTCCAGACCACAAGGTCTGCCTTGGGGTGGGGGAGGGGGCATCCAGACTTGTTGTTCTAGCAAAAAGAAACCAGAGCCCATGTCGAGTAAGCTCAGAATCGGATCTCGGCCCAGGGAAACACTGCCAGATGCTTAATTGTGCTCCAATTACACAGAATGCTCCAGAATGGCTGCTCTGGGCAGAGCAACACGGATGGCCATTATTACATTTGGACAGCCCAGCTCCGTTATATGCAATCCCAGCACTACTGCATATACCTGAGAGCTGCCAGTCCATCCTAAGACTGAAGACAGTGGCTGCTCATCCCATACTTCACAGACAGGAAGGCAGGGACCTACTGGAACTTCTGGTCTGGTGGGAAATGACTCCCTCTCCCTTTCTGTACACCCACCCTGTAGGAAGTGATGAGAAGAGCTATGACTAGTTGCAAGAGAGCCCAAAAGGTGATTCAGGAAGACCCATGAAGAGGGGCCATTGGACCCAATTAGTCAATGGAGGGAGTCTTGAGGGGATGTGCTCATTCTAGAGAACAGGATCAGCCATTGCTAAAGGGACCTGCATGGCAGGTCACAAAGTAGCTGGCAGGAGGCACTATAGCTCAAATAGAATGGGGCAGGATGAGCAGATCAGCCTGGGGAGGTACCAAGGAATCTGCTAATGGCCCTGTTTTTGGGAACAGCATTGAGCAAAGGCATGTGACCTGTCTACTTTAGAGTCAGGAGGTTCCTCTCAGGGAAGGAAGGAACCCTGGCCAGGCAATGAGAAATGGCAGGGTCTTCAGAGTTTTCTGAGGGTGGAGAGACCACAGAATGCCCTGCTGCATCCAATGCTAGTGCAAAAGGTGTGTCTCAGCCAGGGAGCCGGATTGAGCCAGAGTCTGTCCGACTTGGCTGCACCTTTACCTCCCTCTACCGCATCCCTGGAGCTTTAGTAAGCCCACCTGAACAAACACGCCGCCTGCCACTGGAGCCAGTACACTCCAGCCAGGGGCTCTGATCCTGCTGGATGCACCCTGGGTTCCTTTTGGCAGCTCCTCATTGGTTGCCATTCTCTTGCCAACACTGCATTTCAGGGACTCACTTTAAAGTCTTTCCATCTGCACGATACAGGCAGCCTGAGCAGGCATGGCAAAGGCTGCAGCCTGAAGTGACTGCAGACTGCACACAGCTTCATGTGTGACGGGTACAGGGGCCGGCCTCTTGCTTTCTTGCCCACCAGGATCCATTGCTGTGGAGCCTCTGAGATCAGCGAACTTATTTGTTCCATCTGGAAACTTTCAAGTTTTTTTTTTTAACCCCCCCGCCGACCCCCCGCTTCTTCTTTTGGTTATTTGAGAAAGGGCCTCACTATGTTGATCTGGCTGGCCTGGAACTCACTCTATAGACAAGGCTGGCCTGGAACTCAGAGATCAACCTGTCTCTGCACCCAGTGGATTATAGGTGTGCGCCACCACTGTTGGCTTTTACTAGCTCCTTTAAGTCACACCTCGTTCCCATGTGAATAGAATCTCCTTGATCTAATTTCTAGTCACATCTACCCAAGCACTTTGAGAGTGAAGATGGAGAGTGGGTGAAGGCCTCATTCCTAATCATGAGTACTTACCTGCTTGCGTCCAGTTCTTCCACCAGTCTTTTGACAGAAGGTAGGCAGGCAGGGATGAGAACCGAGGCAGGAGGAAATACAGACTTAGCTGATGGCCTCCTGGGCTAGATCCACGCACAATATTCTCTACACCCAAAGGCACACAGTGAGGTGGCAGACGATGGAGACTTACTGCTGTCGTTCCCAAACTCAAGGGCCGGTAAGGATCACCCAGAGAATATACCCCAACACAGGGCCTCCACAGCGGGCCCCAGAGCTCTGCAGATGCCATAGGGGAGGCAACTGTTTGTCCAGCTCTGAGGTGGGGCTAAACTAGATCAGCCCTAGGTAAACTGGGCTGGTGGGCCTACCTGGTGCAGGCCCTGCAGCGTTAGCACTCCCAGCTGGTGAGGGGCAGGCTTTGGACGTCCTTGCACCACATGCTGAGGCGCAGGAGGAGTCTAGGGGACAGGATACCTCTAGGCCCAGAGGTAGTCAATATTCCCCAGAGTGAAAGCAATTCCCCTCCACCCCAAGATCTGCCTCTGCATCCTCCAGCATAGCAGCTGAGCGTGATCAGTAACAATTAAAAAGTGTTGATCAGCTCGTCTGGGTGGGGACAACAGACTTGCTGGTATTTCAGGGCCAAGTTTTCCAGCAGCCCCCAGCTGGGCACAGCTGAGCTTCGGCTTCTGTGAGCTGCAGGGTATTTGGAATAAAGGCTCAACCTTGGAGAAGTATTAATGAAAATGTCACAGGCACTAAAGTCAAAGCAGATGTGAAGCCAACTACGTGGGCAGACCTAGCTGATAAGAAACAGCCCAGGAGAGAACGAAACCTCTTGAGATTAGGTCAAGGACAGGAGGGGGGGTGGTACACCCAGGGGTCCCCCATGGCAACTCAGGGGAGCCTGTCGTTCCTGCAGAACAAGCTGACATTTCTGTGCTGCTGTGTTATATATTGACATCCCAACAGGGCAGCGTTTGGAGGCCTCCACATCAGCAAATAAATATTACGTCTCCATCTTCAGCTAAGCAGAGCCGTGGTGCATTCCCATTACTTCATGTGGATTAACCATCTGGAAGTTGAATCAAGCCACAGAGTAAAGAATGGGATCCAATTTTGCATTCACCAAAATAAGCCGTACTAGTCTCAATTTATGGCAGATGGTTATGCAGTCTCAGCGGGCCAAAGAATCTCTCTGCAAAAGAATAAAGTTCATGCCAATTACTGTAATAGGAACCGGTACAACAACTGTGTGGGGCTGACTAAGATCGCAGTGATTGCTGTACAGCTCATAAACTGTGGGGGGCCGGGGAGCAATGGGCACCCAGTTAATTCATTAAGATAACGGGAGAGAAACGAGAGTACATGCAGTCATAAAGCAGAAATGTTTTTTTGCAAAAATGGGAGAGAGCTTAGCGGCTGTTGTTGGGTCATGCCACAGGCCGGGGGTGGGGAGGGGGCAGGAAATGGTTAATGGTGGGAGGCAAGCTAGCAAGGAATGGGTTAAATTCTGGGCTTCTCTGTTCCATTCATTCAAAACAGACCTGTGGGCTCTTCAGTCTCAGAATCTGAAATGAGGCTATTGTGGGTGGAGCCTGGGGATGAGTGGCAAGAATGAACAGGCCGCTGCCCAGAGGGCCCCAGCACTCCTTTGGGAAGGGGTCCTTGGCTTCGGAAGCTCAGTGTGCTTGGTGTGCTCATGCTAACTGTCCGGGACAGCCTGGGGAGAACAGCACACTGTATGGAAAGAACACCGCGCTCTCCCTCCTGTGCGGCTGGCTTCATAGTCCCCTGGTCCTACTTGCAGCTCTGTAACCTGTGCCCTGGTGGAGCTGGGGGCCAGTCAGGTTATAGCACTGCTTGTCTCCTGTGCAATGTTGGCTCAGTGTCTAAGTCTGCCTTCAAATGAAAGCTGTTGTATTCAAGAATGCTGGTGTTTGGGTCTTGTAACAGGGTGACCAATGGCCTGTTTGTCTGGGACTGTTCTGGTTTTAGCAGCAAGATGTGGCCTCCCAGGAATTTTTTGTCATGTGTAAAGTGGACTGGCTGGTGACTCTAGCTAAGAGTTCAACCAGGCACAAACAAAGCGTTGTTTTCCTATGTTCCTTTGTCATAGAGCCCATCTTCCATGTTGGTGCTGACTACCCAGACTTTCACTGGCAGGACACTAAAGCTTCATTTGGGGCCTATTGTTCAGTCAGTAGAGGGGCCAGGCACGGGTTACATGTGCTAAATGCTCAAGTCTCTAGGCCAGCATGGACTCTGGCAGTGTGAGCAGGTAAGTCTATTCTAAGATTCCATGTTTTCGACCACACTTGCAGGGCTCACTCGTTGGAAAGGGGTGGCAACAGTAGTCCCACCAAGCATGGGGTCACCATCTCATCCCAGCACCTCCCTACCTCCCAGAACCCTTTAGACATGGCTGCCACGTGTGTCATGAGTCATGGGGTAGAGAGACCTAATGTGAGGTGTGAAATCCTGGGCGGTGAAGAAGGCCTACCACAGGCAGCACTACCATGCACAGGTTCTCGGTCTCGCAGGTGGAAAAGGGTGGCTAAGAGGAAGACTGAAATCCTATTAGATTTCTGGACCCCTCATGACAGGGGCAGAGTTCCTGGCTCTCTAGAAGTCCACCAGACATCGTCCCCAGCCAGAGAAGGCAATACTGGGCAGGCCCGTATGGGAAGAAGTCCTCAGACCTTGTGTTACAAGTTCAGCTATAATACCTTGGTAAAGTGGCACAGCCCCATCCCCAGCCTCACCACTCTGAAGGCCAAGCTCCTCAGCCACCCCAAATGCTGCCAACCACACTTTGAAGGAACACACAGCAGGCTCCCCTCGTTGCCCACAGCACTAACAGCAAGCCAGCTGGGGTGGGAGGAGACAAAGAGCCACTGAGGCAGGGGCCCTCAGCAGGGGCAGAATGTTCCCACCCCTTTCCTGTTAGTGAGGCCTCCAAGCCTGAAGTCTTAGGGATTCCCTGGCACCATGAGGCTCAGCTGTGCCTCAGAGGGCTTTATGAGCAAACACTCTTAAGATGTGGATTGTCAGTTGTGCAGTGATGGCACAAGCCTTTAACCCCAGCAGAAGCAGATGGTGGAGTTTGAGGCCAGCCTGGTCTACAGACAGCCAGGGCTATACAGAGAAACCCAGGCTTGAAAGGCAAAACAAAAAACAACCCATGCTGAGCAGCAAGGCTGTCTGCCTTTATGCAAGCCACATGCTTGGAGTTCCACAACTGGGAACTGGGGTCTGGACAAGCAAGTTTTCTGGGGGCCCTTTACTCAGAAGACACCCTGCCTTTCACCAGATGTACAGACAGCAGCACCTACTTCACTGCCAACTGAAAAGCTAGAGGGTATGAGGGCTACTAGGATGGCCAGCATTAGCATTGTTTTTTCGTTTGTTTTTTTAAATCAAGTGATAAGAGAAACAACCGTGAGGAGAGATCTAAAAAACTGTTAGCAAAGCGTCAACCAGCCCCATGTGGAGCCACAACCCCCACTCTGTCTGCTACTAGGGCAGCACAAGACAGCGGCACAATATAGCCTTCAAAATCTCAAAGAACACCCTTGGTCCTTTACAGAACGCTTGCCAGCCTCAAATCTAAACAGCCACTTTGGATCACAGCTATTCTGGGGGCTCTCACAGGTTTTCCCCTGCAAGGACACATGGGAGTGGAGGCTAGCGCCCCTGGGTAGGTTTGAAAGCAAGGGCGATACTCAGATGATGCTATCAGCATTCAGGGAGGCAGGGAGCCATCTCGCCATAGGGCACTCAGAGGCTAAGCTTCTGTTTTACATAAACATTAATGACCCCTGTAGGCAACTCCTCTCCGTTCCTCCCATGGTCTGAAGCGTTAAGGTCAGTTTGCTATCAAAATACAACAAAATATCAACACACAGGCATGATGTCAGGAGCCTCACAGCATCTCAGAAACTAAGGCAAACCCCACCAGGAGCCACAGCACAAAGCCCAGGTTGACTAGTTGGAGGAATCACATAGAGAAACACATGGCCAAGAATTTAAGCAGCAGCGTCGGCCTCAATGCCTTCTGTGAACTCACTGTAGTGCAACCCAGCAGCTTTGGGCTTCAACTGGCTGAAAATGAAATGCTCGCAACTATTTCTCTGAATACCACAGATAGGGCAGAGGGCCAGCAGCATCAAGATGAAGCATCTAGTGGCAACCATCATTCTGGAACGCACCGAGTCAGGACTACGGCACCAACACAGGGGTTCTAGAAAGCTGCTTGTATCCAAACAAGGTCTGATTCTTCTGACCACTGGTCAAACCTGCCCTACATGGAAGGCTTTTGGGGGACATACTATATGAAAGTCTATAGTTACAGTCTATAGTTTTAGGGACTTCCTGGAGCTCTTAGCTGTTTACTTTCCAGTCTTACTGAGTTCCCCTGCAGGATGTAGTGTTTTACCATCCTATTGTTTCCCCTTTCTTTCTAACATCCTGTGTCTTATGGAACTTCCCTCTAAGATGGAGAGCTTTAATCCCAGAGGAAACTCTTCCACAGCTGGCACACACACACATAAATTGTAATATAATAAAAAATAATTCCAGGTTAAAAAAAAAAAGTCATTAGTTATTACCAAAGCCTTAAATACTACACAACCTAAAACAAAACAAAGACCAGTGTTTCAGTGTACAGCTCTAGCTGATACATAATTCCTTTGGTAGCCCAGGTTGGCCTTAAACTGACAAGAGATCTTGCCTGTGTCTCCCAAGTGCTAGGATTAAAGTTATGCACCACCGTATCTAATGAGCTTTATCTTTTCCTATGAAATCTGTGGTCCCCTTCCTGAAATAAGGGTGGTCAGAACACATCGTGAACTGAAAGACAAAGGCTGGCTGGAACTCACCTGCACCCAGGCACACTTTTGAGACTGGGAGAATATCTAGGGCTCCTGCCTAGGGTAGCCATTAGTGATGGCCTGACATTCTGGAGGTGGAATGCTTCTGGCTTTGGCGAGGCAGGGAGGAGAAAGGGTAGCGCTCCCTCAACAGCTACAAGCTGCTGCCCTGTGTTGCAGGTTCTGAGGGTGGAAACTAGACCTTGTCCCTCCTCTGCTAGATCCCAAGACTGAACTGTCTTGTCACTGCTGTGGGAAAAACAAGGTTCATGACTTGGAGGCACAGCTGTGCCACCTGCCCCTGGGAAGCGCCCAAGCGAAAATGATGTGAAATATGAGGTTTAAGGGTGCTACCCATCAGTCCAAGTGGAAGTGTGGCGAAGGCAGTTCCACAACAAGCAGCTTCCTGAAGGAACGGCACCTGGCCCAGGCTTCTGAAGAGCTGGTTACCCAGAGTCTTCCGGGAGAGGACAGATTCTCTGGGCTCCTTTCCTGCTTCTCAAGTGGGGCTACACCAACAGTGAACCACGGAAAGACGACAGGTGGGAAGGTGGCATATGCAAAGGTTTCCATTCATCTTCTGTGGTTCTCAGGTCAGCATGACGAAACATTAACTCAGGACATGGGAGCTGCACAGGCTGGCCTGCAGACAGCCAGAGGACCTTGGCTGGAATGGAGACACTCTTAGTCCATGGCACATCTGAATTCAGGATTTAACTCAGCAGAAAAGAAGACTGAACACATGAGGTAGTCACAAAGGTTCCTTGTGTGAGGGTAAGCCCGCCAGAGTGCAGGTGAATGAGGCTGGTTCTGAATGCCTCTCCAGTGAAGCCCTGTAGCACAGCAACATCACAGGTGAGAAGGACGAGGGCCTGGCACCCCAGGAAGGTTCAGGAACACCTACCACTCCCACTTTCCCGAAGTAACCACCCTAAGAGGGTGGAGATGTTGCAGATGTGACTGGAGTGTATGGGGAGGTCTGTCCAAAATAGCCCACAGACAAGATGGACTGGGGCTTGATCTCCACTGCACTCCTTCCTTCCAAGTCACACCGACCAAGATCTAGACTCCTGCAACTCTACAGACCCTGGGAGCCATCTCCTGTCCACCCGTGGCTCTGCTGACCTAAGAGCAAGATGACCATGTTCTCCATCTAGATGGCTGGGGCTCCAGTGTCCCCCTCAAGAGATGCTGAGGAGACAAGCAAGGCAAACACTGGTAGATAGCTCCTACTTCCTGAGACATGCCTGCAGAAGCTGGGTGGGGACAGGTCTGAGCAGCCTTGAACACAGGGAGGCAGTACACAAAGTGCATGGAACAGCAGAACAGAATGCCCAGTGAAGAGGGCTGCCATCTGCCAAAAGGATGAAGACTCATACCTGCCTGGTGGCCTTACAGCTGGGCCTGTGCCCTCGATGCCAGAGAAGACGACTCTGGGAGGTCTCAGGGCTCCTGGGGTTATGGCTGATGGGCCTCCCTATGAATATCTAGCGTCTGTTCTCCGACACGGCTACTGAAGACTATCACACCAGCCCGTGCTGTACCTCCCACACCGCCAGGTGCCTGTGTACGAATGTAACTGCAAGAGATACAAGGTTATATGTATGCTAGCTGTATGTGAAACAGAACACCCAGGAAGGAGCCCCAAACCCGGGAAACATGCTGCACCTGAAATCTGCTCAGGCAGCAGGCCATTCCTGGGCACTGAGTGCTACAGAAAGTGCAGCCATTGCTTTTCTCTAAAACAGAGCACAGTAGAAACATCCAATTTCTAAAGGATGACACATCCCAGAGCCACTGCCTTAAGACAGATATGATGGCAAAAGTTGACAGAGTACTTAAAAACAGGTCTCTGTATCTCTTCCTTTAAAAGTAACTTTTACAAACTCTGGGGCTAACAGTGCCTGCTCCTTAGTTTACTACTCAACTTCCAATAAGGACAGGTAACCGCCTCAGAAAGCACATGACAACCTGCCAAGTGCAGGCTGACATTAAGAACAAGATACCTCACATGAACAGAAAAACACCAAGAATCCCTCCCCCGGCCGCTTTTTAAATTTTGTTCAGAGTGGGGCTGCTGAAAACCAAAGAATTTTTGAAAAGCCAGCAGTGAAATAGCCTGTGCTGTTTCAAGCACAGTGGGACTAGGGAAACAGCCATTCAAGTACACAAGTGGCATTTTGTGATCAAATTTATTTTTGTTTCAATTTCACTTACTTTGTTTTACTGTAATTTACACAAGAGACTGCCAAGTAAACTGAGTATTTTACATTCACCACACACCCCCTCATTCTTCAGTTAGAAAAACCTTAGAGTCCACACAGGGCACTCATCTCGTGTGCCCAAGCTCCCAATGAGACAGATGTCAGTGAGTTAGTTTCACTGGGGTAGAGACTGGGCTCTCCAGTGCCCAGGGTTGGCAACAACCCTTCTGGTGATGACTTTTCCACCCACACGACACCCTCTTAAGCCCTCTCCCAACAGTGCCCAGAAAATAAACATCAGCCTTGATCTTGAGTTTAGAGGACACATGGAACACAGGGTTTGTTGCTGAGGATAGGAGGGCATTGCAATGCAGCAGGAATCTCTGCCATTGCTCCCATGGGGGTTCAGGACATAGGAGGAGGGGCTCAAAGGGCAAGGTGGTCAGCAAAGGGGTTACTGATGTGGTCTGACTGCAGGGGTGGTGTGTTATGAGGGGATGGAAGTCAAAGATAGTGTGTGACCTGAATGATTCAACAGTGTGATTCTGCTCAGGTGTCCGGGACTGACAAGGGGAGAACGGCATCAGACAGAAATTTGATTAAAAAAAAAAAAAAAAAAAATTCTTGCTTAGCTATTGTTCCTTAAAAAAAAAAAAAGGAAGAGAAGAAAGAGGGAGGAAGAGGAAGCAGTGTCGGCAGCAATGTTGGGCCTCAGGGTGCTGACAGCCCTGTGCCATAGTCAACCTGTTCCTAGCTCATCATCAGCATCTCCCCCTGGCTTGGACTGCAACAGGAAAAGAGCTAAATGTGACTGCTCTTCTAACCTGTGAGCCAAGAGCAATGCAGCCCATCTACACAGTCTCCATGCTGTAATTCCAAAAAAGCCATTTCAGAAACAAAATTATAGAGAAGTGCTCTGCACAACCAGCAATACCGTTGAGGTTAATTCCTTTTTCACCTTGTTTGAGTAACAGAGTCTGAATATTGTCTAGTGTTTATTATAAATCACAAACCGTCATCAATGTTTTTCGCTAGATTTGATGTAGAAAAATATTTGAAATTCAAAATACAAAAATCCAATAAAAAGTGGCAATTTTAAAAAAAGAATTTCCCCAACCCTTGGGCAAACCAGTAAAGAGCTTTACTTTTACTCCTTACTTGAGAGATATTGTTGGATTTGGCTAGAAGATAGCGGCCACCCAGAAATAAATAGTTATAAATACATCCAGAGTTTATATTCCAGATTCACTGGAGTATCTAAAAATTTGAAGAAATTTTTCTGTAGGAGAGTCTGCTGCTGATGGGATGAAAATAAAAGTGTGTGTGTGGTGACCTGAACAAAACAGAAACATAACCAAGGGCTATCCAAACTGGCCCACACCTGGCATTCATAAAGCACACGTGCCAGCCAGCACCACATGGCACACATGGCAGTCCATTTGTCCATCAAGGGCATCATGTTGATGAGTATTAAAATCTGTTCCAGGTATACATACTGAAAATATTTTCTTTAGTATTTTTGCTGAAGATAGGCACAGTACCTTGGAGAAACTGTACTGATCCCTTCAATGTTTGCATGTACATATATACACTCGTGTGTGTATCTAGGCCTATAGCCGTATGTGCTTTACATACAGCTATACACACACGTACACACACACACATAGCCATAATTGTGTGTCTGGGTGTGTGTGTGTGTATGTGTGTACATGTGTGCCTGAGTCATCACAGGCACATGCTGGGAACGTCAACACTGAGAGACACTGGTCACGTCTTCACTCGTCACTGGCCGCACTTGTTCCCCTCACTTGACCTTGACTCCGTAGCTGTAAGAAAGCGAAGAAACACACAGCAAGTTAGGCCACAGGCTCTCTTGACATATCAATATGGAAAACTTTGGTAGAAATGTTCCCCTAACACTTTGTACCCTAAAACTTTGTTCTGTTTAAAAAGATTCTAGCCATCCTAAAGGCAAAATATTTTGTTTCATCACAGGGAAAAGTAAATTCGAAGCAGGAACAAATCATAGAAAATTGGTACTCAATCAAAGTGACACTAACTGAAAAAAACTTAAGGAAAAAAAACATTAACTATAAAGAACTTTGGGGACTGGTTTGATGTAGCAGCTCCTTTTCATGACAGAAACCTCCCTCACAGTCAGTGCAGGGCAGGCAGCTCCATAAGGGAGCAACAAGGAGGTTCAGTGCAGGTGCAGGCACACGGCCCCACTCCCTTCCTTGGACATCTGTCCAGAACAGTAGTGTACCACTGCTCTTACTGTCTGTCTAGGCCTGTGGGTTGTGTCTGGATGCTCTCTGCTCCACCTATGGAAATGTCACAAGGGCACATAGACTATAATAGGGAACACCACAGAAAAATGTTAGACTTACACAGTAAAGTTAACTACAGAGCAAACAGGGAGACTGTGGCACACAGAACATTTTTCACCTACAGTGAACTACTGAGGTTGGCCTGATGGTGTGGCAGGAGGGTCCTGGATTTCCTTAGGAATGACATAAGGCTCTACTGAGAAACAGGTCCACTAATTAGCTGGCTATCAAAAAGTTAAGCAGCTTCCAGGACAGTGCCACTGAATAAGCAGCTATGCTGACAGTGAGACAAAGACTGTTACATCCAACCTGGCCCACAGATGGATCCAGTAAAACATGCTCACGGTCTCTACAATAGGCTTTGCTTCAATTCTCAGAGTAGAATCTGGCCAACACTGGCAAGAGCCTGTGTGCTCAGCAGCTAACTCCCCATCACCAGAAGGTGCAGGCTTTCACACACTCCTTTACCCAGCCTTCACTTACACAGTTTGATAATGTCTCTGACCTACGGGCCTCATCTAGGCATCAGCAGCCGACGTGCCTCGGACGGAACCCTTCTTACGCATCTAAATGTAAAATAAAACCATGAGCTGCTAAATTATTCTGTGTAGGGGTTAGTAAGCAAGTGGAGAAAAAAGGGTCTAGCAACAATTATACATAGATTGCCTGCTTCTCATGTATCCCCAGAAGGGATGGAGTTCTGAGACCTTCAACTGGTCCTGGCTCCAACAAATTTGTGGAGGGGCTTTCCTTAAACAGCTTGGAAAGTTAACTGTGTCTGCATCTAAACAAAGGCGTCCAGTCTGGCAGCAAATTATCAGGGATACAATTGCAAGGGAAGTGTCAATATACTTTGAGAAAATGCTTCTGGGGTGTGGTCCACCTTTCACTGTCTCTAGACCAGACAGGAAGCTGTGAAAGTGCTGCCACCATGGCTCTTTTTGAGAGCAGCTTCTCAATGCTTTCAGATTTACTAAGAGCAAGGATCAAAGGAAGAGACACAGAGGAACAGCACACGGCAAAAACAACCAGCAAAAGAGTAGGCATTTGTAACAGCAACAGAGAAAAACAACGAAAAACAAGACAACAACAACAACAACAACAACAAATCTCAAAGGAGAAAACCAAAAACAGAGAGAAAACAAACAGTACTGTATTTCTAAAACAACCCCAACTCCATTCCAGCCCATGGGTCTGGCCAGTTCTCTTCCACTACCTGGCTAATCCTGACAGCTTTTCAGGCTGCAGGCCACACACACAAGCATGCATGTGCAAGTCCTTTATATGGCCAACTCAAGGTGCTACACATTCTCAAGTCTAAAAGACACTTGAAAAAAAGAAAGTCAATTCTTAAAATACCTGTGAGTTAAGAACACTGAACTGCATGAAATTCCCGCAGAACTGCAGGCGCCTTCAGGGGAAGGTGCTACAGGCCATGCAACCAGGCTCAGTGTTGCCCATGTTCTGAGAACTTGAACAACCCAACTAGTTTTGGGGCATATTAGCAGCAGCACCGCGGAAATGAAACAGCCCTGTGACCTCACGAGGAGGCGCTAATGTGAGGACCATATGCTGAGATCTACCTATAACAATTTTGAAGCATTCACCCATGAAACAACCACCTACACCCTGACCCCAGGACAGACTGCAGCAGGTTCATCGGGGATTTCACTCAGTCTGAGCCTTGAGCTTCTTCAGTGATACTTCCAAATGGCTGACTGGTGGGCAAGTTGCTGCTGGGAGCAAGAGTCAACACCTCCAGACCAGGGCTCTCACGGTGTGTTCAGGTATCAGCCGCCTGAGACTTTCCAAAGAACCAGGAGTGGGGAGCAGGAGAGCTCAGCCATGTTCTGTCCAGGGGGTCAGCTGATCACCAGCGATCAGTCTTCCTCAACTGACAGTTCAGCATAAACTCACAACCAGGGCAAGGGCTCTGGGAAACAGTGGCTGGAGGCAGCTGTGCTACAGCGTAACCAGCAGCTGCTCCAGAGCTGATGGCAGAAAGGGTGAATGTTCTGGAGCTGGAGCACTAGGAGGGAAGGCACAGCAGGTGAGGGTCTGTGTGGGAGGGGTGGTGCCTGGCAGGCTCTTAGAGGAGAACTTAGCTGTTGAGAAGTGAGCACGAGGGCGAGAGGTGTGGAAGGCAGACTGGAGCAGTGGACCTATGCTTGCCTGCTTAAATACCCATGGCCAGCAGAGAACAAAGGCAGAGGGAGACCCTTCACTCCTGTCATCCCATCATTCCACCATCCTACTCCAAAGACCCAGATCTCAAGAGTCTTCACCTCAGTAAGAGAAACCAGCCCCTTTTAATGCCTCTGTGGGAAAGTACATTCCACATTCAATCAAGCTAAAATAAACTGAAGCAAAAGCCGTTCATAAGTTGAAGTTAGTCTATAGTTTACTTTAAACATAAGACAGGCTAAAGTATTCTATTGTCCTATAAAGAATATATACACTATACTCCTTTCTGAAGATTGTGTATGGCTAATTAGAAGCAGGCTTGCCCCAATCACCCGAACTAACCAAGTGCAGACCCAACTTCTGCACTGTGCTCCAGCAGACAGCAGTCCTTCTGTGCCAAAGAGCCTGACCTCCTGCCACTCCCCATGACTACATGGGGCTCTAGCCTCAGAGTCCATCAGATGCCACACCTGCAGGGCTTGCAGGGTCAGGCCCGCTGGCAGGACTCAGGATGACTATTTGGACGACCCCAGGGTCCTGGAACGCCTTGGATTCACTCCCCACTTTGGAAATGAACTGTCAACTGCACACAAGCATGGCTCAGGGGGGAAAACCAAACCAAACCAAATCCTTTCTTAGCCATGACACTATATCCTGACCCCCTGCCAAGGACCACTGGAATTTACCAAGGAAGAAGAGCTCACTGCTAGGTGGGAGAGTGAGGTGGCACTGTTGGAATCAAGGGGACTCACCAGCCTCGCCGTGCCTATGGAGACAGCTGAGCTGACTGCTGAGCATGCTGAGCCACAGGTATCTTGAGCTAAAAGGACTGAGACAGACACTGTGGCAGAGAACTGATGCCTGAGAGCTGGTTCAAAGCACCTGGATGTTTTTACAAGGACTACATTCTAGGTTAATAAAGTTCCGGTCTACCTTTAGGAGGGGGTGAAGGGCATCAGGGTTTGAAAGGCTCCATTTTGATGAAAATAAACATGGTAAGTAAGAAAGAGCTTCCAGCAGCACTCTTCCTACTGTTAAGCACTTGCTAAGCATGTACACTTTTAGAAAATGAAAACAGAACTGCCACAGCAGGTCTTACTGTTTCTAGTTCTTTCTGAGTCTCATCTTCCATTCTCCTGATGTCTTCCATTGTCAGGTCAATCCACTTGTCAATCCAACAAAAGAGCTGGCGATGTAAGTTTGTAAATATCCGTTTTTCTTGCTTTTAAAACAAAGTGGCAAAAACATCCAATTAGTGATACATTAACTTTATATGCCCCAAGCAACCCATAAAATGAACATGTACTTAGTGTAAAAAGACCACTTTAAACAACAGCAGAAACTAGGTCAAGTATGACCGTGCATTCCTTCAATCCCAGCACTCGGAAGGCAAAGGCAGGCGAACTTCTGAGTTTAAGGCCAGCCTAGTCTATATAGTGAGTTCCAGAACAGCTAGGGCTATGTAGAGAGATTTTGTCTCAAAAATAAACAAAAATGTATTTAAAAAATGTATTTCTTGGTTTTTCAAGATAAAATGTTTCTGTGAAGCCCTAGAACTTGCTCTGTAGACTAGGTAGGCCTCAAACTCCGAGGTCCACCTGTTTCTGCCTTCTGAGTGCTAGGATTAAAGGTGTGTGCCCCACCACCCAGCTAAATCATAAAATCTTTACATCAACGGAAACCTTAATTCGACCCTACTATCATTTTGTAGAGAAAAATAAAGCCCTTGTGAAGAGGCCACAAGACAGCTCAGCAAGTAATGATGCTTGCCTCCAAGCATGAGCCCAAGCTCTGGATGGTGGAAGAAAACCAACTCCCACAAACTTCTGCCCTCCACACCACCCAGTTGGTACATATCCCACACACAACAAATAAACATAATTCAAGTTAATTTCAAAATTCCCTGTGAAATGGGAAAGAATCTCCACTGTCAGAAAGATTAATGGTCTGATAAAAGCAAAAGCGTACGGCATGCATGATTGGACTCCACGTGTTCCTGCTGGGCCCACGATAATGCCACCTGTTCTCAATGGTAAGGATGGAAGGTCAACTAGATTCCTCCACAATAAGACTACACAGTAAGACTACAGAGTCTTTACCTATGTATCAAAGAACACACTGCACTTAAGGAAGCTCCCGGTGCTTAGAGATACAGTGATGAAAAGCATTAGGTACTGTGCACTAATTCTTCTGTGCTCTACATTACAGCAGATGTGTATTATACACACAAACATATGTATCTAACATGTAAAGAAATACTGACTTTAAACACCCAACTATTTAAGTTGCTTTCAACTGTCCTAAAGAGAGCAAAGTATATATAACAATTGATAGTCTGGGGACAATTTTTAACTTTTTCCCCATGAACAGAAAACTTCATTTTTATACATGGGGTTTCTCTTCATCTAAATGAGACTGTCCATGTATTGATTATGATGTCAAAAGGAGAAGGCCAGCGTGTACAGACTGTGCTCGTGGGCCGGCAGGGATTAGATGCAAGAATCAAGGGTTTCAGTAGTTTAAAAGGAGAGAAGTTATCTGACCTGCAGAACTACTGTGGGAATCCAGTGGCTAACAGGGATGTCTTTCTTATTCTGTGGGATTTCTTTTTAAGAGTATGAATGCATGTCTGTGTATCGCACGCTTCCAAAGCCCCTGGAGGCCAGAAAAGTGGATCCCTGCATCTGTTGTTACACACAATTGTAAGCCATCATGTGGATGTTAGGAATCAAACCCAGGTCCTCTGGAAAAGCAGCCAATGCTTTTAACAACTGAGCTGTGTCTCCAGCCCCTATACACATCTTTGTAATGATGGGGGTAAAAATCTTATAGAAAGAGCAAATATGGGATATTCCCACATCTTTCTGTGTATTTATAACCCAGTACGTTTTGTTGATCTGTGTGATGTTGGTTGGGCAATGGTAGGCACAGAAGTATTTACACCATTGTGATCCCCCTTCTATACCTAATTGCTTATGTTATCTTCATTTTTAAAAAAGGAATTAGGATTGGAATCCTTGGATCATGTCTATTCAGGGTCTCCTGCTCTTGGCAAGACCTCTACAGAAGATACTCCAGACAAGACAACATGAGTGCCAGAGAGAAGTGGTCAGGATACCAGGTCTCCTAAGGAGGGGCTTTGTACTACCAGGAAAGCACACTGAACAACAACAACAACAACAAAAAAGCTCTGTATTTCTTCTAAAAACATCCCTTAAGGGCTGAAGAGATGACTCAGTGAGGTTAAGAGCACTGTCTGCTATTCCAGAGGGCCCAGGTTTGGTTCCCAGCACCCACACAATGTCTCTCAACTGTTTGTGACCCCAGTTCGAGGGTATCTGATGCCCTCTTCTGGCCTCCACAGGCACCACATGCACAGATATGCATGCAGACAAAGCATCCATACACATAAAATTAAATCTTAAAAAAAGAAAACAAAAGACAAAAGTCTCTCAGAATCTCGTATTTAGATTTATGTTTTCAGAGGATCAAAGACACATGAGGATGGTAACTTTTGTGTCAAAAAGGAGAGAACGCAGTCTAAGACCACTTCCAAGAGCCACCTTCTCAATTTTCTACCCACATGAAGTCCCAGCCTTGAGGCTCACCTTCTGAATGAAGTTCTCTACTTTGCTCTGCAGCCCCCACCACTTGAACTTGATGGTCACCAGCTTATAGGCACACATCTTCGGACAGTCTGGGGTGTTTGCCAGCTCCTTCTGGATGAGAAAATTGGAAAGCTCTGACTTTAGTACTTAGGTTTTGATCAAAACTCACTGCTATATAACAACATCACAGGCACACAAGGGAAGCCAGTCTAGCGTGTCTAACTCAAAAATTTGGAATCATTTGAACAGAAGAACAGCATTCCTCTTCTGCCACACACCAAGTTACTCTCCGGCTGTGAGGCTGCTTAGCTGGCGTCAATAGCGTTCTTGTGTATAGTGAAGTTATTATCCCAGTGAGCCTTAAACAAGGTAAATTATGACCTAACCCCCCCCGTAGACCTATGTGCTCATGAAGCTTCACCATTTTCTGTATTTTCAAATATCTTCAAGTGGAGCAGCACAGTTCATGATGTCGGACGGCCACAACCAGCAATGTTAATGTACACTGGTAACAGCATGGCTGTCCATGCAGCTTCAATTTCCACAGAGTACCAGACACTTGTATTCATGCAAATGACGCAGACAGAAAATCAAGTCTTGCTTGGATAAATGGAAATGTTCTGAGCAACTATCCTCTAAGCCATGTGACTTCTCTGCTGGGGAGTTCAGCTGTACCTGGCTGTAGCAGGAGCAGTGCCCCAGCTGAGCTTCTTGACCGCTAACACACATTCATGGAGTGTTGGGGAGGGTGATACAACATCACCTGAGTATCCAGCTGTTCTGCCACCTACTACATGCAGCTCTGCCTTAACTACACAAGACCTTGAAGAGAAGCTAGCTTTTGTGTGTATGTGTGTGCGTATATATGCATATGTGTGTGCAAGTGCACGGATATAAACACACTGGACACCGCATTTTGAAAATAGCTGGCTTCAGCAAGCATTAAGAGGGCACCATGTTCATTCCCATCACCCTGTGTTTCTTGCTGTCAGGCACACAAACTTGGCTCAGGCAACATGTGTATTTTCAATGACCAAAAAACATTGCTGCCCTTGGTGGAGCCATTCATCTGTAAAGGCTCTACAGCCTTTCTCAGACATGGGGGTTACAAGCTATGTCAAGTCCGGCCACCTGTCTTCAATAAGCCAATAAAAAGAGCCAACTAATGGAAAGCAGAAAAAGGAGGCTTACCATTATAGTCACATTGGGAAAAGAGTCAAAGATAGGAGGCAAACCCCTCAAGTCCACCTTTGGAGTCCTGAGGTGAGTTTAAATATAGGCCAAGGCCATGTAAATAAGCCCTGTTGGGGTGTGGTCCCGCCCACCACTGATCCAGCATTGTCTGGGCTTCATTCTCATCCTGTAAGCTGGTGACAAGTTATTAGAACTGTGTGGAATATCTTTCTGGAAGACAAGGTCCCCCTCTGACAGGTACTTTTTCCTGGAAAAATCCCCACTGCTCTGAGTTCAATGTTTCAATAATCTTAGGTCAGAATGAGTCAGATACCAGTGTCTCTCTAGAACATCTTCATTTCTGTCACGCCAGCTAAACTGACAGGTGCCTCCTTCTCCCTGACTGCAGGCCTGCCTCTAAGCTGGGCACCTGGTATGGATGAGGTCAGCCACCTTGCCTCTGAAGGCCCAGTTCTCCAGAAAAGATGGCAAGGGGAGCCTTCCACAGACCATCTTTCCATTAAGCAATGAGCTGGTGCTAAGGGCTTTACCCCAGCTAGTGCTGCTGAGCATGAGGACAATGTGGCTCAAGTGTCTGTCAGGTCAGGAGCATGGGATCCAGCTGTGGCTCCCACTCTGCAGAACCCCTACTTTCCCTGGCTTCACTCCTCTGTGCGGATGAGGAAGAGCTAGACTATTAGACCAATCCATGTTCCACTGAGGTCAACCGGGGCTGAGCAAGCTTGACTCCAATGCTCCAGATGTTAACCCAAATACGTCCTTTACATTCAATGGCTTGTAAAGCCCCTATAACTACACATGACCCTGTCTACACACTCAGGCTAAAATTTTTCTATAGCTCAGCCCCCAACCCTGTGCAACACTGCTAGCCCTAAGCACATTCCAGCTGGGACAAGTCCTGGTAACTACAAGCTACAAACAACTTCATTCTGAACCCTACAGGTTGCATACCTTATTCTCCACAAAACCTCACCTGGTAGAACACAGCCCTTCAGAATTCTCTCAAAAGCAAGGGGAAACCCAGTTCTAATTAGAGTGAGCCAATTAGAGTACCCTCCACAGGTTAGACTCCAAGCACACAACACACAGTGACTCCACAAGGACCCAGGCTGTTTCCCACATGCTTCCCAGTGAGGCTAGCAAACTACTTAAGCCAATGAACACAGCAATTTATAGAATTTGCACTGAGCTATAAAAAATTATTGTAAAAATTAAATGGGCTGCCCCCCCATCCTAGTTCTAAAAGCTATTGACACATACCTCAGATGTATATTTATTGTCAATCTTCTCATTTTCTCCATCCAAGTTACAAGTAGTTATTAAAAACAAAACCAAAGACAACCCTTTGAGGAAAGAATATTAAAACCAACTAAAATTTGCTCAGGTAGACAAAGGCCTGCTGCCTCGACTTCCTGCCTTAGTTTTCTTGGGGTATCAGCAGTTCACTGAAGTCACCGGAAAGCAATGAAAAATGCAGTATCAAATGCAGAAAGCTGGATGTTTTCCTTCAGTAATTAACACAGTTAAGGTATTTTAGGTGTCATTCTTGTTTACAAGTGAATGATGGGCAGTCATCCCTTAATTCAGGCTATGGCCTTTGGACTAGTGATTAAGAATAGGGCTTTAAACTTCACACCCTTGTTCTGGGGTACAATCTGCCATAGTGGAATGAAAAGCTGGTCACAACTTTTGCTTACCCCATAATGAAATAGGCAAATACAAATGTGTTAACTTTTAACAACAAACCCAAACTCAGTAATCAATACCCTCCACGTCCACAAAACACTCCTCAGACCTTCTAAATAACAGCTACTGTGTACATCAGCCACTAAGAGCCACGTGGTCATCGAGGACAGCCTGGCCTTGAACTCAACAGCTGTTCTACCCCTTGTACTACAGCTGTGGGAAGAGCTATCTTTCAAAGACCAGCTACTATGGGGAAAGGAAAATGCCAGTAGCAACAGGTTATCTGGATGGCCATGGACACCTGTAAAGAATCAGGGCACATGACAAATGGTTAACTGAATGATGGAAATGCCATAATCAAGTTTTATTTTCAAAACTCACATAATTTTTATATCACTGGGGGGGAGGGGACGGAACTTCATTATTAAAGAAAACTGACTTAGAATAGTTTGACTCTCAGCCACATATTTTAGGACAAAAGGCTTTCTTTGCCTTAACTTATGGGTACTATTTCGAATTGTCCTCTTTGCCTACAATAATCTAAATTTTTTAAAAAATTTTTCTTCCCTTTTTGATGTTTAATACATCAAAGATAAATAGACTTGAGTAGAAAGCTCAGTTAGGGCATAAAATGTTGAGATTTTACTTATTTATTTGTGTGTATGTGTGTTCGCAGCCCCAAAGAGTCTCAAAGGCAGGAGAAGCCCTGGGACTGAAGTTATAGATAGTTGTGAGCTTCCATGTTGTGCTGAGAATTAAACCTGGGTCCTCTGGAGGTGCTGCCAGTGCTCTTAACTGCTGAACATTCCATCTCTTTAGGCCCTCTGTTAGGGTCTTTAACAGATTACGCTGGTCCAGCCCATGTTTACTTTTCCCTAAAAGCAAACAACACAAAGTTTCCTAAGAGTAAACTGCATTTTGGGAGCTGCTGAAACATTTCTGTAAAGAGATGGGGGGTAACTTGGTATGGCTCAGTAAGTAAAAGTGCCTACTGCCGAGCCTGACCACCTGAATTCAACCTCTAGGTGCCACACGGTAGGAAAGAATCAGCTCCTACAAGTTGTCCTGTGACCCTGATTCATGCTGTGGCATGAATACACACGTACATTCAAGCGCTTGCTTATGCATGAGTGTTGTGCCTACATGTATGTATGTGTACCACACGTATGCCTGGTACTTGCAGAGGTCAGAAGAAGCCGTCAGATCACCTGAAACTGTGGATATGTCATGGTCAACATGTGATGAACCATGTGGTGCTGGGAACCAAACCCAGGCCCTCTGGAAAAAAAAAAAAAATCTGTGCTCTTAAAAACACTAAGCCGCTCCTCAGCCCTAATTTAAAAAATAAAAAAAAAATTAAAGAAATGTCTATCTTCAAAAATGCATTTCCACTGTGACTCTAGGTCTCTAGGAGCTCAATTACTTTAGGGCATAGCTTCCTGTTCTTTATAAACAATACAAATGTCTCAGGCTTTCTCCTCTTTTATTGCTTTAAAAAACAACTGCCTCTCAAAACCAGCAAAAGATAGGAGGAGAAAGAATAGAATGAAGGTCTTTCACACATTGCTCCAATCCAGCTCAGACTAAAATTTCATTACCTGCAACTAGGCAGCTAAAGCTAATTCTGAAAGTTCACAACACAATTATTCTGCCCAATAAGTGAGTTCTATATAGATCAAAATTTAAAACGGCAATTTTTCTTTTTCTTTTTTTAAAAGAAGGGGAGCATTGGTTGGTTAATAGAAGCATCCAGAACTTCTGTAGGATGAGAGTCCTGAGCTAACAAAAGAACCCCACATTATGTTTTTCCCCACATAATTTAAATTTCATCCATAATGTAGCATGTACTAGTTAGCTGCAAAATGTTTTCAAAATTGCATTTAAATTGTTTGTATAGTCACAGAATTCCTTACATTTCATGTTACTAACTATAAATGAAGCTTCCCAAGTCCAATCATGTTTTCAATTTAAGAGCACATATTAGGTTACTCTGAGGCATGCGGCCGAGGCCTTCAGGGAAGCACGGTACACACAGCCACACATCGTGACTGAATCCTTGCAGCATGTGGAGCTTTGGTGGTAAAAGTCAGCCAGATTTCTTGATCAGTGATAAACAGGTATGGACAAACTAAGAGAAGGAAAGGAAAAGCATCGGAGGTCCTCTCCGCCTCACGAGCGTCACACTGGAAGCTGTTCTGTGCCCGGTGTGGGGCGGTACAAACTGCACTTTGAGCTGGCACTTTGCAGCAGCAGAGCAGTCTTCCGTGCCGTTCACACTCCCCCATCACTTCAGTTTTTCAGTGGTAGGCAATCAGAATGCTCAGTTTTGGCGGCTGAACTTGTAGTGTTAAGTTTCCAACCGAAATCTCACTACGAAAGTTAAAAATAAATGTGCAGCGAGGGCTGCTGCCAGTGTGCACTAGCAAGTGTCAACACAGGATCACAGAACACATGCCAAGCATGTGCAAAACAATCTCAGGCAAAACCCCGTTCTCAACGGAGTGCCATCTCTTCTCTAGACAGCTTTTACTTTGTGAATCTTTTGGGTGGGCCTGGGCTGGACACTGTTTTTCTGCATGTCAAGCCCATCTCTCACTGATTTCCACTGGTGTACCATAATTAAATGACTCCAGACAAGCACACAAGACACTGGCACAAACAGTGGTTGTTTTAGTCACAAGACAGGAGGCAGAACAAGGAGCCCACCCTGACCTGAGACACCAATAGTACTGCAGGGGCACCCGTAGGCCTCTAGTGGGGTAGGGTTCCCGAGAGTAAAGTAAGCAGAGGTAATTTCATACAACTAGGGAAAGCAAACACAGGAAGGCCCTGCTTGTGAAGGGACAGTGTCCATGCTCCCCCACAGTAACTTGAAGGCACTTCACACATTTCCTTGTCCAAGCTGAAGTCACCATGTGACTTCAGGGTCCTGCTCTGACAAGTCACTTCCCAAACCAGGCAGCATACTATTTCAGAGGCCTGAACCCTGCAGGTCTGCCTAGAAGTAGAGGCATCCCATAGTCAAAGCGAGAGCTAGCAGATTTTTGATTTTTTAAGACATTTTTGATTTTTGAAGACATGGGCAATTTCATTTTGAGATCTTTAAAAGTTCTACAAGCATAATTAACACACACTAAGTGCTAAATGCATTTTCTGAAAATTTCAACTTAAAAGTGCAGTCCCCAAACCATGTAAGCCTCCTCTGAAAACCCGTCATGATGATAAACCTCTTTATTGTACAGAATTGAAATTGTGGCCTAACTAGAAGCCAGTTTGAGTTCTACACATTACCTATTATGGGGTTTCAAACAGGAGATTACAGGAAGGAAGCAAGCTTTCAACTGCTTTGGGCCTCAGGCATGTCAGGATTAGGATCTGAGAACACAGAAGCATTTTCCAGTAGGAGAGCCACAAAAAGAACCTCCACCTGGAAAGGGTGATGAGGGAGAAGCTGCAATACAACTATTTAAGTCTTTTCCTGGCACAAAGTCTTACACAGCCACCTGACAGCAGAGGCTGTGGTCATCTTTTCACATGTGGGGGGTAGAAGAGAGTGCAATCATGAAGACAGAGAAGGAACAAACTGCTGTCTCTGCAACTTGCAGCACCCTTCCCTAGCCCAGCGGACTCAAAATGGCCACAGGGGCTACACTAGAGTGAATGAGCAGTGCACACAGAAGGAGTCTGAAAGACCAAGCCCCAACTCCCAGCACTCTGAGCAAGAACACACATCAAACCACTGTAATTCCTGGGCCAACTCTTTCACTTGACCCAATTACTGTACTCCCCCAATGTCTGACCACTGAAGAGGCAGGTGCCAGGGCAGAGCCTCCACATCACTAACAATCACCCATTTGTAGACACAGAAGCTTAACTCTTCTAGAGCTGTCTGGCTAAATGAAGAAAGATATGAGGCCTTTTGCTGACTTAGAATGACACCATAATCTTCAAAGCTAAGCTGACAACTCCCAGGATCAGAAGTGGCAAACTGGAAAGAAGTAGGAACACACACATAAAGTACTACTGAGAGCCTTAAGATAAATGGCTGTGCCAGTGTCACAGGACACACATCCTCCTGACAGAAACTGAAACCCACACATACATACCCATGTGTATGCATGCAAACAGTGCCATGGAAAAGTAAGATGTTCACCAGCAGTTCTGCCTCGAAGCAAAATTCCTAATCGGGTTATAAATTGCTCCATTAGCATGCACAAAGTCACTGCATGTAGAACTCTATTTCATGTGCTCAGATCTTTTCACTTCCTTCTTCAAGGGAAAATGAGCAGACAACTCAGGCCTATTCTCTGGAGCTATATATGGTGTATTCTTGGTGTTGTCTGTCTGTTTTTAAGTATAAAAGTCTGTATCACGTCATATGGGGGAAAGCCTGTGCTCACAACAAACCTGGGAAACGAGAAGGTCTCGGCAGCACCACCCAGCTGGCCAAGGCTCTGAACTCTGACCCCAGATGAGGCACACAAAGCACTCATTAAACACAGAAGGACAAGGGGCACAAAGCGCTGACCCAAGACAAATGAATCCTAGCTATTAGTGTGCAGGGCTGCTTGGCACTAGAGAAAGAATGCTGTATGGCATAAACAGTGAAGTGGAGAGACGAATGGGCATGCACAAACACACAGCAACTCAAGAAATTGACCTGTCATAAGCAGACGGACAAATGGATGGGTGGGGATGGACAAATGGGGACATACACACACATGCACACGCTCAAAAACTTGTCCTTTGTCACGATTTCACATCATTTAATCTTCCCAACAAGTTTAGAGGTATAGAAACCGAGGCTCAAGGCTTACATTACCCAAATCCTAATGCATGTAGCTTCACAGTATTTGATGGGTCTCCTTTTGTGCCTTCTGCTGAGGCTGCAGTTGGATGATTCAAAAAGAAAGTCTCATAGAAAGGCTATAGACTTGCAGCGCGCACGGCGTAGCACAGACTGAGCAGCCATACTCTCAGCACCCAGTGGTTTAGGGCGTCAGCAGCTGTCTTGGCGTACCCACACATAGTGTGCTTGTATTTCAGAAGTACAGAAACTCCAAGTATCACCCCTCCTCAGCCTGCCATCACCACCACCAGGACAGATATGCCTGCTGATCAAGGCCATAGGTGCTCAGCTATGGTCATGTGCTTTATCTTTATGTCCTTTCACACCAGCAGATGGTGGCTTAGCTTGCTTTTCTTCATTACTCCCAAGATTCCGGAAGCACGGTCAGCAGCTGCTTGCTTTCTAACAGCGCCTGCACCTACCACCGTAGGTAGTACTGAGAGCAAGCGATCAACAAGTGAATGGGAGGAGCTTTCTGTACAGGCAGTATGAAGTCACTGCTGGACCTGCTTTGCTAGGCACAGCCTATCATGGCTCATGTGTGTCATCTTGGCATCTGTGAAACTGAGCTGGAGCTAAGTGTTCAAGGGCTGCCTGGGATGTATGGTGACCCCCAGGTAGCAAGGGCTCCATAGAAACCCCGTCCACAAAAAAACAAACTTAAGCTACTCCAGAATTTTGAATTATCAGTGCTAAAGGACTGTGTGTAAACACACACCACAGCAACAAAGCGAGAACAAGCCAAGTTAATGACACACATTCTAATTTCCTAAGAAGCAGAAAAACCAAGTCAAAGTCAAACATCAAGTAATTCTGTAGTCAGCCAGAAAACCTTTCAGGAGTTCCCAGGAAAAACAGGCCTACCATGCAACAGGTACGTAAAATCCATACTTCAGATACTGGTAATTGAGTGAAAAATATTAGAATTTTGTCACAAGCCTTCTGCCTCTTCCTCCCCTGTAAAAGCACTGCTGGACAGAGTCAGCACCAGAGAACAGTGCCGCCTTAGCAGGGACTATTCCTTAGAGATCAGCTAGCCTGAATGAAGGGGCTGACCTGGAGACGGGTGGGGACACCTTGCAGATCCTTAGACTAGACTCAGATGATGTTCACAGAATCTGTTCTTAACACTGAGTATTACATCTCTAGTCATGGTCATCTGGATGGAAGAGTTCTGAACTATAATGGAAACAAATGGTACAATAAGACAAATTATGATTCTTTCCTTTCTAAGACAGGATCTCACTCTGTAGTACTCCTGGCTGTCCTAGAACTCTCTGCAGATCAGGCTGGCCTTGAACTCACAGAGATCTGTGAACTGGCACACCTGCAATGACTCATTTCACACGATACAGAGTCAGGGCCCTCCTTCCTTTGGCTGATGTGCAACAGTTTACAACGCAGTTTAACAGAACCTGGGGCTGCCCAGGATCCTCACAGGAACACCCAGCACGGTGCTGCTCCTCAAGTCGTAGCCAGCCTGCTAGCACTTGGCTGCCAAGAAAAACCTGTGGCTGAAAAGTCTGCTCTGATCGGGTCTGGGTTTTAAGCACCTCTGGTCTGTCAAAGTAATCACAGTAAGCTGCCACCAACACCGTGCGCCTGTTTAAGGGCTTCTGTTTAGTGTAGTGCACCACTTCTGAAGCAACTCAAATGACCACACTCGCACTGCGTTTCCTACTGCATGAATGGAGGGAAGGTGGGCTCTATCTGAATACAAATACTTGCCACAAAAACCACTCTACTGTGTCCTGCTTTCCAGAAACATAACTATCAAAAAATGCCACAGAAACACCTGAGTAGCTGGGAACTAGTTTACAGTTGATACAGACTAAACCCCACTACAAACCCTCATTTAACATGGATTCTGTACTGTCTGGAGCCAGGAGAAGACGTCATAGTTCCCAAAGACTACACCACTTGCTTCTCTTCAGATCCTTCAGTACAATTCTGAGGATGACAGCCTGGCTCTGTTCTGTTTGTTAATGCAGCACACACTGAGAGGCATACTACGAATGACACTTCGTCTTTATCGAAAATAAAACCCTCTGTGCAATTTAAACGCCACCACCTCTTTAAGACTTGGGACCTGTTCATTGTTATGCTGCCAAGACTTTGCTTGTCAGCAAGGTTTGCAGCCATTACCTTCCAGTTAGGTCCCAGAGGGCCTCTCTTGGTCTTGACTGACTGGAATAATGCAGGGTCTTCATCAGCTTTGTAGTCCTGTAAAGCAAAACAGAGTCAGAGATGAAGAAGAAAACCAGAAACCGTTCTTTAACCTTGCCAGGTGGCTTCTGTGCTTTTTACACACAGGGGAAAAGTCATCCACACACAGCACCTGCAGCTTGTATCCCATTACTTTTTAAACTTTTATCTCAACTATGTAATTACAAGTGTTGAGTGCTGGTAGCATGCCACCAAGACTAGCTGCTGGCCGTCCAGAGTTTAACAGTTCCAGGGCTCTCCAGTCATGGAGACACACTGATGAAGTGAAACACGCTCACCTCCCTGTCAACAATACCTGTACTTGGTGACCCTGGGTGGCAACTGTGAGCAGCTACTGTACTAGGACAGATGAGAAGCTCTGCTCCAGCTCCCCCCACCCCCGCCCCGCTTCTTGGCCAGATCTATTTACCCCAAGTCCTTCACTGTCATGAGAGGCAGGGAGGGTTTGCTGTCACTGGACAGCAAACCACAGACAACCCCAAAATCTAGTGGTTCTGTTATAGGACTCTATTTCCCTCAATGTACTCAGCCTGACAGATTGTGGAAAATGAGGTAAGTTGTTTTTCTTAATCTAAAGTTCCTGTCCCTCCCTCTCTCCTCTCCTCTCTCCACAGAAGTAAAATTATTTTTGGAGTATGAGCAAATGACAGGAAGTGCAATAATTGTCAGTCTAAAGCCTGGTTACAAGGCCTCTTCTAGGCTAACTTCCAGGGCCCAACATGCTTCACAGTATTTGTGAAGGGCACAAACATTGCAGAAAATGCCCAAATCCCAAGAAGAATGTATTAACTACCAAAAGAGAAAACAGTCAGAATAAAAACCAAACAAGACCAGCCAAGAACACACCCTTCCAAGAGACAAGTGTGTTAGTCTTCATATTTAGAAGTAAAAATAAAGGCATACCATGTCTAGAATATTTTAACAATTAAACTCTAATCATCAGTCCAATGGCCATGACTTGTTAACTTATTCTCTTCAAGACAGAACCCACACCCCTTTCTCTTATGGACTGGGTGTGGTGTGTCCATGATCACAGCAGCATCTTTTTCTTCTGTTTTCACAAAACCTGAGCTGTAAGGGAACTGAAGAGTAAGCACCACATTTCTAAACACAAGCAGCTGACAGTTAAAGGCTGTACCATTGTTTTATGTGCCATTAATAATGAAGACTAGAAGGCTAGAGCATGTCACAGCAGGAGACAAACCTTGATTTTGGATGCATTAAAATGTGAAAGGAAAGAGGCAAACAGGATTTTAGAACTGAGGATGAAAAACTGTGGAGGTGCTTTGAACTTTAAACCTACCCACACACATGGAAAAAAATAAGTAAATCCACAATAAAGTGCACACAATTACTTCTAGGGTTGAATGAATAAAGCCAATGGCATTAAAATAAAGGCAGTTCACATAGCAGGACCAAGCAACTTGTAAAAGAAGGGAGAAGGCAGTTTAAATTCTGACCAGTGTCAATCACTTCCAGGTTGGCCCCAGGGGACCAGTGAAGGTGTAACTAGAGAAGGGTCAGAATAGACAGCTACCTCTTCCCTCTGCTATCCCAGCTCCATGCCAACCAGACACTCCACACATCTACAGAACCCATTTACAGTAGATGCAGAAACTAAAGAAACTAAAATATCACTGTAGATCCTTCACGCGATTCCAGAAAGCACACTTGTGAGCCTTTATCATCAATATAAGCCGCAGGCTGCTTTTCTGAAATGCATATGATTATTACCATGCAGCAAGGAAATGACATGGCTCCCTACAGCCAAACTGTAACCAGACTTACTCTTTAAAAGACATTTGTTCATTTTATGTGTGTCTGTGTACTCCACATGCATGCACTGCCCTCAAAGGGCATACGGCACCAGTAACTGGAGTTACAGAAGGTTGCAAGCCACTATGTAGTGGCTGAGAATTGAACCCTAGTCCCCTGGAAGAGCAGCCAGTGATCTTAACCACTGAACCATCTCTCCAGCCCCAACTGAACTCTTTGATCTCTATCCTGGCTATACCTCACCTGGCAGCCAAAGGTGCCAGCAATCTGGGGAGTAAACACTTAAAAACCAAGGAGTCAGTGTAAGCAGCAGGGGTGTCCACATGGGTCTTTCTGAGGCAGATACACAGAACGAAACCTTCCCTTCTTTGCTCTTTCCTCTTGAGTGCAAAGCAGCAAACATTAAAGATATTATACTGAAAATGTAACATAGCCCAATTATTAAAAATAGCACCATAACCCTGACAGGTGAGAATAATGCACCTTGTCAAAACCTAGACATTTTGTGTTTGCCAGTTTGAATCCGTAAATGTTTAATCAGTTGAATTAAGTAGCATAATATGAAAAGGTAGGAAGTGGATGTAGTTTTCCCAACCTCAATTTTGTATTTCTACAATAAACATTATTATTTTTTTTTAAACAGTATGTTCTTGCTGCGGTTTTATTGTTGGGCATCTGACTTGGTCTCTGGATTTGAAACTGGTCGATTTATATCCATATCACAATGAACAAATATATTCCTTCATGTATGACAGTTTCAGCATACAGAATGCAACCTCAGCTACCAATTACAGCTGCAAATGAGCAATAGTGTGGAATGAGACAGCCTGCTGGCTTTGTTAGTATTCTGTCTCCTCTGGGATCCCAGGGGGAAAGGGAGGCTCTGATGAAGAGAAGCCCCTGGCTCATGGTTTATTGTGCTTGCCACCAGCTGCAGACTTCTCATCTCATTAGTTCTTTTAGAATACTGTGGGTGAAGACAGCTGCAGTCTACTTGAGTCTTCAGCTCCTGGGTATTCTGAAGGCTGAATCTGCTATGCACTTTCTGTAATCTTTGGGAAAAAAGAAAGCAAATTCACTAGGCCAAGGAAATGGAAATGCACTCTTAGGAAAAAAAAAAACAAACTCTAAAATTATGTTTAAATGAAGAAAAATATTACTAAGGTGTGCACCGTGCTTAACATATTTTTGTGATCTAATTTTAATTATCTACACAATGCCCAGAGGCCTGGTCAGGCTAAGGGCCTGGTAAAACCATCATTATCTAGCTAGGTGCACTTTCCGAGACACTACTTGTTCCTTCAACAATAGAGCCCGAATGATACACAAGCACAATGGCATCAGCATAAGACACATTTGGATTAGCACTAACCAATGCTATGTCACTGCAACTCTTATTTAAGTAAAAATGAAGGCGAACGGAAGTCAAGATCCCCTTGGAGAACAAAATAAAGTATGATATGGTAAATAAGTGGATTAGTGTCTCCATGCTGGAGTCACAGAATGCTGTCATTAAATTCATATATGGAACTGTTCAGCCTGGAACAGGAAAGCTGCACTACCTCTTGGGTACACATCTGTTACTTACTGCCACTCTCAACAGAGGCTCTCAATAGACACCGGATTAATTCTGAAGACAAAGCATATTAGTTTTATGAATCTTTTAGCATAGTAGCTGTTCCCCAAAATGCAAGCATAAAATCTGTATTGAGCCAACCTAAATATGTCCTTGAGCCCAGATTTAACTCATGATTATGAATGGGGAAGGGAGTAGGTGGTGAGTTTCTTGACAGATTGTGAAAAATCAAGATGAGCTCCAGACACCAAGCGCTTCAAGTGTGCCTGGGTTAGCACAGGTGAGGGAAAGCAGAAATAAGGAACAGCTACTCAGAAGCACCAGCCTTAGCAACTCTGTGACACCTGCTCATAAAGATCAGGCCCAGCCGGTATAGGCCGCTGCCCAGGGGGAATTTTACAAAGTAAACGATAGGATCCTGCAGACTGCTATCAAATGTTTTACTTTAGCATATGATGATTACTTAGGTGTCTAATCAAACAGCTCAGAGATAATCACTAAAGTTTAAAATGTGTGGGCACTACCATTCAATTTAGCAAAGCTTAGGGAGAGAAAGGCTCAATGAAATATGAAGATAAATATCAAGCATTCAATCTATCAGCAATGCTCTACTCCCTTTTAAATACTATGGCCCTTAGGAAAATTCCTGATTCCAGGCTGACTGCATGCCTGGAGTGGACAAAATGCGAGCCACACTTCAGGTAAGCCACACTTCAGGTCAGCCTGTTTAAAAACTGTTTGCACTGAACGTTACTGTAGCAAACAGCAGAGAAAGAAATAACATTTACCAACTTGTTTAAGAAACTGATTTCAACAGTTATTTTCCAATCGGCAGCTTTCTTTTCTGTTTTTAATTACATATCCCCAGTGACTCCTCACCCTTGCAGGTTCCCACAGAGTACCATTAATACAGTATAAGTAAATCTCATTAATTCAGGTCCTACCACCTTGGAATTCATAATCACTAGCATAGGGGCCGGGCTGAAGTTTATCTTTGCATGATCTATGAAAAAAAGATTTGCTACACAAATTAATAGAGTAACAAGATCTCAGGAGGGCTGTTTAAACAGTTCAGAAGTGTTTTAGAGCAATTCAGAAGTCTTCATTTGCATATAATTATTATGCTAATTACAAATCATTCTTATCTATTCATTAAAGCAGAGTCCCAAAGGACCACTAATTGTCAATAACTTGTTGGCCTAGTTTCTGTTACTGAATGTACCTCAGAGGAACAAAATTGCATTAAAAATATTCTGTAATTCAGTTCCTTCATGAATCCTTCCTGCTTTCCACCCACAAATCCTGAAAGCTGCATTTACAAACACCTGTACTGAGATCAAAGGTGAAATCAGAGTGTGGTTGAGAAATTTGGACAGAGCATTTCATACTTTCTAATTCCAGAGACCCTCCAAAGAAGACCTGGAGTGTCATAATGATCCCAGATGGACTGTGGGTGTTCAACAATGCCTAACTACTTATGGCCATTAGGGTGGGCCACCACAGGCCCTGCTAGGTTAGAGAACAGCCGGGCCGGAGACATCTTCCTACTCTCCAACCATGCCCTCTCCTCGCAGAAGTCAATGCTGTGTTTACCAGTGCAGATCCTGAAAGAAACAGCAATGTCAGAATTTCAGCTTGAAGAGAAGTTTACTGCCAAGCGTGTGATGAGACATCTGACAACGGGCAAGGAAAACAAATGGCGCTCCCAAAGGAGACGTAGGTGAGTGCAACTCGGATGCTCAGGCTGACCGTCCTGAAGTAACTGCCAGTGGTCCCCTTTCCAGCCCGTTCCCCAAGGGAGCTGAACTTACTGTTTGGGGCATATTTTATGTAGAGAATTAGCATGTATTTGTTATTTTAACATCACCCTTACTATATGTTTATAAACTTATTACACTCCTTAAAAATAAAGAGACACAGGTTAGGTGGTGCAAGCCTGTGATCCTAGCACTTGGGGAGGCAGAGGCAAGCAGATCTCTTGTGAGTTCAAGGCCTACAGAGAATTCAGGACAGCCAGGGCTACACAGAGAAACCAAACAAAAAAAAAAAAAACTAAACCAGAGAAAGAGACAGACAGACAGACAGACCATAAATCCTATTATTCAGGAGGCAGAGGCAGGGGAATCTCTGAGTTGGATGCCAGCCTGATCTTCACAGTGAGATATTTTAAAAAGAAAAAGCAAAACAAACAAAAAATCCACACCTTAAAAAAATGAAGGCATTTGGGCCAGCAAAATGGCTAAGGAGACAGCGGTGCTTGCTGTGAAAGCTGATGACTCAAGTTTAATCCCAGAACCTATGTAAAGGTAGAAAAAAGGAATCCACTCTGCAAAATTGTCCTCTGGCCTCCACACTGCACCCACACCATCCATACACATACACACATAATAAACAAGGCATCTGCAGATATATAAGAATCTAGACAACAATGAAGTAAGTTTTAATACATTTAAAATGTGCTCAGCAGTGTTTTAAAAAACACTTTTGTTTTCAAACTGAGAGCACTGACTCAACATACAGCAAATGCAGTCAACTAAATAGGGAATGCTCATTGCAGGGCCTGGTGTGCCCTATCTGCCCTGTAGCTCCTCAATCCAGGGTTCAGTGTGGTCTGTCCATACTAAAATTACTAAGCATTTCCTTTCAGTAAAAGCAGAATCTAGAACACAACCTCATTCTTGCTGGTGTTTTCAGAGCACTTCTGGACTGAGCCAGACAGCACAGCACCCCAGCAGTGCTCTTTGCCATACTCCTGGGGGAGGCAAAAGGATGTTCTCTGCCCCAGAGCAGGATTACACTGCTGCCCTCAGCAACACTATACTCTGAAGGCAGGACTGAAAGACCTCTGCTCCTGCTCAGGCTAGAAGTCTCTAAACCACACAGCCATCAAAGTGGCCGCACCTTCAATACCAAGAATGGGAGTCAGGGGCAGTTCTGGGCCAGCTAAGGCTATGGAGTCAGACTTCTCAAAAAAAAAAAAAATCTGAAAAAGGATTTTAACAGCAAACTGCTCAAAAACATTTTCAGGCTCCCAGAATCCTCCCTTCTCACCATCCCTACTATTTTCCATCTAAAACCTGGAAGAAATTTAAGTTGATTGTGGGGTCCAGTCAGAAAGTACACTTCTTGAAGAGGTTTTTACACACTGACTTTGAACAGAAATACACACATGGAATATGCTATTTTCCCACAAGAGGGCACCACTACCAACCAGGTCTCCAAGCACAACAGTGGCTCTCTAATCCATGCTGGAAGTACTACCATGTAAGGCAGCAGACTAAAGCGGGAAAATATTTTCACATTTATTTTTAGTGGTAACCATGCTTGCATTTATTTATATCCTCTTTGAAGACAGGGGGTCCTTTACAACTTACTACAAAATGATCCTGTCAAGGGCTTGCTTCACTGTGGAGCAAAGGCTAGTGAGGTGAGAAAGGAAGTGTGCATTTCTTAAGCACAAGGAAGACAGCCACCTCAGACTTGACGCTGCTTTCTCCCTCCATTGGGGAGCCACTCTACCCTGTATCCTTCACACCGGCGGCTGGGTCACAAGCCTCCCACCTTGTTGCATCAGGAACCATTTCTGAAAGTCTCCCCCACACATCAGTAATCAACTGCAAACTTTTAAGGTAGAAGAAATGTCTACGTTCATCTTAATAACAAAAGGAAGAGGTACTCCACTGGGATTAAGCCTCTGCTCCCATAAAAATGAACTAACCAAAGGATTCATGGATCTCAGCCATAAAGAAAAGCTTTTTCAGAACTAGGTCAGTGCCAGGCTGGGGAGATGGCTCAGCAGTAGAGGTGCTTGACCCCAAGCCTGCGGACCTGACCTCAATATGGCTGAAAGAGAACCAACTCCTACACACACGCATACAGGCAAACATACACACACACACACACACACACACACACACACACACACACACAGAGCCAAATCACAGCTGTCTGGACTGGCCAACGGGTCTCATCTACCACAAGTTAACCTGGAACGTTGAGTAAGCTAACCCAGAAGAAAATGTGAGCTCAAAAGCTGACAGATAATAATGATCCCACATGGTTTAAACTAGTAAACCAGCCAGATTCTATTGTATGTAATTTTTACAAAGAGGGAAAACCCCTAATGTCGACTGTTTAGGAAATGTATTCTTCCATCTCTAAATAGTACATTAAAGTATATATTACCAAGACTATCCATTAAATACACAATGTGTAGACACTTTTAACAGAACACAAAATCAAAGGAAAGGACAATGCCCAAGCCTTTCCAAAAACACCACAACACAGACCAGTACTGCACACAGTGGGGCCAAAATGCACATTCCTCTAAGCCACAACCTACTAATGAATTCAGCCCAGTTTCACCAGCTTGGAAGAAAAAACATCTTTTTGTAAAAGTATGCAAACTTGTAATTTAAAACATTTAAAAGCAAACTGCATGTTAATTTTCAAAAACAATTTCCAGAATATCAGAAAATCAACTACAGCTCAGCCTTAACCTGCCAACCTCAGGTCAACTGCTGGAACCGACAGACAGGTGGAAGGAGAACAGACTCTACAGGTTTGTCCTCCAGCCTCCACATGGCAGTCAAGGCACGCCCTACCCCGAAACACAGCATAGACACATACCCAACACAAACAATAATTTAATAAAAAAAAAAAAAAAAATAGGACCTTGTTCTGCCTCTCCAAACAGACTTAAAGATCATAGCCAAACACCGATGGAAAATGAGCTAAGGTACAAACTTTAAAAATGACTTCAAGCCTGGGTATTGTGGTGCCTGCCTATAATCCTATCACTCAGTAAGCTGAAGCAGGGTTAGGAGTTCAAGACCAGCCTGGTTACCTGAGACCCTGTCTATAATCTCCCCCATGCCCTACTCCTAACCCTCATAAAACAGACCCATATCCACTTTATTTCCCTGTCACAACATTCCAACGCTGTAGAAGGCTTTAAGATGCTTGGGAGTAGTTTAGATAAAGCCAGCCAATTCCATTACAATTGTGTGTTCGTTCACTTAGCAGCCCCAGCCTACAGTGATCACTAGACAAGCTCCAGTAGAGAGAGGCCTGGCACTGCTATCCACACAGACAACAGACACAGTCTACTCCACCAGCCATCAACACCACCGCTCGCTCACTCACTGGTTAAAACCTTGTACTCTTAAGATGGGTTCAATTATTCTTTTATCCGGAAAAAATATTTACTAGAACAACACACAGCAAATACTAAGCTCTAAGAAACATTTATCAAATAAGCAGAGAAGAACATGCATAGGCAGAGTTGGGTGACAAACGTCTGAAGTGTCTATTAACATATCAAAGCAATTTGTTCTCGGTGGTCTCCCAGCATTCCTACAAGTTACCAGGTACGGCTGGGCTAGCTTAACCCACCCTCTACCAGCCCAGTGGCTGGGATGCCATTCCCCTAGAAGGCATCTAGAAAAGCCAAAGTGCTTTTGAGTCTGGCTCCAGCTCCTCCTCTGTCCCTCCCCACTGGCCAAGGCTGGGGACATGGCAGCCTTTCTGCTGAAAATGCGTTAACAGTCAGAAAAAAGGCTAAGTAAATTTTCAGCCTTGACCTCCAACTGAGACTCTTCTGGCTTCTACCGCGGTGCTAGAACACAGGGCTTCCCACAAGTGAACAGGAGCAGACTCACTGGGAAGCTGGGCATTCTGTGCTTCACAGGCTTCTCCAAAAGAAGATGAAGGAGGGAAAGGTGGCACTACTACCACTACCGCCCCTACTACGAAGACCCCAGCTCTGCTGCCAGACCCTGTGTGGGAAGCCTGCTTACAAGAAGTCTTTCTATTGGAAAGACCTCTACAGTGCAGAATCAACAGCCCCAGGATACTGGTCCTGCCCAGGGAGAACATGTGCAAATAGGGGAAGATAGGAAAAAGGAAGGAGATCTGGAACAAACAACACAGTGGTGAGGAGGAAGGCATTAAATACCAACATGCTGAGGTGAACGGCTCAAACAAGCCAATAGCAACCACAATGACAGCTGTTCCAAGCTCGGCAGAGGACCACTGTGGGAGGGTCCTGTGTGCATTCTTTCCTGTGACCCAGAAATAGGTACCTCTTCCTGTTGAGGAATAGCATCTTCAGGAGCATCATGCTCCTGAAACTGTGTCATTTTTGGTTTTTAAATGCCTCATTTGAAAAAATACTTTGACCACAAATAAAAATGTCAGTCATGCTGAAACATGAGGAAGAAATGGTATTCTCTTTGAACCTGTTGTATTTTAAGACAGGGAGAATATGGTGCACCGGCACACCAAGCTGTATTTTTATATTTTGAAAAGCCACGTGTGTAAAAGTGTGGACGCCTGTATATCATAGCACACGTGTGGAGAGCTAGAGCTCAACTTGCGGGAGTTGGCTCTCCTTGCATCACGTGTACCCTGGGATCTGAACTCAGGTCATCAGGCTTGTCAGTTTCTTCAGAGCCGTCTCACTGCCCTACAACTCTAAGTTTAAATCCTATCTTTCCATTAATCTAATACTTCTGAGTAACTAATACAGGTTTATTACTAACCACTTTAAAATACATGAATTACTAAAATATATGTATTACTAGAAGTTTCAAAATTTTGAATTATCTTTTTACCATTTCTACTACACAAAAAGAGACCCATCCTGAAGTTATAAAGTCACAGAGCATGTATTAACCTATGAGAAAGGCTGGCAAACTCTCATTTCATATAAATACCTTTAAATGTGGTTCCAATTTCTCTTTTTTTAAACTGTGCTCATTTCTTTCAAATTACTTCCAAAACTGGAGTTCTCTGATCTTAGTGGTGCGCACACTTCAAGCTCATGAGCCTTCCTCTCCTGGGAAGTGACTTTTGTATACAAATCATGGAAAGCTACTAAGACTGAGTGCTGGGCATGATTAAAAGGGCCACATTCAAATTTTATACTTTAGAAAACAAAGCAGAAGCAGATGTCAAGTGCTGCATTTGTGTACATTCTGGAAATGAGCGGAGGCTATTCATGAGTATCTCATCAGGGCAGTTAAAGAAGCCCAAACATTTACTGTGGTTATGGATCAACAACAACTTTGGAAGAGGAAACCTTTAAACTTACATTTGGATGTTTTATGCTGTACACACCGACTCTTTACAATCTAAAAAGACACTTTTTAACCTGAACAAAAGCAGATCATGGGCAGCAGCTCAGGGTCTTTATAGCACAGGCAGCATCATGCATGTCCCATGGGGTAGGATCACGAAAGGGTGCAGCAGCACTGTGCCCATTGTTGCCTGCACAATAAAACCCAGGCCCTCTTCTTTTTATCTTGTTTTTCTGAGATAGGGTCTCCCTATGTTGCCCATGCTGGTCTCAAAATCCTGGATTCAAGCAACTTAGGTCCCTCAGCCTTCTATTTCTTCCTTTAAAAATACCAGCAACAACAACAAAAACAGCAAAAGAAAAAAAAAAATGCAGCAGAGTGTCACTAGAAAGAGGGCATGTCTTACTGAGCTAATGAAACACAAATGAGTACCATGCTGCCCTGACCAAGGGGTGCCCAATATACTGAGGAAATGAAAGGCACAGAACATGAGCAGGAGCACAGACAGTTGGATGGGGCATATGTGGAAGAAGAGGTGTTCTGCTGACAGTGTGCTCTGTGACTGCTCAACTCCAAAGAGAAGGACTTTCTCCTTGAAGGATACAAGCCCTCATTGGCTCACCATTTCAATGTCTTTCTCTTAAATAGGAAGCCAGTTTTGCAAGGTGGATACAATCTAAAGAGCCAGAGAAACTGAATGGAGATATTTATACAGAAATATCAGATTGCCCACTGGTTTCTTTAAGCAATAATGTAACCAAACCAAGTCTTACAAGAATTTTCCAAAAGGCACCAACAAAACGCCCCTAATAACCCACACATTTACATGCCCATGGTTCCTATAGCAACTGTGCTGTGAACCTAAGTCACACTGACAGATTTTTACAACAACTCTTTGCTTCTAGAGTTATTCTGACAACGTCACTTCAATTATACAAACATGTCAAAGCATTCAGGCACCACGGGTCAAATAATAGTCCCTCCAATACATGGTGAAATACAGTTCCTAAGAATGAGCAAACACAGCAAGTGAACAAGAGTGAACTACATGCCACCTATCAGCCTAGCAGAGGCTGAGCCCAAAAGCAAGCACAAGTCATTCTGACTGAAATACTTAAATCAAACCCACCTGCAGTGACAGAGAACTCCCACCAGGTGGAGTGAAAAGATTCAAGCTTCTGTTTCAAATTCTTATTTCTTCTACTCAAGTATTTTATGTTTGTCCTGATTCTGAGAGGTCTTCGCTATCTATTTTCCCAAAATCACTAGTGTAACTGTTTGGTTTCTTATAAAGTGAACAGCAGGAAGAAAACAAACTCAACCATTTAAAGTGTTGTCATTGCTATGAGTTTGTTATATATGTTATATAGAGGTGGCTCTGTATAAAGTGCATGCAGCACAACCAGGAAGACCTGGTTTAGGAGTTTAGGTCCTAACACCCATGCAGAAAGCTGTATGTGGTCTCAAATGTACCTGTAATCCCAGCACTGAGGGGTGGAGAAAGGAGAGTCTCTGAGGCTTGCAGAGACCAAAACAAAACAACCAAGCTCTGGGTTCAAAGAGAGATCCAGCCTCAAATGAATAAGGTGGGGAGTTACAGAAGACACTTGATGCCCTTTGGTCATCAAGGGTACTACATTATCTGCGTGTGCTCAGGAACTATATACAAAATTAAAAAGCAATTTCCAAGAGAAGGAAAGTAAACAAGAAAGAAGCAAGCTTGCTCATTCAACATAAAGTAAAAGCCCAGACAGGTAACATAAATAAAACACAACACTCACTAAACTGAGGTGGTAGTGATGGGGGCACACAACAACTTCTCCAGGAGTCTGAACTTGGGAGTGTCCCACTGCCTGCAGAGGGACTCTTGAAAACAATATACTTATTTGAGGTACAAAAAGTCAACTACTATGACTATTCAGACCAAGACTCCACACAGGTAACCAGACCTAACAGGGTCTAGGGTGATAAAAATCTGTGAGAATATGACCCAGGCACAGAGGTGTCTGAACCATGAAGGATATTTTACTATAGAACATGAAGGCAGGCAGCAACGCCATTCAAGAGTCCTAGCACAGACCTAGACTCAAACCTGCTTCTCTACAAAGTAGATAGTGAAGCCTGGTTCTAGGCTGCAGGGCAGTAGTGACTCAGCTCACTGGCTACAAGACCCCATCCCATCTCACATCTGTCTTACTGGCTTTCGATCCTAACATCACTGCATCCCCAAAGATCAAGTTTTCGGCACTAAGAACTGGCAGCTGGCATGATGTGCACTCTAAGGACAGTCCTGTTTGTCCAGTAAGCCCTATTCTGCACATGGTTCCTCGGGGAACTTGGGTCTTGCAAGGAAGATGAACAGTTACTGAGGTCACAATATCTGGTCACTGACTGGTCATATGTAAGACTGTAATACAAGCCTTATACAGTGGCATCTCCAGTTCATGTCCACCACACTCTTGCCTTGTCCTGTGCTTCAGGGAGGCACCAGCAGCAATTTAGAGATGCCCACACATCACGACCCTGTTCTCCCTTTTTAGACCCTAGCTATCACAAGGGAAGCTTATCAGACTGGCCCCTCCCTATCCTCCTCCTCCTCCTCACCTCTCCACCCATATAAGAAAGGCTCCCTACTGGGACAGAGCACTTCCTTCCATGCAGTGAAGGTAGCACTCTATCACATGTGCCTCCATGATTCTAACCACCTCCTGACTTAAACTGCAGTTTCCAATCTGAGGTTTCAAAACCCGTCACAACACCAGACAGCCAATTACTAGAAGTGAAGTTTTGCTAGGTCAAAGCACACGCACAGTGGTGATCCTGATGGCTCAGTTCTAACAATGAATACTGCCATAGGTCAAGTGTGAGAATGTTTCCATGCCCTGACAAAGTCAGCTGTGATCAAACCAAGAATACATAAATGTCTATTCCAGCAGAAACTCATTTGCACAGGTTCGTCTTAACTCAGAGGGAGACACTGAACCTTTACCTTTCTTTCCTGCTCTTCCTGACCATGTTATCATCACAGGCATAAGTTTAAGGAACAAGCAGAACTCATCCCTGAGGTCCAATTTCTATGCGGAAAAGACAGACACACAAGCAAGATTGTGAATGAGAGTGCTAAGGACATGAAACAGGCATTAATATACAGGGCTGGGCCACTTCGACCACTGCCATTCTACCCATCTTTGCCTTTCTCAGCCTGAGTGCTGGGTGACCTTTTGTCTCCCTCAGCACTGTGGACTTCCACTACCTACCTAGATCATGGTGCTCGTCTGGTCTCATCCAGACTGTAAGCCATGAGGCACTACCACAGAGCTAAGCTGGCAGCATGTGAAGTGTGTACCAACATGCTGCCTACAGTGATAACACTGCCCTTTCAGAATTGCAAATACATCCTTTTAAAAAGTTATCTGCTTTACTTATGTGTATATGTGAGTACTTGTGTCAGTTTATGTGTCCAGGGTACTCAGGAAGCCCAAAGTCCATCAAGTCCCCTGGAACTGGAATCAGACATTGTGAGCCAGCTGACATGGCTGCAGGAAACTGAGGCAGATCCTGCGTAAGAGCAGCAGCTCTCCAGTCCCTCAAGGTGGGTTCTCAGAAGGTCTGACATCCTACATGCTATCACTTGTACTTTCATTATCAGGATACTATCATTATCAGAAAGCAAACAGACCAGAAACCCACTGTGACACTGATGTCAAAGCAGCCACAATGTCCACCGGTGATGACACCTTGAGCAAAATGTGGCATATCACTCAATATGACAGTCAAGCTCAAAAAAGAGGTTAGTACTGACAGCTGCTACAATACAAACAAAACTTAAAAACATGCACCCAGACACAGCAGGCCATGCGGTGGTTGGGAAATACACAAGCAAATCCCAGTGGTCGCAAAAAGCTGGGGTTAGAAGCAATGGGGAGTAAGGGGCTAACGATTGGCGGTGTATCCTCCTGGGGATAATAAAAATATATGGAACTAGTCAGTGATGGCTGTATAACTGTGAATGCACAAAATGCCACTGCACTTACATTTTTAGGATTTAAATGTTAAGTTTTACCTTGTGTGTATTTTAATCAAAATAAAAAATGGTACTGCAGATGCAATATACTTTAAGTTGGCATCTACTTGTATCAAAGTGTAAATCTGAAAACAGGAGTTAAGAACCCTGGAAAGCAAAATCACAACAACTGGACTGGGGAGATGGCTCAGCAGTTAAGAGTGCTTACTTCTCTTGCAGAAGACCAGAGTTTACCATACCAAACAGCTCACAGCCTGTAACTGTGATCCAGAGGACCCAACATCCACTTATGGCCTTCCTGGACACTCACATGCACACACATGCATACATACATAAGTACATAAGAAGCACACATACAGAAGCACACACGTAAAAAAAAAAAATAAAATAAAATAAAAATAAAAAATAAAACAGCACACACACACACACACACACACACACACACGAGAAAAACTCAGGTGAGCACTCAGTGTCTGGTGGCACAGTGCAGCCAGCAATGACAGCCAGGCCTGCATGTACTAACCTGACTGCTACAAGGTGCCACATTCAGCGCAGTAGTCAGCCTCGCTTTGCGTAAGATCAAACAGGCATAGGAAGGGCACACAACCGTGTCCAAAACCAAATGCAGGGCCTTGTCACCTGCAATGTGACAGGAGGAGGAGACAGAAGGCTGCCCTGGCCACACACTCAGACACTGCCAACTTTTATCTGGGGACAAGAACAAAACTCTTGACCCTCCCAGCAAAGGCAAGCATGTCCTGTCCTGTATCAACTACACAGGCCAGGGTCTGGTTGATGCCACCATTCTATTCTGTTTGGACAACATATCACCTGGAATACCAATGTATCACTGCTGTTCCAAGGGCACCCAATCGTGGTTCACGACACTACTCTTCCCCCTTGTCTGTGAGAAGCTATGCTAGGTACTTCGCCAACCTGCTGACTGACTGCCCCTCTCATCCTAGATTTTTTTTTACATACAGTAAATCATGGTTAAAAGAGCAGATACCATTTAAATGATCTTTACTTGAACAGATTAAAATGGCAGCCCCCCCCCAAAAAAAATTTCAAAGGTGGATATATCCTTGAAATTGAAGTAATTTCAAATCACGGTACAATTGAAAACATCCAGGCTCTCCCCCACTACTCAGTGCCCATACATTTACCTATTTATTTCTATATATTGGTGTATGTGCAGAGACCTTAGTATACTAAGTCAGCCTTAGTATAGCCTGACTGGGGTCACACTCACCTAACTATCTCCCCAGGCCAACGCTGAAACTTCTAAGCAGGGAGGGGTCCTATCCAGTCTAGCCATGAGTCAGAGACCTTTGTTTTAGAAGACTTACCTTTAAATTTCAACAGTAAAATCGGACATTGTATTTCAGTTATTTTTGTTCTGTTGGGCTGACAACACTGCTCAAATTCAGACTACACACGAAAACAGAAATGGTAGGGGACACTGAATACCCTGTCTGTAAACAAAACAACGCAAACCAGCAGAAGAACCTCAGCTGTCCTATCTATAAAATGCCCACAGCTCCACGTGCAGATCCACACCAAACCTGCACACTACAGGACTGAGCTGGTGTTTAACAACTTCTGTAAACCAAACCAAAACAAGGGTTCTTAACCCGGAATAGGGAGAACCTCACACTCCTGGGGGAGGAGGGAGATTAAGTCATTAAGAATCAGGTACAAGTATTTACATTTAGTAAAAATCAAAACAGCCACGAAGATGGCTCAGTGGGAAACTCTGTGCTGTGGCCCACACCTGTAATCTTAGCACTCTGGGAGGCAGAGGCAGGCAGATTTATTTGAGTTCGAGGCCAGCTTGGTCTTCAAAGTGCACCCAGGACAGCCAAGGCTACACAGAGAAATCGGGTCTCAACACCCCTCTACCCCCCCAAAAAAAAAAAAAGAATGGCTCAGTGGGTAAACGTCCTTGCCACCCCAGCCTTATGACCTGAGTTTGACCCTGTAACAACCCATGTGAAGGTGGAAGGAGAGAACCAACCCCAGAAAGTTGGCCTCTGACCTCTGTGTATGCTGTAGCAATTTCAGTACACACACAATTTTTAAAGCTAAAAAAACAAAGAATCAATATACACTTTAGCTGGTTAAGCGAACATCCACCAAGCAGTCTAACTGGCTGGCCTTAACTGAGCTAATAAGACTTATGTTAACAAGATGTTTGCTTTCGCACTCATACTTAAGAAGTACAAAGGAACAGCATGATGTCAGGCAGAAAACAGAACACTTTTAGAGAAAACACTGTCCAACATAGGCAAGGCACTCTCCCCTTCTTAAAGGGCCCACCTATAGCACAGAAAAGAAGTATTCTCTTCCTCCACGGTCTCTGTTGCCCAGACCAGGCCTGAGCTCCAGGATCACTTCAGTATAGAAATGCAGACCACGCAGAAGACAGAAAATAACCGAGATGTGACAGGGACACATCCAGACTCCACCAAGGAGTACTCACTGATGGTTCAACTTGACTTCGATCTGCAATGTCTATGTGGACAATCTCAACAGTTTTCCACGTGTTCGGATCTAACCCGTGAACCTGTGAGAAACAGACCGTTAGTGTGTTCTCTGTCAGGAAAGCACTACATTTCCGTGTCATCTTAGCTTGTCCCTCAGGACTGAGCATGAAATTACTAGTTCAGTAAGCAGCAGCTGACAGTCTTGAGATCTGGACTGGTTTTACCCTTTGTACCGCTCCCCCAGTGAGAGGTGGATGTACAAATGAACAATCTGTCCAGGCTTTTTTTCAGCAGTACAAAGAGGTGATTCATGTGACAAAATATATCGTCCCTGTTTACTGCATAAACACAGTGCTTGTAACCCTTAAGCCCTAAGCCAGCAAAGGTAACTGGACAAGCAGACAGTGGTTAGGAGCACACACTGCTCTTGCAGAGGTCCAGAATTCAGCTCCCAGCACCCATGTTGGTCGGCTCACAACTGTTTGTAACTCCAGTTGCAGAGGGCTTAAAAGCTTCTGACTGCCTGTGGCCCTTGCACTCATGTGTACCCTCCCCCACAAAGAAACCAACTTTGAATCTTCAAAAAAAGAAAAGGATTTAGCTGGGGCGTGGGAAGGGTGGCTCACGTCTTTAATCCCAGCACTCAGTAAGCAGAGTTCAAGGCCTGGTCTACAGAGTGTATTACAGGACAGCCAGGGCTACACAGAGAAGCCCTGTCTCAACCCCACCCCCCATCCCAAAGAAGGACTTGACTATTCTACAGCTCATTTTAGTGTCAACTTCTTAATACTTCTTGTTCGATAACTTCTCAAATCCTGTTTATGAACTGTTTTTGTTTGTGTGTTTTGGCTTTGGCTTTTTCCCCCGAGACAGAGTTTCTCTGTGTAGCCTTGGCTGTCCTGGACTCATTTTGTAGACCAGGCTAACCTCGAACTCACTCTGCTTCCCCAAGTGCTAGAATTATAGGTGTGCACCACTGTACCCAGCTATGTGAGCTGTTTTAAAACACTAAATAAGCAAACTGAAAGCTGGAAATGACATAATTATTACATATCACTTCATTTAGATCCTTTATTTTAGAGAATTTCTATGAAAAGTGGATTGTCACATGATCAATGGACAAGTATACAAATTAAAATTTAAGCTCTATGAATGGCATCAATGCTGAAACAGCACAGGAACAGAACTACAATTTAGCCCTTTGGCTGTTTCACTAACTCCTCTCCTCTGGATGAAAACCCAGCCCTGAATGTGAGTGTGCACCACAAGGCAGACTGCTGGTGGCCTGAGTGTTTCTGATGGCTTCTAGATGCTGGTGTTCCAGGTCTACAGACCCTTTGGAGACCACACAGCTAAGGCACCAGGGTTTGCCACAAGCCTCCCCCAGCTCCTGAGCAAGCCTTTGTAGCTACTGCAAAAGCTACTGCAAGAAAACTCTGGCAAGTGTTCTTGAAGCTCAGGTATAAATGTGTGCCAACTTATCATAACATAAGTCAAGAGCTTGTAGACATTTTTTCAACCTTCTCATTCCTGCCCTCTGGTCACTTCCATCAACCTGTGGCCCAGAAGAGTGAAGTGGAAGTAAACATTAGAACAATCAGTTCTGCTAAGTACAACTGCCCTGGTGAGCAGAAGGAAAACGATATAAATCCACCAGGGAAGAATGGGTGGCAGCAGCATCTGTGAACTGTCTACCCACGCTCTCTTAGAAGAGTCCACTCAGCATCAAATCGAGGCAGGGACTGACAGATGCAGCCAGTTTGTGATCCAGCTATGAGGCTGGGTGCTCATGGATCCAGGGTCACCACTGCGCTGCGGAGAGTAGATTGTTCCAACTTACTCCCACTTCCACAACCTTCTTCATTCAAGTGCAGAGCTGGCACCCTACTGATGGTGCTGCCATCAAACCCAGGGCCTTGGACATGCTGACCAGAATTCTACAAAGCAGCTATAGCCCGGCCCTTGAAGTACAGCATGGAAACTTACATTTTCTAGTGTTCCCAAGTCAGGTTTGTGCCATGTTTCGATTTTGATGAAGAAGTCATCTTTCATATATTCATTCTGCAGAGAACACAAGAACATGAAGCATCCTTCACAGTTCTGTGGGAGTCTCTCCAGCATTACACTCTTTCCAAATCCAGACCCATTAGTCCTCATTTCATTTTAGATTTAAATTATTTTTATGTGTATGCGTCTGTACCTGTGGAAGGCAGAAGCGGGCATAAGAGTTCCTGAAACTTGATCTGGATGGTTGTGAGCCACCATGTGGGTGCTAAGAACCAAACCTGATTCCTCCAGAACAGCAACCCAGGCTCTTAAAGGTCAAGGTGAATCTCCAGCCTCAGCTGATTTTTAAAGACTTGCTGGGTACAGCAAATGATGCTTTTACATATTTCAAACACTCCCACAGGGGCAGAAAAGAGCCATGAGGTTTGGTGAGCAATTCTGACATTCAAGTAAATAGTAAAAGCAAAATAAAAGCAGTAAGCAGTGTGAGGCAAGCCTGGGAGAGCTGTGAGCCCAGGAACATGTGAGGTAGGAGTGGCAGGGGGAGGACACACAATAGGCCAGGAAGCAATGGGAGCTTAAGCAAAAGACCAGAAGCAGTCGGAATCATCACTACACAGAAACAAAGTTTAAAGGAGACTGTTGTGCTACTCACCGTTACAACTGAGGCAGAGAGATGAGGCGGGCAGAAAAACAGGAAAAACTTCAATTAGATGAAATCAAGACAACCTGTCCCAGTATTTTAAGTCAGGTGCACTAAGTTATGCCAAACATTTAACATTTAGTAGCTTATGTATTCAAAATGGTCTCTACACAAGTGACACCAAGACAGCTTCAATTTAGATTATGGAATACAAAGAAAATATGGATAATCTACCTTAATTTAAAATAATGCTAATAAAAATATCATAAAAACATAACATTATCTATGAAGATTGTTTGGCAGGCAGGTCTGTAACACCCCCGCTAGAGTGCCGCTGAAGCACACCAAAAGGCACCTCTGAGTGCACATGACCTTTATGATTTCTGCATTCACTTGTTCACCCCAAAGCCAGCACTTAGGACCTCCATATGGCTGTCATCTGGGTGTGAACCTAGGGGGTACACACAGATCTGAGGAGGAAACCAGTGGCTCCCTGGCCATCACCCAAGCAGTGACTGAGAACCAACAGAAAGAAGGCTTCGGTCTAATCCCCTTAAGGCCCGGGGCACTTAGTGTCCCCGTCCTCATGCTGAGGGCAGCAGAGTGCAACGCCGCTGGGGCCAGCTTACTTGTTCTGCAGTAGGGGTAAGCGTTCCAGGCCTTCTCATGGAACACCAACGAGCCCTCGGGAGCAATCATCCTCACAAATGCAGGAACTTTGCTGTGGGGAGAAAGACACTGGCTACATTTTCTACTGTACCATCACTTCTGTTTTTATCAAAAATGTCATCATATTCCAAATTTGATGAGCTAGACAGCAATGTTTATTTCAATCCCAAAGTAATCATGTGGCAAATTAATGTGAAAAAATGATCAAGTTTAGCTGCATAAGGGGTTACTGTTCATTTTTGTGTGTGACGTATGTTTTGGAGGTACTGGGAATGGAGCCCAGGGCTTTCCACATGGTAGGTAAGCACCGCACCTCTAAGCCTCATCCCCACCCTCTGTGAGTGTGCATGCACGCCACTGCTCACGTGGGGGTCAGGAAGCAAATCTGGTATTGGTCTTCACCTTCTGAGTGTGAATCAACTTCCCTGGAATGAAATCCAGGAGTTGACTGTAAGTTACCAAAGTTACCAAGTCCTCACACTGCTACAACACTGGCACTCACGGTGAGGCTTCACCACATCAGCAGCCAGACATGATTTCAGGGCTATATCTAAAGAGCCCATAATGCAGTGAACATGGCAGACCTCAAGAATTGTACCAATGAATAGAAAAGACAAAGCATACCCACATAAAAGATTCTATAGGAAATTAAGGGGGCTCATGCTATGTCATGTCAGTACTTAAAGAGGTTGAGAAAGGAGAATCTTCATGAGCTCCAGGCCAGCATGGGTTAGAGCAAAACCCTTTATCATCAAAACAAAACCAAAAACAAACAACCAAAAAAGTCTTTAATTCCAGCACTGACAGGCAAAGGCAGGAGGATTCTGTGAGTTCAAGGACAGCCTTGTCTACAGTCCATGACAACCATGGCTACAAAGAGAAATCCTGCCTTGAAAAGCCAAAAATAAAGAAGGAAATTCTGTACGTTCAAGAAATGGCTGTCACCAGCTACCTCAAATGTGATCAAAAAAGAAAGGTTAAATATATGACCGACACCCACAAGCTTGAGAAAAATCCCACCCATCAAAAAAAAAGACAAAGACAACTGCACCTACCCTCACAAACAAAAAGCACTAAACACTGACAAGTAGGAAAATTGGTCTTTGCAGTTTACACAGAAATACAAGTGAGCTCAGCACGTTTATGAACAGATACTGTAAGGGACAACTCCAGTATCAACTGTCACACTGACTAGATTCAACTCCCAAACCTCAACCTTGAACCTGCCAACACTGGGAACAACACAGAAATACCACAAGGAGAGTAAGGTTTATCATCTCAGATAGCTAGTGATTAAGATGCTAAATCATCTAAGCCAAGGCTACGTCATGTCCCCAACTTCAAGCACTTTATATATTCTTTCCACATCATTGTAAATTTCAAACTTACTTATTCAATAAGACACAGGACAAAGTGAGAAAACCTGGGCGCCAGGAAGGACTTCTGAGTACGCAGTCGGCAGGAGCCAATGCTTAGCTCAATGCCGGAGACTAAACAAAGGACATGGTGAAGAGCCCCACATCAACAGGAAGCTATGAACCATGACGAGGGAGCCCCCAAATGGCAGGCCCAGAGGCCATGACATGGGTCCATAGTTTAAGAGTTTCACTATTCAGACAAATTAAATCATTGGAAAAAAATATTTTCAATAGCAGGGCAAGTGACAATCCTACGACAGATGTTAAGAATTTTTCATGTGCCTTCATGTGCTTCAAAGATAACAATGAATGATGGCCAATTCTGAGTGTTAATTCTTTTCAAATTGTATGATCACTAATTTCAGACATATCAAGTCAGACTAACTGAAAAGAATGTGGCCTTAAAGTCAAAGACAGGTTAGGGAGATCACTCAGTCAGTGACATTCTTGCCATGTAAGTATGAAAACCCAAGTTCCATCCCCAGAACCCATGTAAAACCCAAGCATGAGCTTGTAAAATTCCAGCTTCGGAGAGGCAGAGGAGAGAGGAGCTATCTCTGGGGCTTGCTAGTCAGCCAGCATAACCTAATAAGCAACCAGATCCACGCCTCAGAACACAGGGCAGAAGCCAGCAGATGTCTTATGGGTAAAGGTAAATGTCACCAAACCTGACAAGAGTTCCAGTTGTCGTCCTCCAACCTCCCCATCTGTGCCACGGCACGAATGCACGCACACCCCGCTGATGCCTTGATGTCCCTGCACTCCATGCATATTCAGGGGCATGAACCTGTGTGCATACGCAAGTTCACCTAAACATACAACACACACGCACAGTCAAGCAACAGCCAGTACAAGTCTCTTCACTGCTAAGAACTAGAAGCAACAGTCCATACATCATGTAATCAGGACAAGCTACAGGATTCCTGCTTAATCTCAGAATATGGCAAACACCTGCCAAGAGTTCAGCCAGTAGAAAGAGTTTATGCTGTGTAGCCCACCAGCGGAAGAAACCATTATCTGTAAACCAGTATAAAAGCTGCTGATTCTCCGGTGTGTGCACTCAAGGCCAGAGGATGCTAAGTGCCCTCTCCTATGATGCCTCCATCTTGCTACTTTGAGAAAGTCACCAAACCCAGAGCTATGCTAGGTGCCAACAAGTCCCCGTAATCCTCCCATCTGGGACTATAGGTGTGCACAGTCACATTTTGCTTTCATGTGGGTGCTGGGGCTTTGAGCTCAGACCCTCATTCTTGCTCAGCAAGCACTATGACCCATTGAGTCATCGCCCCAGGCCCAGTATTTCTCCATCCTAACCTCAACTGCCACCTATCAGATTTCCAAGACTCACTTTACCAATTAAGCTCCTTTCTTACAAACTTAGTTAATAAAACTCCCATCTTTGAGGTAGTTGCTCCAAACTCATTGTCGTTTTTTACACCTAGCATGAGAACATTCACTAGTAACCTGTCTTCATGTGTGTAGTAATGACTTAACCTGGGGAAATGTGCACATGGAACAAACAAAATGTAATTTAAATTCAGCTTTTAAGAAGAGAAATCTTCATTAGTGGACACTTTTCTACACTCTTAACAAGGCACTTGGAAGCACAGATGTCATTTCCCTCTATCCCTTGGAAGCCACACTGACTAATGAAAATCATTTTAGCAGTTTAGGGAGCTTGAGAAAAGTGAATGATAGTAAACAGATTCAGGATATGAAGCTGGGCCTTCAAAGTGCACACAGGAGACGTTACTGCGCTCTCCTCCCTCAAGCATTCACAAGATGGTGATTCCTCCTGATGTTCTTAGCAGGCCTCCCTTCAAGGTGCCCTATCCAGACCTGGGCTGCTTTAAAACCCATGTTCCCATAACATGAAGCTCTAGCTCATAAAGCTTCTTTCAGAATGCATGCCCCTGTCCCATCAACCTGGGGAGCAAAGTCAACTGCAGTCAACTTTACTCCACTGCATTGATCTGATCATAATGAAATAATGGTTACAAACACAGTTGTCCCAGCCAGGGCAACTGAAAAACAAAAATGATAAAAAAGATTTCTGTCCACACACATATGAATGCAGGTGCCTTCAGAGGCCAAAAGCACCAGGTTCCCTGGAGCAGAAGTTACATGCATTTTGAGCTGCTGGAACTGAACGCAGGCCCTTTGCAGGAGCACATATATGCTCTTAACCACCGAGCAGTTTCTCCAGCCTGGGGAAGGCAACTCTTGTCACAGAAGACAACAGCCCCGGCACAGTTTCCAGCACTGGTAACTGGATGGAAGAGTAGGACAAGACAGGATGGCCAGTGAGGGATGGGTGCCAGACAGATTAAGTGGACTGCTCGCCTACAGGCTGGAGGGTGAAGTCCATTCTTTTGTGATGTGGAAGCCACTGAAAGCTTTTAGAAGAACACCACAACCTGGGTCTGTGTGGAAAATTAAACAGAGCGGGGGAGTGGGCAGAATGGACGGTGGCAAAATCAATTCCAAATGGACAAAGACTTAATGGTGAGGGGAGTGTGCCCATGACTTGGGATAAGCACAAACAAAACCAGTAAAGTGGAACCTCATAGAAAGCCGACCTGTAAATCACTTCTCTGATAGGGTCCTAACACACAGACGTTCTGTACATGAAGAAAGGCTAGGCATGGCAGTGCAGCTTACAGTTCTAACACTCAAGAAAGCAGGGGAAGGAGGATCGCAAGTATGAGCTTGGACTACATGGGGAGACTGACAAAAAAGTCAAAAGATTTTAAGTTATTTCTCCAATAATATCCAAAAGTCCAAAAAATTCTTAAGGAAATTCCAGCATACTTCATTATGAAAAACATGCACCTAAAAACCATAATTAGGGGGCAGGAGAGATGGCTCAGCTCTTCCAGAGGACCCGGGTTCAATTCCCAGTCCCACACAGCAACTCAATACTGTCTATAACTCCAAGATCTGACACTCTCACAGACATACATGCTGATAAGACACCAATGCACATAAAATAAAAATAAATTATAAAAAACCAAAAACACAATTAGGTGCTCTTCATATGCAAATGGCTATAATCAAAAAGCCAAGGGTTCTAGACTTTGGTTAGTCTGGGTCAAGTGAAATACGGAATTTCACAAATTCAGTAAAAAAGGTGTTGGTGGTCTTGGCCAAATCTGCAATTCTACTCATGTTAAGAGGGAACAGGGCACACAACTTAGCTGAACTAGAGCATTAAATGCTTTGCATACAAATCATCTTCCTAAGCTGGAGAGTTTAACATGCTGCAGGGACAGTGGGTGCCACCTAGAATGCTAACACAATGCCCCAAGGAACCTGAGTCTGAAGAGGCTACACTGATGGCCTTTCCGGGAATCAAGGCCTAAGTGCTCTGTGTCCTGTAATGTAGTTATCCGGTGGCTAATCAGTGGCCAATGTGACACTAATAAATGTGAGAGCTTGCCCTTTGTCCCTCCCAGACAGCAGCAGCAATGCCCGTTTGGTCTCTATTGGTAGAGAGGCTTCTGACCATCTCTCATCATGAAGCTCCATTATTTCGCCCTCTCTTCCTTTCTCCTTTCATGGCTCCCTGTATTTCTGTGCCCAGCTACCATTTTTGGACATGGCTTAAGGGCCTGGGAAGAGTGGGTACAAGAATCAGGCAGCTGTCACCATCTCCTTAGTCCCCTTCTGCTCCTCCTCAGGAACCTTTGCTCACTGGGTTCTCAAGAGTTCCTCAGGCCCTGGAGGAACTCTGGAGACAGACAGGCCCTGTCTGTCCCGTATTGACACAGCAAATGTATATCCCTGTCTTGTATAACACTAATAAGCTGCCTCTGTCTCAGGGCTGGTATACAGAAAAGGTGTTGTGGAATGACTCTGGCTCCTTCTGGAATGAAGATGCTGCTCCAGGAGACCATGGATACATGAAGGCTTCCTCCAGAGACCCTGCACTGCAAGCCTGAAAGTTCTAACCTCACACCCACATACGCTCTTAAGCAATAATGTCACTTACAGTGACCATTTTTATAGCCCTCTTCAACTAAGCATCATTATTTGTGGCTGGAAGGTTACCTAAATCAGATGTTTCAAAAATGGTATTTAATCTTCTTTCCCATAAAAATGAAATCACCTATATCTCAGCAGAAAGTGATAAACATTCCTAATATTTAATGACTTTCTAGGCTTTTTATCTGATTAGGTTTAAAAACATGAACATGGTATGAATATCTAATGATCCAGTAATAGAGCCTTAAAACATGATAAATGCCATTTTTCTAATATCTGAACCTTTAGGTTTCAAACAATGGATATTACACATTTATCTCAAGAGGTGTCCTGGCTGGTTTTGTCAACTTGATACAAGCTAGTCAGCTGGGAAGAACTTTTAAGAAAAGGCCTCCCTCCATCAAACTGCCTGTAGGCAGGTGGTCCTGGGTGGTCAAAAAAGCAGGCTGAGCAAGCCAAGGGGAGCACGCTGTTAAGTGATGCTCTCCTCGGCCTCCACTTCAGTTCCTGACTCAATGATGGGCTGTGACTTGTAAGCCAAACGAACCCTTTCCTCACCAAGTTGTTTTTGGTCATGGAGTTTTGTCATAGCAATGGAACCAGCTAATGTTTTCTTCACATTTGGAATAGTAATCTATACAGGATATCACAGATCAATATAAAATTTCACACAACAAATCCTTTGGTCTATTTTAGTATTCTCAGAAAAAGTCCAGTGCTTTCAGTAAGGAACTTCTAGCTGTTTGTAGAACTCAATTAATGGGTAAATCAAAACTTTTAGTGAAAGGGAGGCTGCAGAAATGGCTCAGAGATGGAAAGCATTTCACCAACACACATATAGGGTGGATCACTGTAGCCTGCAACCTTCTCTGGCCTCCACAGGCAACTCCACAGCTGTGACACACTCAGGCACCTAAATGAAAATATGACCTTCAAAAGAAAATGATGACAAAGTTTAAGCTTAATCACCTAAGCTCATCTACACTTTAGGAACAAGAGTGAAATTTATTTTAATATAAAGAGAAAAACAAACAAACAAACCAAGAAGCACTGAGATGCCCTCCCAAACTTAGTCAACAGGGAGATGGTCCGCAAAGTGGGCTCAGAGCTGTCTCTAGTCTTAGGTATGCATTTCCTATTGTAAAGCACCTAAAAGATAAGGGGAGAACACTTAACAAAAGGGGAAAAAAAGCATGTGTGTGGCTGTGTGTTTTGTGTATGTGTGAGCGCTCAGTGACAGACCTTCCCATCACAAGTTAGCAGACACATTCAATGACACACATGAAGAATCACAAATAAAAGCATAGTATTTCTGCCTATGAAGCTGGCAGGCACTGTGGCACATGCCTGTGATCCCAGCGCTCGGGGAGGCAGAGACAGGTACATTGCTGTGAGTTCCAGACCAGCCTGGTATACAAAGAGAGTCCGGGACAGCCAAGGCTACACAGAGAAACCCTATCTCAAAACAAAAGAAAAAGAAAAAATAAAGAAAAAAAAAAAAAAAGAAACTGGAAAAAAATTCAAAACAGAAAAATAAGGAAAATTAATAATATAGAACTTTGGAGGACAATTTAAATGGTCATGGCTTTCCAGAAGATCCTTCTTTGTCCCAAAAAGTACATATCTAGGACTCCCCAGAAAGTGTTCTATGCCTACAAGAATATACTAAAACTATCACTTAACTAAAATGTGTGCATGATATTCATTCTGTAGAGCAGTTAAACAGACTATGCTTGTTCCACGAGGGAATTTTACTTGGCTTTAAAAAAAGAATCACACCAGGGCTGCAGGGTAGAGGAAGGGTGTCACTCAATTGGTCAAGTTCTTATCTTGTAAGCATGAAAACCTTTCATTCAATCCCAAAACCACATCTAAGTGATGGGCACAGTGACCTGTCCCCACAATCCCAGTGGCAGTCAGTCTAGTGTAGCTGGCAAACTCCAGGTCAATACAAGTCCTATTTCAGAAACCTTCATCCACAAACACTAGCAAACACACTTATCCAAAAACACACGCACCCCTTTGTTGGAGGTTGGTCTGATGTGTATTACTGGCCCTCAACATCTGGTTAAACCTATCACTGTTGTGTAAACCTTCCTAAGTCATTATATCTGATTGATTGATTAAATAGCCTATACCTGGGCAGGGCAGATGGGGTAGGCATGGCTAAGGTTCCCGGGCTTTGGGTTCAGAAGAATCACTGGGGACAGAGAGGAAGGAGGACACCTTGATGGGTTAGTATGGAGAAAAAAACATGTGGGCCAAGAATAAGGACTCCAATAATGGCATGAATAGGCCCAAATGAAGAAAACAATGGGATAATGGATGGAACTAGACCAGATGAGGAGGATTAAGGTGGACGGCATTAGATGGGGCCTGGGAGATGGATGATGGATGGTGAGGATTGAGCCGGTGTAGGTAAAATATCTGTCCAATACAAGGTAAATAAGGCAATTATAAAACCTAACAGGTATCTGTGTCTTATTTTTTGTGATATCGAGTTAAATAATACTGCTGTGATAATTTTAAGCAGATAATAAACTTTATATAGCCCAACAGCCATTTTTTTGTTTTTATTTACAACAACACCCTTTTAAAAAGAAAAAAAAAGGCTCCTACAGATATCAAATAAAAACATGGATGAACTAGGATCTGGAAGATAACCCTTAAAGTATTTCAAGTGTTCCTCTTTTTAAGAATATTGATGGCAAGGAGTGAGGTTGAATTATTTATTTTATGTGTATGAGTGTTTGCCTTCATGTGTGTATGTGTACATAGACTACAAACATGCCCATAATGCATGGAGGTCAGAGTACCTGGTATCCATGGTGCTGGATCACACAAAACTAGAGTAGCGGGTAGAAGTGAGCCGCCACTGGATGCTGGGAAACAAACCTGGGCCCACTGCAAGAACTGCCAGTGCTCCTGACCACTAACCATCTCTCTCCAGACTGAGGATGAAGGTTAAATTTTATAGTCTTCCCTACTGTTTGAACTTTTGTTACAGAAAGATGTGTAACTTTATAATTTAGTATAAAAATGAGGGACCATAATAAATTAAAGTACAACACATGGTCATGGCATATTATAGCTCAGTGGGCTCTCTCCTAAGGAGGTTACTCTAAGTAGGTATGCAGGTCACAGGTGGAAACCCCACTTGCCTCTTCAGGTGGTAAATTTTGTGTGTGTACTGTCCCTTCTCTCCATCCTTTTCATAAGGTTCATTCTTCAAGACTTCGATTCCTTCTCCACCACCAGTTTCATTCTTACTCGCTTCTGCAACAGAGTAAAGCTGTCCAACCTGATACTGAAATTCCAAAGAGCAGAGTTTTACTAAGTCAATAAAAGTTGCAAAACTTTCCCATGCTAAAACCTTAATAAAGACGATACAGAAAAGTCCACACAAACTGTTCAGTACATGTTCTACATGAAAACAGACCTCAAGGGACAAATGCCTGATGATCACAGATTTCCACTGTTCACAGTCACTAACATTTTATTTGTATAATATATATCAAGAAAATGTCAGTACTTAGTTCAACTTCTGAACGATGAATTTATACTGTGAAGCTTTTTTGTTTGTCTGGTTTTTTTTTTGTTGTTGTTTTGTTTTTCAAGACAGGGTTTTCTCTGTGTAGCCATGGCTGTCCCCAAACTTACAGAGACCCACCCGCCTCTGCTTCCCAAGTGCTGGGATCAAAGGCATGTGCCACCGCAGCCCAGCCTCTGAGAAGCATTTTTATTTCTCTTGTATCTTAGGAGTGTAACCTTAAGGCTGAGCAACCAGCTAGCTCTCCATTCTCAGTTATGAAGAGCAAGGAATGTGGCATGGTAGGAAAAGCCTTAAGACCTTTTACCACGGCTGAAGATAGAGTATTATATATCTAAGATCAGAACTGTTCAACAAAATTCTCCAATAAACACAAACTTTCTGGAAACACAAGCATGTAAGTATTAGCATGAAAGACTGGTGATGAGTACTCAGTCATTCCTGTTTCACAGTGATGCAGGCAGGGCTCTCAGTGGTAGGGTAGTTCCCATGAATCAGTAGCCACTAACAGTTACCACAGGGAGCAAAACTGAGGTTCGTATAGTCCCACTTGTTCCAGGGCCCAACACACACGGGACTATTGCCAATCTCTTCAAATTTGACTAGACTGCCTGAAGACCCATTTTTTGATCTTTATAACCAAAGAAATGGCACAAAAATTTACCTCTAAGAATTCATAATTCAAAGCTAAAATTATAATTGAAAGAATAAAAGGATCATCATAAGCTCAGAAAATCTCCCATTTGCATCATGGGATGCAAGGTTATCATGCTGGCTAACTTAATAGTCTTTTTTTCTCTCTTTGTCTCTACCCCCAACCCCCCACTGTATTACTCAATTTGAAAGGGTCTGAAAAGCTGGAACTAAAGTGAGTGAGTTACCTATTTAAGACTCTGGACTACAGGAGAGGCTGTTCTCTTGGTTTTCCAACCCAGTATTTGGGTTAGTCTAATAGCACAATTCTTAAGTCCTTTAAAACCCATTTTTTAACACATCAGATTTAAAATCAGTATTAAAATGCTTTTAAAGCAGAAGACAAATTTGGTTTAACAAAAATACACAAAGAAACGATTACTGAACTGGTAACCTAAAGAAGGTACTAGGTTTTCTTTTTGGTATTTCTGAAAATATCTGTGTCAGGTGTGGTGGCACACGCCTTTAATCCCATCACTTGGGAGGATGAGGCAGTTGGAGAGTTCCAGGACAGCAAGGATACACAGAAAAACCCTGTCTCAAAACAAACAAAAAACAGAATAAAATCAAAACCCAGACTGGTTGGAGGGGAGGGGAGACATGCTTGTTAAATCTGAGTACAACAAAAAGCTGAAAAGATCAAAACTCCAGACTTCAACAAGCTGTTCAATCTGCTATCCCCTCCCCCACCCCACCCCACCCTAAAAAACAAAACAAACCTATAAAAATAAACGCCAAGTTGTCAAGTTCCACCTGTGAGTTCAAATAATCAATCCTGCAAATAGAGGCCTGGTGTGCCCCGTGCTATGTATGATGTGGTGAAGCCCAGCCCTGCTCAGCTGCACATGCAGCTGTGTTCAAGGCCACACTGAAGAGATCCACTTTTCCTCAGTTCTGCTTTTTCCTTTCTTCTGTCATCTGTCACTTCTTAGTTATCAGTTTGCTTTGTCTAACTTCCAATTCCCTGCTTCTGATCCACTGTCAGCTGAGGAACGACTATCTACGAGTTCAGAAGGGCCCTGGGGGTTGAGTTTGGCTACATGTGCTTTAACAGCCTCTCTGCTTTGTCCTCCCTGCTGGCTTTCTTACAGGTAGCTATACCTGCAGGGTGTAGGTTCTCCATATGATAAAGACTGTAATCCTGCTGTTAGCTGATGGTAAGATCACATCAGGAATACCATATCAGTACATGTTTAACTCCATGTTAAAGTGAAACACAAGGTCTTGGGGGTGGTGAGGTTGGCAGAAAAGCTCAAATATTACCACAGGCCAGACAGAGGCTTAACTCACACTGTTCAAGTGGGGTGAAGCATGCCACAGAAAAGCAGGTACTGTGGAAAGACAAATGTCCAGTAGTCAGGGAGGCCAGCTCTTCTCTGCCAAGGAAGTACTTAAACAACTAGGAAGTACTTAAACTGAGGCTGGAACCTCCTCTTTCTGGAACAGTGTAGAAAAAATTTCTATACTTGTTAAACTATTTTCTACAGACCATTCCAAATGAGGCAATATAACAGAAGTTTATTCATAACTATCTGTAACCCACAATTCATTTTGTCACTGAATAAACTGGAATAAAAAAGAAAACGAAGGCTGAGAATATCGCTCATTGGCAGACTGCTTGCCTAAAGTTTTTGAGGCCCTTGGCCCAGATCCCAGGATCTGCACCAAAAAAGACAAAAGCAAATGCATATTACAAAACACCATAGGTTAACATATCAGTAAACCATATGAAGAAAATGCACAGAAACAAAATACTTACCTCCTGAACAGAACACGGCAAAACCACACGGCTGAAAAGAAAAGAATATATATATTACATACATTGCAGAACTTGGAAGGCTACCCACCTCACTGCCACAGGAGCAAAGATGGAGGTTTGCTTCTTGCACAGGGAGAGCAAACAAGAGCAAGTTTATCATGAGCAGGATCTCTGCTCAGAACTTTCTCATGAAACTTAGTACAGTTTCATTCACCACGTATGTGCTGTACATGTTTAAGAGTTATTGTTATGTGTAGGAGTGAGCACCCACAAAAGGCAGAAGAGAACATGGGGTCGCTGTCACTACAAGCACAGGAGGTCACAAGGCACCCAACATGGGTCTTCTAAGAGCAGTCAGTGCTCTCAGCCACTGAGCTCTCTCTCTAACCCTGTGCATATTTTTTGATACTTCAACATGTTTTGATGTTCATGAATGAATCTTTTCAGAAAAGTCCCTCCACAACCTAATTTAGTTTAGTGAGACAAAAGGTGGCTTTGGAATAAGCAGCAGATTCTGTTAAGGAAACGGCCTTGCACCTTACAAATAACATACCCTCTCCCAAGGTAGAGCCAGTGTTAAGGAGGATCTGAGCTTGATTCTGTCCAAGTATGTGCTACTGAACACAGCAAAGATTATCTTTTGAGTTCAATTTTACTACAGTACAGGACATAAACTGGAGAAAGAGAAGTGAGAAAGACAGAGGGTAGAACCCACTTGTCAGGGCCGTTAACCCTGGGATAAAGAATTAGTAAGTTAAGCCAGGTGGTGGTGGCAGTAGCACGTGCAGACCTTTAAACCTATCACTCAGGAGGCAAAGATGGGGGGGGTGATTTCTGAGTATGAGGCCAGCCATGTTTACAGAGCAAGTTCCATGACAGCCATGACTACAGAAAAACCCTGTTGTGAAAGGAAAAAAAAAAAAAATTTAAGAAGTTCATTAATGAAGCAATAAAAGTATAAAAATGCAGGAGGATTTTCTCAAGAGTGACACAGCTATGGCTGACATCTCAAGCACCACTAATGCAAGATCTAAGTGGATGCAATGCCTCTGGCTTCCGTGGACAACTGTACTCAGGTACACAGACACACATAAATACACATAATTTAAAATAATAAAAACAAATCTTAGGGGGCTGGAGAGATGGCTCAGAGGTTAAGAACACTGGCTGCTCTTCCAGAGGTCCTGAGTTCAAGTCCCAGCAACCACATGGTGGCTCACAAACATCTATGAGATCTGATGCCTTCTTCTGGCGTGCAGGCGTACATTCAGGCAGAACTCTGTGTACGTAATAAGTAAATAAATAATCTTAAAAAAAAAAAAAAAGACACCAAATCTTAGAAGATTTGCAAAATGCATACTGTGCAAATTCCCCTTCAGGACTACTCTTCCTGCGGACTGCTCACCTAACTGTCAGAGGGTTGGTTACTCAACAGCTGATTCACATTCTGAAGCCAGGAAGTAACTAATAAATTAAAAACCACTGACTACCTCATGTTCAATAAGTGCTTCATCTCTTTTGCTATGTGATTTAAGACAAGTCAATTTTTGCCTGTCTCATAGTCTCCTCTTTTAACATGCCACTAGAATAATAAATTAGGTGGTGCTTGCATGATACATTGTTAAAATTACTTGGAAGAAAGTTTTCATGCTAGGTCAAAGTTCATTAATATGAATATTCCTTAAATGCAAATATTTGCTTTGTGCAGAATGCAAAAGAAAAAAAAAAAGAAAAGAAAAGCCCTCTTCAGGTTCCCTGTCTCTAAAAAAAAAGTAAGTTTTCGGGTCAGAGATGGCCCCAAAGGCAAAGCTACTTGCCTCCAAGCATGAACTGAGTCCCAGGTGCAGGAGCCAAAAGGGAGCAGAGAATTTACTTCTGCAAGTTGTCCTTTGACCTCCAAAAGCACTCTGGCGTCTGTCTATACATGCATGCATACTTCCATACATATATACCCACACACACAAATATAAGTTAAATTTTTTTCCAAATGGTAATCTGTCATCTAAATATTTGCTGAGGGGCTGGAGAAATGGTCCAGCGGCTAAGAGGATTTGCTACTCTTTCAGAGAAACTAAGTTCAGTTTCCAGCATCTGCACAGTGGTTAACTACCCTGTGCACAGGTGGTCCAGTGCCCTCTTCTTACCTCCAAGAGTACTGTATGCATGTGGTACAGACACACATGCAGGCAAACACTCATACGCATAAAAAGACACAAATATTAAAGAAAAACACCACCAAATGTTTGCTGAGTATCTACTAAGAAGCAAAGACTGCTCCGAAAGCTGGAGGTATCAGAGTAAGGTGTGCAATGTAGAGAGAACTCGCAGAAGGACAAACACAAACTCCCCAAGAACACACGTGTAAGCAAGCACCTGGAAGGTGAGTTACTGATTTGAGGAAAAAGCACTCGCGGCAGCAAAAAGAGAGGGAAACAGACCAGCCCCCGAGTTAAGCCTATAAGCGGCACCACGGAGGAACAGCAAGGGTCCTGTGATGCTGGAATGGGCAAGAAAAAAAATTTAGATAGGAGCGGAAAATAGAATCTGGGCAGTGTTAAGTAGAGGAACTGTTAGTGGCTTTTACACGGGTGACAATACAGACAAGGTGTCTAGACAGCTAAATCAAGGCTTTTTTTTCTTTTAAGAATTTGAAACGAAATTAGGGGTGGGGAAGAACAGCAACAACAAAATGGGTCACACTTGAAATCCCTAATTGCACAAGGAACACTGATTGAGGTATGACAGCCGAAACTCCCTGACACCACGGTTTCCTGTGATGTGCATGGCTCTAAAGAGTGGGGAAAGCCACAACTTTTCAACAAAATGACGGGGACAGTCCGATGCACCGGGGAAAGTCTTCATTTGCCACACCATGTGTTTAACGCCGCATCGTAGCCTGGTGAAGCAGGTGGGGCCGGTGTCGCCCCATTTAGAGGCGAGGGACCTGAGATCGACCGCATGGAGAGGGTCTAGCGAGAGGTCCCCTGAGCCTGCCCGCGTTCTGGCATAAACTTCCGGGAGGTCGGTCTCCGAGCACTGCCGGCTCCCAGGGGAACCCTGGCCGCACAGCCAAACCCGGAGCTGACTGCGGGCGGCGTAGCCGCACCGGGCCTCGGGGCTCCGGGAAGGGGCCCGCAGCATCTCGGGAGCACACCCCACGCTGAGCCAACCGATCCTCCCCAGCCCGCGTCCCCGAGCCTCGCTCCGGCCCCACCGACCCACTCACAATTCCTTAATCAGCACCATCTTCCGGGAACCCCCTCACAGCTGCCGCCGCCAGCCGCCACCGCCGGGCCTCTCCACACGCATGCGTAGCCCCGCCTCCCAGTGGTCCGAGCCTCGGCTGCGCATGCGCGTCCGCACCCTTCCGCCGCGAGCCATTGCGTCAGCGCGCCTGGGGGCTAAGTCCGCCTAGTCCACGCCCCACCTTCGGCACACGAGGCCTTCACTGCGGCTGCGTGGGCTCTTGGCGCGCGCGTGAGATTTGGACCGCGCCTGCGTGCACTCAGGGAGCGCTGGGGCTGCGTGCTCCCCGACGTCCTCCCGCCAGCTCCCTCAGGCCTCTGTGCAGCCTGTGTTTTCGAGTTCTCCAGTAGGGCCCCTAAATGCCTTTGTGTTCACACAGGTGTGGAAGCCGAGGTCGGCAGTTTCTGGCGCCTCAGATTTTGCAGGAGCGCCTTCTGAGAACCCCGACCAGTGTTTTAACCTGGATGTGTTCGCCCCTTCTCCTAACTTAAACACTATTTTCTTTAACGTGTAGGCTGTGTTGCCTGCATATATGTCTGCCTCGTGTGCGTGCCTGATGCCTACTGAAGCCACAAGAGGGTCCTGGATCACGTGGAACTAGAGATAGATAGTTGTGAGCCACCATGTGGTGCTGGGAACCAGACCCGGGTCCTCTGCAAGAACAGCCAGTGTTCTTAACAGCTGCGCCCCTTTCCAAACATTTAATCCTCAATATTAGGCAACTTTTGCACAAGAGAGACCCAGTTGGGCTAGGCAAATTCTCATCGGTTTCATCACTGTATTTTCAGGGCGTAGAGCTCGCTACAGTAAGAATGAAAGCTAGATTTTACTAAGACCAACCAAAAGGTTCCTGAAGCTACGGTGTGTGCAGCCCGGGCTTTAAGCACTAGTTGATGTAACAACCCAGATCAAACTATTTTGAACAGTCACTGAACACTGCTCTTGCACATAGCCTTTCCCTCTGCTTCCACCGCTCGCTGGTGAACTGCAGAGATTATAGGCATAATTTCCTGTCAACGCACATTTTAGCCTAGTACCATGCTTACTGTGTACTTTTTGTCCAACCATATTTTTCCTGAATGATCTTGAGAATATCTTCAAGAAAACCAGAAATAGTCCCAAGCATTCTTTTAATATTTTTTTTAAATATCAGAGTGTAAGTCTGCGTTTTAGAAATTGGTGTGTACTTTGCAGTAGAAGACCTGGGCCTGACTCCTGCTTCATTGACTTCAAGATACTTGGAGGAAAGAATCCAAAGACTTAATTTACACAACCAGAAATAGGTGACTACTATCTCCAATAGATGTGCTTTAGAGAATAAAAGCTACAAAGGGACTAGAGATATAACTCAGTTTATAGACTACTTATCTCCTGACAGGGGCCACCAATGATTCAGTCTTCAACAAACTTAGATGAAGCATCTGTATAACATTACGTGGCAATAGATGATTTATGACTGGGGACCATATAACAACTGATCAGCAAAAGTAAATTAAAACAAAGCCCAAAGGGGGCTGAAGTGATAAGAGTGCTTACTGCTCACCCCAAAGACCACCATCATCACCAGGCGGCTCACAACCACCTGTAACTCCAGTTCCAGGGGACCTGAAACCTCTGGCCTTTGAGGACACATGTGTGAAGGTACACATATAAGCATACACATATTTTTTTCTTATTAAATTGCATTTTTATTTATTCTTTGAGAAATTCATACAACTCCTAAAATTGAAATACAATAACATCATTTCTTCCCTCTCCTACCCCTCCCATATCTGACCACATTCTTCCCTCCCAAAGTCAAGGCCTACTTTAATCATTATTTTGAATATACATATGAACGGATGAGCATATAAATACAACTTGTAGCTGGGTGTGGTAGTACATGCCTTTAATCACAGTTCTTGAGAGGCAAAGGCAAGTGGATCTCTGTAAGTTCCAGGCCAACATGGTCTACAAAGCAAGCTCCAGGACAGACAGGGATGTTACACAACGAAACCCTGTCTAGAAAAACCAAATAAATAAATAAATAAGTACTTACTCTACATACTTGTTAATTGATTCACTGTTGTATGTAGGTGCTGTTTTTTAAACTCTATTTGGCGTCCCTAAAGACCCTACCTCCCGTCCCTCCCAACTTTATCTAGGTAAGAGGCAAAGAAGTTTGGAAGGGAAAGGGGATGTAGACTTCTTTAGACTTGGATCCCATGGATTAGGTTTGTCTGGTTCTTTGGGAAAATTCCAGTCTCAATCGTGAGGACATCTAGCAGTCCAGCAATAGCAAATGGCCAACAACAGCAGTGGAACAAACAAGCAGCCTTCTTCCTCCTCTGTCTCCTCGACATTCCTTCCCACCCCACCCCCTTGGCTCTCATATTTATACTGTCCCAGAGTCCTCAGAATTCCACTAACTCCAGCTGCTAAAGGTCAGCCCCTCTCTGAGCCACACAAGGCAATTATCAGCTGTGGACAAACTAAAAGCAACTCCATATCCACACGTGGGATTAAAAAAAAAAAAAAAACATTTATATGACATAATTGAGTTTTTAAAGAAACCAAAACTTCCACTGTATTTGTATGTGTAAAGTTTCTATGGCCCACCACTCAGCATTAGATAACCAGTGGGGGATCATCCCTCCGGTGATCTCCACTTGTTTCTGTCTGGAGTGCAGTTGTTTATTGAAATAGATCTCCATATAGAGTTGGGGGTAAGATTTTTCTCCATCTACTTCAGGATGTCAAATGATACTGGAATTGTTCCAGTTTTGTTTAGGTAGCCATGTTGAGATTTAAGAGAAGGCACAATCTCACAGCCAACTTCCTGGCTCTTAGAATCTCCCCACCACCTCTTCTATCATGTTCCCTGAGTGTTAAGTGCAAGAATTGTGTTGGAGATGTATCAGGTGGAGCTGGACACCATCCTGGTCAGTGTTCTCTGTATTTTGACCACTTGTGGCTCTCTGTAATGGTCTCTTGCTGCTGCAAAAAGTATCCTCTTTGATGAGAGGGATGAGATATATGTAAGTACAAAGGTAAGTATTTAGAATGTAGTTAGGTATTATGCTAGTTTGGTAAAGTGGAATTGTATGTAGAGGAATTTTAATCCAGCAACGTGGCTACTCTAGCTGGAATGCAGACACGCCTTTAATCTGAGGAGACAGAGGCAAGCAGATCTCTGAGTTCAAGGCCAGCCTGGTACTGAGCAAGTTTCAAGTAAAGCTTATGTCCAGGCCTGTTGATACAAACCTTTGCTCCCAGCACTAAGGAGGCAGAGGTATGCAGATCTCTAGAGTTCTAGTCAGTTTGGTTGAGTCAGGGAGCTGAGACACAGTGCAGTGGAGTTGAGTTCATGGCAGCTCAGTTTGTGGAATTCAGAGGCAGTTCTACCAGGAAATTTTTACAGAGACAGGTTGACGAGAAAACAAGCTAGACACGGTAAAAACAGAAGGAGCCAGAGAAGGAGAAGGAGCCAGAAGATTAGAACAGATTGCTGAAGTTAGTTTGAGGCCAAGCAGAGCAATTCAGTCAGAGGCCAAGAGAGAAGCCGGTTTGAATCAGCTAGGAGAGGAGTTTGAGCCAAACAGCTAGTTTGAACCAACCAGCCAGAGTTCATAAAGAACTAAAAGGGTGAGCTTATTCAGCATTAAGTCTCAGAGGCTGAAAACATTCTAGGCTTAGATTAGATTGTATGGAGGCTAGAAGCTTCCAGGGTTAGGCCTATGTTAGCAGACGGAGGCAGTAAGCGTCCAATACAACAATTAAATCAGGTGAATAACAGTTGCTTTTACAGTTGTAGTTTCTCTTCTGTTATACCCAGTTCGAGAGCCCCCAAAAGTTCTCCAGGAATCGACTCCGTTGCAAAACACATGAGGGTATTTTTATTGAAAACTACAAGCTGCAGCTTGGGCTACACAGCCCCACTGCCGAAGCAGTGGGAGCTGAGCACGCCGCGCCCAGATTAGTGGGGTGATTTATAGATTCTGGTCCATCCCAGCATGCCCAAGGCAGGGGCAATTCCTGCCTGGCAAGCATCTATTGGTCAAGGTGCTACATTTTGAATTGATTAGCTATAGGAAGGTCCCCAGACCATAATGACCTGGTGTCCCTTCCTAGGGGGAATGGGCCAGTTTCCTAGCAACTGTTATCTCTAGTAGGTGAGGAAAGAATGCAGTAAGGCGGTCCTTTCCCTCAGGGCATCAACAGACTTCTCCACCCACATAGTTCAGCCCTTAATAATAGCTGCTAATTTTTAATCTTTTTGGTCTCTCACTTCCAAGATCCATGGCTTCACTAGCCACATGTTTCCAGTACCAGGCATGACTTCCCTCCTGTTAAATGGGCCTTTCGTCCAATCAGACAGCTGTTGGTTACTGTACTTGTAGGGATTCTCTAGAGTAACAAAACAGTGAATATATAAAATTATACATATATGTATATATAATTTATTAGAGGGCTTACTGTCTGTGGTCTGGTTAGTCCAACAATGGCTGTCTCCCAACAGAAAGCTCTCAGTAGTTGTTCAGACCATGAGGCTATGTGTCTCAGCTGGTCTTCAATATATGTTGGATGTTGGAATCCTGAAGTGGAAGGCTCAGATATTAATGAATTGAGAGCCAGGGCAAGTGGGCAAAAAGGAAATCCTTCTTTTCTTCTTCTCTTTTATATAGGCTGCCACCAGAAGTTATAGCCCAGATTTAAGGTAGGTGTTCCAACCACAAATGATCCAGTTAACTAAAATCCCTCACAGGTGTGCACAGTGACTTGGGTTTTTAGTTAATTCCAGTTGTAGTAAGGTTGACAACCAAGAACAGCCATCACAAGTCCACCCTTTGTCAACTTGACATATAATCATGTCTCCTTATGCTGTGCTTAATTTCCAAATGAGAGCAAGCAGGTCATGATTATGCCTAACACAATATAACTATCCACATACAACCATAAGTGCATTGTAGATTTTAGAATTGTGTCCTTTGAGGGATGTTTTTTAGCATCTCCAATCTTTTTTTTTAAGATTTAATTATTCATTTTTTAAATGTATATGAGTGTTCTATCTGCATGTACACTATGTGGTTGCTGGGAATTGAATTCAAGACCTCTGGAAGAGCAGACAGTGTTCTTAACCGTTGTGCTATCTCTCCAGCCCTTGCATCTCAAATCTTAATCTGATAACTGAATGAAAAATAAATAAGTAAAAAGGAAGAACATGATTTCTAGTTGTGGTGGAGGAGGTTTATTGTAGATAAAGGGAAAAGCATAGCAAGAGGCAGGGACATCTGAGAGAGTCCAGCATGAACACAACCCTGAGCTTGTCAATGGGTAGTGGGGGAAGGGAGAGCCAGACCAAGATGTCAGGAGGGTAAAGGGTAGAGCAAAAGGGAGCTGGTAACCAAAATGGCTGAATTATATAGAAAAAGTCAGCTGGGGAAAAGGCAGCCCAGTCTCTGGGCTGGAGAAGTTTAGGGTAGGGAACAGGGCATGTCAGTCATACCATGTAATAGTTAGGGACTGAAGGATGCTGGAAGAACCTGGCAGCCGGGTCTGCTCTGATGTGTTAAATAGGTTAAATAGTCAAGAGTTTGAGACTGACAGTAACCACTCAATTAATGTTGCACTACATGAGGAAAGAGAACACAAATATCTGCACAAACACAATTAACAAAATATGACTGAAACACTCATGTCAATTATAATCCTTGTTTCTGCAACTGGTCACATGGCCTTAGATGACATTTATAACTATCTTCCCTTATTACCCATTCTGTATTTCTTCCATTCTCAGCAAGCACCTCAGCAGGTCTTGGTCATTCTTGAAGGGTCTGTGCCTTTGTCGTCCTGTCTGGGTTGGGGTGTTGCAGTTCCTCATTGACTTTAATTACAGGACATGGTAGCACCAAGAGATGCCCTATACAGTCTCCTGCACTCCATACATAATCATTCTTACATCCATTGTAAAGAAGCAAACTACTTTTTACTTCATAATTTGGATTCCTTTTGTTAACTGTTATTCCTTTCTTAGCCTGTTGGATTAAGGGCATCAGGAGCTCAACGTGGCCAGAGGAAGTCTGAGCTTCCAGTTCAGTGCAATGTTTGTTGTTTCTCCTGGAAGGAACGCTCCCACCTCTAGAACCAAAACTTGTAGGCCTGCAGAACTTAAGGTAGCAAGAACAGGAAGCAAAAATTTTCCTAGTGGATCATTAGGGATGATAGTGAGTAAAACCATCCACTTTTCTATCCCCAGATTCCTGAACCATGAATCCTGGCTATGGAAGAAACTTCTATTTATTGGACAACAAATCAAAGCTCTACTGCCTTCTGGAGAACCTTGTCCTAGTTGGCACTGTAGCTGTGTTTTTAAAAGGCCGTTTCATGATTTTTAAGGCCAACTGCTTCAGGGTGGTGGAGAACATGTAAGGCTAGTCATTTTGTGAGCATGGGCCCACTGTTAAACTTGTTTGTCACTGAAATGAGTTCCTTGGTCAGAAGTTGTGCTGTATGGAATGCCATGACGGTGGATAAGGCATTCTGTGATTCCATGCATGGTAGTGTTGGCAGAAGCATTACATGCAGGAAAGGCAAATCCATATTCAGAATGAATATCTACTCCAGAAAGGACAAAGCATTATCCTTTCCATGAGGAAATGGTTCAGTGTAATCAACCTGCCACCAGGTCACTTGAGTAGTCATTCCAGGAAATGGCACCATATCTGGGGCTCAGTGTTGCTTTCTGCCATTGGCAGATCTGGCATTCAGCAGCAGCTGTAACCAGCTCAGCCGTGGTGGGTGGAAGTCCATGTTGTTGAGTCCATAACCTACATCACTGTCACCATGACCACTTTGTTCAAAGGCCTGTTGGGCAATGATAGGGAAGTCTGGGGAAAGATCTGACTGTCCACTGAGGTCATCCTGTCTATTATTGAACTCCTCCTCTACTGAAGTCACCTTTTGATGGTCACAAGTACATGAAACACGAGTATCTTCACATCCTTTGCCCATTCAAAGAGGCCTATTCACATACTTCCCTAGATGTCGTTCTCCCCAATTTTTCAATCATGTTATTTCCAAGTCCCCAACCATCCAGCCAATCCATAGGCTACAGCTCAGGAATCAACAAACAATCCCAGATCTGGCCATTTCTCCTTCCAAGCAAAATGTATAAGCATGTGTACTGCCCAAAGTCTGGCCACTGTTAAGATTTTTCTTCACTGGTGTCTTTCAGGGTTGTCCCAGCGGTTGTAATGCTGCAGCTATCCACTTGTAGGTGGTGCCTGCAAAAAGTGGAGAACTGTCAGTAAACCAGGCCCTTCTGTTCTCTTCCTCAGTCAGCTGATTGGAGTGCACACCCCATGAGGCTAAAGGTGCATGCTTGGCAGCAGACAGCATTGTAATGGGAGTAGAAACCATAGGTAATTTAGGCAACTTCTTCATGTACCTTGCTTTTGCCTCCAGGGACTGCTCAGGCATGACCACATACATATGACTTCCATTTGACAGTGGATTGCTGATGTGCACATCCTATTTTATGGCTCAGTGGGTCAGATAATACCTAGCTTGTGATGGGCAGCTTGGGTCACATGATAATTTGGTGGCCTATTGTCAGACATTCAGTTTCCACTAAGGCCAAGAGTCATCTCTCTAAGGGAGAATAGTTGTCTGCAGGATGGTAAATCCTTACTCCAAAATCCAAAGGGTCTCCTCTGTAATTCACCTATAGGAACCTGCCAAAGGCTCCAAATATCCCTGTCTGCTACTGATACTTCAAGTACTATCAGGTCTTCAGGATCATTTGGTCAAAGTGATAGAGCAGCCTGGAGCTGTTGAAGAGCCTTCTGCTGTTCCATGCCCCACTACAAGCTAGCACCTTTCCTTGCCAATTGCTGGATGTGCTCAAGCTGACAACCAAGAACAGCCATCACAGTTACTGCCAAGATATTGCACTGTTAGAGATATCTTGCCATGTTGGTCACTTTTACGGCTCAAAGATACCACAGCTAAATAGGTCTGTTGATTGTTTTCCTCCCTCAGCTGCTGGCATACCACATTTCACTGCTTTGAAAGCTAGAGGAAGCTTTCAGGTCAGCTCCAGCTCCAATATTTTGTTCGAAGTGCATGGTGTCTTCAGCAATAGAAGCTTACCTTCAACTTCTAGAGGCAATAGCAATAGAAAACTCAAAAGGTTTCTCATGACCAGTACTGGGGGTTTTATCAGATAGTCTATGGCTCTTGTAAGGAGTATTACCATAACTGGGGTAATTTCATTAAAACCGCATGTGTGTATTTCACTTATTAAATGTATCAATTCTTTATGTCTTTTTAAAACATCCTTAGTGGGGTTTTGCCCTTCCTCCTTCCCTTTCCTATATTGTCCGTTGTCCGTCCTCAACTAAAGCCTTTTTTTTTTTTAATCCTTTTCTTTTTCATGTCACCTTTATTTCCCTCTTTAGAGCTCCCACCCTCTCCTGTGGCCCCTTTCACCTTCCTGGTCTACGGTTACTGCAGGTTATTTGCTTATTTGAAGATGTGGATGTACAAACGACAGATGAGAGAAAAATGAGGCATTTGTCTTTCTGGTTCTAGGTTACTTACTCAATATAATCTCTTCCAAGTCCATCTATTACCTGCAAATTTCATTATTTTACTTTATTTTTTACTGTTGAATATCATTTCACTGTGTATATAGCATATTTGCATCAATGTCAGCTGAAGGATGTTTAGGTTGTTTTAGTTTCCTGGCTATTGTGAATACGGCAGCGATGAACATGGCTGAGCAAGGATGTTGAGTCCTTTTGCTATATTTCAAGAAGTGGTCCAGCTGAGTCATATAATAGATTTGGTTTTAGTTTCTTCAGGTTTCCACACTGATTTTCAGAGAAGCTGCACCAGTTTGAATCCCCACCAACAGAGAATGAGAGTTCTCTTCTACAACCCACAGCTTTCTGCTTAAGTACTATAAACAGGATTAAATAAAGTCAACCGTAGGTCAAGAGGTGGAGCAAACAACCAGTTGATAGGAAGTGAATAGAGGATTAAGAAAAAAAACATAGGAAGTCAAGAGGACAGATAACGAAAGAAAGGAAGGGACATTCAGTTTGGAGGTTTTTTGTGATGTGGGAGAAGGCATTTCTTCTGGGACGTAAGTTGAGGAGGAAGATCAGCTGGGTTCTTTCTCTGCCTCTCTGAGAAAACAGGCTTTCACCCCAGCATCTGGATCCTGTGTCTTTATTGGTAAAATCAAATGATTGAGATTTTGTTAAGAGCAACAAGAGTCTTTTGGCTAATACCTCTCTTCACTTCAAAGTATTCCAAAGCTTCTAGTATTCTCTTTAGGGTTGGTTTTGTCGACATGAATTTTTTAGACCACGTATGTGTACCATGCACAGTTCTTTCTCTCTTCAGCTATAGCAGGTCGCTTTCCCTGGGTATAGTGGTCTAGGTTGACAATCATGGTCTTTTAGAATCTGAAGCACATTGCCCCATGCTCTTCTAGCTTTCAAAGTTTCAATTGAGAAATCAGCTGTTATTTGGGTGGATTTTCCTTTACAAGTGAGGTTTTGTTTTGTTTTGTTTTTCCTTGCAGTTTAAAATACTCTTTCTTTGTTCTGTATATTTAGTGTTTTCACTATGTTCTGCCACAAGTTTATTTTCTTGTCCTGTCTATTTGGTGTTCTGTGTGCTTCTTTTATCTGCTTGGCTATGTCTTGTCTTGGTTTGGGGAAGTTTTTTCTACGATCTTGTTTAAGATCTATGTCTATGCCATTGACTCGGGATTCTTCTCCCTCATCTATAATAAAAAGTTTAGTCTTTCATGGTATCACACTGTTACTGTATATTCCTTTCATTTGTTTTTAATATTTTTCATATTTACTTTTGTGGTTCTAATTTCTATACTTTTATCTTTGAGACTTGTTATTCTGTCTCTGTTTGATTCCCATCCCATCCTGTCCTGTGCCATTCATCCTCCTTCCTTCCTTCTGGGTGTGTACCATAAAGTGTGTATGGAGGTCACAGGGCAACTGGCAGGAGTCAGTTCTCTCCTTCTATCATGTAAGTCCCAGGGATTGAACTCGGGTCCATAGGCTTGGTGGTAGGCACCTTTACCTACTGAGCCAAATCACCAGCCTGATCCATTCTATTTGTAAGACTTTCCCTCCAAGTTTTCTGATTGGGCTATTAAGATTTTTAAGTTCCATCTTGTGAGTTCTTCTCAATGTTTCTTTATACTGAATTTGGCTTTGAGATTCTGGAGTGGTTTTGTCATTTTATTCAGCCATATGTTTGTGGTTTTTTGGATATCAATCAGGTGTTTAGTCTTACATTCATTAAACTGTTTCTGTTTACTTTAAACTCCATATGTTCTTTTTTGTTCCTGATTGTTGGTTTAAGATCTGAGCTTCATCTAGGTAATTCTCATTGAAGAACATTTTTATATGGCTGGTAGATTTTGCGGGGAATTGGGCATATTGTTTGTGTTTTTGTAATGAGACATGAGCATATGGACTTCTTTCATTGGTTGTATGTCTGGCACACAGGATGTGCATCCTGGCCAAAGCCTGGAGGCTGGGAAGGTGTAGATGGGATTTCTTAGACTGGGCTGGAAGACTGGATGTGGGATCTGGGCTTCATCTAAGGATTGGGGTGAGCGCAGGAAGATTAAGGTTAAGGGAGAAGATATACTAGGCTGGGTCACAGCACATGATGTGTGCTGGCCAGGATGGGCCTAGAGGATTGATAGTATGGGGGCAGGATGGGATAAGATCTGGAGGTCTATTCCTGTATTTTTTTTTTTTAATCTTAAAAGGAGCATTAACATGGTTCTCAGCCAGTGTTCTTTGTTCTGATAATTGAGTGATAATGCATCTGTTGTATAGTGAGATGGCTCATTAAGTAAGAGTGCTCAGTGCTAAGCCTGATGACTGAGTTCAATCCTAGGACCCACAAGGTGGAAGGAGAGAACTGACTTATACAAGTTCTTCTTTGACCACCACACATGTGTAATGAGGATTTTGGAATTTTGGTTTCTTTGAAGAACATAGCAATATTCTTCAAAGAATATTTTTTTTTGTTTGTTTTAATCCCAGGTATGGGGATATGAAGCTGTATCATAGCAGCTGACTGTGATTTGCCTCGTGCTCCGGAAGAGGTGTGGTTTTTCCAGCTGTAGATAGTTTCTGTGACTGTCTGGTGTTTGAAATTCTGGGAATTTTCCAGAGGATATATAAATGCTAGAGCCCTTCTAGGTGGATTGCTGGTTGGTGGTTGGATGTTGTTGGTTGCAGTTTGTTAAGTAGTTGTGTGAAAAGAAACAACAACAAGAAGAAATAAGATAACCTGTTGGCAAAGATCAAACTTGCCCCAAGAAGCTAATCAGCAGGAACTAGTCTAATGATAACATTGCCCTTTCCCCTCTATCCTTTTTTTTTTCCTCTCCTATCTAGTGTTAAGAGGTTAAAAGGTTGGCAGGAAAGGGGGTGGAGAATGATAGAAGACAGAAAAACCCACAAAGTAGACAAGTCTGGCTACACATGCACACCATACACACACACACACACACACACACACACACACAAATAAATGGAAAAACTTTAAAAGGCATCTGTTGGGCCAGTAAGATGTCCAGTAGATGAACAGTTAGTTAGTGCTAGCCTGATGACCCAAGTTCCTTCCCTGGAACCTGTGCAAAGGTAGAAGGAGAGAACTGCCTCCACAACATTGTCCTCTTGAGGCAGGATAGGAAGGGCAATTATGGGGATACAAGAGGGTGAGGACCCTCATCATCCTGGGGTCTGACTGGAGAAGCAAGAACTGCAGCACAGTTGACAACATTTGCCGGGGAGCTGCTGACATAAAGCAAATACTCCTGTCATACACAGAGGTTGTATATTAAAGTAACAGTGACACAGGCATAAGAATTATGTGGCCTGGGGCAGGGACTGCTTCCTTTATGTAGAAAATGCTGAAACAGAAGTGATCACAGTAAAGATACCTTCTTGTACCACTGTGGGATAGCCTGATTCTTTTATATCATAACCCTATAAAGTGCCCCTCAGGAACTACCTTTAACTCCACCAGGACCCTGTCTATGACCCTGTTCTAGAAACAATGAGCCATGACTTGTCTTCAGACACTCCATGCTCTTAGGGGCCTCATTTTAATTCAAACACATCTCTTAAGCCTATAGTACATAGCTTTATAGTAGCTTCTGCCTCTGCATCACCAGCTCACTTCCTGAAATTCTTTCCAGTGTGGAGGTTGTGGATCCTGGTTTGGCCTGAGTCAAGGTCACTAAAACTCTAGACCTCCTCAGGATGCTAAGGATAACAGAGGGGATCTGTGCCTCCTTAAACTGACATTCTGATTTCCACACATGAGCCATGGCACACCCCCTTTGCTCTCCTAACAGCAACACATCAATAATAACAAATACAATTTATAAAACAGGATGCATCTGTGTGTGCTCCTGTGTTGACATTGGCTATAATAACTTACTTCCCCTACAGTGCAGATTATGGTTCTGTGTCACTACCAACATTTAGCATTGTCAGAGTGTGTGATTTTTTTATTTTTTATTTTGGAGACAAGATCCCATGTAGCCCCTGGCTGGCCTTGAACTTCTGGTCTTCGTGCTCCACTCCGAAGTGCTGGGTCACTTATAGCCAGGTTTCTCTGCTTCTTTTGTTGGCTGTTTTGAATCTTGCTGGAGCTGTTCCTGTAGAATGTTTACTAACATCTCACGTCTATGCACTGAGTAGTTCCCCTTCGGTCCTGAAAATCTTAATTTTCTCCAGACAGAGTTCATTGTCACCTGGGTGACAAAACTGTTCCTAGGTGAGAACCACTAATGTATACTTACTAAAAATAAAGGTTCCACTAACACTTTTTGAGTTTTTACTATATGTAGGAGAAGCCATCAGGTGTTTCACACGAAGAAGTCCTAACCCCTCAGTCATCACCGCAGATGAAGTAAGCTTTGTTATTGCTCCATCTTGTAATGTGTGGATGCTGCTGAATGACAAAACTGATACACAATGCAGCATATCGATTTAAATATATAGTTGGAAGATTTTTGTCAAATATCTCTAATAAACTTGCCTTTTCAAGATCTTCACATTGGGCTGGGCACGGTGGCCCACGCCTTTAATCCCAGCACTTGGGAATCAGAGGCAGGTGGATCTCTGTGAGTTCAAGGTCAGCCTGGTCTACAAAGCAAGTCCAGGACAGCCAGGGCTCTGTTACACAGAGAAACCCTGTCTCAAAAAAAAAAAAAAAAAAAATCTTCACATCATTGAATTACCTAAATGTGTCTGGCTTTACTCCACACATCATGGGGCACCACCCCTTAGTCATTCTGTGGGAAATATGGCACAGGCTATCCAGCCATTTTTAGGTTTGTTTGCTTCCTTATTGAGTTATAAGAGGCTATTTATGTATATTCCAAATATTATTCCTTAGACTAATATTATAATTAGACCTGTGTGCTACACGTGTTTTCTCTGAAGGTAGTAGCTTGTCTTTCTATTTTTAAAATGAAGTCTTGAGTGTCAAGATGGCTCATTGCGTTAAAGCCTGACAACCTGAGGTTCCATCCCTGGGGTTATCTAAGGAAGCTAATGAGCTTCAAGCATTGCCCTCTGACCTCCACACAAGCACTGCACACAGGTTTTTCATGAATTTTAAAATTTTCGTGAAATGTTATTACTAATTTTTTTTCTTTCATGAGTCCTGGCTTTTGTGTTCTATGTAGGAAATTTTTGCTCATCCTGGAGTCCCAAAGCTTTTGATTTTGTTTCTTGTGTGTGTTTCAGTGTGTGTGTGTGTGTGTGTGTGTGTGTGTAGCATGAGATTCAAGACTGACCTTATTCTGTCATGTGGGCTTCCAGACTTTACTTCCTCTACTCATTTGTGGAAAACAGTTTTATTTGTCTGACGATTTCTGCCTTTGTTCCATTTCATTTGTTTGATTTCTGGCTTTATCCATTTCATTCATTTGTTGAAAATCAATTGACCACATTTTGTGGCTCTGTTTTCCTTTAATTTTTTTTTTTTTTACTTTATGTATACGGTGTTTTGTGTGTATATGCATGTATGTGCACCATGAGTAGACCTGGTGCCTTTGGAGAATGGGAGAGGGGATGTTGGGTGCCCTGGAGCTGGAGTTGTAGGTGGTTTTAATCTGCCATGTGGATGCTGGGAATATAGCCTGGATCCTCCAGAAGAGTGTCAAGTGCTCTTAGCCATTGAACCATCTCTACAGACCATGGCTTAGTTTTTCACTTCTCATTGATCACTATGTATCGTGCTGATAGATGCCAGTTTTGAAATTGTGTCTGGTGGCCGCATGTGCCACAGCACACATGGAGGTCAGAGGACAGCTTGTGGAGTTTGTTCTCTCTACCTTCACAGAGGTTTCAGGGATTGGACTCTGGTGACCAGGGTTTTGTGGCAAGCACCTGTGGTAATTCTTGCCAACTTGATAAGCTAGAGTTTCAGGGTTAGGGCACATCAACTGAGGCCTCCATTAGATTGGCCTGTAGATAAGACTGTGGGGCATGATTTCAATTAATGACTGATGTGGAGGGCTCAGCCCACTGTGGGTGGTGCCACCTCTGGACAGGTGGTCCTAGGTCATATATGAAAGCTACCAAGCCAGGGAGAGCAAACCAGAAAGCAGCGCTTCTTCATGGCCTCTGCTTCAGTTCCTGATTCCAGGCTTCTGCCTTGAGTTTCTGCCTTGACTTTCCTTTAGGATGAACTGTAATTTGGACATAGGCACCAACTCAACACTTTACTCCCTGTGTTGATTTGAATGAGGCATCCCATATTCACCTCCAGCATTTGGATATTTGGTCCGTAGTTGGTGGCTGCTTGGAAAGAATTAGGAGGTGTGGCCTTGTTGGAGGTTTATCACTAGGGGCAGATTATGATTTCAAAATTCTCCCACCCTCCCCATGTGTGTTTTTCCCCTCCCCCCATTTTGCAGATCAAGATGTGAATGCTCAGCTCTTTCTAGCCCTATGTTGTTATGAACGGTTAGCCCTTTGAAGCCGTAAGTAATTATATGCCTTCTTTTGCTCCTGGTGTTTCATCACAGCAATAGAAGAGCAGTGAAGACATTCTCTAAGTTGCTTTTGGTCATGGTATTTATTACAGTGATAGAGAGCCAGTTAGGACAGATATCGGTACCAAGATCGAAGCATCTTGATATGACAGACCTGGCCATATTGGTTTGGAGAGAATTGTGGACATATTTGGAAATTTGGGCTAGAAAACCCATTGAGTGTTCACAGTGAAATGGGCTATTCTGTGGGAGCTTAGGAAGCAGGTTTCTGCTTGAGTTCCTGCCTTGACTGCCCTCAGGGTTGGATCATGATCTTAATGTGGACGCCAGACAAATCCTTTCCTTCCCCAAGCTGGCTTTGGTCAGTTTGTTTATTTTTAAACAGCAATAGAAAGCAAACTAGAAGCTGGTTGTAGTGGCTCATGCCTGTAATCCCAGCACTCTGGAAGGCAGAGGCAGGCAGATCTCTGTGAGCTTGAGGCCAGCCTGGTCTACAAAGTAAGTCCAGGACAGCTAAGGCTACAAGAGAAACCCTGTCTGGAAAAAAAGAAAAGCAAACTAGAATAGCACCTTTACCCACTGAGCCCTCTTGCCTGCCTCCAACACTGTTTTAATTGTTATGGCTTTGTAGTAAGTCTTACAAATTTAATTACTCCAGTTTCTTAATTTTAAAAATTCTTGGCTCAACTATATTTTGTGTATTTCTATAAGCAATTATTAATTAGTATCAACAAACTTTTTGTATACACCAACAAATTAACCAACCCATACAGAGTGTTTAGAAAACTCATTCTATCTATAGAACAGCTGTGTCTTAGTGTTATATTGCTGTGATATTTATGAGCTGATGATCCTCCAACCATAAAATTATGTTTATTGTCCCTGCTACCATTATCACAATGTAATATCTGTGTTTTCTGGTGGTCTTAGGCGATCCCTGTGAAAGGGTCTTTTGAGTTGAGGACTGCTGAAATCCCACTGGGTGGAAGGAGAAGCAGGGTGGGGGAATCTAAGGCCTCCCTCAGCTCCATGACACATTATACCAACAGAAAGAGAAGGTGATCAGTAATAACTGTACTTTAATGAAGATCTATCGTATTTGACATGCCAGTGTATATTCTGCTGACTGCCTTTGGCCAGGCAAGTCTTTGCCTGTTATTTGCAGATGCATATTGGTGTGTCCTATAGCCTTTCTAGCTTCCTCAGTTGCAGGAGACCCAGCACAAACCAGCTGAGCTGTACAGTGTTGGTGCTCCAAACCAAACCTGTCATTTAGGGAAGCAACGCTGCTTTCTTACAGTGGGAGGCAATCCTCCACATTTCATACTTTGTATGCCACAGCATCTGATCTTCTCATCGATTTTAGGTCTTTTTCATGGCTAGAGCTAAATTTTCTACATGTTTTTAATATGACCTTAATTCTGTATAAATATCTAGGGCATTTGAATACAACTAACATACTAAATAAATAAAATCTGTGTATCTTCTAAGTGTGTAGTTTAACACATTTCAATAGGGTTTTGTTGTTTTCAAATAGAGTCTCACTGTATAGCCTTGGCCAGCCTGGAACTCGCTTTGTAGACCAACCTGTCATAGATCTCAGAGGTCCTTTTGTCTTTGCCTCCCATGTGCTGGGATTAAGGGCTTGCGCTACAACTGGCCTTAGTAGGTATTATATATAAAGGAGTATTTCTTTCTTTCTTCCTTTCTTTCCTCCTTCCTTCCTTCCTTCCTTCCTTCCTTCCTTCCTTCCTTCCTTCCTTCCTTCCTTCCTCCCTTCCTTCCTTCCTTTCTTCCTTTCTTTTTTGGATGAGTGTGGAGGGTTGATTTTTTTACTATGTAGTCTTGGTTGGCCTGAAATTTGCTATGTAGACCAAGCTGGCCTTGAGCTCACAGAGCTCCACCTGCCTCTGCCTCCTGAGTACTGGGTTATAAAGGCATGTGTCACCATGCTTTGCAGACATTTTTTCCTTTACACTTTCTGTTAGAGTGTATTTAGGATGTGTGCGTGTATATGTGTGAGTGCATGTGCATTTGTGCCAGTAATAAATGCGGTAGGCAGAGGACAACCCTTAAGATTTAGTTCTCTCCTTCCACCTTTATATGGGTTCTGTGGATCAATTGAAGTCTTCAGGCGCGCGCGCGCGCGCACGCGCGCGTGCGTGTGTGTGTGTGTGTGTGTGTGTGTGTGCGTGTGCGTGCGTGTGCGTGTGTGTTTGGTTTACAGGATGTAGTCTGGGTAGTTCAATAATGGTCATCTCATGACAGAAAGGCCAAGAGTGCAATAGTTGTTCAGCCCATGACGCCGTATGTGTCTGCAGTCCTTATCTAGGGCCAGAGTCCTGGGGAGATGCTGTCTTAAGTCTACATTGGAATCCTGAGAAAGTTGAATTAATTCCAGCTGTGCCTACAAAGAAGGTGGGCTTGCCAGAGGGAGTGAAGGAAAGCAGGCAAAGAACAAATGCTTAGTTCTTCCATGTCCTTTTCTGTGGGCTTCCGCCAGAGGGCGTGACCCAGATGTAGGCTGGGTCTCCTGCTTCAAACAGTCTAATGAAGAAAATCCCTCACAGGCATGCCTGGCAGCCTGAGTCTTAGTTGCTTTCAAGTGTAATCATATTGACAACTAAGATTAGCCCAATGTCTTTTTTTTTTTTTTTTTTTTTTTTTTTAACCTGGTTCAAATCTCTGTCTCCTCTGGCTTGGATTTACGTGCTTGATGCATAAGGACTGAAAGAAGCACGTCAGAATTCCCTGGTGTAGGAGGTGACTATCCCTTCTGTTTTTTTGTTTGCTTGTTTCTTTGTTTACTTTGTTTTGTTTGTTTCTGTTGTATACACTTGAGGCTGTGCTTCTGGTACAGAAAAAAAATTGGCTTTTTTAATCTTTCAGGCCCATTGGTTCCCTTGTCATGTGTGACATATTTTAGGCCTGTTGGTGACCTTGCCATATCTGATGTCTTTCCATGTATGCTTATCTCATATGCAGATAGCTGCACCAAATTACTCTGAGTTAGAATTCTCCTGGAATATTTTGTTCTTTCTGTATTTCTGTATTAATTCTTTCTGTAGCTTCATCTGGACTACAGAGGAAGATCTTGTCTCAGGAAAGCCCGAAGAGAGAAAAATTAACAGTCTCATATTTGATGCTGGAAGAGCAGCAGCTCTCCATGTGCCATCATGATCATATAGTGATTGGCCACTCAACATACCCATTCATTCTTTCCCTCCAGTTTGACTCTTCAGGAGATATTTTAAAGCAATGAAATCACATCACCGGCCCACCCTAAGTGCTCTCTCTTCCTCTCCCCAGCAGACTGTCCCTGGCTGGTCTGTGTTCAGTATCAATTGTCTTACATCTCTATTCTGAACGATGTCTGCTCCCTTGTCCTCTAATGGTAAGCTTGTTGCTGCAGCTTCTGTCTTCATACTCCCTTCTCCCCTGAGGATTGAGAATTTGTGGGCAGGGAGAACTTTTCTGTGCGCATGTGTGTGATGGGTTTTCCAGATGATTGCATCTTGAAAGCTCTGACTGGAAGGATAGTTTGACCATATAATGGTGTTACTGGGAGGTGGTGAAAGGAGGCAGGGCCTAGCTGAATGAAGCTGGCCACTGGAGTGTGCTCTTGGGGCCTGTATCAGTTAGGGTTTCTATTGCTGCGAAGAGACATTAGGACTGTTGGGTTTGGGAAAGAAGCCGGAAAAAACTCACTTCAGATACAAGCTTAAAATGAAAGCTTTATTTTCTGTGCTCAGGCTAGTTTGGGATCTGAACTGTGTTGCCGAGGGGAAGCTATATTGCGTATTCAAAAGGTGAAAACTGCAATTAGCTCACATGGAGGGAGGGGAGGAGGGTCACAGTGGAATGGGGTAGTCATCTCTGACTCAAGTTATTTTTGCTAACTAGACAAAGCAGTTCTAGCTGAACTTTAATTAGTCAAGGGCAGCTCTGCTTATGTTTGGCGAGTTTCTAGGAGTAGCAAGGCCACAGAGTATGTCAAATATAAACATAGTTTTTGTCAATGTGACCTAGCACAGAGAGCTTTTCTTTGTATGAGCAACAAGCTGAGATGATGTGGCTGTTAGGCCTGAAAGAGAAATGGCTATAGTTATGCTACCCAAAACAGGCCTCATCAATGACCATGGCAACTCTTATAAAGGAAAACATTTAATTGGGGTTGGCTTACAGTTCAGAGATTTAGTCCGTTGTCATTATGGTGGGGAGCATGGCAACATGCAAGTGAGCATGGTCCTGGAGAAGGGGCTGAGAGCTCTAAATCCAGATTGGCAAGCAGCAGAAAGAGAAAGTCTGGGGTTTACAGAGCCTGTGACATCAGTGGGGAGCATGCATGATCTGGACCTGGGCCCCCTACATATACATGGCTGATAGGCGGCTTGTTCTTCATGTGGTTTGCCTGTTCCTAACATGGACACTGTTGCCTGCTTTGGATCGCTTCCCCCTGATGGGGCTGCCGTATCTGGCCCGGGGGATGAGGATATGCTCAGTCCTGGTTTGACTTGGTGTTCTGAAAGCATTGATGGTGGGAATAGAGGGGATCCCTTTTCTGGAGGAAGGGAAAAGAGAAAGAGGGGAAAAAGGGGAAGGGGACTGGGAGGAGGGTAGGCCACCCTTGAGATATAAAATAAACTGAAATTTAAAAAGGAAGGAAGGAAGAGAGAGAGCAAGAGAAAGAGGGAGAGAAAGTCCAGATGGTTGGAGCATCTGAGACCTCAAAGCCCTTCCCAATGACAGTCCTTCTCCAACAAGGCCACACTTCCTAATAGTGCCATTTGCTATGGGTCTGTGGGGGAGAGCATTTTTATTCAAACCACCACAGGTCCTATGTCTTCCTTTGCTTCCTGGTCATGGTAACATGACCTGCCCCGTTCTGACACACCTTCCTTGCTTGTGTCAACCAGTATATTTGGAAGCATGAGCCAAAGAAAACCTTTCCTTAAAATTGTTCTGTCAGGTCTTTTGTCACAGCCACAAAAAAAAAAAAAAGAAAGAAAAAGAAAAAGAAAAAAAGCTCACCCCCCTCCTGCCTGTGTTCTAATGAGTCTTCCTCCTCATGCTTTGTTTGGGATTCATCAGTTGATGGACATGCAGGTGGTTTCCATTTCTTGACTATTGTGAATAGGACAGCAGTGAACGTGGAGACCAGGCATCTCCCTAGCAGAGTACAGAGTCCTAAAGGGTTAAAGGGAAATGTTGCAGGAAAGGCTAAATTGGGGTGAAGGAAGGGGAGACAGTAAAGAGAAGGTAATGTGGAGGCAGATAATAACACCAAAGGCCTTTGGGAAGAGCCATGGAAACCTACTACAGAAGCTTCCTTTATCTCTAATTTGCTTTCTACTGCTGTGGTAGACACTTATAACTAAAAGCATTTGGAGAAAGGGCTTACCTTATCTACATTTCCATGTCTTATCCATCATGAGGGAAATCAGGCTAGGAACTGTCACAAGAACCATGGAGGAAAGATGCTTCCCGGCTTCCTCTCCTGGCTTCCTCTCAGGCTCACATCCAGCTGCCTTCCTTGCATATTTCCCAGGACCGTCTGCCCAGGGATAACATTGCCCACAATGGGCTAGGGCCTCCCACGTCAGTCATTAATTGATAAAATGCTCCATACACATTGCTGCAGGCTACAACTATTATAAGAGAAAGCGTTGAATTGGGGCTTGCTTACAGTTTCAAAGGTTTAGTCCATTATCATCATGGCAGCACTCAGGCAGACACTGGAGCAGTAGCTAAGAACTGCATCGTGGTTTGTAGGCAAAGAAAAAGAACTGGGCTTAGCAAGGAGGGCTTTTGACCTCAAAGCCACCCCAGTGACATCCTTCCTGCAACATACTTCCTCTTAATCTTTCTAATCCTTTCAAGTAGTGCCGCTCTCTGGTGGCTGAGCATTCAAATATAGAGCCTGTAGGGGCCATTCTTATTCAAACCACCACACAGTGTGTATGGTGGACACAGAAACAGTGTCTTCTGAAATAGGGCAGCTGTGATACCATACGCAAGACCTGTGTAATCCCAAGCCTGACCAAATTCCAGCATGGAGAGGGAAATTGAACACATAATCCCACTGTTAGCCAAGAAGCTTTTGTCTGTTGTTAGCCTGTGGAAATCTACAGTGCTCCATTGGAAAGCCGTACACCCATGAATATTTGGGCAACAAAAATTGGTGTTGAAAGATTTATTCATTAATTTACTTATTTATGTTGTTGTTTGACACAAAGTTGGGTGGATCTGGGACAAGTTCGGGATGCAGGGTGAAATGGTCAAAGCAGATACAGAATTCTCAAAGAACTTATTAAAAACGTGTATTTTAATAGAGAAGTTGGCAGAGCTGACACTTCTTACCCCATCACAAGAGGGCAGCCCAGAGTTCAGCTGGGCTTCTGCAGCTGTGTGGGACAAGAACCCCTGGAACAGGCTCCACCTTGTGCTTACTTCTGCAGCCTTTCCCTCCTTGCTGGCTCCTGCTTTTTCCCTCAAGTCTGTCCTATTAGACAAGAAAGTCTGTGGACTGTTTACACCTAAGTTAACGTGGATGGATGGCGTGGATTGGAGCCTCTGGAAGAAGATATAATGCCCTGGTGGCCCCACCTTCCTGCTTTAGACTCTCCAGTGCTTTTAGATGATGGCATGGTTTCAATATTGTGTTCAGGGTTTACAGATGTGTGTGGGACTGTTTTTCTGATAGGATGCTTTTGACCATGTAAAAGTACAATCTATTGGCTTTCAAAAACGGATGTAGTTTCATAGACTCCTAGTGTCTCTTTTAAGGAAAGTGTGAATACCATCACATGACAAGCAGGAACAGTCCTTCTGTTCTAGCTCTGGCTCTTACATTCAAACACAGTAGTGGCTGAGGCACTAGAGTTAGCTATATCAAGCCGAGGCCTGCATGGAGCCATGTGGGGAGAACACCACATGCTAGGGGGCCCGGAGTTTCAACACATCTTAAGTTTCTTTTCCACACAGAACCTAGTAATAGAAGGCTATGTCATGTGGCCAGTAAGTTTTAAATCATTATGAAAAACAGCTTTAGCTATTATCAATTATTTCAAAAGAAGATACAATTGAGAGTAGTGATGGATTTGGGTGTGCCCAAGGAAAAGGAAATTGCCTATAATATTAGGAAGTTCAAGATAACCATCTGTGGCTTGATGGAGGGGGTATAACATAAAGATATATGAAGCCATTTGTAAAACTAATTTCTCTTTCCATTTAATCTCTTGTTGCCTCAGAAGATGCGGCTAGTAATTAAGATACCATTTTGGTGTTGCTTGTAAATGCTGTCGCCCCCATTAAACTTCACACTTGTGAAAAGGAGCTATTAAAAGCAGCCTAAGGCAACACTTTTGAATAGCTAACTTTGTTAAAAATATGTTTTCCAAATTTCTTGCAATAAAATGTAATTGCATTTTCTGTTTTCACTTGCATAGAATCTTCTCACACACTCCCCAGTCTGGGTGCTGGAGGGAAAGTTTTGTCAGACCAGAATAGAAGAGACTTTTGAATCCTCCCTTCCTTGCCATTCATAATTTAAAAGTTTTCGTTTCTCTGATAGCTTTTAAAAAATAGTTTTAAGAAATTTACTTGTAAGGTTAAAGAGCGACAGAAGAGAGATTTCAGAATGAATGTAATTCAAACAGTGTCCCAATGTAAAAGTTACCCAAAGGTGCTAGGTAGGGGTGGGTAGATGGCTAGACCGACCCAGGCTTCACTGGGTACTGGATTGCTTGAGGAAATCTGTGAAGGCAGAAATCAGGGAACAGGTGGGGAGGGAAGGGAGACTTGGGACCGCTGTCCTGTGTTTATTCATGGTCGTGGCCAGTGAGAACATGCTCTGCTTTATAGAATCTGACATCATCAAACAGTACTGTTGTGGTCTTCATGTCATGGCCTGAGTTTTCCCTTTTAGATTAGAAGTGCTTGCTTCTGTGACTCACAGTAAAGGCAATGGGTTGTTTTAGGATAATTATTGTCACAACCTTTAAGTATCCTGCCTCTGTCTTATCTGAAGGCCAGTCTTAACTCAGTCACACCTGTGTCATAATTTTAGAAATGACAGGGGCCAGTGAGATGGCTCAGCAGGTAATGGCACTTGCCATCATTCCTGACTACCCGAGTTCAACCCCTGAGACTTACATGGTGGAGAGAGAACCAGTTTCCACAGGTTGCCCTCTGACTTCCACACACGTGCAGTGGCACCTACCCATATATAAAGAAATGAAATGGTGGGCTGGGGAGATGTCTCAGTTTGTGAACTGCTTTCTGTGCAACATGAGGACCCACATTCAGCACTGATGTAAAAGCCAGGTGTGCTGCTGTGAGCTGTAAGCTCAGTACCAAGGAGGCAGCAGCAGGAGGATCCTGGAGGTGGCTGCCCACCCTGACTGAATAAATGAACTCCAGACCAGTGAGAGACCCTCTCTTAAAAAAAAAAAAGTGTAAGCTGGGTACGGTGACACACAGTTAATCCCAGAGCTAAGGAGGCAAAAGTAAGGTCTCTGTGAGTCAGAGGCCAGCCAGACCCTGGCTCACAAACACAAAATAAAACAAAAACTAAGGTGGACAGTTCCAGAGGTTTAACACCTTCTGACACCCCCCCCCCACACACACACACCACATGCAGAAAGGATGTGACAGGATCTGCTGCTCATTTGGAATTCTTTCTCCAGCTGCTGATAAATGTTCTTGGGGTGAATGAGATGGATCAGTGGGTAAAGTTGGTTGTACTAATTTTAATGTTAAAAGATCACCTTGAAAGCCGGGCCCAGTGGCACACACCAGTAACCCCAGCACTCAGGAAGGCACAGGCAGGCAGATCACTGTGAGTTTGAGGCCAGCCTGGTCTACAAAGTGAGTCAAGGAAAGCCAAGGCTATACAGAGAAATTTTTGGTTTTTCAAGACTGGGCTTCTCTGTGTAGACTTAGCTATCCTGGACTTGCTTTGTAGACCAGGCTGGCCTCAAACTCTCAGCGATCTACCTGCCTTTGCCTACTCTACTGGAGTAGTCAGAGTTTTCTGGAGGAACAGAACTGATAGAATGTGTCTGTCTGTCTAGGGGATTTATTTGAATGGCTCATAGGCTGTGGTCTGGCTAGCCCAACATTAGCTGTCTACCAACTGAAAGTCCAAGAATCCAGTATTTGTTCAGTCCATGAGGCTGGATGTCTCAGCTGGTCTTCAGTAGACATCAGAACCCTGAATAAGTAGGCTTTTAATGCCAGTGAGGGAATGACCTTAACATCGAGAATGAGGGCAATCAGGCAAAGAACAAGTGCTTCCTTCTTCCATGTCATTTATACAGGATGCCACGAGCAGGTATGGCTCAGATTTAGGGTAGGTCTTCCCACTTCAAGTGATATGTATTTAATATGTATTAACATGTATTTACCTCAAATGAACCGGTTACCTAAAAACCCCTCACAGGCATGCCCAGGGGCTTGAATGTTTAGTTAATTCCAGATGTAGTCAAATAGACAACCCGGAATAGCCACCACACCTGCGACTATTAGCAGACTGTCAGTCAGTGTGGATGACATGCTATTTTAGATCCCTTGTATAAATGAGGCCCTGCAGGGTGGTCAGCACTCGGCTGAGCTTCCACCTTGTATTGCTTCATTTGCCTGTGGCCGGCCAAAGTCCAAAATATTAAATGGAACATTCCACAAGTAAATAATTCCTTAAGTTTTAGATTGAATGCTGTTCTTTATAATGCAGCCAGACTCTACAACAGGGACATGAGTTGTCTCTTTGTCCTCCATATTTGTCACTTGTCAAACTGTCTCAATATTCTAGTCTTTGATATGGTATCTCTCCCTCAAGATAAGGAAGGTCTATAGTTGTCTCTCTGTGTTAAGCTTGTTTTATTTAACATAATGTCCTCCAGGCTCATCTGCATCATTGCAGATGACAAAAATCTTTCCTTTTTAGAGGGTTGATAAGATTTTCTTGTATATTATGCTGAATATTGTCTTCATCCATTCATTGGTTAGCGGGCACTTAACATGATTCAGTGTCTTGTCTGTTGTACACATGCCGCCCTGAGTGTGGAAGTATGCATGCCAGCATAACGGTTCCCCTTGCTTTGGTTGTGATTAGAAATTGGATGGGTCATAGAATTGTTCTGTTTTCATCACTTCCTATAATGGTTACCCTTGAGTTACAGTCTGTGAAGCAGGACATCCCTGTTTGCTCTGTCTCGTCCCTCTGACTATGAGCAAGTGTGAGGAGTATGAGAGCGAAGCTGCCTTTTCCTGGTGAAGGATGCTGCTGAGTGTTCTTTTGTGTTACTGCTGGCCTCTGTCTGCCTCTTTTCAGAGACATGTCTGTTCAGGTCCTTTGATGACTTTTGACTGAGCTATTTGAGTCTCGTTTGTGTTTCCTAGATTAGCCTCCTATCAGATGTGTGTTATAGAAGTGTCATCTCCCATTGGGTAGGCTGTCTCTTCTCTAGACTGATTGTGTGTGTGTGAATATGTGTGTGTGTGTATGTGTGTGTGTAAAAGCTAGTAGTTTAATGCCATCTTGTTTACTTTTTTGCTTGTATCATAAAAAGAAAAAAAAAGCACACACAAAAACACCAGGTCACAATCAATATTTTTTCTAGCTTGATTTGGTTTGATGAATTGAGAGCTGGGTGTGCTAGTACACAGCTATATTCCCTGAATTTGGAAGCTGATCAGGGGTTATCTTAGTTACTGTTCTATTGCTATGAGCAGACACCATGACTAAGGCAATCACTCATATAAAAGAAAGCATCAGTTAGGGGCTTGCTTACAGTTTCAGAGGGTCAGTCCATCATTAACAGGCAGGGTACTGGAACAGTAGCTGAGAGCTTTACATCCTGATCCAAAGACAGAGGAGAGAGAGTGTGTGTATGTGTGTGTGTGTCAGAGAGAGAGAGAGAAATTGGGCCTGGTGTGGGCTTCTGAAACCTCAAAGTTCACCCCTAGTCACACACTTTCTACAACAAGGCCGTGCCTTCAGCTCCTTTCCAAACAGTTTATCAGCTAGGGAGTAAGAATGCAAATCTATGAGCCTGCGGGGCCATTCTCATTCAAATCACCAGCAAGGCTGAGCTACACAGAGTTCTTAGCTAGCCTGCACTTCAGAGTGAGGCCTGTCTCAAAAGTTGAAAGAAAGACAAAGGGAAGGGAAAAAAGAAAATATTGATAAATGTGACTATGTAAAAAATAAAGACTATTTAAATCCAAAAGCCACTTCAAATGGATAACTAGGGAATAGCATTGGTAACTTACTAATAGAAGGGGCTACTCTCATTAATATTTGAGGCTCCCTCAAAACATGACAAGGTGGCTCAGTGGCAAAGCTAACAAACCTGACACCCTGAGTGCAATCCCTAGGACCCACATTGTATAAGGAGAGAACCAACTCCTGAGGCTTTCCTCTGCCCTTTACACACATGCCATGACACGCAAACACACACAGACACTCAGGCGGAGCAGGTAGGAGTGGGGGGACTCAATGACTAGGCAGGCATGTGAATGCCTTGTTTACAGGGAAAGAAAGCCTAGTGGCATGTGAACATAGAAAAAGATGCCACATCCCAGCGATAAGCACCAGTCAAATGAAAACCACACAACTGAGTGGCACAGCCTGTCCATGCAGAGGTCACATACTGTCTGTCATGTGACACCTGGAGGAGGAAGTAGTCTCAGTAGTCACTGCTTGTTGGGGACTTGGGGATGGCAGCAGTATTGCAGATTGGTTCTGAAGAGCACTGTGCACAGTGGTGACCATGTTCAGCATCTTGTCAGTAATGCTGACACAGCATGTATGCATCCCGTTACACTGTGCACTCAGAGAGTCTTCATCCCTCGGTAAATCCCAATTAAAGCCATATAAATGCTACACCATGCTGCCATTTCTTACTTTACAGCTTATCAAGAGTCCAGAAGTTTCCTAAGTGTTGAAGATGCTGCAGGGAAATGGGCACTGGCAGATCACTGTGGAAATCAACTCCCAGCTGCGCCTGGGGGAGGCTGAGACACTGGCAGCGGTGTGCACACATTCATCAGCTGGCCTGGCAGCTCCATTCCTAGGCACACGCTTTATTTTAATAATTTCCTAGGTCTTGCCTTGACCATAAATTAAAATAATATGTTTGTTCATTTTGCCCAACATGAAGAGATGCTGTGGGGTTTTGTTGTTTTACTGTTTTGTTTAATTATTTCTTTTATTTTTGAGATTATAATTACATAATTTCCCCTTTTTTTCCATCCAAACCTTTTTATATATCCCTTCTTGCTCTTTCAAATTCATGCCTTCTTACTTCATTAATTGTTCCATAGCCTTATGTGTATTATACACGTTTATGTGTATTTCTAAATGCATAAATACAGCTTACTCAGTCTGCATAATGGCACTTGTATGTACATGTTTCAAGGCTGGCTATTCGGAATTGGATAACTAACTGTAAATGCAGAGGAACTTCCCAACTAGATCCCACTGCCTAGGCCGTGTTGAGGGGAAAAGCAGGAGCCCTACTTTTCTGCGAAACAGAAACTCGCCTTATGCTTGTTTACCTATGAACAACCCTTATGTTTACTCGGCAGCCAGAGTCCTTCTGTTTAGGACAATGCCCCGGCACTGCCATTGGGGGGTGGGGGAAAGGCATTGGACCTAAACTCCAAACCTTCTGTTGATGATAAGGGGAACCTCCTGCCTACTTCCTGTTGACTGGCGTCTTGGCAGCAGGCATCTGGAATGCTGTTCCAAAGCCAAAGCTCAAGCCACACAGGCTGATGGTTTGAAACCTGAGGAGATTCCTTCTGAAGCGTCTGGTTTACTCACTGCCAGGCAATGTCACCTGAGAGAACTTGAGGAGATAAGGAGCAACGTGTTGTTGAGAAGAATAGAGACCAGTGGGCTGAGGAAATAGGGAGATAGGCCCCAAGGGAGATCACAGGAGAGTCCTAAAGTCGGCCTCTGGAGTCCATAGTTTTCACTTGGTCCAACTGGTTCCCACTGGCCTTCAGCAAGTCCAGAGTTCATTAGGTTCTGCAGGACCACCTGGGGATAGTGAGATGAGCCTGTTTTGGAGTAGTTGCAGGGCTGCAGATTTCAGGATCCTGTCTGTCAGCTGAGTGGAAATCTCTGGGACAGATACAGAATAAGGGCAGAAGATAAAGTTAAGGAGTTTAGTGGAAAAGTATTTACTTGCTACTTCTAGGTCTGTCTCTTTGCCGGGGAGATCTGGGCGACAAAAAGAACACAAACCCAACAGGAAGGAGAGGACAGCGACTTGTGACAGAGAGATCTAAATTTTAACTCTCTAAACCTTTAGAGTCTAAAGGTTGCATGAATCCTTTAAAGTTGACAAAAGAGATAAAGTTTGCCAGACATAATGGTGTATGCCTTTAAATCCTAGCACTTGGAGGGAGGGAAGGGCAGAGGCAGGTGGATTTCTGTGAGTTCAAGGCTAGCCTGGTCTATATAGTAAGCTCCAGGACCGCCAGAACTACCTAAGAGAGACTCTATCTCAAAAACAAAAACACAAAACAAAACAGAGATAAAAGTTTTAGATATATTAGCACGACCACTATCTATAATCTGCACTGAAATCATAGTAGAAAAAGCAGTTAGTATCTGTAAGCAAATTAAGTGGACTCGTCATGATTGAAGCATCATTCCAGCTGAGTGTGGTGGCACACGCCGATAATCCCAGCACTCGGGGAGGCAGAGGCAGGTGGATCTCTGTGAGTTCAAGGCCAGCCGGGTCTACATATGGAGTCCAGGACAGCCAAGGCTACACAGAGAAAGCCTGTGTTGCCTCCCCACCCCCAAAGTAAAGAAGACCAAAACCCATCATTCATCAGTAATTTATTGTGTGTGTGCATACATGAATGTCACAGAATGCATGAAAAGATCAGAGGACAGCTTGTGGGAGTCAGCTCTCCTTCTATCATGTGGGCCCTGGAAATTGAACTCAATAGCCAGGCTTCCCTGCTGAACCCTCTCACCAGTTCATCTGTTGGTTTTGCTAATAGTATACCGCAGTTAGTCTCCTTAAGCATGCAGGCACTTCTTTAGAACATGCATTTGAGAATTGAGTGGACAAATGCCAGCATATAAGTAAATCTTTGTGGCAATTGTCAAATTACTTTCCAAAATGTTTCTTTTCAAGATATATTTTATTGCCTATGTGTGTGTGTCTACGTGTGGGTATGTACACACGGCACAAACCCCAGTCCTCTGAGCATGCACTTAACTACTGAGTCATCTCTCTCAGCTCCCTGGAATGGTTTATTGTTGACAGACAGTGATGTCCCCAGGCTGTCTGCACAGCGTGCCTGAGAAAAGAACAGTTGCTGCTGTTTACACAGTGTCCGCAGACCTGAGCACAGGGGTCCCAGGCAGAGCTGGCCTCTGAAGTGAGGCCGAAGGCCACGGAAGTTGTAGTTGTATGGCTGGAAGTTTTGCAGGATAAATTGCCAAAGGAGGAGACAGATACTGGCAGGAGCAGGCAGGAAGAAACCACAAAAAAGTCCACAGGGCTCATGGGGACATGGAGGTTCATGCCCTCAGTATCGAGGGTGAAGTCCAGAGAGGCCACCTGTGGAAGGTCAGAGAATGTCTGCACTGAGGGCTGCTCTGGTCCCACAAACAGCTTAAAAACAAGCCTGGAGAGTCCCAAACTATAGCATAACCATGTCGCAGAACAAAGCAGGAAACAGCTTTGAAGGGATATAAAAACTGACAGTAAACTCGGCAAGGCTTCGCATCCATGGTTGGTTATTTGGATGGTTATTAGCAGGAGCACAGATGGGAGAGCATGAGCCAAGGGAAAAGACTTGGCCCAAGAGTCAGACTCCAGTGCACCAGAAGACTCCACGAGCACCTTTGTTAAAGTCCTGGTGTCGTCTTCCCTTATGGATGCTGTCCTGCAACACGTCAGACCTGTAACTGATCCATTAGTGTTCATCAGGGTACACGCAGCTTCTTATTTTAGTCAGTGGGTTATAACCTGTAACAAGCATATTTCCCGAGAAATCATTCTGTTTTGTTATTTGTGTGTGTAAATGTGACATGTGATCATGCTCATGCCACATGGTACACACGGAGATCAGAGGACAACTTGCACAAGTCAGTTATCACTTATGTAGGTCCTAGGAACTAGACTCGGGTCCTCAAGCCTGGCGGTAGGCACATTTACCTGCTGAGTCATATGTGCAGCCCACTAGCATGATTTTTTTAGTACTTGAATTCTGGCTTTTTGTCCCATAGGAGCTTCCTGAAACTGTTGACAGAGTCCTTTGACAGTCTCAGTGAGTCTCCAGTTACTTTCTTGCATTCTGGCTCTGGAGTGAGCCATCTCCCCAGGGAGCCCTGGTTCCTATGAGTGCTAAGAAGCCTTTGGTACCAGGCTCTGGAGATGTGCATGTTTTCATTGCTGTTGTGTTGTTGCTGTTGCTAGGCTCTCGCAGCCATCCTTGTGTTGATCCACTGATTGATTAAAATGAATTTACGTCAATACCTCTGATTCCTTCCCACCCAGCACTGTATAAGTTGACTCCATTTTTTTTTTCTTGCTTACCTCCTCCCTGGGCAAGAAGGCTAATTCCCATGATCCTTAGCATATCTATTAGTTGGATCAATCTCAGTTTGTAACATGGGCCCAATTGTATTGCCCCCACCCTGGGTGGATGCTTCCCTAGCCCATATAGGGCTGCTATTATATCCTTCTCTGCATGGTATCCTCCTTACTCTGCATCTGTTGTTTTTAAACAAAATCCCAAATGTTTGATTTTACCAATAAAGACTCAGAAGCCAGATGCTGGGGTGAAAGCCTGCTAGCTCAGAGAGGCAGAGAAAGCACCCAGCTGACCTTCTACTCAGTGGACTCCCAGAAGAAACATCCCTTCTCCATGCTGTCTTAAATACCCTTCAACTCAGTGTCCTTCCTTTCTACTTCCTGTGCATCTCTCTATTCATTCTCCGTTCTTCCTCTCACTCTCTATGTTTTTTTTTCTATGTTCACTCTCTGTCAACTGGTTGCTTGCTCTGCCTTTTGACCTATGGTTGACTTTATTTAATCCTGTTTACAGAAAGTTCTTGGATTAAAGGTGTGTGCTAGGGCTGAGCCACACCATAACTAGAAACAGGTTTTTTCCAGTACACAGCCTCAGGGTTCACAGTATAATCATATCCTGCAATATGCATCTGCCCTGGAACCCTGCACCTAGTCCCCTTCCCAAAGGATTCCTGTTGCCCCCTTCATGGCCAATGTGGCTCTTGCCCAAGTTTAGATACTCATCTTGCTCAGAATATTTCATGGGTACTTCTAGACAAGCCAGATCCAGTCAAGGGAACAGGCTACTGTAACTCAGACAGGAACATGAAAAGGTGAGTGCTTACAAACCCTAGGAGGACCAGAGGCAGAAAAGAGGCTGCACTTCCCCCTCGGGCCTGCCAATTTACAGAAACTACAGAACATCTCTGAAAATAACCATCTATGTCTAGAGTGTAGACCAGCGATTTTCAAGAAAACACCTGAAGGTTGCTATAGAATTTCTCCTTGTGGTCCTGTCTATCCTTGAAAACATTGTTTCTCTTTTGCCCTCAATTTTTAGTTGAGAGTCATTTAAGAATCTAGCCTGAGACCTACTGTGAGGGGCCTGGGTAACTGTATATCTTCAAATTATGCCCTGAGAGGTGGAGGGGAAGGGTGTGGGGTAGGGAGCACTGGGATATAGCCCTAGGGAAGCGGTATGAGGTGGAGAGATGGGGTTAAACTGTGGGGTGAGGAGCAGAGGACCAACGTGTGTGAAGGGCTCTGACAGGCAGAAGCATGGGAAACACAGCTCTGGCAGGCCTTTCCCTTTCCCCATTCCCTCTGCCTTGCTAAAAACCATTCAGTTACATTCCTAAAGCTACCCCCCCCAAAGTCTATTCTTTTATTTGGCCACTTAATCTTTCTGAGGCTGACTACCAAAGACAAGCTATCAAAGTATTGAAGTCCAGCAATCAAAAGCTTCTTTTGCCCCACATAATTAACATACCCAATTAAAATTAAACCTCTCACCTTAACATGGGGTTTCCTCTTTTACCTTTATAAACTGCCATTTGCCTAAAGACCATGTCTGTCTCCTCTATCCAGAGGCAGTCTTTTTCGATAAATATCCTCTCCCCCTCTTTTTTATTCCTTTTCCTCTTCTTCCTCTTCTCTAGCTCTTCTCCTTCTCTCTCTGTCCCTCTTTTTTGTTTGTTTGCTTGTTTGTTTCAAGACAGGGTTTCTCTGTGTAGCTCTGCTGTCCTGAAGGAGCTTGGTAGACCAGGCTATTCTCAAACTCACAGAGATATACCTTCCTGAGTGCTGGGATCACAGGCGTGCACCCAGCTCTGTTGTCTCTTACTCCCTGCCCTTTGTCCCTCTGGGGCTGAAAAATCTTCGTGCTGAGAACTTTGTCTTAGGGTGTCTGTGCTAACTTCCAACCCTCATAAGACACATGTCAGTGACACCTTGCTACCTTCCACCTACGCCTTGTTCACAGCTCTAAGCAAATGTGGCCATTGCATTGCCACCAGCACTTGACAGCAATCTTGTGTTGTATGACAAGACTTTTCCTGAGGAAATGCACTCCAGATAGGAAGCCTATGATGAACAGATACCACCAGAGTGCAGCTTGATGAACCATGAGTTTTATTGGGATTAATTACAAGAATATGTGTGGAGGGTTACTTAGCAGGAACAAAAATGGTTCAAAGTCTGCTGCATCTCCAAAGCCCACCCCAGTGTGGGAGACATTTCACAACCCTGGGAACCTGGAGCACACTGCACAACCTATAGGCAGCTCAACAGGTTGGAGCGTGTCCTTTCCATGTGCTCAAGTAGTCTAAACTCTTCCTTGCCCCTGCTGGTGTCTGCTTCTTCCAGGAAGCTGGTTTGGTTTCATGGTCTTCTTGGCCCCTTGGCTTGCCAGAGAATGACTCCCAGAAACTAACTTGGCTTATTTACTCTGCAGGGAAAATCTGCTCAGTTTCAGAGACTTCCTGAAGCCCTTTGGAGTTGTTTACATTCCTGATTATGAAGCATTCATTCAGATGGGAGTGTTTCAATCTCAGAGGAAACTGTTACCTTGTTAAATGTTACCTAAAGCTGGACTTCATTAGGCCAACCTTCTTATAGTCAAACTATCTTTTGGTGGATATAATTTATCTTTTTCACAGTTTCCAGTAGAGCCTCGTTAGCTGTGAGAGTCTTGGGCCATCTTCAAGATATTTAGTAATCCTGCCTGCTCAGTGGTGGGAAGGGATGGAAAAAGAGCAGCAGTGCCGGTTGTGCTAGCTGATGCTTGTCATCTTGACACAAGATAGAGTCTTTCAGGAAGACGGAGCCTCAGCTGAAAAAAAAAAAAATGCCTCCAAAACCTCAGCCGATGGCCAGGCCTGTGGGGCATTTTCTTGATTAACGATTGATGTGAGAGACCCACTGTGGGTGGTGCCCCCCCCCGGCAGGTGGTGCGGGGCTAGATGAGAGAGCAAGCGGAGAACGCCACGGGGAGCAGTGCTTCGTGGCCTCTGGACATCTCTTGCCTCCAGGTTCCCGCCCTGACTTCCTTCAGCAATGGACAGTGGTGCGGAACTGTGAGCTGAAACCTTTCCTCCCCATTTGTTCTCGGGCATGGTGTTTCCTCAGCAGTACAAACCTAACTAAGACACCATCTTAACAGGCTTCAGATGGCAAGTTGCTTTTTAAAGTAGTTTATTTTAAAATGTTTTTTTCTTTTTTCTTTTACATATTTTTCTTTTTCTTATTAGTTACATTTTATTAACTCTGTATCCCAGCTGTATCCCGCTCCCTCATTCCCTCCCAATCCTACCCTCCCTCCCTCATCTCCTCCCTGCCCCCTTCCAAGTCCACTGATAGGGGAGGACCTCCTCCCCTTTCATCTGGCCCTGTCTTATCAGGTATCTTCAGGACTGGCTGCAAAGTCTTCCTCTGTGGCCTAGCATCCCTTGGGGGATGGGGAGGTCAAAGAGCCTGCCATTGAGTTCATGTCAGAAATAGTCCCTGTTCCCCTTAGTAGGGTACCCACTTGGTTACTGAGCTGCCACGGGCTACATCCAAGCAGAGGTTCTGGGTTATATCCATACATGGTCCTTGGTTGGAGAAATAGTCTCATATAAGACCCCTGTACTCAGATATATTTGGTCCTTGTGGAGCTCCTATCCTCTCCATGTCATACTAACTCCCCCTTCTTTCATATGATTCCCTGCACTCTGCTGAAGGCTTGGCTATGAGTCTCAGTATCTGCTTTGATACACTGCTAAACATGTTTTTTCTTGAGAATTTAATAGACTTTGATCATATTCTTTCCCCTCCACCAACTCTACCCAGATCCTCTTTCATTGACTTGTGCACCCAACTTCATGTTCTTTCTCTCTTTTAAAAGCAAGTAAGCAAACAAAGCAACCCCTGGGTTTGATTCGTGGTAGCCGACTGTCCCTGAGCGTGGGGCCTGCCTGGGGTGTGGTTGGTGCACCCAGTGCAGATGTCTTGACTAAGGTTCTGCCTCACAGTTTCTTTGGTGAAGAAAGGTAAAAGTGAAGGCTCTAAGAGGAGGCTGTGGAGGGGCTGACAGCAGTGCAGACAGAAGGCTGCAGGGACCTGCTTGGGAAAGCCCTGAGGCTCTGAGCTGAACGGGCCACAGGTGTGAAGCCCACGAGGCCGGAGCCTGCTGGACACAGCTGAGGACTATGAGCAGGCTCTGTGCAAAGTTGGCTCAGAGGGCATTGGTGCGCAGTCCGCTGAGTAGACAGGGTAAATAGGGAGGCGGGCTGTCATGTTGCGAAACCCACTCCAGCTGCTATGTGGATAAAAGACTGAGGGGAAGGAGACGGGCCCAGACCAGGTAGGAGACTCCACAGATATCTAGGTTATTATGACAGGCCTTGCAAAGAAGGCTCTGGGGGCTCCTGTGGTGTAAGGAAAAGGAAGTGGGGCGTAGCTTTCCTGGGTTTGGTCAGGAAAGCCGGCCCTGGTGTCTCGAGCTGTGGAAGACTTCTGAGGGGACAGTGCTGGGGAGGAAACTCAGGCATGGGTTGTGGGGTTTCAAATGTCTTTGCAGTGCTGGGATAGGACCCACGGCCTCAAAAGTGTCAGGTGAGCACACACCACTGGTCATGTCCCCAACCTCTTTTTTTGTAAGTAAAGTTTATACATAGTGCCATAGAACATGTTTTTCAGAAAAATACACCAACTGTAACTATGCTGTGTGAATTCTCACCGAGTCAATCCGCCCAGCTAGGCAAGTCCTCAGTCCCAGCAGGAGGGTGATACCCTGACCGTCACTCCGGGGACCTGATTTGCTGTTTCGGAATGGGATAGAAGCAGATGTGTGGCATACGGCGTTTGCTGTCAGGCCCCACTGTGTCGTCAGGGACACTTGCCTTGAGTGTGCTGTCATCAGCCCCTCCACAGGCATCACCTGCCCACAGGTTATACCTTCCGTGTTCTTGGAAGGTGTAAGGGGACAGTCACCTCTGGCTTTGAAGCACTGTCCCTGGGTTTCCTGCCTTTAGCACTGGCTTTCACATTTCGGTGCATGGCCCACGGAGAGTGGATTCCTGGGTATGGTATGAACTGAAGTAGTGGTCAAGGTTATTAACACGTTTGCATGTGTGTGGTGTAGGTGAGTGTAATATGCATGTCTGTGCATGTTTGCATATGTGTGTGGAGGTGGATGTGGGTGTGGGTGTGAGTGTGTGTATGTTGTATGTATGCATGTGAGTGTGCATTTTAGATGTGTGGAGTTGTACGTGTTTGGGGTGGTGGTTGAAGCTTCCTGTGGGTATTGGGGATGGAACTATGGTTTTCTACTTGCTCAGCAGGCTCTTTATTCACTGAGCCTTCAGTTGGACACACACACACACACACACACACACACACCCCTCCCCTGCCCCATTGTGGTACTGTGTTCTCTTGTCACATATCGGGTGATCACAGAGAAGCGGCTTGTTTCTGGACTCTGCCGTTTAATCCCCGAGTGGAGCCTTCCCATCTCAGCACAGCTGTGGAGCTCCCTGTCTGGGGGCCTGGCTGTTGTGCCGTGTTCTTCCAGCTTGCTGGGTAGTCTAGGTCTCTGCACTTCTGCATGTAATTTGAAATTTCTATCAAAGAAAACTCTGCCAGGGCTCACAATATAATAAAAGTGTGAATCTTCAGTGTGCAATTGAATGATTGGCAAAGGCCTGCATCCATGTAGCCTGTGCCCGCCACGGTGGAGAGCTGTCCCACCGCCGTAGGCTGCTCCCTCAAGCTCACCCACCTTCATGCTCCGCTGAGTCAGGCCATTCTCATTTCTGTCAGAACGGGTATGTGGAGTCACGCAGTGTGAACCCTGAGTTCGTGGTTCTTACCGTTTCCTTATAGTTGCTTTTGATTAGCATATCATTCATTTTTCCTTATTGTTGGATGGCTACACCGAGCCGCTAGAGTTCACCTGCATCCCTGCTGGTAGGCACTAGGGCTCCTTCCAGTTTAGGTTTTGTGTAACTAAAGCAACTAGAAATATTTTTGTGCAAATCTCTTTGTGGACAGGTTTATTCATTTCTCTTGGGAAAGTGCTGAGGAAGCTGGTAGCTGGGTCTGGGTGGGCGGAGGGCACATGCTCTGTTTTATAGGGATATGCCGAGCAGTTCCAGAGTGGCCATACCATTTTACGCCCCACAGAAGTTCTAGTTGCTTCAGTGACTCGCCAGCATCTGACATGGCCAGTCTTCCCAACTTAGCTATGCTGGGTTTTAGTTAGAGTAGCAGATTGTTTTCAAATTTTCTTCATAATTAATTGTTGATTCCCCTTCATCTGCTCCTCTGCCCCATCTTTCATCAGTGTTCCCCATCCACTTTCCTGTCACCTGTGTTCTATTACCTGCCCTGCCCCTCTTCCTGAAAGCCTCCTTTCCCCTCCTTTCGTGGGCCCCCACATAAATACAGTGAGAAGGTAGACCCATATGGAGTATGCCATGTCTGTTTTGAGTCTGGGTACCTCACTTCATGTAGTGTTCTCTTCCTATCCACTTTCTCATGATTCTTCGTTTCTTCATAGCCAAACACAATCTTCTTATGTTGACGTCCCATCCAGGAACCAATGACCGCCCCGGCTGGTGTGCCTCCTTGCTGTTGTGAGCAGAGCAGCAGCAAGGATTGATACACTGGAATCTCTAGGAAGAGGTCAAGTCCTGTGGGTTTATAGCCAGGGGTGGTGTAGCTGGGCTGTCCAGCCTCAACCGCATCTGCTCTTGTTTTCCTGATAGGTGCCATTCCAACTAGGTGAGATGGCATCTCAGACTAGTATCTTATATGCTTTTCTGATGGCAAAAACATGGATGAATACTCTTTTAGAGACTTTTTTAGGGTTTCTCTGCAGCTCTGGCTGTCCTGGAACTAGCACTATAGATCAGGCTGGCTTCAAACTCAGAGAGCCACCTGCCTCTGCCTCCTGAATGCTGAGAAGATTGTGTTATTTTCTTAGAGTTTAGTTTTTAAAGTTCTAGATATTCTAGATATTAATCCTCTATCAGATGTTTAGAGAGCAAAGACTACCTCCTGTGCTATAGGCTCTTTACTCAATTAAGTGTTCCCTGCTATGAAGAAGCTTATTAACTTCATGAGGTCTCACGTGGTACCTTTCCTGCATCACTGCAGTCATGTGAGAAAGTTCATGCCTGTGCCAATGTCATGAGGTGTTTTTCTATTTTCAGTTTTAGCAGTTTCATACTTTCTGGTTTTAGGCTGAGGTCTTTGACCCATTTGGAGTTCAGTTCGGTGCAGAATAAGAGATAAGGATCTAGTTTTTTTCTACCTGTGGGTGCTCAGATTTCCCAGCGAGTATCTTGGCATCTTTATAAAAGATCAAACAGCCATAGCTGTGTTCAGTGTTTGGTTCTTCTGTTCTCTTCTACTCATCTGCATGTCTGTCTGTGTGTCAGTCCCGTGCTGATTTTCTTACTGAAGCTCTGTGGTTCAACTTAAAATCAGCCATCCTTTTACCCTGAGGTGATGTCTGTCCTTTATGCTAAGGTATGTTTCTTGGATGCAGCAGAATGATGGATCCTGTTTTTGCATCCATACTGTTAGTGTGTGGGTTTCTTTTTTTCTTCTTTGCTTTGTAATTGGGGAATGGCGACCACTGATGCTGAGAGATATCAATGAGTGTGTTTATCGATCCCTATTTTGCTGTCTTGCTGTGTGTATGTGTTTGTGTGTACATGTGTGCATGTGAGTACATATGTGTGTGTGAGTGTGTGTGTCTGCACATCGGTATATCGGTATGCTTCTCTTGTTACAGAATCTTAGTAGAATTGTATCTGGCAGAAATCCAAAGTGACAGCACCTAAGCTTTGAAGTAGCCTTTCGTCAGTGATCGCTATCTGAGATGTTACGGGATTATTCTTTTGAAGGTTTCTCAGAGCCTGACAGGCCAGGCAAACCAGGAGGTCTACTGAGAATTGCTTAGGTGACGGATCTTTCAAGATAGCTCATAGATCACATAAGAAGTTGGTATGTGGAAATTGCCTTTTTTGTAACAATAAAAAGAGCTTCTAGGCCGGGAGTGGTGGGGCATGCCTTTCATTCCAGCACTCGGGAGGCAGAGGCAGGCAGATCGCTGTGAGTTCAAGGCCAACCTTGAACTACAGCTACAGCTGTCAGGGTACAGTCAGTCAGAGGCTGATCTCCCTGCTGCTGAGAAGCCTGAATTCATTCTGTAGTGGCTTACTTTCTTGATTGGATCGATTGTCCCTTGAAACCCACCAACACTGACATCCTCTTTTGATTTGCTGGTCTGGGATCATTTATTTGTGTGTGTGCATCTGCGTTTTCTTGGGTTTGGTTAGCCTCTTTAGGTTGAAGTTTCCTTCTAGTGCCTTCTGTAGGGTTGGATTTGTAGATAAATTGCTTTAAATTGTTTTCTGAATCATGGAATGCCTTATTTTCTCTATGATGCTCAACATTTTTGATGAGTATAGGAGTCTGGGCTGGATTTGTGGTGTCTTGGAGTTAGAATACCCCCAGGCCCTTCTGGCTCTTAGAGTCTCCATTGAGAAGTCAGGTGCTGTTCTAGTAAGTCTGCCTTTATCTGTTAGTCTTTTCCCCATCGTCTTCTATCAGCTTTCTGCTTGCCTTTGTTCGTGAGGTTTTACTCACAGCATCATCCATTATTAGCAGATATCTCAATGATAGATAAGAATTTCCTTTTTCCTGATTACATATCAATTTTATTTTATATTTTTGGTTCAAAAAGAAAATGGCTGTGTTTCTAAAAGCTCCATGCAGAAGCTGGAGAGACAGCTCAGTGATTGGGAGCACAGGCTGGACTTGGTGGCTCACAGCTGTTTGTAACTCCAGTCCGAGGATCTGACGCCCTCTCGTGACCTCTCTGGGCACCGCATGTACGTGGTGCACAGACATACTTGCAGGCAGAACACTTAAAGTGAACTAAAAGTCATCCCTCCCTGGCGACTCCCTGGCCACGGGCACTGCTTCTAGGAGTCGATTTAAAAGTTTTTATTTAATGTAAGAATTTTAACACAGTGAAGAGGATTATTATCCCCTGAAGCCCAGATGCACAATTGCTACCAGTTTAATAACTGTGCTGGCCTGGGTGATTGTCGTCTGAGGAGTGAGGCACTGTCTAGATACTAGCATGTCTCCTCAGTTTGTCTGGACCCAGATGTTTGGCCTCGTTTCCAGGAGCAGACAGAAGGCTGTGGCTCCCCTCTGCTTGCAGCTATCTAAGTCCTGCTGGAGGCTGCATGCCTGGGAAAGCCGGACAGAGGGCATTAGAGGGAGGAGGTGCCACACTGTGGCGCTGTAAAGCCCAAGAATCTGGTATTAACTAGTAGCAGCGCAAGCAGGGAGCTTTCAGCTCAACAGGCGTGGCACCACTGGCCGTGCAGGCTCGTGTCGCCTGCCCAAGGCTTTGGTCTGTAGGTTAGGGCACTCTGCAGTGTCTTAAAATGTTCGCTATCCCAGTACTCAGGAGGTGGAGGCAGAAGGATCAGGTCAGGGCTAGCCCAGGCCACATGAGACCTTGCCTCAAAACTGTGAGGGAGAGGGGGACCAGAGCGTTAGGGAAGGGGAAGGGGCACCTTGAGAGGCAGGCCTCACAGCCACACGTGCATTGCTGTGGCTGCACAGGCGTTGTCTTCAGCACAGTCTCACTGTGAATGGCACAGCGCACTTTATGCACTCAGCCCCAGTAACACCTTCTGGTTAATGCTTTTGGGTTTCTGGATCTGAGGACATTTATAGATGCTCCTTTAGGGTCAGCACCCTGGCCCCTTTGGATACCACCATGTATGTTCACCAGCATGCACACCAGTAACACATACCTCCATTTCAAAGTCCTCTTTTCTTCTTTCTTTTCTGCTTGCATTTGTTTTGAGACGGAGTCTCACGTAGCCCTATGTAAACAAGGCCGGCTTTGAACTTCTGATCTTCTTGTCTCTGCTTCCTCAATGCTGGGATTACAGGCAGTACCACAATGTTCAGTGTTGACTTAGCTTTTAACATACAGTAGGGTAAAATACAGTAGGGTAGGGGCAGTGGACAGAAGGCTCAGTGGTTAAAAGTACTTGCTGTTCTTGCAGAGGACCCAAGTTCAGTTCCCAGCACCCAAGTTCGATGGCCCACAACCACCTGTCACTTTAGATCCAGGGGATTCAATATCTTCTTCTGTTCACCATGGAAACTTGCACTCTTGGGCACCTACACTGCCACTCCCCAACACACACACACACAATCAAAAAAAAAAAAAAAAGGACAGGCGTTTAAAGACCATCATTTCTGTTCATAATAACTTAGGCCTGTCTTTTTACACTTTCTACCCATTAACATGATGCCTTTTATATTTTCTCTTTGGAAAGAGAGTAGCTGGCCTCTGAAAGGCATCTGGCCTTTTGTTTTAGAAGCTGTCAGCTTACCCAAGAGTGGGTGCCATGACTGCCCTCTGACTGTCCCTTCCTCCAGAGCTGTTTGGAACCTCCCATCTTTTCTAATTGAAGGTTAATTGCTGAACGGCCATCCTTTTCACTCTGCAAAAAGCTGGAATTTGAGAGCAAGCATGATTGTAAAATGCTTAGTGGCACTGCTGTGTTCTTTCCCCAACACCCCCCATGGCTGCCTGGTGCTGATGGGAGTGCAGGAACCATTAGGAGGTGGTGCAGTGCGTGGGTCCTTCTTGTGCTCTTGACATGATGTTCCTCCTTCCCATGGGCCCAGAGCAGGGAACAGCCAAGTAATGGAACTCACCTGGGAGCCAAAATCGCCCCCTCTCTTTGTAAAATAATGTCTCAGGTATCTCTTACAGTATCAGAAAGCAAGCTAGCAATATGTCATGCACCTGTCACTATCTTCTCCAGCTTTGCTGCTGTGCTACCTTGAGCTCGACCTTGGGAGCTGCATTTCTGTTTCCTCACCGAATGTCCATTTTGACTATGTGAGGGTTTTGCATTTTCACATGCATGTTTCACACGCAGTATTTTAAATACCATGTTGGAGCATTTCACAGCTTGTGTGGTCCCTTTTCTACTTCTGCTGCATCTCTGGTTACAGTGTTCTGTCCTGCCCATACCATGAGCCTCTGTACTTTTGACAGCCCTGAGCTGTTCTGAGTTGCAGTCTCTGCTGCCTTCTTGCTTTCTCTAGTCTTCTCTGAGAGTCTCCTCTGATTTTCTGAATTGCCTCCCTTGTGCCCAGACAGTTGACCTATGGCACCTGCAACTTAGAACTGCACCCCTCTTCCAGCTTTGGCATGGGGTCTTGCAATTACATATAGAATTTTAAGCCCCTAAATTCTGCTTGTTTTGTGGAATTACAGTTTGATTTTTATTTTCTAAAACAGGGTTTTTCTGTTATGTCCTGGAACTCCCTGTGTAGACCAGGCTGGTCTCAAACTCAGAGCTCCACCTGTCTCTGCCTTCTAAGTGCTGGGGTTAAAGGCATGCACCACCATGGCCAGCCCAGTTTGGTTCTTATGATTTTACTCATAGCTGGCTTTCTGGACCCTACCTGTGGGTTCCTCATCCGTGGGTTCAACCAAGCATGGAGTAGAAGTATTTGGGAAAGTGTGTCCAGCTGCACCCATGTTCTCACTACTCCCTAACTACACAGCTCAGCAGCTGCCATAGCAGCTCTCAGGCCAGTGGGTGATAAGGTTACCCTCAGAGTAAGACTTATAGGAAGATGTGCCTGGCTTAGGTGTGGAGACCATGGAATGAAGTTGAGGGAGGCTAAGATGGCTGATGTCTTTAGTCCCCCCAGGGAAGCATGTAAGCAGAAGGTAAAATGTTTTTGTTTTATTGGGGTCCACTGTGTCAGCCTGGAGAAGCACCCCTACTGGCGCTGGAGAGATGACTCAGTGGTTAGGAGCACTGACTACTCTTCCAGAGGACCTGGGTTCAAATCCCAGCACCCACATGGCAACTGACAACTGTCTATAACTCCAAGATCTGACACTCTCACATGGACACAAAGGGAGGCAAAATACCAATGCACATAAAGTAAAAATAATAAAGGAGGGAGGAGCAGCACCAGCAGCAGCGGCACCACTGCCACCAGCACCCTCACCCCCACCACAAACAGAAGTAAACCCTGGGGACCTCCAGGGTGGCTGGGGGAATCAGTTGACACTGTCGTGTGTGGTGTGTGCCTTCTCCCCCATGGTGCTGGGTGTGCAAAGAGGGACCTCACATTCTGGTGCTCTGCCATGACTCTGCCCCAGCACATACCTTCATGTTTTTTTTTTTTTTTCTGTCAGGTAGTACATGTAAACAGCTGCTGAGGAACTGGAGCGCGTGTGTGCCCCTGCTGTCCCACCATGTGTGGTGACTGACTGGTGTTCTCTGATGAGCTGTACAGTGCTGACTGTGGTGCTAGCCAGCGTCCTCTGCTGCTGTCTGGGAATAGTTACGTGGGCTGTGTGCCATTTTCACGAAGCAACCTCCACATGCGTGTGAGGAATGTGGCTTCGCTGTTGGAGGCGGGATTCCCGTTGCTGGGTTGTCTAAGCTGCCACATACTCTCGTCTCTCGGCTATGTAGGGTTAGGGCTTGCAGTCTCCCTTTATGACAGGACATTTCTCAGAACTGGATCGTGTGCACTCGTCCCTCTGTTCTGAGGCTACACAGTTGTCAGTGGCGCCCAAACGTAGCCTGTCTGCTGAGTTCGCTGTGAGGCGGCAGACCTGTTTTCTCGTGGTCTTTTTCTCGTGGTCTTTCCATTCTTAGTTATGAGCTGCCCGAGGCTGTGCTGTGCTGAGCCTTGCAAATAGCACATAGACCAGAGTGTGAGGCCCTTCCGTCCTCTGTCGGGCTGCACCTGCTCGCCCCACGTGGCCTTCTGATACTCATTTTACCAAAATTTTGTTTTCCTTTTTCTGTCCTTTTATTATTTGCATTTTTCTTCCACTAATTTGTTTTTGTGCTTATGCATATTTAATGCATTTTTAAGAAACTATTTCCTTCTGTTCTGACACAGCACATTAGTACCAATGTTTTATATATTGCTGCTTAGTATTTTTGCTGTTACCCGATGTGACATCACTCCTTTCAGTGCTTACGTTCTCGCTGTCCCCGCTTGCTAGCATTGTGCCTCTCCGCACAGAAGACTGCTTTCCTCTTCCTGGAAAGCTTCCTGAGATGGGGGAATCAGCTAAACCCCATTTGGTGTGTTTTCCCTTCCTGTCTAAGTAACTATTCAACAGCACATATGACTGGCTCTCCACTGACATTCTACAAGAGCCAAGTGTTGACCACCTAAGCTTCTATGAATGGCTAGAGTGCCTGATGCAAGTGTGCCTTGCTCCCCTCCGGAAGTCCCCTGACAGGGTCATAATTGAGGGGTACTCAGATGTGTGCTCATGCTGCCCCTCTGGAACTGTGGAAAATGAATAGAGACACAGAGACAGCATTTAAAACTGACAGGCTCATGCTTTAATAGACACTGAATCACAAAGGAAGGGCCAAGCGCCCGCAGCCTCAATAAAAATATGAAGTTCTTTTTACATGGCAAATTTTATAATATAAAAAGTTTAATGCTGTCTGGAAATTGTGTAATTTACAAAAAAGTCCATGTAGGCCAAAGGTGGCTAACAATGCATATAAGGAGCGTGAATGCCAAGTGGGGAGGTGCCCAGAACGGGGTGGGTGAGTGCTGGCATGGACATCTCTGAAGGAGGCGCTACAAACAGGCCCAGTTCACAAGCACACGTACAGTCAGTTCACATGACACAAACTGTGAGGAAAAGCCGCACTGTTGCTGTTTGGCTCCCCACAACGTGCGCAGCTAAGGCTCACCAAAGCTGCTGTGTGTGCTGGGGACAGCTGGGCCTGGGGGCAGCACCTCACCTCCCATCAGTGTGCACTGATTTTTTACTTTTAAAAAAGGGAGGAAGGTGAGACCTGCACATTGCTGCAGAACAATGTGTGTCAAAGGGAAGCTTCTGTAGGTGGTTTTCTGGTGTGTTTGCAGTTAGGGGTCATTACTAGTGAGAGCTGGGGCAGCTGAAGGCCGTGCTTTGTGGTCCCACTAAGCTCCAAGAGGAAGCTGCTGCTTGTCTGGGGCATGTCTTTGTCTGGTAGAACAGGGTAGAGCATTTAAGAAAAAATTTGTTAAAAAGTTTTATTTCCTGAGCTTAAGGGAACATCTCTAGACTACCAGCAAAGGGGAGTGGAGACTACTTCTGTAACTTTGATCTATGTCCGGTGGCCCCTCCCACACAGGATGAAGGGCTAAGAGCTAGGTGGGAGCCGCCTGCACCAACTGTGAGCCTCCTGGGCCAGTCGCTCTCCCCTGCTTCCTTGAATGCTTCCTGGCTGTGGGAAAATTTCAGTTGCATTTTCTGTTGCGTACGCCAGGACTTGTCAACCTTTCCTTTAAAAGGCTGAGTAATAGGTGACGTCAGGCTTTGTGAACCAAGAGGCAAAAATCAAGACTTGTGTTGTAGTTATTAACCACTTTAAAAGGTAAAATCCATCATTGGCTTATGGCCAAAACAAACAAAACCTCAAACTCATTCACCAACTTTAGCTTGTGGGTCACGGTTGCCAACCCCTGACCCATACAGAACTCTGAATCATACAGTCTCTCGTGATCCGAAATGTCCCTCTTTACGATGTAGCTGAAAACTTCATTTGACTTCACTTCACGTGCATGAAATCACCAAGACCGACATGATGACTCAGATCTGCACACTGGTCCCATCGTTTTGTTAACTTTGTTTTCCTTCATTGAAACTTATACTGAAGACAAATAAAAAATATCCCAGGTACCGTTGGCTCTTCAGAAAACAACGATGTACCTAGGACGGCACCAGGGCAGCCTGGGAGTCCTCCTCCATGGTTTGACAACCACACATGGTCTGAGGGGTTGGAGGTATTCGCTGATGGTGGGCTGCGCCCTGGACAAAGCACAAAGAGCCCGGCTCCGGGCACTTGGGGGAGAGGCTGAGGTGGTGGCTGAGGACAGAGCCCAGCCACCTACATTTGTGCTGAGGTTGATTCTCGGTTGCCGAGGACCTGACTTTGCAAGTGGAATGCACAGTGCTGGGTTTGGTTTTCATTTGCTACATGGCGAGTTAGCTCCCTGCTAACGTAAGATAGTACATGCTGCCTCGTGAAGTTACTTCTCTCCCAGGGCTGGGGCCAGCTTAGCATGTGACAGCCTTATCATTGTTGGGTCAAATGCAGAATCCTCTATGACAAAACTCACTAGAGTAACACAGAACCAGTTTTTAAGGGCACACTGAAGCGGAGAAAGCAGTCAGTGGCTATAGAGTGAGGTCCTGGCTCGGTGTGGTGCTGCAGGCTGGGGCAGAAGGATTGCTGCAAATACGAAAGGCTAGCTTTGGGCTAAAGACCCTGCTTTTAAAAGCCACAACCAGAAACAAAACCGAAGTCAGATCCTGCTCAAGGTCAGGAGTGCCCTTGGGGTCATGATGCCAGGCCCCTATACCCCTGTGAGGATGGGCCTTGGCCCAGATGACTGCCTTCGTAGTGAGGAGGGAAGGGCCTTCATCTCAGTACTGATGTGGAGGGCTTCCCCTGACCTGGTGGTGTTGCAGCGCCTGTACAGACCGACCAGGTTGATGATAATGACTTAGGTGGTGGCAGGCAGTCGCAGGAGACCAGCAGGGCTGTGGGCCCTGGAGATGGAGAGAGGACAGGTTTGCAGGGAGAAGAGGATAAATGCAGCAAGGCAGCTGATGAAGTGGCTGGGGTTGTGGACTAGCTAGCCAGGGGACTCTTTTTTTTATTTTTTTTCTTTTTTCTCTTTCTTTTTTTTAAATAAGGAAATTGAATAATTTCAACCATACCCCCAGTAAAACTTGATTACTACTTATGGATGGATATTCAAAATTTGACATTTAAAATTTCTTGAGCTTTTAAAAATAACAGCTATAAATGCAAAGTACTATTGATAATAAAACCAAGTGTTCATCCATGTACAAAAAAGGTCAGTTATGTTTTAAAAGCACAATGTTGTGTTTTAAACCACAATTGCATAGTTCTAAAATGCCTGGACAAGAATACAGATTTTTTTTTTTTTTTTTTTTAAGAAAATTCAAGTTTGGCCAACAGTGGGGTCAAAGGGCCCCTGGCCTAGCTCATGGGAGCAGCTGGGGACACAAGCGCTTTCAACATGAGTTATTGCATTGTGGCTGTGACTTCGGTATCCACCAAATGGCTAAAATTTAATCACAAAGAATCGGCATTTTAAAAACCATAGTTCTCCTTTTGGCTAATGTAGTGCATCAGTGCAGAACTGAACTTAGAACGTTACATGTCCCACCAGCACCTGGAAGCCCAACAAGAGCTGTTTGTGCTCCTGTAGGAAAGATGTGCATAGAGACTTGGAGGCAAGGCCTGGGCCGCCTTCCTCCCACAGGTCCTGTGGCAGAGGCATATCCAAGACACAAGCAGGAGCAAAGGGGCAGGGAAGGCACTGCCATTCCCACCCTGTGCAAGCCCTGCTTCTGACCAACCTGGCCCCGTGGGCACAGTGGTGTTTGGCACGGCAGGGACCTTGCTCAGGGAGCCCACCTGTCCGAGGAGAGATGGTATCAGTGGCTGTGTGGGTGACTGCACTAGGTGAGGGGCCCGAGGCTCTGGCTGTCCTGTGCACTGGGTCAGGGGCAAGAAGATCTTTAACATTTGGAAGAAGGGAAGAGCCTTCCTGGGGACAGGAACTTGTAGCCGTTGGACAGGGGCAGTCTCAGAGGACGTGTGGCAGCTGTGGTGCTGAGGCCGCCAGACGTCAGTGCTGCTGTCTCCGTGTACCAGTGGCCGTTGGTGGGGACTTTGGGCGGCACCTCGTCATGCCTCTGCACAGGCAGCTCCTTCAGTTCCAGCCTGTCTGCCCCGCCCTCCTCTTTGCCATGCCGAGGGGACAGGTTTAGCAGGCTAAGGACATCTCTTTTGGATGCCAAGGCTCCCGGTGCACCTCGGCATGTTTTCCGGGGGCCTCTGGGGGGCTGGGGAGTGCTCTGCCAGAGCATCTTGAGGCTGTGCACTGCCTGCACCTTCTCATCAGGGGCATCAGCCGGACTGGAGCGGGCAGAGCCAGCTGAGGAATAGGAGAGTGCAGGGGACGGCGCACTGCACGCAGGAGATGTGTTCCGGGGGGACTTGGAAATGTGAGCACTGTAAGGAGAGCTGGGGTACTTGAGTCTCAAGAGTGGGGGGTCTGCTGGGGAGGCTGGCGTGTCGCGGCCAGGTGACGGGTGGCTGCTGCTAGGAGGGCTCAGGCCATCCTTGCCTGACACCTCAGATGTGGCAGGGCTGCTCACCTTGGGGAGGGATGAGCTCCTGGCTGGGGGCTGTGGTTTGACAGTGAGTGGTGACAGCTGACTCCTCTGATGGGAGAGGACAGGCTTGCTGAAGGCGCTGGTTTCAGAAGCCCTAAAGACTGTGGTGCTGTTGGGTGCTACCATGCCATCTTCTCGGTCAGGGCCCTTGCCTGCTGGGCCACCACTCCTCTGCAGGCGCTCTACTGCCAGGAGGTGGCTTTTGGTCTCCTCTAGGATCCTCTGGGCCAGCTCCTGGGGGTCGAGCTTTGGGGCACTCTCTTCCTGGGACTTCACAGTGCTGTCAGTCTCTGTGCTAGACTGGTCCGACTCACCCGTGTCTGAGCTTGCCAATTTCCCCACCTTCTGGAAGGGTGAGTTTGGGCTGGGGATCAAGGTCATCTTTACGGGGGAATTGGGAGTGCTGACACTTCCCTTGGAGCTGACTGACAGCCTCACACCACCTGGTGCCCTGACACAGGGCTGCTTGGGGTCTGGGGAGAAGCGTGCCTTCCCATCGCCTTGGTAGGTTGCCAGAGGTTCCATGCTGATGATGGAGAATCCCTCATATTCTTCTTCTTCTTCCTTGCTGCCCCCACGTCTGGCCTGGGGGGACAGCTGGCGCCGTGGCAGGGTGGCTCGTTGTGGCTGGGTGCTCTTGGCCCTATCACAGTCCTGCCGTCCTCGGGGCGCCCCACCTTCCAAACCCACCTCGGGCTTGGACACAAAACTCATGGAGGAGGCAATGGAGCTGAGACTGTACACAGAGATGGCATCCGAGGCAATGCTGTCTGCCCCAGTGGGCGAGAAAGGAGGGTGCTGGTAGCCCAAGGGCAGAGTGTTGGACACAGACTGTGCTGACGCCAGGGACTCCAGGGAGGATGAGCTGTCCAGGCTGAGGCGCTTGGGGAGCTCAGTGGAATCTAGGTACAGAACAGCCAGGCCAAAGGGCAGTTAGGATTAACATCAGAAGCAAGCGAAGACTTACTAGGTAAGTACAACTTGAATTAGTCCTCAGTCCTCATGAACAAGAAGTGGAAAATCCTAGGACTGGCCCAGCACTGGCCTCAGCCTGGGCAACCCTCCTCACCTTCTACAGTAAGCCTTAGTTCTTACTGTTCATGTGAATGTCACTAGTGAGCTCGTATCCCAGAGACGGTATTTAAGGCTCGTTTTCAGTGGACACATATGCTTTTCCAGTGCCCTCTGACCCTGCAGTACCCACAGGGCACAGAGGTCCTCTTTTTGCCCACACTGGCCTCTTCCCAGACTCCTAGCCCGCTGCCTCAGCAGACATCTCAAAGATGTGCTAGTTCGCAATGTACCCATGACAACACTGCAACCACCTCCTCCTGATGCTTTCCCAATGTCTGTCCAGTGCTGCCTTAATCAGGCACCTGCAAGCCCAGCATCTCCTCAGCCTGTCAGTTTGGCTGCCCTCAAACTATGGCAGTTGTCAACTTATTACCCCAGCAGCAAGGCCAGGCATGCCCCCTGGTCCTAAAGGACCTTCTCTCACACGATGTCTGCCCGCACGGCCCTGGAGTAGAACAGCATGTCCTGACGCCATGCTGTGTCCCGTCAGCTTCACCGTCCCCCAGTCTCACCCCCACATTGGTGCTCCTTGGGCAAGCTAGCTAGGGAGCTTGATGCCTGTATCCCCCAAGGACGAGGCTCTCCAGAGCAAGGAGCGCCGTGGTCTTCTTCCCAGAAGACTCTACCACAAACTATCCTTCAGAGGTACAGGCAGGGGAGGTGCTTACCGAAGAGTGACAGCAGGGACTGGAGTGCGAAGTGGGTAGTGCGCCGACTAGCCTGCTTCCCGGTTTTCAGGATCACTTCCTCTTGGCCCACTTCACATAGGTCAAAACCTAGAGGAACACGGAAGATGCCATATGCTGTGCATGGCCCTCACCATGGGCGGCGTGGCAGGGGTGCCAGTCAGTGTCCAGTTGGGCTTTCCCAGTTGGCTGTGATCAGGTCAGGCTGCCTTTCCCAGCCTTGCCTGCTGATGTGGAATTTTTCTGGGCACAGTCCTGCCTGCTGATGTGGAATTTTGCCTGATTCTCTGCAATTTTTCCAGAGTTAGGCTCTGTGAGACTGGACACTTAGCCACAGAACAGTCTGCTGAGACTCTCCGAGGCAAATGTGGCTGCTCTACTCAGCACTGGGCCAAGACTTCACGCACCCAGGAAGTAAGGCATCTCCGTGCGTAAGGACGAGGTCTGCCTGCATGCCCTCCATATCTATTGTCCTTGGGGCTCTGAGATGTTTGTCTACTAAAAGGAAGGACACCTTTTGTGCCCAAGGAGGCTGCCAGCTCCCATCCTATGGGTTTTAATGAGCTTCAGAGTGCCACAGCGGGCATGAGCTTTCCCGAGAGGCTGGCTAATGAGCTGTTGATGCTGCAATTGATGTTTCAGAGACTTCATAGGCACAGTGGTGCCACCTGTGGTCCTAGCTCTTGGAAAACTGAGGTGGGGGCATCCCTTGAACCTAGGAGTTCTAGATTAGCTGAGTATCACAGAGGCAGCCAGCAGGCACTCACTCAAAGTGTGCACTGTGGCCAAAGACTATCCTCAGAAGAGACCAGCCAGGCTCCTCCTGGAGATATGAGCAAGTCTGCTGAAGACTGTGTGGTGGGAAGGAGAGGGAGCTTGTCTGACTCCTAATGCTAGACGAAGGGGACTGGAGGGCCCATGCTCCAGACTGAGGTGCTGGCCATTCACCAGAGGGGGCTCAGTTCCCTTTCTACTCTTGTTGGGATTCTGACACTCATTCCCTTCAGAATGAGGTTCCCCAGAGGACCTACAGGGCATTCTGGTTGCTATGGAAAAACTCTCCTCTCTGGACTGAAGAATTAACGGAAGTCCCTCATATAAACCATCTTTTTAAAAAGCGTTTGTGTAACTGAAATGCTTCAGATAGAATCCTCTGCTTTTTCCAGAGACTAGAATCAGCTACTCCCACCACCAACAGCTCTGTGCTGTGTTGGCAGAGGGAACTTAGCTGAGGATGGAAGGACTTTTGGGACCAGACCTGCCACATACTGCTCTCCTCTCCACTCTGCCCCCAGGAAGGACCAGGTGTGTGTGTGTGTGTCCCCTCCTGAGCTCCAGTTTAGAGGTGCATAGGACACTAGTGGAACAAGCTCCAGGAAGAGCCAGGGCAGGGCTATTTACCTCCTGGATTGTTCTCCATGACACAACTGGTAAAAGGGTTGGAAACATTGTGTTCACAGATGTAGAGGGCTGACTATGCCATATCACACCACTTGGTTTTGGCCTTGCTGAGAAAGATAGGGCCTCATCTTCCACTGCTACACCTGTGTCACTGTCACAAAGGTATCTGGATAGTCACCACAGAAATGAAGACAATCGTATGGGGTGGAGCCAACCTTTCCCCTTTGCGTCTGCTGGCATTTGTGTTGATATAAATTCACCAGAGTAGCCCAGCTCAGAGAGAGCACCAAGTGTGGATTTAGTTTCTCCCTTAGATATAAATTATGACTGAAGACAGGCAGCCAGGCCCTAGCAGGACAGAGTTAAAAGGATGTGCAACCCTGCGTATCTGATGGTCCGGTCCCTATGACAGTGAAGTCACATTGGCATCTTCCACTGACTGTCTTTGACATCTCCCAGAAGCCTTCTTACCTGGCCTGGAGGCCCTGCTCTGCCCTAGGCCTGGTGTGTCCCTTCCCAACTTGTGCCGCTCTTGGTCCTCTTGTCCTCACTACTAGTCTCTGAGGTCCAGCCTGGCCACTGTCCCTTCCTCTAGCCAGCAGCCCTGCCAGAGATGTGGTAAAGCTTGTGTCTGTCCTGGTGAGGTGAGGACAGACTAGAGGGGATATTGTGATGGAGGGAAGTGGGCTGAGGCTTTAGCATCTTTGATCTATTTCTAAATCACTGGGTTTTACCCAACAAACAAAGGAGGGAAAATGAAGTAAAGAAAACTAAAACAAAGTAGTTTTTATTTGAAGTCAGAGGTGCTTGTTCTTACCGAGAGCTGCCAGGAACTCATGACACCCTGGGAGCCGCCATAGCTGGACACTAAGGGAGACCGGAATGGGAGCAGAGGCAAAGTCCTGTTCCTTCTCGCAGGCCTGCAGTTGAACCAGCACCTGATGGAGCTGAGGGAGGGATGGATAGATGTGAGCACAGGCCTGCCAGCCTTTTGACCACCCCACCTAAGCCTCATGTCACCTGTCATGTATTGCTGACCTCTCATGAGACCCGCAACCTCTGAAGGTCCCTGTACAGTGTGTTCATACCTACTGCCCTCTGTGCTGGTCATGGACAGTGGCAAGGCGCTGTGAGAGCAAAGGTGGAGGAGCCTCCAGGGCCCCACTCCGCTTCACCCTCTGTCTTCCCTAAAGCATGGGAGAGGCTGTGGGAGTTGGGGAGAGAGGAGAGCTGGGAGTGGCTGCCCCTCTGTTTTTGCTGACATACTTAGTTAAGGTCTTTCGGGTCTTGCACAGGGTGGGGAAGATTTGAACATTGGTACAGCACTCATAGAAGAGTTTGTGTGGACCGGCTTGGGGGTCACTGAACTCTGCTTCAGGGCAGGGGTGTTCTGCCTGCATATGTCATTGGTTCTGTCCCTGCTGCTCTTGTGGAACTTGAGAGGTCAAATCAAGGACAGAGTGGAACAGGAAAGGGGTAGGCAGAGCAGAGGAGGGGACAAGCCCCAGCCCAGAGCTCTGTGCCAGCGTGCATGTGCACAGCCAGGAGCTCAAGAGCTGCGGGGTACTGGGGTGGGTGGGCTCACCTGACAGCAGTTGCTACTTAAAGTTGTACTCACCATTCCCACCATATTTTTAACAGCCTTCAGCCAGCAGAGTATAAGAAAAAGAAAGAAAGAGAGAGAGAGAGAGAGAAGAGAGTTTAGATTCAAGCATAGCAGTTATGCACACAAGCTGATCACTGCCTTAGGAAGCACTGCACCAGCCTGGCTCTGACTGGAGAGGAGCAAGAGGCAGCGGGGGGGGGGGCACAGGAGATGAACACACAGGAGATGCCTCGGCCAGTGTCCAGTTGTCCGGGGACCGATAGTGAGCAGACCCAAACTCCTTTGTTCCATGAAAGCAAGAAGCATAAAGAGCTGGCAGTTTGAGGCTCTTGGCCTTGCCTGCAGTGTAGGGAATGCAAATTCTGTATTCTTGTCTGGATGTTTTAACATGCAATATTCTAGTAGTGTCCCCTGATGCTATTCAGCAAGCAGAAGAAGCATGCTAAATTATAAAACCAGCAGGACCTCAGAGGAGCCAGGTCACCAGCTAGTTCTGTGTTCCAAATAATGGCTTTCAACATTCCCAAGGCAGAGGAGTCTCCAGGAGCCATTGAGAGTGTCTGCCGTGAAGTCCATAGAGAGTACCCATTCAAGCACATGGCCGAGACTAGCTGATAGACCTCAGCAACACACACTACTGACCAAGCTATAGCCTTCAGCCTTCAGAATGACCAGGAAATTACTATGCATCCTTGGATTCTCAGTGGCCAGAAGGAAAGTCAGGGAGATAGAGAAGCCAAAGGACCCTATTGGAATGGGGTTGCTCGGAGCTCAGAATCAAAATTCTAACCCCTGGATTCCACCCACAGACCCTCAAAGCTGTCCTTGGGCTGAGATACTGGTCAGTTAGTTGGGAAAGCTGGGTGAGGTACCCAGTGTGAGAAGACAGTGAATGGAGGGTTCAGGAGACACCTGGACCAGAGGCAAGGCTGGGAGCCCTAAGAACCTGTCAGTAGACCCTGTCTTTTCAGAGATGTTTCCCTAGCCCTTTCTGTTCACAAAGGTAGGGAGGCTACATTCCCACATTCCTGCGAGGCCTGTCTGGGTCCGTCCACTGTCTTTCCCTCCAGCCTGGCCCAGCCTGCTCTGAGCACCTGGAGGTACTTACCCGGCTGATAAGCTGCTCTCCTGTCTCTGAAGCTGTGATGAGCTTGCACAGTGCTTGAAGGGCTGGGTTGGGCAGACCTGAGCCAGGAGAGAGAAGCAGATGTCACCTTCCAGATGCTCAGCACTGAAGGTAATTTGCTACAGGTTGGCCAGGCCAGAGACATGTCCCTGACTGGCCTGGGACAGGACCATGTGGCCTCCAGAGAAGAGGGACCCTGACCCTACACTTTACTCTTCCATAGTTATGTTTCCATGATAGCCTATTCCCTGGTGGTGGTGCTCCTGGGTCACCCTAATTGGTCTGTGGTTTTGCCAGAAGCATAGCTGCTGATGACAGGATATGCTGTGGCTATTATTTGTCCAGGACCACCTCACATCCCCCAGGAAGGGACCAAGCCCAGGTGGGGCCACTATACTATCATAGACAGGAAGGCTGGGTAAGGTGAGTATCGGCCACGCATCAGTGGCAGTGGAGTCTGGGACTCTGTCACATCTGAGAACGCTTGTAGCTAGAAGGTCAGCATCCCTATGACCCAGTGCCATGGCGGCTTACCCAGCAGGGCCTGGAGGGTGCTACTGCACTGCTGCAGCCTCTCGCCTGGATCTGAGGTCGGGAAGAAGACGGCTGCTGGCAAGCCACTGGCAGCAGGGTCCAGCCGGAAGCCCACAGCAGTGAGAAGAGCCTGCCATCCGGGAATGCCACCCACTTTGTTCTCTACACTCTGCTGAGATGTGTACATGGCATTGCGCTGCCCATTCTGGATCCGCTGCAGGGACTTCTCCACCTGATGGGGAACGAGACAGTTAAAGACCCAAGTTAGCCCTCTTCCTCCTCCTAGGGCTTGGAGAAAGCCAGTATAGTGCTAACTGATGCCACCTAGAACGGCCATTGGCCAGACCTAAGGACATGATGCAGAGACATCACTAGGCCTTAGGCATGGGGCAGGGGGTATGGTGGTCAGGATCTGGTCATCAGAGCTGCAGGGCTTGGGCAAAAGGAGGGCTCTGCAGAAAACAGCCTCAGGTCAGAACCTGCCCAGCCCTGCACCTGATCAGTCATAGCTCACCCTCTCCACCCTGCCAGTGCCTGCCAGGTCCTCATTTTCTGTTGAGCTCTGGGATTTCCCCAGGAACTGTGTGTCAACAGCACGGCATGGGCATGTCTGCTCCCTGGCTGGCCCATCAGGCCTCTCCCAGTGGACACCTGGCTCTGTTCTGAGATGTCGCAGGCCCTGAGGCACACATGTCCCCACAGAGGCTTGCAGACTGTTCGGCATGTCACAGCACAGATATGTCTAAGGGAGAGAAGTGTCCACTTACAATGGTCAGGAGTGGTTGTCCCTGAACAGAGGGCCTGGGAGGCGCGTTGCCTCCTACTGTTACAAAAAAGTGTAGCAGGAAAGCTTGATGTGTGTCTCTGGTGGTTACCATGGCGGAAAGCAGTAAATAAACCTGCAGGAGGCCTCCTAAGGGCCTGAGAAGCCTGGCTGGACAGAGGAGTGTGGGGAAAGGGCTGACTGCTGCCTAAAAGCAGCCTGCAGTGGCACAGGAGGAGCGGGCCCAGGAGGTGGGGCCCAGGGTAACACAGAAAGCTAATGGCTCAGCATCCTTGGGGCTGCTCACAGCAGGGCTAGGCTCCCCTAGGTACAGGGCATGTGGGCGGCCTAAGGTTCAGAGCCTCCATACAGACCCGAGTTGAAGAGTGGTGTGCACAGAGAGCCCCAGACCCAGTGTGGGGTCTGAGGGGCCCTGCGTGGGTCTTCCCCATGGGATGAGATCTTCACACAGCCAAGGAGGCCTGCCCACCTGGACCCTAGCCTACCACTGCCTACCCACTTCTGCAGCAGGTCCTCTGGAGCTATAGTGTCTGCTTTAGGCTTGTGAGGTGACCCCAGGTAATTGTGTGTCCATTTGACATACAGTTGGGCCTGGGCCATGGTTGGGTTGGGAATGACTGGAAACTGCTCTCCGTGTTTTCAGCAAAGGGAAAAGATGGGACACATTTTGTGTCACTGTTTTCCTTTGGGGGTGAGACAGTCTTTCGGAGTACAGGTCAGCCTTTACCCCCTGATCCTTCTAGCTGCGCCTTCTAAGTGGCTGTCTTAACTGATAACTTCTAAGGGTGCAAGCACCTTCAGGCCTCACAGACACTGGGGCTGTCCCCAAGAGCCCAATCAGCCCTTTCCTAAGTTCAGGGAAAGACTCTGCTGGTGAAATAAGGTCTGTCAGCTGCTGGGGTCTTACTGCCCGCCCGGGGCTCATTCCCACTACCCATCCAGAGACCTTGAAGTGTCCTCTCCTTTCCCTCCTCCAGGCAGGAAACTGAGCATCTGAATCTGGCCACCTTGCCTTGTGCTGGCCCCTCATCTCGTGCTAGCCCAGCTGGCTCTCACTGTCACCTTGCCCAGGTTCCGCCGAGGGTCCCATCAGCCCTTACCAGGTGTAGCAGCACTCGTAGGGCGTCTCGTGCCCGCTCCGGGTGCTGCAGGATCTCGGTGAGTGCCTGGCCAATGAGTGACGAGGGGTTATTCAGCTTGACATCAGTCCCGATAAGTGTGAAACCTGAGGACAGCACAGAGGTATGGCACCTAAGGGGACAGTACTGCTGCCCTAGCCATTTCCTCCCATCAGCTTAGCAAGAGAGCCGGGCACTGGTGGGTGTGTTCTCAGTCTCTGGCCTCTTGAGCAACCATCCTGCTTGGCTGGCTGTGAGCCGCAGGAAGGTGCCTCCAGAGCAGCCACTGGCCCGGGAACCCTGAAGCTTCCTTGTCAGAGGCCTTGCAGGATAGAACTCGGGATAGGAACCAGCAACCAGCAACCAGAGGGTAAAGACACCTTGTTCCTCCAGTTCAGAAGGAACAGCCCGAGCTAGCAGGAAAGACCAGACCAGCTAAGCAACAGGAGCACAGCCATCTCCTTCCCTTAGCTCCTTTTCCTGCCTAGAAAAACCAGTGAACGCCACTTTCAAACAAGTAAACTATCCCCAGGAAGCTGGCACACAGGGCAGGGAACCCAGTGGGAACGGAGGGCCAGGCAGAGGGTCTGGCTTCTTACATTGATGCTGCAGGGCCTGGACAGGACAGGTGTGGTCTGACACCAGCGCACATGCTTTGCCAGAGCAACAGCATTGCATGGTACAGCCATGGTGAATCCTTGTGCTGACCAGGTGGAAGGCCAGGGCTACCCTGAAGGAGCCATCATGGCTGCCAGGGATACGGAACTGCAGAGGGGCAGGTGACTTCTACATGGTACACAATCCTGTGTCTTCTAGTGGCCACATCAAGGCTCTTCCCCACCCCCAACACAGGGTTTTAAGTTAGGTGCCCCATGACAGACACCACTGTGTGCTGACGCTGAGAGCTGGGCATCCATTCTGAAGGTGAACTGCTCACTAGTCTGGAGGGTGATGGCTGAGCCCTCAGGGGCTGAGTACGAGGGCCTTGGCACCCAGAGCCCGCTTCCTGCCCTTCCACAGCTGCAGAATGAGACTGGGGGGACCACCCAGGGCCCACTGACAGGCTTCAGCTCCCTACCTGCCCAGTTGGAGGGGTGTGAGAAGGCCTTGCTGCTTTGCACTGCCTTCATGGCCTCACCCAGGGAGGCGCTGGCCTTTAGACCGTTCAGCAGGGATGAGTAGAAGGCGTGAATGAACATCTTGGAAGCTGCTACTGGTACTGGCCACAGAGCCACGAGCACACACTGTGCACCAGCAGCGAGGAAGGCCCGTGTCAGCGCCACCAAGCCATCTGCTGTGACCCGGCTGTTGGCCTCCTGAGAGGAGCTGAGCACCACCAGCTTCACCGAAAGCCGCAGGTCCAGGAGGTCAGCAGCAGTGAGGAGCAGCTCCCGCAGTGGCGGGCAGTCTGAGATGCTTTCTACATCGCTTGCATCATCCTGCACCCGCAGTGACTCGGGGATCGTGTAGGGGTGGCCGAAGGAGCTCTTGCTGCTAGCGGGGTTGCCCTCTGTGTTGGGGGTGAGGACTAAGGCTGACAGTTTCCAAGAGACATGGGTAGCAAAGTGGACACACTCAGCCTGGGTCAGGGCGCTCATGACCCTCTCCTTGGTGGCCATGCTGCCCACAAGGGGCTGGCAGCCCAGAAGCTCTGATACCATGTATGCCTCCTCCTCTGCTGAAGGCATTGGCCCCCACAGCCACCTGTCCATCACTGCCGATGGGAGCTTAGGGTTGCCTATGACAGCTGCCATGGCGGTGGAGCTGGAATATGTGGGTGGGGTCTTCTTCAGGTGACACTACAAGGAAGGAGACAGTGCTGTCAGCAGGGCATCTGGGGTCCCTGGTAACAATTCACCCTAAGTTTCAGCATCTTTGTGACCCAGTGCAGCCTGCCCCCTCAGTCACCAGGACAAGGTGGTGAATGTCAGTTTCCTGGTGCCAGCAGAGTAGAGGCTTATGGAAGCTGGTATCACCCAACGCCTAGTGTTCTGTGTGAGCCAGGCAATGTCAGGAATATCAGCTCACTTCCCATCTGGGACCTGGAGTCAATCACCTGGCGATTTCAGAAGTTCTTTCCCTCTGAATTATTCTGCCTCTTGAGAAGATTATTATTCAACAAACTAAAAATTAAGATCTCCAAAACCACTGAGGCAGAAACTACCCCATATAAAAAAAAGTGTGCCCTGGGTCTGGGTCTTGCTTGCTAAGCCCACTCTTTCTTCACGGGGGACCCGAGAGCCAGGTAGTATGTTACCTTGGAGTGCGGACCGAGTGAGCGGACAGATGGTACAGCCATGAGGGAAAAGCGCTCATACAGGTACTCATTGGAGGCGCTGCCCTTCAGGAGAGCAAAGGGGACAAGGTAGAGTTCTCCCTCCAGGACCAGGACCAGCTGCCGGTGCCGCCCCACAGGGCCACTTGAGTGCATCAGGCCCTGCAGAGAAAGCACAGGGCCAATCAGGCTGGGCGGCCCATGCTCCAAGGTCACCCTGGTCAGCTCAGGGCAGTCTGTGGACACTGCACAAGCTACCCTGTAGACGTGTTAACAGGTGGTTGTGTGCCTCAGAGCGTGGGGCTGCTTTGCGTCTCACTGGGAGATAGGAGTTTAGGGAACAGTCTGTCAAGGTCTGAGGGTGATCTGAGGTGGGAGACAAGAGTCACCACCCAAAGAAAGAGCAACTGCCAGTGGATCCAGGCGTTTTCCTCTGGAGGCTGAGGACGAGTGCAGAGGGACCTGCCCCAGAGGTACCCCCAAGAACAGAGTAGGAAGGGCATGCTGGCACCAGGACTCAGGTACATGCAGCGACCCTCCTTGGCAGCAAGGACTCCATGAGCCTGGTAAGTCTCCTATTTTCTGAGCACAAGGCTAAACACTCGCAGCCAGGAGGGAAGATTTGAGGTCAGGGTATCTGAGGTCCGGGGACCTTTGTGATGTTTGGGTTTCAATACAGCTTCCCCCGGGGCCTGACTTGGGAGGTGCCGTCTCCATTTATGTCCTCCGGGGATGAGAAGGTGTCAGAGAAGCAGCATCTCTCCTGACAGAATTTAGCACGAGGGCCTGGGGAGGTCTGTGTGCAAGCCGCAGCATGTAGGGACCTGCTCACTTTTCCCCAGAGGTGGCCTTTCCAACAGGGCCCTGATGACCAGTGAGAGTGACTCTAGAGGAAAGCCAGCTGTGAAGATGACCGAGCACCCAGGTGTGGTGATGCACACCCATATTCCCAGTATTCCAGAAGGAGGATTGTCATGAATGCAGCGTGAGCCTGCACTACAGGGCAAGACTCTGTATTTACAGAGGAAGTAGGGGAGAGGGGAGAGGGAGCCAGTGAGTGAGCTAAGTGCGGCTGCTGGTGAACAGAGATGGACTGAAGTGGCTGTAGCATCGGGACTGCAGGCAGGAGGTCGTCTGCAGACATGGGCCTGGCTCCTGGGTCCAGTCTGACTTGGTGAGGTTGACAGGCTGTACCCTCAGGAAGCGAACGTGCTCATCTGACCCAGCTGCCTGCTGCCAGGGGCACCTGGCTGAGGGTGGCTGAAACGCTTGCTAACCCGAAGTGACAAGGGCCTGGTTCAGGCTCTACCACCCCCAGGGCTTGCATCCTGTTACATTCTGGCTAAACTAAGTATAAGATTAAATCACGGTGTTTCTTGTTTGCTCTAAAAGCCATTTTCCAAGAAGAGCTAAAAAGCTGCTGTGTGACCAGGGAGTACGGTCACGGCTACCCCAGAGCTGCCCAAGGGGTTGTGTGTGCTTGGGGGGGGGGGTGTCTGTAGGGCTGTGGGCTTCTAGGCCTCATGCTCACTGAGGCCGGGGCCCATCCTGTGCCCACTGTACACAGGCCTGCCCATGAGCTTACAGCCTGTGTGCAGAAAAGCAGTGCCCACCAGGAGACAGACCCAACAGTGCACTCAGAAGAATGGGGGAAAGGCTTGCCAACACAGGACAGCCAGCAATCTTGGCTGAGCCTCGGGGTTGGGGATGCCCTTGAGCCTCACTTCCTCATATTGCTGCTTGGATCTCCTAGGCTGCTGCCTCCCTGGACAGCTCCCAGTCTGGCCCAGGCCTGGCCATATGAGACTTCACTCTGATTGTGTAAGAGGAGGAGGGAAGAAGATGAGCTGGCTGACCAACTAGTGCCAGCTCCAAAAGGAGGTGTGGGGAGCTAAGGGGACAGGTGGAATAAAGGCTGTGTGGACACCCTGCCCTGCCCTCACCTTCAGGCCTGGTTGCACCCAGGGTGGAAGGGAGGAGAAGGAAAGGTGGTGGTTCACCCCACACACATGTAGGGCGGGGAGCACTGGACCTGTGTGGGTCTGGGTGTGCAAGGGCTGGCTCCTGCACTTTTCTCTTTGAGAAACAGAATGCCCTCAACACAAGCCTTCCCCCAGATTTAAGAGTCCAGACAAGCCCACCAGGGATAGACTTTCTGACCCCTGATGTTTTCAGAACAAGACAAGGAGGCTTAGGTCCTAGAATCTCTCTGCTCCCGTGGTGCAGCCTTTTGTGGGTCTAGGTAGTGCTGCCAAGCCTTGCTGTTGGCTGAGCGGGGGTGGGAGAGGAAGGTGCCACCTGCAAGAGCCGCACAGTGGCCCAGCAGGACGGGGGCTGCCTTTGCAGAGGAAGGATGGAGGCAGCCCTTGAAGTGGCCTGTACCACTGTGGTGCAGGGTAGAGGTCACTGAGGAGGTTGGCCATCCTTCAGGATAGAATCAGACAATGAGGACATGTACTGTGGCCAGGCCACTCCTTAGCCACCTTACCATCAACCTTGCAGACCTCTCCATGCTGGTCACTGCTGGCCTGCCTGTCCTCCAAGGTGGCCTAGCAGCAGACATCAGGCTGTGTGGGCTGGGCACAACCTTTCTAGGTTTGTCTTTTCTTGGCCATGCGCCCATAGCTCTAGAGAGTCTGCGATGCTCCCTCATACTGATGGTTCGTCTCGCTCCTGGCTATCCCTTTCCCGCTACCTTCCTGTTAGCCTGTGGTACATCTTTACCTCCTGACCTGACTGTAGGTGAATCAGGAAGGGAGACCGTTTGTGGAGTGAAGACCAAGGCTAAGGAGAAACAGAAAGATGGGTTTGGCGGCTGTGCCTGGCATGGTCATTGTGTTCCCATTGCCTGCACCTATTTCTGCCTGCACAGGCTAATGCTAGCATCCCTTCATCATAGGAAAAGGGAAGCAAAGGGAACTGCAGTAGCATGGGCCACAGCATGTGTGGTAATGTGTGAGCATGCGGGTTATCTATAGGGACTCACACGTGTTCAAACAGCCAGTGGCTCGTGCCATGCCTGACTCCTAGCCACATGTCACTTTTTCATTGTGCCTTTTCCCTCTTGCCTTTGCAGACAGCTGTGTAGCTTAATCATGTAAATGACCTCTTTGGAGCATCCATTTTAAAATTTTATGTCCGGTGGAGTTGAAGCAAAGGGATACAAAGACAGTGACCAGCCATAACTAGAGCAAGCCTGAAGTCTGAGGATCCAAAAGGTCCTCAAGTCTGGGCCTCCACTGAGTGACTGCCAACCTGGAGAATGTCCTGCTTCAAGCCTGCCTCAATGGCCACAGCACTATGCTTTGGGTGAGGCCAGACACCAAGGCAGCCCTGAAAACACCACTGGTTACAGGTGGTCTGGTCACATGGGCTTCACAGATGAGTTGCTCCCCTATCCCCTCCACACCACAGGTGGTTGCTTTCTTTAACACCTTTGATTGAACATGCTGGGGTACCCGACCTCTACCTCCTGCCAGCCTTTGACACCAAACTTTTTCTGTTGCTCCTTGGTGACATCAAATGGGATCTGATTGAGCATTTGCTGATGGCTCCTGGATGGAACACGGTGACACAGATGCCCACCCTGACAGCATAGGCCAGTACACTTGCCAGGAAATACATTCAATCAAAGGCTGGTGTCCCCCACAGTAGAATATTCTGTTCTGCCTTCCATACTACTGGACCTACTCCCCTAGCAACAGGAGCACAGCTAAATGAAGGCAGTTGTTCAAATAATCACATGCTCCACATGAAGAGGCCAGCGGATAGGCTTGCATCCATGACTCCTGTTGCCAGGCTCCAGTCCTTATCTGTGGTTTCTGTGAAAATGTGGAGGGGACAAGCTGGTACTGGAAGCCAGTGTGACTCCCAAGAAGGCTGGCAGTGTCATGTCGCCCTCTGGTGGTCTCTGGAGAGGTGTGGCTTGTTTAAAGGAGGACATAGGGTCCTTCTGGGCCTCCTGCTGGAAGGGAGAGGGCAGAGGGCTCCTGGAATTGATGGGTCATCCCAGCGGCTAGGTTGTATCCAGATTCAGGGCAGCGTGTGGCTGGTGTGTCTAAGTATGTGCTAAATGAGTAGCTGTAACTGGGCACAAAAAGGAATCCCAGGTTCTCAGAGATGCTTTCCTTACTTAAAACACAGTAGATTCTTCTGTCTTTAAAATAAACTTTGAGTCTTGCCATGGCTTACAGGGTCCTGTGTCAGAATCCTGAGTGCTGGGGCTGCAGGATAGGCCTCAGGTAAGGACATCTCTGGTTAGCAGCGGTCACTCAGCTCTCAGGGTTTACGTCAGGGCCCTACACCAGCTGAGCTCATCCACTGTATTAAACCCCTGACTTACAAAGGAATCTTTTTAGATTTCAGGGAGTCATGTTTTGAATCATGACATGAAGCCACAGCCTGTGGACACAGGCGTTGGTCCCTCACTCACCGTGGACACAGCGCTGGCAGGTATCTGGGAGTCGGCAATCTGATAGCTGTTTAAAGCTGAGACCACCCTTTTTGGCACCTTTGCAGGAATATGAGGCTGTGCAGACATGGCTTAGCACTTACTCTGGGGGTCACAGAAGAGAGTCTGGGGGGGGCTGTCTGAGGTACACCCTGCTGACTCCAGACTCTGGGAGCCATGAGGGTGGGGCTTCCCTCCCTGGTGGGAGCTGGGAGCTTTTCCCTCAGCTTCTTCTGCTAATTCCATAGTGGGCAGCTCAAGTGCTGGTTTCTTAGGGTGAGCAGTACCTCTACAGGTGCTGCCAGAGAGGGGGCTGCCTGAGCTGTGGTCCAGCTGTTAGTCGGCAGGCATGTACATAGGAAACCTGGCCTGCAAGGCTATCTGGCTTGAAGCTCTTGGAAAGCCCCCAGTTTGCCACAGGCGACCATAAAATCTAGTACATATTTTCTCCCTAGGGTCCTCGGCTTTCTGTGCTGTAGCAGATCAAATGTGCCTTTGAGAACAGCCCTATAAACTATCAGGTGCCCATATGCACTAGGCCTCACACCAGCTGTTGAGGACATGAAGCTGAGGGATGGTCCTAGCCTTGACTGGGGAATGTGGATTGAGTCAGAAGCAAGAGAATGAGAAGTAGGCAAGAGCCAAGTCCTGAGATAGCATGTTGTGTGAAGGGCAGAGAACAGGGCACAGGGCTTCGGGATGGAGGCCTTGCTGAGCTGAGCAGGGGTCACAGTAGCTTTCCTTTTTGCACTATCTTCCTCCTGCTCACCTACCACCACTCAGCATTGATGAAGCAGAAATTCAAGCAGCTAGAAGCAAAGAATGGAGGAGGCTCAAGCAGGTGAAGAATGGGGAGTGGGGAACACCACAGGGAGTACAGAGGACTGCTGGTGGCATGGGGAGGAGGGAGAGAAACACAAGTCTTCCTCAAATCAGCAGGGCACTGTGAGCCAGAGCCTTTCAGGGCAGTGTGGAGAGGGTAACGGTAAGGAGGACTGCATAGCATGGAGGGAAAGAGGGCCTGGGCCTTTCCAGAAGGTTGCAGTCGGGGAAGCCTGAGTGACCTTGAGGAGGGGCCTGGATGCAGTTTTCCTGGCCAAGTGACAGTCCCTGCCTGCAGCCCTGCTGCTTTGTGAACTTTCCCCTTTATCCCTGTGGCACCCAGATGAGTCCTGCAGATGGGCTCATGTCCCACAAGGAAAAGACACGAGGAAGGGAGGTGTGGCCAGGGTCACTTATCAGGCAAGGACAGAGACCACAGGGGGCCAGCAAGCAGAGCAGTCACCCCACAACTGTTAAGCCAGCTGAAACACTGCTGGAAGGCCAGGGAGGGGCCCATTCTGGGGATGGGGCAATCCCCATGGAGAGAGCAAACCGCTCACTCAGGATACACGCTGCCCATGCATAGAGAGCTGCTGAGGGGTGCTCCTGCCTCTGTAGACAGATGCACTGGCTGCGATGGTCCTGGCTGCCACAGCCCCCCTCAACTTTCAGATCCACCAAGGTCCCTGCACCATCTAAGAGGAGCATCTGAATTAAGCTCACGGTGGCTTGGATAGGCCAGTCAGAGAGGAAGGGGTCTGTGGTTGGTGTCTTTAGCTCTAGACACTGGTTCTGTGTTTGGGACCCAGGGGAAGAGCAAGGGGCTGGCATGGGTCATTAGGATAAACACCTAGGATTAGGTAGGGATGACAGGCATTCACTCCTGGCACTGACACAGGAACCACCCTGAGCCTCACGGTCAGTAGACCAGGTAAGGAGCACATGAGGACACGGAGGCGAAATACATTCAGCCTGTGCTCAGCAGAGCCAAGCATAAACTCAGACCTGCGAACTTGGTGCTCAGGACCTTGACTGTAAACAGCCAAGAATGTGTAGCCATCGAGTGCTCTAGGGGGACATGCATGGACACTGACCAGTCAATGATGTGTTCTGATACCAAGGGGCCTCGGGCCCCGGGAGGCACTTACCCCTTCCATGGGTGCGATGAGCAGATCATACAGGGCACGGAGTGGGGGCTTGGCCAGTGAGTTCTGCCTCCTGGGGAGAGAGGAGGTCCCATCCTTGCTGGGCGACACCGTACCACTGAACAAGCTTGTCATGCTCTGGCAGCTCCTGGGGAGACAGGAACAGGGTCGGAATCAGGCTCACCCTCCATCGTTCTGGCTGACTGCACGTCCTCACGGCACGCCTACCAACTCCAGCTTACGCTTGTCCTTTGAAGGCTATTGTCACCCAACACTGAGTTCTGCACACTGAGTCTGCATGTGCAGTGTCCACTACATAAACACCCCAGAGTGCTGCTCCTGCACTGAGCAACCAAGTACAAGGACTAGGGAGAGTCAGTGTGGCCGCACTCGCATTCTAAGGCAAGGATCTGCATGGCCCCTCCGTTTCAGATGGGTACCCTGAGGGCTGCTGATTGGAAAGTGCTTGTAGAGGAAGCATCCTGTGCAGATATTGGGGGTAGCCTTCAACCCCCAGGGCCACATGAGTCACACTCTTAAAGGACGGCAAGGACAATTGCTGACTGATTCGTTCAGAAAATGTGTTTGGGCACTGGCTGCCTGGTTGGCATGGTCACGGACTCTGGGCCCCAAAGAGCATGAAACATACAGGCAAATGGGTAGGGGTGGCAGAGTCTGCCCGTCAAGCTGACTCGCGACCTCAGCATGGCTAGCTGGCAGCACTCTGAGTGGGGCTGCTGAGCATCACTAGTGTACGTTTGCCACTGTGTGTTGCAGGACTTGCACTGGCAGTGACTGTGCCAGCCGCTAGACAAAGCAGCAGGCAGTAGCAAGTGCAGCCTGCTAGCTGTGACAGCTCTTCAACTGTCGCCAGAAGGGCTTTCCTCCAGGGCCAGCTGGAAGGGGAACCTGCAGAAAAGACAAAGGGCCCATGTGTGCCTCCCTGGCTGCGGCTCCCATGCATTTCTCCCCCAGGTTTCCACTGTCCCACTTCACCCATTCCCGGGGACACAGCAGCACAGCCCCAGCTCCTGCAGGAGAGGCCTGGATAGCCACTCCCCTCTACTCACTCAGAAAACGCAATTACGAGTGACAGGGTGTGCTACAGCTTAGCTGTCAGCCAGTGACATGCAGATGACCCTGGAGTGACATTCCATATTCAGGAACACACTGAAGAGCAGCCCTACCCTTAAGGAAACGCGCAGATTGTTCTCGGAAAAGATGATTCACCCTCTGCTGCACAAGGGAGCCTGGCCCAGGGCCGAGGCAGGACATATACCTTCCCACTTCCCAGTGGCCCAGGAGCAGGTGGGGTCCCCCAGGGAGCTCTCAGGGGTCCTGCCCCCTTCTCTCATGTTTGCAGGTCCTATGGGCCAGTGAGGCATAGAGTTTCATAGGCAGGGCAGGGACCACGCTTTGTATGCCACAGCCCCAGACATGCTCTGTCACAGCTCTCCAGCAGGTGGCGCTGGATCACCGTCTTGTCGTCCATTCCTGCCAGCTCCACTTGGGCTGAGTGACAGCTCAGCCCCAGGCAGAGGGCTTTCTCAGGCTGTTGGGTCTTTATTAGCTAGCTTCTCAGATGATGCCTATTAATCTACTTCGGGAGGAGTGCACAGCACAGCAGTCTGCGATATGGCAGGAGGAGGAAAACGGGGAAGACGCAACCCACAGAGTATTGTTCACACACACTGCTGCAGAACAATGGGGAGGGGCCACAGGCTGCTTGCTGGGGCTCCCTGTGACTCCCTGGTCCACCTGGCCCACACTTCTATTCCTCAGAGCCCACCACCTTCCGCAGAAGCCCAGAGTGGCAATGGACCTGACCTCTGTCCCTCTGTCTATTCTCTGTGCCTAAAGCTCGATGGGCTTTTCCTCCTGACACTGCTCAGGGGCCCATCAAGCTCAACTGTGCTTGGGCATGGAGCAGGGAGACTACAGGCCTGTGCAGCAGCCTTCTCACCTATGCATGACGGCAACATGGTCGGCCCTTTTCCAGGGGTCCTGCATCCCCCCCCCAACAGGCCCGTGGGGTGTTGTTCCCTGTGGGTTCACAAAAACCCCTCAGAGCTATGTTGGGGGAAGCTGTCCATGGGCCCCAGAAGGCTCCTGCTTTGTGCCGGGGGGGGGGGGAGGCTGAGCACAAACAGCTGAGTGCTCGCTGGAGCTGTAGGAGAAGCTGGTGCGCTGAGGATGGTGAGTGTAGGTTGGGACGCTGGGGTGCTGGGCCACAGACTGCATCTGGCAGGCCACATCACTGTCTGGCTGGCTATTCACTGTCAAGCTACAAGGGTCCAGGCTGCCTCTTCCAGGCAGCTGGGGCGGCCTCCCTTGTATTGTAAACCTGCTAGTTGTGACAGCTACTCCACTGTTGCCCGAGAGCAAGCCAGAAGGGCTGTCCTCCACGGCCAGTCAGAGAAGTCAAGGCAAGCCTTCCAAGTTTCCCTCGAATAGTGCCCTTCACAGCTATGGGAAGGGTCAGCAGAGGTCAGGGGAATGCTACGAGGTGCTGGTACTTGGTGGTATGAGCTGAGCATCATGGATGCCTTTTCTTTGCTGGGGCAGTGCCTGACGAAAGAACCTTTCTATCCCCTTCCTCCTCTATTTCATCTCTTTCCCCATCCATCAATTAAGTGAGTCAGACCTATTTAACAGTAGCAAGGTAATCAGCATCTTGGGGCAGAGAAAGAAATCTTAGACCAGATCCAGGCTCTAGAGATGTGTGGCCCAGGGGATGAGGGAAGACACAGACGCACAGAGAAAACGCAAGAGAACAGGCAGTGACTTGTGTATAGAAAGCACCAGGGAATTTGCTAGGGTGCCTGTGTGCCTGTGTGACGACCTTCCTGGGAAAGCCCGATTTGGCTGTGTCCCAGTGCCAGGCAGACGTCTCGAGGCAGTAATGACAGGCTGGGGAAATCCTCTGGGTCACACAGAGGGGACAGACAGTGCAGTAAGTGGAAAACATGGCTGGGCCACACAGTTACCTTCTGACTCCACTTAGCATCCTGGGAGAGAGTAAGGTGCTTGAGTGGAGGTCTGGTAACCTACTTGCCTCAGGGTGGGGGTAGGAGATGAACCCCATCTTGCCACAAATCTGTTGGGAGATCCAGGGTGATATCTACTGAGTACCAGCTACCCTGCAAGGCCCCCTTCCAGGATTACATCATTTCACCACTTCCCGTGAACAGTGAGTGCTGAGGCATGGGATGGGGGCAGTCACCATGGGGACCAGAAGGCCCTGCGGGCCTACCAGCACCCTGGCTCTCAACCTTCCTAACGCCAGAACTCTTTAGTACAGTTTCTCCTGTTGTGGTGGCCTCCGACCATAACATTGTTCTCACTGCTACTCCACAGTTACGTTTTTGCTACTCTGATGAATCATAATGTAAGCATCTGTGTTTTCTGGTGGTCTTGGGTCATCTGATCTCCAGGGGGTTGCGAGCCACCGCACTAGCACATCTGCCTGGGACTGGCGTCACTAGGCATGGCGTGCGAGAGCAGGAGCTGGGCTTCCAGGGCCTTTCTGGCACCCACCGCCCTCCGCTGAGGCTGGGTGCTGTCGCCCCAGTGCTCAGGCCTGGCATTTAGAGAGAAAGCTTGAGGGGCTCCTGATGCCTACCTCCTCAGCCTGTTCTCATCTCCCAATCTTCTATACAGTCTTGAGGGATTAGTAAATTTTGGACAAGAATGTGAATTAAAAAGTAGTGAAGGAAATATCTCTTATTAAATTATGCCTTAAAAATAGCCAGCGTGGTAGGGACTCAGAGGTAGTCTGTGGCTCTCCTGTTGTTCTGGATAAACTTGTCACTACCTGATGGGTCTTTTTTGTTGTAAGTGGCTTCTGACAGCTGCTTTTTCTTAATTTTCCACCCGTATCTCACTGCTCCTGTATTGTCTCTGGAGTGGAGCCAGGAGGACGCACCTCTTCTTGCCTTGCCCAAGCAAATATGGGGCCTGCCATCCCAGCACTGTCGGGAAAGCTGGAGATGCTGAGTGGCCACTGCCCTACCTGTGGGCTAGGTTCCTGGATCTGGCAGCTGCGGAGAACAGCCATAGGGAAGGAGGGCCATGGCTGGCCCCATTAGTAGAGGCAATGGAAGGTTGGCAAACTCTAGACTGTTCTTGAAGTGGGCTGATATCTGGTCCCGACTGGACCTTACCAAGAGACCTAGTGCAGAGAGACAGATAACCAAGGTTCCAGTGCTTACTGCTCCCCACTGGGTCACCAGGGAGCACCTGCTTTTGGGGAGCACCATCTTGTCTAAACGAATCTGCAAACTAACACATAGTATCGAGTCCCTAGCACCTGTCTCAGAACTACTCAGGACATAAACCCTCTTTCCAAAATTGATGGCTGTAGACATATTTCAGTCCGTGCCTTCTCAGGACCCCAGCCCCATGGGCACAGCAGCTCCTGAAGGTAGGAGTGCTGGGGCCCCGGGATCTGCCTGGTGGCTCTCTCCTGAGAGGTGTGGTGGGAAGAAAAAGAGGAGCTGCACTCCACAATGGTTTGCACCTGCACACGGGAGCACTGCACACCACTTCCAACCTTTCCAAAGTTGTCCCCGTGTTCTCTTAAGAGCCACACTCAGCCTTGCTCCTGCCTGGCAAGAAAGCCAGCTACTTTGATATTTGCAGACTGTGTCCTTAATGTCCACACTGAAGGGACAGGAGAGTCTGTCCCATGTTAGGATTGGGGAGACTCTACTCAGTGTCACACAACTACAACCCAGGGAGGCCTGAAGCAGGTTTTGGGCTCTGTGTACTTGATCGCAAGCCCAGATCATACCCGTCGCCCCTCAGGTGGAGAGGATAGCAAGCCCAGCCCCATTCCACACCTCCTTGCACCTGGCTGTGTCCTTCTAGGACAGAGTGACACACATAAGGGCAGGAAGGAGGCAGGACCAGCCTGGCCCTCCAGCTTCTGGCTTCTTTCCCAAAGCGGCTGGGCCCTGGGAAACCAAACACACTCTTATCACCCTGATAACACAATGTCAGGAAACCAGGCTGCCACAGACAAGGTACACAATGCCCACATAGTACGGCTGCCAAGAAGGGCCACCCTCCCCCCAAGACCGGTCCCCCTGAAGTTTTGGGATAGCCAACTGCCCTTTAGACAGGCACTATAAATTCTGACAAAATACGGCTCAGCTTGCAGGCATTACAGTTTCACCCTTGACCCACCTACCCATCTGTCAGGTGACAGGGAACTGGGGTCAGGTCGCCTAGATGAGGACCAGATCATTTCTGGGCCATCACTCCCTCTTACTCTGCTAGCTTACTGGCTCTATTCAGCCTCCTGAGGTGCAAGCTTGTGAGGAGCCAGCAGAGGAGAGGGTTGCCCAGCGTCTTCCAGAGGCTGGAGAGTCAGCTCAGACCTGGCATGGCAGCAGAAAACCCTTGGGCTCCATCATATCAAAAGAGGATGGCAGAGAGCCTGCCCCACCTCCATTTGAACTGTTGGTAACTGGGCGAAGTGCAGGCTTCCTTCCAGAGCTCCATGCCCCATGAAAAGGGCACTGGGATGCGTGCTGCGGGGAGCAGCCCGAGTCAGGGTGAGTCCCTACCTGTGCAGGAGGTTATTGTGCCGCACCATCCTCAGGAAGCCCGTGGGGTCGGTTACCGAGTTAAGCTGCTTGTTCATCTCCTCCAACTGCTGATCCATGATGTCTCCAGCTTCACTTTCTGTCTCACTGCTGGCACAGGCCCTGTGGGAAGATACAGAGAGCCATCACAAGAAGAACAGACTTCTATGGAGTGGGCCCCCTGATGCCAAGGGCTCCCCACGTCTTCTGCATCATGGCTTGCTTGTGCCTGTAGCCTCTAGGCAGCCATGAACTGTGCAGACGGAGCAAGGGCATGTGTCCTGGCACTTGGCACGTGCCTGGAGGAGCAGGCACCCTTCCTCCCAGGCTGTGTGACAGTGGGCGGCCCCCAGCACAGGTGTAGTCCTAGTCTACTCCAGAAACATTTGCTGGTCACCTACGCTGCACCAGGCAGGCATGGTGCTAATCTACAGAGGAGCCCAGAAGGACATTTCCAGACGGGGAGACAGACTCATGGGTGCTTTTGATGGACGGTACAGGCTTCTCGGGTCCCTTCCCAAGTGAGGCATGAGTATGTGACTAGTTTTGAATTCATACCTCCCCTGTGCCAGGTTTTAATGGCCATATCATGACACATTCTAAACAAGAAGAAATGCCCAACAGAGCCTTTTATGACTAGAATGACTAGAGGCTTGCTTAATGTACGTGCTGCACACTGCAGGGGGACAAAGATGGCCACGGTGGTACCCACACATCACCATAGCCACCCTCCTCCACCAATGGCCTCCTACACAAAGCCTTGAGTCAGCGTCAGGCCCAGGTCACATTCACATCTGGAAGTGTCCAGATTGAACCTAGGGGCTCACGGGTGAGGGCTGAGTCTCCAGAGTGATTTCTATTCTTCAGAGCTTCTTCCTAGCCAATCCCCTGTGCTCCAATCTCTGATTCACACTTTTTGAAATATTTTTTTCCCTTCAGTTTTTGGTTTTTTGAGACAGGGTTTCTCTGTGTAGCCCTGGCAGTCCTGGACTTGCTTTGTAGACCAGGCTGGCTTCATATTCATAGTGATCCACCTGCCTCTGCCTCTCCGAGTGTTCGGACTACCCAAATTACTGACTGAGATTAAGAAAAGTTACAGAAGGAATACTCCTTCATTAGGCCAGTCCTGAACCATATGTGGCAGTCAGTATATGCCTATAATCTCAGCTCCTGGGAGGCTAAGGCAGGAAAAATTACAAGTTCAAGGCTTGTATTGACCTGCTAAAACCCTATGTAAAAAGTTTTCTCCCACTGAGCAACAAGTGTGTACCAGACCTTTAGCTGGGGCTGGTCTGACTGAATGCAGACAGCCTCTGCCGTGCAGAAGCTCAGAAACAGCGCTGACAGTCATGGAAACCTCTGCACAAATATGGTAACTACAACACAGTGGCACAGTCTACAACTGTGTTCTATCGTGAACGCTCTGCAGGGACAGTGATGGTGCGAGTGAGAAGGGAGAATACCCAGCAGGTACGCAGGAAGCTGCCACGGGTGCTGTGCAGAAGGCCTTCAGCACAGCCTGGGCCTGGTCTTGTCCACTCTCCTGATGACTGTAATGGAAGGCAGAACTACCAAGAAGAGCTGGTGTTTCAGGCAGAACGAGATCCAGCTCCATAGGGAAGTTAGTGAGGCCAGGAGCTGGCAGGAGCAGTGGAAAGGAGGAAGCCTGGTCAGCTGTATCTTTGGGCACCAAGGCCAGCCTCTCTTTTCCCTGCAGTGCTTCTTATCTGTCTATCAAGCTCTGACCCCACTCTGATGGCCTTGACCACCACACTCTTTTCCCTTTGTGGCCCTCTATGCCTAAGGAATCTGGCTTGAATTTCCTACCCTGGCCTTCTCTATTCCTGGGCCACCGAGGGATGGTGAGGGACCTGTTCTTGCTCCAGCCCCCTCCCTGTCTGTGGGTTTAGCAAAGGTTGATGCTTAGATTACCGAGCAATGGAGGACAGAGTGCAAAGGTCATAACATGAGCTGGCACCCTGGTGAAGGCTAGAAAAGGAGAGGAGAGAGCAATGCAGAGGCAACAGCAGCTCCCAAGGTGCCACCTGTCCAGCCTGGACCTGCTCCAGCCCTGCCACGGCCTAGCCTACTACTCTGGTGAAGATAAGTCATGCTGGCCAGGGGCAGGCTCCAAGGTGCTCACTGTGGTGACTCCCCAAGAGACAGCTGAGAATCAGTGCCATGGAGCTGTGCCAGGGCTCATCCTTCTCTGGGGACAGACAGGGAATGGCAAGAGGCTCCAGACAGGATTTCTACTTGCAAACATGGTCCCTGATCCCTGTAAGATGACCATCAACTGGGCAGGAGCTCTGCACAGGCATGCCAGTGTTTATGTCACAGCAGCCCTTGATCACTCATTTTGATTCCCTGCCTCAAAGATTCTCTTGTACCAATGAGCTGCATCTTGAGCTGGAGATGACAGCAAAAAGCTGGTCTTCAGCTCCTGTGTTCAGGGTGAAGAGGTGGGCTTCTCCATCTGGAGCCCCATGATCATGGAAGGATGGTTCCTTCAGAGCACAGATCTTCCCACTGAGTTCCTCTGCTATCACTGCAGAAGTTTAGTGCCTCTGCCACCCCTGCCTGTCCTCGGGATCAAGAGCCTTGCACATTTCCTGGGATGCTCACAGTCCCGCCAACAGCTGAGAATCCATGTCTCCAGAAGCCACCCAGAAGAGTGAGAAATGGAAGAAGCTGGGCTTCAGGGGTGGTCTGGGCAACAGCCCGGCCCTTCTGCAGACCTTTAAGATGGGCACTTTGGTAGAGACATCCCACAGCGTGGGCAAAACAACACACTGGAGAGAAGGGTTGGTGTAGAGGATGGCTCATCATAAAGATGTTCCTTTTAGCACCCACACTCAGGGACACCTAGTCATGGCTTCCTGAGGCTGGCTATGGACTATGTGTAAACAAAGAGCCACAGAAGGCAGCCATCTCCCCACTGTGGAGCTGTGAGCTGCAATAACCAAAGGAAGCCGTTGAGCAGTGATGGATGGCCCGGCCCCCATACCCCGGGGTTCCTGCTTTCCTCTCACATTGCAAGACTGAGCTACAGTCCACTGAGTCCTGTCCCTTAACCTTACTACAAAGTTCCTCTTCTGCTTAAGCTTTGGAGAGGACTGGTGGGCGGGGGGGTGTTCCCAGAGACCTGTGTGGCTTTGGTGCACCAAACTGGCAATACCACACCCGGTGGCTGTGATACCATTGAGATCAGAGAGAGAGAGAGAGAGAGAGTGCGAGAGTGTACACAGAAACAGATGCAGTGACTCCCGCACAGGCTGCTCGCCTCAGCAGACTTCACACTCCAGACCTTAAGCAGTAACTGACAGTGGGCGCGGCCCCTGATGTTACACCTGCTGGTTCAAACCCTGTGTCCACAGCCTGATCCTCTTCAGGACTACAGTTACTAGTGTACTGCCCCTCCCCAAATCTCCTGGGAAAAGGCTTCTGCTTCATGTCAGTCTAGAAATGGCTGCTCTCTGTATCCTTGGAAGGCCAAAGCCCAGTTACTTTATCTCTCGGTGACACCAGAAACCTGGTTGTTTGAAAGTAAATGATTCTGTTTACCTGCCAGGAGACTTTGTGTGTTCTCATTTGTATTCTGCTGCCCTCTTTCCCTTCCTCCCTTCCCCCTCCCCCAGCACACATCTCTCCCTCCATTCCCCTCCCCCCTCCCATATTCTGACTTGTGCTTTGACAGTTAAACTGATAAAAGAATACAAGTTAGCCTCCAAAATGCTTTTTAAAGAAAATCCCTGGGACCCTGGAGCTTTGTGTCCATGACGTGGATGGGTCTAGCCTGCCCTGAGGTGCTGCAGGGGAGCTCAGCACTGTCCTGGCTTCTCTGTTTTCAGAAAATACAGTGATCAGACAGATCGCTGCTTCCTGTCAGCCCCACTGCCAGCCAGCCGTCAGGGACACAGAAGGCTGTAGCCGAGCTGAAGCCTCCTTTCTTGGTCTTGTCTTTAAGTCTTTGCAGGGGCGTGTTGGCAATGGCACTCAGAGGATGATTTTTGCATCCTCTGAGTTGATGTGTGACATGGATAGAGCCCAGTGCAATCCCTCCTGCGAATGCTGTTGGAATGAGAAGGGCGGAAGCCTGGGTCGTGGGGGTGGAATCCCACCCTTCTGGATACTTCCCAGCACACCCTCTTCCTTGCATGTGAACCAGGCTAATGGCAGGGGATGGGCAGTGTGGGCACCGCACTCGGCAGGCCGGAAGTGCCCCGAGGGGACGGCGTTCTTTCCCACTCCGGTTGCTCCCGCAAGGGCTGTGCAGGAATCAGATGCACACACACTCCCGCGCACATCTGCCGCGCCACTCCGGGACTATTGTGAGCCGTACAGGAGCGCATGTGAGCGTCAGTGACAGACGGCTCACCGCGCACATGACAGTCGCTCCTGTGCTGTCATTATCAGTCCTTTTTGGAGTTTTTATCTGTTCCAGCAGTGCACGCATCCCTTGGTGAAAATGCGCAGAGTCAGAAGAAAACAGCGCAGACACTTAATCTCCTACACTTTCCTGTGGTAATCATTGAGGACTGACTGCAGATGTGGGCAAGGGAAGAAACAGAGGCCCTCCCCCACTCCCACAGAGCAAGCAAGCACTTGTATCTTGCGTAAAGCCACAGCTCATACTAGAGTGAGCAGCGTGTGTGTGTGTGTGTGTGTGTGTGTGTGTGTGTGTGTACACGCATGCATGCGTGTGTGTGCCATGGATACACTGTGCACGTGCCATGTACACAGAAAATGGAATGCCAACAAGGCATGGCACTGGGCCTCTTCCCCTGTAGGTGAATGCAGGAAAAGGCTTTGAGTACTGCCCTGGCTTTCTGGTCCCCTTTAGGGGAGCCAGTGGCCAGAGAGGCGGGAGCAAAGACACTGCTTCTGATGAATGGGGCAGCTTGTCACTGCCTCACCCTTTTGGAAAGTAGGAGGGGTAGCCTGGAGCTTGACCCCACAGAGGCCTCTGAGTCCACCCACCTCTGCCTACCAGAGGCTAGGCCAAAGAGGGGCCCCAGTCGTGCTGCAGTGGCTGGGATCAGCGATGGCAGAGCACTTCCTGGAGAACCAGTGTGGCTCTGCTTAGTCTGTCCCGCACAGCCATCTTACAAGGCCAGAGGGAATCGTTCTGCAGGCACCAAAGGCAGATTTAGAGAGCATACACAAGGGAGCGGAGGTGCCTCTACCAGGCTCAGCAACTGTATGGAACCTCCAAAGGGCCACAAAACCAGAGTCCTGGAAGCCACTTGGCCAAGCAAGAGTGGTCCTGTCCTCCTGCCCTTGGAGGTGGTGAATGGGAAGTAGAGGAGCAGGCAGGCCCAGCCTCAGAAAGCTGAGCGAGGAAGACCTGGCATACAAGACTACAGCTTACTGAGAAGAGACGTCCAACATGGCCTCATAAGTGACTTGATGGAAGTGTGTAGCCTAGACAGTTTTCCTATTGGTCCCCAAAACCCTACAGGCCCTAGGCACAGTAGAAAGAAAGACACCTTGCCTTCTGTTCTGACCAGCAGACAGAACTGCCCTTTCCCACTGCACACAGGGGCCCGTGGGCCCTGGGCAGCCACCATTATTGCTGTGTGGGGGATGCTTTGCTGTGGTGAATATATAAAGATAGGCTCCTGGTCTCTGGGGGAACTGAAGGGCCCAGGCCACAGAGGACAGAGAGGACCAGAGTGTCCTGGACAGGGGCAAAGTGAAACCAGCCAAATGAGCCACAAGCACACCAAGTGGTGGGATCTGGGGTGAAGGTAGGCCCTTCCTCCTGAGTGGCCTCAAGGGAACAGGGATGACAAGGGTCAGGGTGGGGAGGAAGCAGAGGAGACCCAGCTGTCCAGTCCCCACCACCTGAAGCTGGTGTAGAGCCTGGTTTCCAGGCCGTAGTCATCAGTGCAGGGCTTTGTACAGTTGTTCCATTTGAGATTCCTTTGTAAAGCACTAATGTATTTATCTGAGGGAGGGAGGGAGGGAGGGAGGGAGGGAGGGAGGGAGGGAGAGCGCGTGCGCATGCCTGTGTGTGGGAGGGAGCACCGGCTGCAGTGCTCGTGGTGCTCACAGGACAACTGTGGAGTCAGGTTTTCTCCTTCAGGCTTCACTTGGGGTCTGGGTGTTGAATAGGCCATAAGGTTTGTGCAGCAAGTACCTTTAACTCTTTGAGCCCTGGCCCCTGCCCTTGAGACCGCGTTTTCCCCTTGTGCCCAAGAGATTTTTTTTCCCCTGTGACTTTGGGTGCAAAGGTATACAAAATAGGTGTATAAATCAAACACTGATCATAAAGAAATTAATTCTAAATAGTTCCTTGGTAAACTGGTATTGGCCTCTTTTTGCTGACTGACTGGCTTGGAATCACTTAGGAAACAAGCCTTAACACGTGTTTGAATTCCATTCAGGCTCAACCAAGGTGAGGACACTAACGGCGACATCCCACAGAATGGGGGGGGGGGGGGGGAGAACAGTCTCCGGAGAAGCTCCGACAGCCTCTAGAGCCATTCATTGGCCATTCATGTGTGTTCCTTGGAATAGTTGGTAGGATGCCCATTCTGGAGACAGTGCGGACTGTGCTCCTCACTGGGAGGGATCAGGAAAAGCTGCCACACCCCTGCATCCCGGACGGAGACCTTCTGTCTCCACTGAGCTTTCAGTAGGGGCAGTTTCCTGTCTACACTGCCTACTTCCTGAACAGTCAGGACAATCCAGAGAGTCTGCCTGGGGTTGGGAAGGCTGCTCCCCTCTCTCCCTCTAATTGGATTTTCTGAAAGGACCTGCTCCCCCTTCCTCCTCCAGATGCTGGAGAGGCAGCACGGCACAAAAGCTGCCGGCTGGTGCCCTTCTTGTCTTTTTCTGCCACATTAACCCAGTAGGGGGTTTAACAGCCCAAGATTTTGAGAAGCTGTTGTCAAGTCATGAAAGCCCCCAAATGCAACTTAAATGGTTATTAGCTGGTGGGAAACATCCCCTGCTTTCTAATACTGCCATTTAAATAACAATAATAAAGAAAATAATAACAATAAGTGTAAATGCCTGGCCTTCACAGTCATGATTACCCCTACCACCCACAGTCCACAGGGCCCTGTGGATTTAAGATTTACTTAGGGCCTGGAGAGAGGGCATGGCTTTTGGTTTGGTGGACATGCCTGATTCTATAGCCAGCCAGCAGATGTCGCCCAAGTCATCTATCAGGTGTGCTTCGAGCTTCCACGGATAATTCCTTTAAACAATACACACACACACACACACACACACACACACACACACCGATCAACGATCCACTGAACAGACAAAAGAGCCAAGGGGTTCCTTGCTCTTTTAAGAGCCACAAAATATGTGTATTTGCCAAATGGAAAGGTGCAGAATTAATTGAAAAAGAGATGGAATTTATATTCCTCAGCCCCCTTGGGGGTTTATAATGAATAAGTATTTGTAAAGCCTTTGATTACGTATGGAGGGGCCACAGAAGTGCTAACCAGAGCAAGCGTTTGCACCGAGATACTCCCAGAGTTCCTTGATGGGACCAAAAGAGGAAAATGAAGAATGGGGCAGTGCCAGCAGCCAGTGCCACTGCTCCGGCGGGCTAGACCCTTCCTGTATTACTACTGCCTTCCTCGCGGTGGCCAGGAAGGCACATCTTACCATTACACCCAGGGAGTGCAAGAGCCTGGACTAGGCTGGCAACATTTCCCACCTGTCTGGATGGCCACACTGTTTTCTGCAACACTGTTGTAAGCCACCAACTCAAAATTGTACAGCAAATGTATACTTGCCTTATGCCATTGACTCCCTAAAGGAAGCGTTCTCAGGATAAGTAATGAGGTACAGATTGTGTAGGTAATACAAGAAAATGATGATTTGGCTTTGAGTGTCTAAAATGACGTGACAGTTTTTTTTTTTTTTTAACCACCTTATGGCTATCTGATACCTTGCTAATGCCCACAGATGTGGCCACCAGTAAATGCATCCTGTAGCGGTGGTGGCTGCCCTGTGGCTTTATTCGTCTTTCTGGAGAGAAGCAGAATTGCAACATCTTCCCCGATACAACAGGTTTCTATGGTTACACGAGACATAAATATATTATATGCCCTGTGTCACGTGAAAGGCCCAGCCAGCCACTGCGTGCGGAAGACCCCCAGGGGGACAGCACTCATGTGGATGGCTTTCTGCAGCCAGCTAAATATTTGTTTCTGGGTTTACAGCAGGAGAGGCAAAGGAACTGCTCGAGAGGCTGTCTGCAGCGCTCACTGATGCATCAGCATGACAGCCACTCTGCGAGCCAGCTTCTGCTTTGTGGGGCTTGAAAAGTGGACGCTGATGAGCCCCAGGGGGCAGAAGTCATGTATGTTATCCGTGCCAGGAGCAGGGTGGCCTGACTTCTCTTGTTGGTTCTATCTGCGTGAATCCCTGTGGATCCAAATTATTCTGCCAGGGCTCTGCAATTTTTTTCATGCTTAAAGAAGCATAATTGGGAAGTGGCTGTTAAGAAGCCAAGTAGGCAGAGTAGTTTCCATTTAGGGTGGGACAGGGCTGGCGACATTGCATCCTGCAGTTAACTACTGCATTAAGAGAAACAAGATGTCTCTACCATGTCACTGGGGGCAGAATGTTGGAAAATTCATGTAAAGGGCAAGGGTAGAAACAGCTTGGATTTCTGCGGTTATTTTTGTTGTACGAATTGCAAAGCATTGCTAGATGAAGAAGCGCCTCCTGTGTATCCTCTCCCTGCTCACCCCTGGGTCATGAAGCGCTGTCCCACCACCAATATTTCTAGACCCGCGGGTGCAGGGCTGTGGTTGGCTATGGGGCAGCTGAGAGATTGTCTCTCTTCACCCTCTTTTCTGTTTGTTCTCCCCACCCCGTAAGATGGGTTTTGCGTAACTCAGGCTTGCATCGGACTACTGCTCCTCTGCCTCAGCCTCCTGAAGCCCTGCTTCATCTTTTCCTTGTAATGATTAGAGAGAAGAAAGGATAGGTCAGCAATGCCCGGGAAAGAAAGAAGCAAAGTGCTCTGAGAGACGTTTCTGCTCTGGGGAGCTGCACTGGTATTGTTCATCAGAGCAGAGGGTCTAGCCTGTTGCAGGATGCACTTGCTTTCAGGCTGTGAGGAGCTCACAAAGGGATTCTTCTCTCATGTGTGAACACACTCTCTGGTGGGCAAAGGCTGTTTTGAGCACAGCTCTGATACCCAGTGAACTAAAGATCTGAGCTAGTGGAGACTGCTAACTGGGACAGGGCCTCCCAGTGAGTCTGGGCTGATTTGAACACATGCAGTACCAGGCTGAGACTGTGCCAAAGGTTCCTCCTGGGTCTTAGGCCATCTCAGCTGGCTGCTATGTATGCCACACACATGCTGCAAAGCCAGCATTTCTGGGCTGCAGTGGGGAGCGCCAAGCATGGCATTTGGATTTGATTTTAAAGTCAGCATTTGAGTCACAGCCCAGATGAAAGAACAGAGGGTAGAGGATCAGATCAAGGGTAAGGCGGGGTTTGACAAAGGGTAGACCAGGGAGTGGGGATGGCTTCCATCCTGCCATTTTGTCCCTTTACGCAATGTGATAACCCTGATGTGCAGCCAGCTTCCCACCAGCACTGCCACCCTAGTCACTAGTTATGTCACTGTGTACCAGTTGATTATTTTGGCCTCTCTTTAGACAATGCACATCTCTCTACCAATAGGAGTTCTCTGGGTACCTCCTCCATAGACGGAGGCTCCCTTACTAATCCCAAGCAGCTTTGGACATTCAGCCTCCTACTGAATGGCAACACTTTGGGGTTTAATGACATGGATTCTTAGATCCCTCCCAGCTCTCAAATGGTACCCACGGTGTGAAAAATAGCCGAAAGAGAGCACACAATACAGAGAGCGTCCCTTTCTTTGAATCCGGTGTGCTTCTGTGGCCACATCCTGCGGCAGAACTGGGCCAGGCTCCTGCTGGTGTGTGTTTGTTGGGGGTGAGCACACTGCTGAGCAGAGCCAAAGCAGGCGGGGGAGCAATGATTCATCCACATGCTTCACAGATTCACTGAATGAAAAGGCAGGAAGCTCCAACCGTGCCCACTCGCCAGCTCCTTCATCCGATGTACACTAAGCCCTCCCGTGCAGACACAAAGCAGTCACACAGCCTTTGCTCTCAGATCCAAGGGCTAGAGAGAGATTGGTGGCAGCAGGAGAGGGATTCCTAGCGGAGTGCTTGGAAGAGGCAGGACGGACATAACTAAGAATGAGGACACCTCTAAAGGAAGGACACGACATGTGGGCAAGTGCCTCCAGGTACTGGAGGTCCTTGGAAGGGCAGTAGGCGAGGTGAGTGCTGAGAAGGCAAGCCCTGCAGGATACAGGGATGTGGTGAGCAGAAGGGCAGGAAGGTCAGCCTCTGAGTCAGCCTCAGCTGTAGGTGACCCAGGCTTATGATTCCTGACTACACATGAGGTGAGGGTCAAGGTTCCCCCAGGGCAAATGAGAAAGAGGTATGGATGGACAGCTTGCTCCAAGCAACACAGCTAGAAACTTGTGGTCCTAAGATGTACTTTTAGGTTGCTTACTATTTCGGTAGTCCACTGCCCTCTCACCTGTTGGCATCAGTAGTCTGTGGGAGGCCCATCTGTCAGACTACCTACTTGGCATGGGTCTGACTCACCAGGTCCTACTGACATTACTTTTGCTCCCATCAGCTACTCCCAGTGTGCACTCTACACCATTTGCTGGACGCTCTCCCCTGAAGTGTGCATACCTGCCGTACTGTCTTACACAGATCATTCACTTCTGTTGTTTCTTACTACATGATACACATGCACAGCTATACACAGTCACTCTACAACCCAGTGGCCTCTACTGTTTTTGCATATGTACTTCACATCTCCCTCCACAGCCCAGACTGGCCTCCCAAGGGCTGTTCTAGTTGTGTTTCGGTAAATACCAAGTCTAAAAGCAAATTGGCGAGGAGGCTTGTTTGGCTTATACTTCCAGGTCACAGTCCATCACTGAGGGAAGTCAAGGCAGCAACTCAAAGCAGAAGCCATAGAGGAAACCTGCTCAGTGGCTTTCCCATACCGCCCAGGTCCACCTGCATAGGAACAGGGCTGCCAGCAATGGGCCAGGTGTTACAACACCTCATAGACCAGTCTGATCTAGACAGTTCTCCAGCTGAGGTTCCCTCTTACCATGTGACTCTAGGCTGTTCCCTCTGACCTCACCCTTTCCCCTTCCCAAACAGTCTTTCTTCTGTTTTCATGTTATATATAAAATCGAGACTGCATGCAAGAGAAAACAGCATTTGCCTTTCTAAGTCTGGCTTATTTCACTTAACATGATGATCTCTAGTTCCACCTATTTTACTTTAAATGATACAATTTTGTTCTTCTCTATGGCTTAATAAAGCACCGCATACATGTACTAAATATCCTTTACCCATTTGCCTGTTGTTGGACAGCTGGCCCCACAGCTTGGCTATTGTGAGCGGGGCCACAGAGAACACAGGTGTGCAGGCATCTCTATGGAAGACCCACTGACGTTTCTTTAAGATGAGCCCAGGAGTGGACACTCTGTGTAAGATCATCTGGCCACATTGCATTGTATATTTTCCAAAATTTTTATAATGAAAAATTAAGGATATAGAAAAGCTTAGAGTCTTACAGTGACTATGCTTGATCCTGACATTCCTAATGTTATCTACTCAGCTATCTTTGCTCTTTCTAACCAGCTGCTTAATTTCCTATCTGGGTGCAGTTTAAAAGACACACAGTGAATTACAGCTAATGTTCTTTCAAATACATAATAAGATGTCACTAGCTGGAGAACAATATTGTATATGCATTTTAATATAAAATATTTGTAAAAAAAAAATACTACACAAAATGAACTTCACAAATCTTGACATTGAGTCAGACAGGGACACTGTGCTACAGACCCTGTAAAGAAATAGAAACTTCCTTTGTGACCGCCCCCTAATTGGCTTTGGCCTCCATGTTGGAAGCAGCCTTTGTTCTGCCTTTCCCCTACAGAGATGACTGGAGCTTCTCTGGAAGGCACAGGATCCTAGTTGCATAGCAACTGGCCTTCCGTGCGGCCTGCTCTCCTTCATCATAGGGGTTCCAGACTTCACCTGTGATGTTCGCATTTAGTTCATACTCTTGGCCACAGCATGCAGAGCAGCACTAGCTTGATGGCCTGGTACAGGCTTTAGGGATGAAACCATCGTCCCTGTAGAAGTCTCTGTCGCTAGATGCTCTCCTTTCTCCTGGGCAAATTCCTCACAGTGGAACGGCATGCCCATAGGTGAGGGTCACAGTGGAACGGCATGGCTACCGTGAGGGTGTGGTGTCACTGCAATAGCGGGAGGCTTCCCAGGGTGATGACAGGCCTACAGTCCCCACATGTACACAACAGTACGCAGTTCACCTCCCTTTACTTCCTCCCAGCACCCGTGATGTCGGTTGTTACCATCTTATCCCTCCCAGTTCCTTATGGCTTAGGTCATACTTCCTAATGACTAATGGTATGAAATATTTTTGATGTGTCTATCATTGCATAACTTTTAAAATTCTATTTACTTTTGCCACTTTTAAAAATTGGGCTGTTTGTATCTTACCGAGTCATAAGGTTCTTTGAATATTTTGAGTCCCTTGTCAGCCACGTGAGGTGTGGCTCACCTGCTCCTTTCCTTCCTATCTTCTGGTGAGTGGCAGTGTGAAACTGTGAACCCTGACATACTTTTGTTTGTGCCATGGCTGTTGTCTTGTTACCTGTCGCCATAACTCAGGAAGACACTCAGTGCATGCCTCTTGATGGGGGAAAGCTTTAACTGCTGCTTCTTGTGTTTGGCGTGAGAATCAAGAGTAATCTTCCCCAGACACAGCTCAGGACATCAGCACCGTTTGTTGGAGATACTGTCTGTCCCCGGTATACTGTGGGATGTCTTTGCCAAAATCAAATAACAGTAGAAGTGGGACCCGTTTCTTGGCTCCCCTTCTGCTCCAGTGTCAGTTACTCATGATACCCCACAGTCAGGCATTTGTTCCTCAGAGGCCAGAGCTCACTGTGTAGCCCAGGCTGGCCTGGAGTGCCTTGTCCTCCTGTTCTTATCCCCTCAAACGCTGGGGTTTCAGGCAATGGCTTTAGAGTGAGGCCTGGATTCACACTATGAGTTCTCTGGTGGGATTATCTTTGTTAAGATTGCTTTAGACATTATTTTATCATGTAGGGGTGTTTTGCGTGCATGCAACCTGTGTATCACATACATGCCTGCTGCACACTGAGTTTAGATGAGGGCATGAGGTTCTCTGGCACTGGAGTTACAGATGGTTACATGTGGTTGCTGAGAATTGAACCCTGGTCCTCTGGAAGAGCAGCCAGTGTTCTTAACCACTGAGCCATCTCTCCAGACCCAGCATTCTTCTTTTAAAGGGCAGGTACTTCAGGCTTGCAGGACAAAGGGTGTCTGTCACAGCTGTCCATGCTGCTATGCATCAGGCACACTTAAGCCTTATGCTAGAAGTAGAAAGGATGCCTGATCTGGTGTTTTCTAGAAGAACTCATATAAACTGTTGTTTAATATTTTTTTTTCTGGTGCTGGAGAATGAACCCAGGGCTTTTAACACACCAGGCAAGCAAGCACTCTGAGCTGAGCTACAATCCCAGCCCCTGCAGACTTTTTTTTTTTAATTTTAATTTTTTTCTGAAACACTACATAGAATTCATTAAGAAAGTCACCCAGGACTTAATTTAATTTACTGTAGGAGTTAAAAATGCAAGATAAGAACTTTACTTTCTGTAGCATATCCAGGGCCATTCATATTCTGTTTGATGTAATGTTTGTTGGTTTTGGTAGAATGAGATTTTAAGGAATTTCTGTATTTCATCTTAGTCGCAAATTTGGTTCAAAGTCCATAACATTCTCTTGCCCTCATAATGCCACAAATCTGACAATGTGATACTTCTCTCAGACCCATCTTAGACCTATTTCCCCTCTCTCCTTTTTCTCTTCTTATTGAGCTTTCATTGTGAACACCTCAGGTAAATACAACTTTTGTTTATATATGTGTGTGTATGTGTGTGTGTGTATTACATAATACAAAATTATATATTATATATGTTACATATAATTTCATATATTTAAAAATAAGAAAATGACTCCTAGCAACATTCTGTTACACCCATCATAAGCGCCTTCCTCAGCCATCACCAGAGAAGCTTCCTTCTGTGTCGGGAGCCAGCAGAGACCCCACAACTGGACAGTGTTCAGAAAGTGAGAGACTTGAGCACTCAGTCCTAAATGGGTTGTCTCCATCAAACCCCACCCCTCAGGGCTCAGAGAGCTTGTGGGGAAGAGGAGAGGGGAAGATGGTAAGAGCCAGAGGAGATGGAGGACACCAAGGAAACAAGGAAGTCTAAACCAACATGACTGATAGACATGGAGACAGGCAGAGACGGAGGCAGCCCACACGGGGCAAGCCAGATGGGGTCCTAGCTGAGAAAAGTGGACCTGAGCTCCCATTACTAACTAGAAACTATATCCAATTCACAACTGTGTGTGTGTGTGTGCACGCTCACACACACACACAAAGCTTTTCCAGTGGAGTCTCACTGAGCATACAAACAATCCTTAAGGACAAGCCCTGTGCCCAGCAATAGACACTGACTCAAAATAAAATCAATGGTTTGTAAGCTTTTTGTCTTATTTTGCTTTGTTTTGGTCTTTGTTTTTTGGTGTGTATGTTTTTGTTTGTTTGTTTTTACTTTGCTTGTATATTGTAGTTTCTGATTTCGTGTTTTTATAGGTTCTGGGTTTTTTTTTTTCTGCTTGTTTGTTTGAATTCACCTGTTTTCTAAAGAGAGAGAAAGAAGGTGTGGAGTTGGAAGGATGGGGAGGCTATGGGAGGAGATTGATCACAATATATTATAGAGTATTTTCAGTAGGAAAAAAGAAAAACCCAGCCTTTAGCCTTCTCCTTCAGCCTGAGAGCGGGTACTTCTCCATGAGGGTCTCATGGCGTACTGACCTGAGCTTCCCTCAAAGCAAAGTGGCTTCAGCTAGCTTTTGTTCTTGCAGGGCCTGTTCTTTGGCTGTTTGTAGAATTGGCGTCAACAGTTTTCATCCTTTTGGAGTTGTCCCTGCGCTGCGCCCTCCTGATGACAGCACTGCTGTCTGGACTGTCTCCTCTCGGCCTAGCTCACAGGCTGTGATGCCCTGAAGCATCAGTCTTCGCTGCTGCCTTGCCTCTTACTTGTTCTCAGGGTTCTCTGACTTCTTAGATTCTTCTCTCAGCTCTGAAGGTTGGTGTTCCACCTGTCTTCCAACCTGCTTGTTCCCACGTTAGTTCTACAAGTGTTAAGCCTGTTCACTGGGCCCTTCACTGTGAACACAGCTCATTACGTATTGTGATGACTGCTGGGAAACCCTTTCCTGTGCTTTTCAACTTCTGAGTTATTCCAGGGATGGTAACAGTTGGCTGTCCTTTTAAGAAAGCTATATTTCCCCAGATTCTTTATATTGCAAAGACTTTTATAATTGCAGGCATGCAGTGTGCCTCTCATATGAGTTCTGTTACATCCCTTTAAAAAAGTACTACCTTTTTTTCCAAAGCGAGCACCAACCCTGACTGGGCTTTGTTTGAGTGCCCTCTCCTGAGTTCCGGTGTGAGTGCTTTCTCCCGGGCTCCCGTGTGAGCGCAGGCTAGCTCAAATATCCTTAGCTAAGATTTTTCCCGAGTCTGTGACTCTGGGCCCAGCACGGCAGCTCACAGCCACACAGGAACGTGTGACTTTCTCTGGGTTTCTCAGAAGCCAGCCCCCATGGACAGCAGCATGGCAGCAGCTGCTGAGCCTCCCCAGCTCAGCAGGACAGGCCAGTCACACGAGGGTGTTTCCTCCAGCAATTACAGACCCACACATGCTCTGACCAAAGCGCCATCTGTACGGTGATTATACTTCCTGCAGAGACAAGATTGTTGTAGAGAAAGCTCTAGGTCTTCCGCCACAGCAGCCTGCACACTCAGCCCCATGCCTTCCTCTGCAGCAAGACAGCGGCTCGGATCCACTGGCTGTCTCTAACCTGATGGAGCTGATGCTCTTCCCAGACCACCCTGGCAGCACATTATCCTCATGGATGGCCAGGCTACCAATGGTCAGGCAGACTTACTGGATTTTTTTTTTTTTTGAGAAAGCACCACCTGTGGCCACGTAATTAAGAAAACATATTTCCTATGGTCAGCAGCCCCCGCTTGGTGCCCACAGTGTGAAATCTGCTCAAGCACGACAGCCCCATGGAATCTTCACGGTGGCACCATGATACAATTATTCAACTTTCGCTGTGCAAGAAAGCTGGGGAGGAGAGCTAAGTGCATCCAGACACTTGAGGCTCCAGGTCAGGTCCTGGCCGGAGAAGGGCACAGCTAACCCTCAGACTCCCCAAATGCTGCCCTCCCAGCCAGCACCTGCTACACAGGGAGCATTGCTAGGGACTGCGTGTCCTGTGGTGCTTTATTCTTACAACATTTGCTGCATCAAACTGCAACGTTAACTTTCTCACTTTCTCGAGAACCAGAGACGAAGCCTTTCCCACTTGTACGTGTGGTTTTTCTTGCATAAATTCGGGTAACTCAGCAGGCCCTTTTCAGTTTACCTTTATCTATTAGATTTGTTTGTGTGTTTGAGTGTTTTGCCTGCAGGTGTGTGTACCGCATGCATGCCTGGTGCACATGGAAGCCAGAAGCAGGCGTTGCAGTCCCTGGCATGGAGGTATATGTGGTTATGAGTCACCATGTGAGGGCTGGGAACTGAACTTGAGTCCTCTGTAAGAATGACAAACGCTCCTACCAACTGAGCCATCTCTCCAGCTCTTGTTTTCACGTGTGTGCTATGTGTGTGAGTGACTGTGTGGTGTGGTGTATGTGTGTATGTAGTATATGTAGTACGTATTTAGTGTGTGAGTATGTGTGAGAGTATGTGTGTATGGTATGAGTGTGATGTGTGTGTGGTGTGTCTGGCATGTATGTAGTGTGTGTGGTGTATGAGTTTGTGAGACAGTGTGTGTGTGGTATGAGTATGGTGTGTGAGTGTATATGTAGCATGTGTTATGTGGCATGTGTGTGTGGTGTGTATGTGCGGTGTGTGTGTGAGTGTGTGTGCAGCAGAAGACAACTGTGGGAGTTGGTTTTCTCTTTCTAATACTTCAACATGAATTTTAACTGTCTGCCAGAATTTAAAATATAGAAACGTTTCCACTGACTGCAGCTTTAGGAAAAAAATGGCAGCTAGAAACTGTTATCCTGGGTGTGTGTGGACACTCTGACATGCACTTGTACTGTGCCATGATGGCCCCAGTTGCTAACACCTGTGCATGGTAGCCCCACTCCTACTGCCTGTGTGGAAAGTGTGGGGACACAGCAGCACTTAGGCCTCACTGGCTCAGCAACTGTCCAGCGTACAGCATGGTGTCACCCGGAGAAGCCCCGCGCCACATCCCGGATCTCCACGCCTCCCTGTGCACATGGCCAGGCCCTGCTGACAGTTCTGCAGCCACGCCCCATCCTCTGCTTCTTTCTGTCCCTCTGGTGAGTGAGCTCACACAGCTCCACTGGAAAGCAGCTCGCCAGGCGGAACACTGCAGTCAGCAGGAAGAGGGCAAGGTGAGCCTGAGCTCTCTGCCCAGCCAGGAGTGCAGGGGCGTCTTAGAGTGAAAGCCACACACCTCCTTCTGCAGCCAGCGTGCTTCCAGGACTGTGCAGTGCCTGGGCCCTTACACCTCTGAGACTGCAGACAAATGCCTGAAGCTGCCTTCCAAGCTCAGGTCTGCCCTTCTGCTTGTCAGGATTCCTGTGTCTGTCTTTGTATATTCCCTGCTACACATGAGAACTTTCTGCTCAATTACAGCCTTGCAGCTAGTACGTGGCAGAGCCTGGGCTGGGCCTGGCCATCCACTTCTTTTTCTCCTGCAGCAGACTATGCACACTGGCTTCTCCTCCCAGCACCAGTACCCAGAGCGGAAAAGGAACAGAGTGTATGTGGTGGGGAACAAGTGATGGTCAGCAGACTGACTGCAGTATTCTCTGTGATGTGACGATGGACTACTACAGAGGACAAGGCAGGACGACATGGTGTCCACCACTCAACAAACAGCTGAGCTTTGCAATTTATGACCTCTTGTGACCTCTCCACTTGTAAGGTCAGACCTGTGAGCACAGGATAGTGGTTCTGTTTCCCTCTGGATCCTTGTGGCCCACCCCTATACCTGACCAACAGGGATAGCCAGTCCCCACACTGGGAGAGTTCCTCCAAAACCACCCATGCTGGGCTAATCCGAGTCCCCAAAGGCTGCACTCCACTAGCTGCCTCTCACTGGCATTTGTTTATCTCATCCCTGCTGCCTGCTTTGATGCTAATTTTCATGTTTCTGGGACCAAATGTCCGACAAAAGCAACTTAACTAAGAGAGGGAGAATTTATTCTGGCGCAGTCCATCATGGTAGGATCCTTGGTGACAGAAGCATGAGCCTACAAGTCACATGGCAGCTGCAGTCAGGAAACAGAGAGTGGACAGGAAGTGGGTCCAGGCTAGCAAACCTCAAGGCCCACTTCCTCCAGTGAGGCTCCACCTCCTAAAATTCCCACCACCTTCTAAAAACAGTGCTGCCAGTTTGTGGACCAGGTGTTCAAACACGTGAGCCTACAGAACATAGATTTCTTATGCAAACCACAAGCAAGCAGCTTCAGGCTTGCTCTCCCTGTAGGAGCTGAGTATGACTGTTCCAGAGCGTCTGGCGGCTGTAATCCCACCTCTGTGATACTGCTGTCAGCCCCAGCAACACTGGAAAGGTCTCAAACACAGGAGAACTATCATATCAGGGCTTTGAAGACTATTGGCAGGTCATCCTAACAGGAGCACTTCCTCAGTCAGGGCCCCGCCAAGACTGGGGCCCACAGACGTGGGCTCAGGGCCTGCTTCTGACCTCAGATGGCTCCCCAGGCTTTGAGGCTGTAGTAATTTAAACCAGCCTCTCTGGCACCGTGACAGGGACCCCGTTCTGCTCTGTGCCCCCACACTTTGCTCTCCTTCCCTCCTCCAGTGCACAAGGGCAAGGGCTTGAAGTCCCCACTGCTTTAAAATTGCTTCTGTCTTTCAAATATGCCACGGAGCCAAGCAAGTTTCAAGGCTGAGCAAAAACTGCCAGGGCAATTATGCAGGGAGCCCAGGGAGCCGTGTGTGAGATGATGGATCCTGTCCGTGTTAGAATGGGAATGGTGGTGCTGAGGGAATGCTGGGGCCTTTCAAGAAATATCTAGGACGACACGTTTGTCTTTTGAAAATAATTCTTCAAATTAAAGAACTTTTGTTTTTCAATGAGAAGCCATTCTTCCACTCACAGATTCACTGTCGTAAGATATTTTCATTGATGAATGTGTCAGACTGCTTCGTAGCAGGGTATCTTTCTGTTTTCCCATCGTACACATTTTTCTTTCTTCTGCCGTACTCCTAAGATCAGTGAGACTAAAGAATACCTAGTAAAGCAAATGGAAGTTACAGAAGAGTTTCCAAAAGAATAGCAGTGTTTGGGAAGATCAGGGCAGAGGCTTTGTGCTTGGTTCCCTTTTTAACGTCATGTGGCTCCCCAGCCCTAGATGGCCCACTAGCACCTGACTTTGAGAGCCTTTTCTAAAAGCCACATTTAAATTCTAGGTCCACAGTTGAAGTAGCTGGGAGCCCTGGGCAACTCAGCGAACCCTGCTGAGCCTCAGCGGGAAATTCTGGGAACAAGAGAGCCATGCCTCAGGGTGCAGCCATGCTAAGCAGGTTCAGGCACCTGTGTCTAGAGAGAAGGCTTCAAAGAAGCCATTTCTTCTTGATCCAGAAAGAAGAGATAAGCCTCCATGGGGAGGAAGAAGCCAAACACAAACACTGGCTGGCCACAGCAGGCATCATCCGGGCAAGCAACTCCTGAGTGGCAGTCAGTGCTGGTGCTCACCGAAGCATGGAGAGATTGATGCTGAGTGTCAGTACTACAGGCCGAGCAAGAGGACTACCCCATACTTCCCAAGATGGCTGCAGAAGCAGCCTTCCCCCTCTTTGCAGCACCCTTCCATCTATAATTCTATATCCTTTAAAGACAGCCACTCTACACTCAAGTCCACTGTAGACCAAAGCCCCCATTCACTGTAAACCTGCTTTTTACCTCTGGGGCGTAAAACTCAACACTGAACCAAAGCAAAAGGCAGCAAGTAGAAAGAAAAAAGAAAGAAAGAAAAACACACAATAGCCATGCTGGCTTGAGACTCAGCACTCTGAGCACACGCGGGCACTCCCTTCTTGTTCAGTTTGCTCCGTTTGTAGCCAGCCTCCTTTAGAAATGATGGTTTTTCTTATCTGTGGCCAGACCCATCAAGCATGGGTCTTCCCCAGCCTCAGCTTTGTCTCATCATGAAAACAGTACTGATGTGGGATAGGAAAAGGCACAGTCCAAGTCAGTGAATGTTCTGTGTGACTGCACCAGGCCCTGCACTGGGGGAAAGTGGGCAAAGCAGTCCTCACTCTCCATGGGCTTCCCAGGCCCACAGAAAAGGCAGACATGACTAAGCAAGCTCTTAGAGTAACTAGGGTGACGCTGTGAGTGGGGACCACCGGAAGGACAGACAGAGGTCTGAGAGAAGAAAGCAGAGGAAGGAAATCCACACAGAAAATATGCTTACACCTAATGCAGTCTCTTCTGCAATAACCCCTCAGATTTCCTGAGTTCTCTGTCAGTCTGTGGTGTCCCAGGCATCAGCAGCAAAGACACAAAAGGAAGAAAAGATGGCTTCAAGTCATTTTACTTTGTCTTTCCACCTCATCTCCATGGAGAAAGATGGTCTTCAACCTTGAGGTGAGAATCAGCAGTGAGGGTGACCAGTTCAGCCTCATCAGTCGAGATCAGAGAGTGTATTTTAGCATACAGTGCCATCTGCCAGGCACCAGTGGCAGGTCATGTCTGCCTGCATCTGGTGTGGGGCGGAAGTGCCCCTGTTGCTTGGTCTACCTGTGAGGCAGGAGATGAGGATGCACAGAACAATGCATGCCCTGGGAAGCCCTGATCCCAGGCTTGACAGTACATGCAAGACACTGGAAGCCCAGAAGAGGTGGGAGGGTCTTTGCCCTTTTCTAAAAGCCCTTTCCTTAGGGCTACCTGGAAATGAAGTCTGATCTCACAGGGTCTCTTAGTTATCAGGGAGAACAGATACGAGTTAAGAAAAAGACCAGCTACGGTGTGAACTTTGCCTCCATTGCCTGGCAGTTTTATGAAGCGACAGGACCCCAAACCAGTTCTGCCTGACACTGCTTGCTAGCTGTGAATGGTCACTGCATCTGTGCACATCTGTCAGAAACAGGAAGGACACCTCAATGCTTGTGATGCCTCAAATGAGTCCTGATATGTAGTGGGTACCAATAGGGCCTCCCATGCTTGCTTAGAGTGGGGCTTGAGGCGTGGGTGTTCACTCAAGTTCTGTCACCGCCTGTCTGATCTGGGTCTGCAGGAGATCTCTGTGCGTTCAAGGCGTTCACAAGGGGACAAGTAGACAGGGGAAAAAGTAGCTACGAATGAAGTAGCTGTGAAGGGCGTGTCGTGCTCTGTGCACTGCTACCATGCTGTCCTCGCCTTGCTAATGCCAGGCAACTGCCCCATAATACACGGATGCACACACAGCACACATGCCAACGAGGGGCAGAACACAGTCGCAGGAAAAGGCCATGAGCACTCAAGGAGGGAACAGGAGGCTGGGGGTGATGGAGCACACCTGTAATTCCAGAACGTGACAGTAAGAGGTATCGGGGGCTCAAGGCCAGCAGAGGCTACATGATACCCTGTCTCAAAAAACAAGACGAACCCTCCCCTGACTCTTATGAACAGAGAAAAGAGTAGGAAAAAGACAGGAGACAGGGAGGCCAGGCTGGCATCTGAATGTTTGTGAGAGAGAAGGGCTGATGGTTTGACCAGTGGCCGAACAACTGACAGCAGTACAACAACGAGCAATTTCAGGACAAATGAGTCAAAAGCGTATAAGAAACTTTGAGGGGAAAGGGTGAGTCTTTTTCTAAAAAATTGCAAGTAAGGGAGGGAGGCCTAGAAGCAAAGGCTAGCATGGGCTAGTATGGCTCTGTGATCTGCAAGAACAGGTCCTATGAGCGAGTGTACAAGCAGTTCTGAGGTAGCCAAGGAGGGTCCTCACCCACATAGTGGTGCACACTGGGAGAGGCAGAAAGATGGCCATCATGGCAAGCTTCAGGGAGTCAAGAACATGGAGGCTCGAGCGGAGGGCAGCAGTATTGCCTGGGGCACCGCCCCTTTCCCACAGCGGCTTCCTTTAGCCAGTTGGGGGTGGGTAAGTGGAGGATAGGGGAACAGAGGTTTGGAACAGGCCTCCTTGATTTTGAAACCTTGTGGGACCTTGGAGAAGAGTCTTCGGAATCCCCATGGGATTGTTTCCACCAGACATCTCAAGCGGCCTGGAGCATGGTGGGAGGCCATGTGAATGACCCAGTGATCGGTGTGTCTGCAGGGTCAAGGTGCTCCTGTGGGGATGGCCCCTCAGCCATCTGACCACAGCGCACCACTCCAGGGGAAATCGAAACAGGTGCCTGTCTTAGCTACTCAAAGGACCGTGGTGATGCTGGGCCGCTTTCTTAGAGCAATTCAGCCAAGAGAGCTAACTTGAGGTATTAAAGTTATTTGTAATGAGATATTGTAAGATACTTTGAGACATTGTCTTAAGCACAGATTATGAGCAGAGCTGTGTACAGTCAATACAAGAGGCAGGAGCTGGGGATTTCACCCGGGCAAAGGGTGCACACACAGCCAGAGGTCCTGAAAGTCACAAAGTTCAAAGCATTTTTATACAATTGGTTGGTGCAACAGCTAGTCAACAGCTGCCATGAACCAAGAGAGACAGCTTCAGAATGCCATTGTGCCCTCTCTCCCTGGTCCTTGCCATAGCATAAATGTCATTCTAAGTGTTTAGACCATGAACCAAGGATCTGAGATAAGAGTTAAACATAGAGATGCCTGGTAGCCAACAATGCTTCTACAAATGGCCCAGGCACTGGTTGTGAGCCCCTGACCCAGTGGAGCAAAGTCCTTCTGGCCCTTTGCCTCATGGCCAGGACAGGCTCAAGATGGCTCCTGGCTTCTGTGTCTCCTCTTTGTACATGACGATTCTGCCATGCACTCCTCTCCCATGTGCAATGAGACACTCATAGCTAGTATTTGGGAATTCTCCTTTTTAAAAGGCCACAGAAATACAGAGCACCTCTGCAAACAGAATCTCAAGTGCTGGAAACACTGTTAGTGGATGAGGAACTAGGAACCGTGTCATCCCAACACAGCCCAGCAAGCAGCTTTCAAACAGGGTGAAACCAAGTGTGTCCAAGTTACCTGTGTCCTTCAGGAGAGACACAGGTAAAAGTAGAATCCTTTAGCAATGCAGACAGGTACCATGGGCCCTGTATAGAAAGTACAGCCAGGAAGTGAGGATTCTAAAGCCAGGTCCTTTTTTCTTGCACAGGCAGGGGATGGACTGGAGGGACAGGAGGGACTAATGGCACAAGCTGTCCCCGAGAGCCTAGCAGCTGCGTGCCAAGGGTTGCTTATTACATTATTTAAAAATGACTAGATGAAGCAAGCCTGCATGAGGAAAATGTGTCATGATTAGTCATCAGCCACGTGCAGGTCACAAGTGAGACCTGCTGACGTAATTAGGTTGACAGGCCGAGTCACATGATTGTTGATACCTGTTTAGCAGGTACCAAGGCTGGGCTGCTGAGTCCTTGCTAGGTCATGAGCCCCACCCACGTTAAGATGTGTCTTATCCCCTCTTTGTGGAGATCTGTAACTGGTGTTTTGTTATTGTCCCTGTGGTTTGACCTGCATTGCCCCAGCAGGCTCATGGAGTGATAGCGTGGTCCCCAGCTAGTGGTACTGTTTTGTGAGACTTTGGAGGCTTTACGAGGTGGACCTCATGGAGGAAACCTTGAAGGGTGAAGGAACCTCTAGTCGCCCTTATTGTCTGCTTCCTGTCCCCAGGCATCAAAGCCGCTTTCTCAACTGCATGTGGGAAAGCAGCCGCAGACTGAACCCTCTGAAGCTATGATCCAGGATCAGTTTCCACTTGAGATTTGCTTACAGGTATAACAACTGCCCCAAAGTAACCATAGCAGCCCCATCAGTCTGCCACTGGGAAGGGTCACTCTGTGAGAGTGGTGTTTCTCACCCAAATCCTTGCGTTTATACTGTCTAGGGAAACAGAATCTGCATTTGTACTGTGAGTATTGGTCATGCTGTTTGGGAAATGTTCTCTGAGCTTGTACCAGAGCTGAGGCTGGAGTCCTGCTCAGAGAAAGTCCCTGTTCCTGTCCAGCAACAGCTCAGAGCTCAGGGTGGGCGTGAGAGGGATGCAGGATGCCATCACAGGCAGCTGCTGTGTGGGGCTGAACCAAGGCCATGCCCCCTCTGTCTGATCTGGGCCAAGGTAGCAGTTAGTTAGCTTTGGGAGACATGCGAGGTGGTCCCTGAGGGCCACGGGGCAGAAGAGGCAGTGTAGGCAGGCAGTGCCGCCCTAGTGCCTGGCAGGGAGGAAGAGGCTGTTGGGGGTCCCAGCATCACTCCACCTTCTGAGGCTCCCTTGTAAGTGCCAAGGCCAGGTATGGTGGGACATGCTTACAGTCCCAGCACTTGGAGACTGAACCAGGAGCATCAGGAGTTCAAGGCCAGTCTTGGCTACATGAAGCCTTGTCTCAACAAACAACAACAAAAACAACCATAAGCAGAAATAAAATCAGTGCTCCCAGGGAGGTGGGGTCACTAACACAGTGCCTGTGGAGACTCGCTTGTGACTGCATATAGGGGCTGACCTGCTCAGGCTCAGTCGCATCTGAGGATCTTTTCAAAGGAGATACATACTAGGAACCAGAGCCCCAAAGAAACCCAGTTGCCAGGTGGTGGAACATAGTGGAGACTGTTCTGAGGTTCACACCTGCCCACCAGTGCTATCAGTCAGAGGCCCCCGACCGCCACAACTCCGTACCAGGTGTCCAGGGAGGAACCTGTACATGGCAAGCCTGGCTGCAGTTCAAAGTTACAGTGAAGACTTCTCGAAGGCTTCTCCCTCCCGGGAAGCTCGGCCCGTGGCTCCCACCCTCCCTCTTTAACCTGAGGTGAAAGTTCTTACCAAGCCCCAAACACAAAACCAATCTTTTACTCTAAAACCCATGTTAGGAATCTCCTGCTCAGCAACAAAACCACACAGAACTGCACAAAACGTTTCCAGGGACCACTGAGGATGAGAGAGAGAGACAGACAGACAGACAGACAGAGGAACAGAGAAGCATGAAACCATGCCAACACAGACAGGCCTGAATGATAGCATTTTCTGGTGACCCAATTTCAAATTCTCGCCACCTTCCTATGGGTCAGGCTTTACCCAGAGAAGAAAAGGAAAGAGCCCCAGTGATCTGGGGTGTTGCTGTCCTTTGTGGAGATGTACGCATGCCATTCATAAAACAAAGCAAAGTCGGTTCTATTCTTAGGCACCAGGGAGGGTGTGAGTGCTGGTGTGGACTCCACAGATCAGCTCACTCTGATGAAAGTCATAGGGATTTTTACTCTGAAGGTGGCTAGATCATCACAGGGTTCGAAAGGGTGGGTAGACAGGAAAGCAGCCCCTCTCTCTCAGTCAGGCAATCCCTCACACACTGAAGAAACACTGAGGCTGGAGGGGGGGGGGCAAGCAGAGTTTCAGAAAGCCTCACTGGAGAACAGCTGACGAGCAGGGGTCTGCTTGTGGTGCCCAGCATGGCCAGGACATCAAGGTGGGGCAGGGCCTAGGAGGTAAAGATGCTGTGACAGGGCAGAGGAGTCCCCAAGCGGCAGGCTGGACCCCACTCCACACAGGCGGGAAGACAAACGGGAGCCCAGAGCCCATCAGAACCCTGGTGTCAGTTATCCGTGTGGGAGTGCAGGGAAACTGACAAACACACCCATGAAGGCCACTTTGGTGGGAGGGTGGCAGACTGCACACGGGAAGTGTTTTCACTGACGGCTAATGCAAATGCACCACTCGCCACACACACATACATACCACACACGTGCACACCTGCCAGCGTGGTCCTCATGGCTGTATTTGCCAGTGGGATGTGTGTGTGTATCTGTGTGTGCTGTGTGTGTGGTGTATGATATGTACGTGGGGTGTGTGTGTATGGTGTATGATGTGCGTGTCTGTGTTATATGTGAGCATGTGATGTGGTATGTGTGTGTGCATATCTGTGTGTGTGTGGTTTATGATGTGTATGTGGTGTGTATTTGTGTGATATGTGTGTGTGGTGTGTGTCTGTGTGATATGTGAGCGCGTGATGTGGTGTGTGTGGTATGTGTGTGTGTGGTGTATGATGTGTGTGTGGTGTGTGTCTGTGTGATATATGAGCATATGATGTGGTATGTGTGTGTATATCTGTGTGTGTGTGTGGTGTGTGTCTGTGTGATATGTGAGCATGTGATGTGGTATGTGTGTGTATATCTGTGTGTGGTGTGTGTGTGTCTGTGTGATATGTGAGCGTGTGATGTGGTGTGTGTGTATATCTGTGTGTGTGGTGTGTGTGTGTCTGTGTATGATGTGTGTGTGGTGTGTGTCTGTGTGATATGTGAGCGTGTGATGTGGTATGTGTGTGTATATATCTGTGTGTGTGTGTGGTGTGTGTACATGTGATATGTGAGCGTGTGATGTGGTGTGTGTGTGTATATATCTGTGTGTGTGGTGTGGTGTGTGTACATGTGATATGTGATGGTGTGATGTGGTATGTGTGTGTATATATATCTGTGTGTGTGGTGTGTGTGTGTATATATCTGTGTGTGTGTGTGGTGTGTGTACATGTGATCTGTGATGGTGTGATGTGGTATGTGTGCGGCAGCACTGTAGGGTAACTCCGGAGCACAGGTGCAGCACTGTGGGTATTGCTGTGCTCTGGGAGAACTGAAGCTGTAAGTTTGGGTTCTGGCTTCAGCTTAACAGTCTGGCTGCTTTAGCTGGACCACCTACATAGATCAGGAGGCATCTGACTCAAAGCCTGGCTTACTGCATTGGCAGAATGGGGTGTATGACAGGATCTCTTTATTTTTCAAGGGTAAATAATACTCCACTGAATGTGCATACCACATTCGTGGGTATTTATCGCTAGAAGGACACTTAGGTCTCTTCTGACTCTGGGTATTGGGAGCAATGCTATGATGAACATGAGATGAGTGTGCACATTGTTTCTTTCAGTTTGTGTTTCCAATTCTTGGGATTTAACACCTAGAGGTGGGATTGTTGTGTTCCTTGTTAGTTATAGGTATAATTGTCTGATGGACACCTGAATTGTTTCCTGAGCAGTTACACTGCTTCACTCTCCAATAAACACCACATATGGGCTCTGGCTTCCTGTCCTCATTGACTCTTGTTATTTTTTTCCATACGTTTCTAATGTGTGAGGTGGCGTCTCACAGGCATTTATTTGATTTACATTTATTTATTTGCTCGAGCAATGCAGGGCATCTTTTAATATGCTGTTTGTGTATCTCTTGGGAGAAATGTAACTCAAACTTCTGCACATTTTACACTGGATTGTAGTGTTTTGGTTTATTCTGCATCTGCTGCCCTTCTCCCTTGCAGCTTTTCCCTGTTACACTTGTGTTTTCAAGGCAGATGTGTCCTCTCCAGATGCTGCTTCCCTCCTCTATTTTCTTGTAGTTTTATGACCCTGAGTCTTACATCAGGTCTGTACCTGTCTGGAGTGAGTTTGTAATTGGTGCCAGGAAGGGCTCAGCTGTACACAGAAGGGTTCACATCTCTGCCATCTGTCCCACCTGGCAGGCTTATGTACGTGCATACATATGTACATGCTCCTGTCCCCGTGCCAGCGTCAGACTGCCTCCATCCTGGTAGCTTTGGAATCATGTTTCAGAATCAGGAAGTGTGGGGGCTCCACTTCACTTCTCTTTGAGGGTTTCAGCTCTACAGGGTCCCAAGAGAGCTCCTGGGATTTAAATGAACCTGATGCTGGGATCTCTACAGAGTACACTGAACCTGTATACCACGTGCACAGTATGAAGATTTAAGCAGAATTAGCTCTGGAAAAAAGCTGTGCCTGCAAACTGATTGATCAGAACTGCAGTTCTGTGGAGAGGTTGGAATGTTGCAGGTCCAGGGCTAATTGCCTTACCTTGGGCTAGTTCTAGCCTGTGGAAGAGCTATTCCTTGCCATCTTCCATGTCAGAACTAACATCTTATGACTAACAGAGAGAAAACTTAACTTATTAAATTTTAAGAATCTATTAACTTAGCAGACAGCTAGCTTCTGTCAACCTGAAAGCAAAGAACGCCGTCAGATAGCATCTTGGGCCTAGAGTAAAGCGTCCCCCGTCTTGCTGTGCCTGGCTCTCTCTAAAGTACCTACCAATGTATTTTTTAAAAAGATTTATTTAGTTATTATATATACAGTGTTCTGCCTGCATGTATGGCTGCAGGCCGGAAGAGGGCACCAGATCTCATTATAGATGGTTATGAGCCACCATGTGGCTGCTGGGAATTGAACTCAGGATCTCTGGAAGAGCAGCCAGTGCTCTTAACCACTGAGCCATCTCTCCAGCCCTTGAAACTTTTTTTCCCTACCAATGTATTTTAAACTTGCCTTGGTTTAGGGCTTTCTCTGTTTCATAAAACCGAGAAAAAACTTCATGAAACTACTTCCACACTGGAACATAGACTTTGGGGTAACCTAAATCTGTGTTCCGAGGTCAGAATCATTCAAAACAGCTCCTGATAATACCATGTCTTTTCCCTGTAGTATGAGGGATGAATATGGGATGCCTTTGCATTTACTTGTGGCTGCTTTAATTCCTCTCAACAACGTTTGCAGTGCTCAATATGCAGATCTTCTCCAGACTAGTTGCTCTGTTGCCACTGTAACTGGTTCGTCTCAACCTCCTCCCCAGACACTTTGTCAAGAGGGCCCAGAAACTGGACTCAGGGTCGAAGCCCAGAACCTTGCGACCTGGTTCAATCTGTGCTATGCTCGTGTTACCTGGATACTTCAGGGCTCATACTCAATGTCCTAACATCAGTGCATCTTTCAAGTTTCACTTCCTCCTCTCATTTCCTCCCTGGTCTGACTGCCCTGGGGAGGACCACGCTGGGTAACAGTGGCAGGATGTGGCATCCCGTCTTTCCGGCTCCAGCAGGAGGGCTTGAGAGTAATGCTGGCTGAGGCCTCGGCTCACATGTGGATGTAACGATGCTGAGGGGCCTCTCTCTTCCCCTCCTTTCACAGTTTTATCACAAAAGGGTGTCCACTAGTATCTTTTCCACATCAGCTGGGCTAAGGGTGTGTGCCTCTGGCCTCCTGCTAATGTGCACCATATTAATTTTCAAGCTCTGGACCATGCTTGCGTTCTGGAAATCAGTCCCATTTGGTCAGGATTTGGCATCCTTTCCATGTGCTGTTGAGTTGGTTGTGGTGTCTTCTGAGACATTTGTAGCCAGAGTACGGACATCAGTTCATAGTTGCCTAGTAGCATGTGTGTTGTTTTGGTATCTGGTAACTCCAGTTGTGTGGGTGCCTGAGAGGGTTGCTGTCTGCTCTTCTGTGAGGTGGTGGTGGCCAACACTGAAATTGTCTGCCCTTGGACTTGCCCCTTCTGGAAGAGCTGTGCTCAGTCTCCTAACTGCTTACATATCTGTCCACATGTTTTATTTCTATTTCAATTACATGGCAGCTTGTTCAAAATTGAATTTTATAGGGAGAACCCACAAAATTTACTTATGGATCAGAAAGCAGGGAGGGAATAATAGCAGGTGATGGTCCTTTCTGTCTTCAGACACCTGTTCTGTGACCTACAAGAACTAAGATAAAGCCTGGGTGCAGTGGAGATGCCACAGGCTCAGAGTCTGCACATTTCAGTGTAGGGATCCATGTTCTGTCTCTGCCCTTTAAACAGGACATGGCCCCCACCATGTTGAAATAAGAGCAGCTATGACTGTCTGCAGAGTCTTCAAAAGAAACATTCCTTCCTGAGGGGAGGGGGTGTCATCTGACCCTCACCACCACCAGCTGGCCCCCAAACACATATGGTGTGGGATGCTCTTGTATACAGGAGGTGGAAGATTGACTGGAGGGGGACTCCAGGGATGCGGCTGTCATGAGCTGTCATCCAAGTTGGGGTGGATCCTTGGTGATGTATCTGTCAGAGAGTCACCCTTGCCCCTTAGATGACCCAACAGACTCACTAGTTCGCAGACATGAAGAGACATGTTAACATGACATTAGGAAGTCACTGCAGCACAACCCAGACAGAGGTGTTCAAAGCTCAATGAGATGGATGAGCTGAGGTGCAGGGGTGGAGGACAGATGCAGAGAGGACAGAGAGGAGGATGGGGTAGCTGAGGCATGTACCTTGTTCAATGAGGGTAAGAATGGAAAATAAAACCATACCTACTAGGACCAGATATGCTTGTCTTTTATTCTTCAGGAGGTAAAATTTCAGGAAAGTTTCTGTATTTTTCTTTTGGATGGTGGAGGTTTTTTGTTTGTCATTATTTATATATTTCTAACTTAAAAAAAATAACATATGGCTACTGTAAAAATATGCACAAACATGCACAACAACCTTGAAACGATGAGATGAGTAATAAGCACAGCAAACACCCCTAGTCCCAGCATCTACACACACAGCGCATCTTCATATTCACACTTTATTCATTATAAAACTAGAGTACCTAATTCCGTATTCTACTTCCCATCTACTTTCTGTCCTCCAGATGTACAGCTTTACAAATCAGTACTGATTTTACAGATGAAAAACCACATACTACAAGCCTTTTTACTGTCTCCACGAAACTGTGCAGACAACAGTCTTACCCCTGCAGGACTCTCTAGCATCATATCCAAAATGCAAACACACTGCTGACAGGACCACTCCAGGCCTGGGGAACCCTCACTTCCCAAGCCTGAGGCGGGATCTAGGCTATGGAGGGCAGCCCAGCAAAGTGCCCACTAAAGCAAGGAGCCACAGTGTGCTGGGGACTCTGGGGCTCCACTGCTTGCCGACAAAGGAAAGTAGGAACTGCCAGCCCCTCCCTGTCCCCACCCTGAATGGATGCGGAGCTTAAACTATTTAACTGAGAATGTAGGGGAAGCAGCATGATTCAGCCTCTAACCTCAAGCAGTACCCCTGATGCAAGGCGGGCCCAGTGGGCAGACACCGTGTTTCTTCCTTTGTATGTGTGGTTTTATCCAGGCACGTGACAACAGGGATGACATGGGCGTTTTCACATGGGCTAAGCATCACTGATGGTTGGTTGGCTTGGGATGACCTGGGTGAGGTCACTTAGTCACTGTAAGAAAAGGGCACACTGAGCTGTTGCTTCCCATGCTTGTGTGGAAGGTCCAAGTGGCACAGCCCATCCAGGCACCTCCATGCATTTACCTCAAGAGCCAGGCCTTGGTTTGAAACCTAGACTGACATTCTGAATTTGCCTGAGAAAGGCGTTAGCTCTTTCTTCCTCAGCTCAGGGGCCATTCAAGTCAGAACACTGTTATAGTACAATTCTAGAATTTTGGTTTCTTTAAAAAACACAGAAACATTATAGAAATATGTTTTCATTTTGATCTCAGTTATAGGTATATGGGGGGATGCTTTGGACTGTCTGCAGCAGCTGACTATGATTTGCCTCGTGCTCTAAGCCAGGTACAGATAGTTTCTGTGACTGTGTGAGGTTTGGAATTCTGGGAACTTTTTAAGATGGTACATAAATGCTAGGACTCCAAGGCAGGGTTGGTGGTTATTGGTTGTTTAGGTGAGATGGTTTGTGGTTTGCTAGTAGCTGTGCTCAAGAAAGAAATTAGATTCGGGGCTCTCTCTCTCTCTCTCTGTCCCCCTTCTCTCTCCTTTATCCTTCTTCCTCTTCCATCTAGTGATAGGAGGTGAAATGGGGGAGAGGGTGGAGTGTGTGTGGGGTTCAAGGGTAGGGAAAAAAGAGCCCACAAAGTAGCAAAGACAAGCTACAAACTGCTGCTGTGGATAGTTCCTATGCAAGAGACCAAATGGTCATCACAAAGACTAACAAGAAGCCCGGGACCTGAGCACAACCGATGGCCTGAAGGGTTCAGGATACAGTGACGTCAGAAGCCTCCGGAGCTCCTGTTACAGGCCACCCACTCCTTTCCTGCTCACAGGTTCTTGCCACACCTGTATTTTCATTTGTACACTCACTAGGATTTTAGTCTCTTCATCACGCTCCTGCTGCTGACCAGAGTGTGGGTCAGTCAGAGAGTGGCCCTGCCATTCTCCCAGTATCTGTCATCAAGCAGAGACTTAGAGCACCTGCTCCAGTCCTGGGGAATAAAGACAGGAGCCCAATGCCCCCACGTGCACTGGGGGAACAGCCTTGCCATGGACCTCAGCACAAGTCCTCTGACAACTCTTAGAGGTGGGCATTGCTTAGTTTGCCCTGTTTACTGTCCCTTCTCCCTTCTGTGTTTCTGCTGCCTGTTCTTCGCTATGTCTCCCTTCAAGCATGCAGTACCGTGGGCCTGGGAGCAGCCCAGTCCCTTGGCACACGTGCTATGCTGTCTGTAGACACAGCCTTGCCCACCTCTGATCTGTCCTAGGTTCTGGGCATTTGAGGAATTAAATCTCAGAGGGCATCCATACTTCCACGTCTTAGTGGTCCACCAGAGCGTCAACCCCTGTGATATCAACCCCTGCCCAAGGCCAACGCCAGGCCAGCTTGGGATGCACAGCAACCACAATTTACATACGGTGATGCCTGTTGACCATCCGTCATAAAAACAGAAGCTGGAAAATGACATTTTTGTATGCCTTGGCTGTTTTCTCAAAACGTGATATTAATTTTGATAATGAAGAACAGAATAGGCGTGGCCTGAAAGTCTGGGTGAGGGCTAGAGTGTATTGATCCTTGTTATGACAGAAGCATGGTTGTAAGCAAGTCCTGTTTCACTTATGTCACTGACTTTGGTTGGATAGGAGATCTGGACCAGGTGGCCATTCCACCCCTCCTGACCTTGATGCTGCATTGTGCAGTAGTTATTCTGATTCTCATGGAGGAGTCCCTCTGTAAGTATACAGGCTCCCCAAAGGGGGCTTGCGTGTGGAGCAGAGTGCCCACAGGCACACAGACCACCTTGGGCTCCACAGTTTCAGGCCATCTGTGACAAAAGTAGAGGTCCCAGGATCTGATGCTGACTGCCATGGGCCAGCCTTGCTACTGAGGACTCTGGACTGCTGGCGCTGTGGAACACGGTCTCTGGGTATAATATGGCCAGTACTGTCCTCATCAGCGAAGCTGTGGTGACCCACCAGACTGTTGCAACTGCTGATGCTCCCTCGTGGGAGGAAGGCTGCTTGTCCTTCTCCAAAACTCCAGCTGATCACTCTCTCTTCCCCATCAGCTGTAAGTAATCCTGGCTCCCAACACCTGGTCTGGGGAGGTACTAGGAATAGGACACTGTCACCCACAGTATCTGTCACTCTCCTGGGATACATGTGGTGTACGGTCCCCAGCTGGACACGCCCATCTAGATTATATAGGGGTCAGGAAGTAGCTGAAGTGGGATGTTTGGGTGATACAGCTTTTGGGGATCAGCCATTCTCTTGTAAATAGTCCCTTACCCATGTTCTGTAAGGCAGCCTGGTAAACACCTTGAATTGCCCATCTGGACTTGAGTGGAATACACCTGTTGCTGGTACCCTATCCAGGCTGAGTAGATGTTTTTCAGGCCTCCCTAGGAGAAATGCAACATTCGGCCACCACTGCCTGAGGACTTGGGTGCTTGCAAATACCCCTGGTACTTTCTTTCTGAAGGAAGTGTTTGGAGGAAATTATTTTGCACACAGGCAAGACAATCCCAGCACTGTAATAAAACGACACCAGCATCTTTCACACCTTTGTAGAAAGCTGCCTCTGTCTCCATCCCTGATATCTGGGAGGCCAACACTCACCACTTCAGCCCTCCAATATGCAGATCTGTACAGATGTGTCAATCGCCCGCCTCAGAAACTCAGTTTACTGTTTATAAGCAAACACAGCCTCTGTTGGAGTCAGCGGTCATGTTACCTTCACGTTCTGCTCAGGGAGCCCACGTGTCTGAGGCAGTTTCTCCCAGCCCAGGGGACTGTAGCAAGAGAGGAGAGGCTGACCTCCAGGGCACAGTGTACTGCAGTGGCGGTGCTGAGGCTAAGCACATGTGATGCCCACCGGGTCTCTTCAGCCAGTTCCTGTCCCCAACACCCCCATCAAACCCCACCCAGACTGGAACAAAGAGGAGCCAGGCACGTCCTCTTACCTGGAGTAGTAAGACTCCACCCCCAGGGCCTCCCGGACGCTGGCGATGTGCTGCTCCAGTGCGGAGCTGGTTGCTATGGGCAAGGTTGCACTGCTGCCGGCTTGGAAATCACTGGAACTTTCCACTGAATTATCACCCAAGTAATGTTCATGAAACTTCAGGATTCCTGCAACCAGGTAGACATAGCAATGTCACAGATGGCTGGACAGAGATCGGGCAAAGGCAGGAGAGGGGAACATGGCTTCTGTGTGGTTTCCTTGCCAAGCCTGCTGGGATCCCGAGGCTTTAGGCTTTGTGAACTGGGGCAGTGCTTGCTCAGAGTGTCACTAACTATCAAGACAAGGAGAACCCTTCTGACGACATATACAGAAGTCCCTGAGTATGAATTGCTTTCTGTGCATTTTAAAAATGATGCTCTGGGGAGTCCTGCTCGTGATCATTGTGTGAGTGTCCAGATCAATTCCCTGAAGAGACTGAAATCCTGAACAAAACCAGAGCTAGCCAAGTGAAAACTGTCACTAAAGACCTTTCATTTCACAAAAGCAAACCATGATAAGCATGTATCCACTTTAAAATGAAACCAACTGGTCAATGGCCACTAATGGCTTAAGGGAGGAAAAAGATGGTTCTGTGAAATGGAGGCAGCCCACAGTGGCTTCCTGGCAATAAGCATAGGCCGTGCCCTCATATGGTAATGGAGTGTGCTGGTCCTCTGATTGGATCGGAGCCCTGGCAAAAGCTCTGGTCTCATTAACAGCAACGAGAACAAAAAGGGGACAAAATAGGCATGTCATTATACACGGCTCATTGTCACATGGATCTGAGTATGCCACCTGTCAAACACATCCCCAAACAATACAGCCGCCACAGAGAAGGCCCTTGACATTTGCCAACTGTCAACCCCATCCACACGGGTGTGAGCCCCTCTGGAGGCAGGGATGTAGATATGGTTCATTAGGTCACCAGGAAAAATCCAACTTAAAACCTAGCGTAAAAGGGTAAGGGGTGAGAGCAAGGGTGTGGTTTGTAGAAAGCCCAGGTGAGCATGGCTGTGAAGGAAAGGTGGTCGTGCTGACGCCGAGCAGGTGCTCAGGAGCCTGCTGACACCCTGACACCATCGCCTTTGCCGCAGATGGAGAAAAAAGCTTGTCACTCCTCTCTGACAGCTGAACTTTTTACAGATATGCAAGAGGCCCAATTTTCAAGATTCCCAATTATAAGACCCGTTTCTCCAGTCAATAAACTCTAATTGGATCTGGTGTGTCCCCGACATGGTGAAGCCATCAGCATTTTATTATGCAAAAAATATGGTCCCATGGCCAATTAGTAGCTTTGTATTCAACATAACTATTGCATCCTGCATGTTTAGTGCTGGTTTAATCAAAGAGGATTTTTACTTCTAAAACAGATTTCAACAGCCTTAGTTTAAAAAAAAAATGATTCTGTGAGATTCAGAAATTCAAGCTTATAAACCATGAGAGTCATCATGACTTTGGTGTGTAACCTTCTGAGAGGTCACACAAAGAAAGAACTTGATATGGATGTGGTCTCCATTCCGTAGCTGATGAACAGCGGCCTACAGACAGGCTGCCACATTAGCCCTTCTCTTAGTGTCCATGTTGGGTGTGTCCTCATCTAATGGCAAAGGGCCACGACTCCTTGGGCTATCTTATCAGGAGGCTGCCTCACCACAGAATATCCACTGCAGCTAAGGTTTCCCTCATCTGACCTGTGATCGCTCCACTCCTCACCCTCTCTCCCCACCCTCCCATGCCCCACCCCTCACTGCCTGTGCTTCAGTAGAGCTCTTACCTGCCCCAGGAGCAAGCAGCCAGCTGTACAGGTAGCCTGCGGCCAGGGAATAGTACAGCACTAGCCCCCGCTGGGCGTTAACCATCTCTAAGATCTGATCGATGGTGATGGGCGAGTAGGGGTCAGAATCCTGTTGTCCCGTCTGTCTTTCCACCAGCAAGTCAGCAAATGCCCTCGTCCGCCCTCTTTCTGCCACTGCCAGGGCTTCATCATGGTGGCCTAGGAGACAGAAGGACAGGGGTGCTCACTGAGGGAGGGCGGCCAAGTATCCTTCTGACAGCGTGTGCTGGCTTCATGGAACCTCGGGCACACCGCTCCAGATTCATTCCCAGAAAGGCGGATTATGAGAGCTGCCTGCTGAGCTCAGCAGAGTCAGTGAGGTCCCGAGCGTGGAGATGTTGGGGAAGTGTTCTTTACTGTCATCTGCACGGAAGGTAGCATTGCTGAGTGCCTGCCTATCATCCCACAGGCAGACAGCTGAGGCCTCCGAGTCCTCTGTAGATTTTAAGCTGCTTCTCCTCCACACTTTCCTGCAGCCTTCCCGTCTGCGTTCTAGCAGCACCTCCTGTATGAGGCTTGCACACCTGTCACTGCTGCCTGAAAGCTGGAGCATCAGTGTGAAAGCACGAATGAAGCCATAGGCCCCAGTGAGGAATGCACTGCAGAGGATAAACACCGACACGGGATTGTTGCCAGGGCTATGGGCTGAGGAGACCAGGGCAGGGAGCTCAAGCCACAGCTCCAGTGACTCTTCAAGGCAGCTTCAGCCCCTGTTGTTCAGGTAGCCTTATGTGAGCGCATTCAAATATCCTTTTACTCTATTAACTTATTAACTGGAACAGCAGGGACAATTTCTGTGCACACTGGAAAATTAGCCCCAAAGTGCTGGACAGATTTAACAGTGTGATCATAATGGGCAATAAATTACAATTCCAGGCAAGAGCACATTCCTTCCAGTTTTCAAGGGGAGGCCTGAGCATTATATACGTGGGAAGGACAGGTGAGTAGAAAGGCCTCAAACGCCCAAGTTGAAGCATTTTGCTAGTTTCCATGAATACTGCCACCTTGACTGGTTTGGGAATTACCTAGGTGACAGCACTGAGTGTGTCTAAAAGGGTTTTTCTTTGGACAAATGAAAGGAAGCCACCTTCCCTCCTGTGCTGGGCTGTATCCCTAAAATGATCAACGCAAACACACGTTCGGTGATTGGCTTTTGTCACAGCAAAAGCAACTCGTACAGATATCTTCCTGGAAGTGGCAGGCGATGAAAGAGCCAAGAAGGGTGCACTGTGGCCACGGAAGCCCAGGGCAGGGTGGCTGTGGATTCTCCTCATGCCCTGCAACTCACAGGCAGGGGTGGAGGGGGGTAGAGGCCTGACTGTAACAACAGAGCCCAGGGCACGGGCCCTCAGAGAACAAGCAATGGGCAGCAAGAATGCACGGCAAAGGAAACAGAAGAGGCCTGCACCATCTCAGCACCTGACCCGAGTGAGGCCTGAGTGAGGCTTGAAGCAGGTGTTAATAGAGGGGCACGTGATACAGGAGTCTGTGAAGGGGGCATACTCGATCTGCTTTCTCAGCGTCTGAACTGCTCGGTCATTGCCAGTCGTGTCACACTGGACCCATCAACGTATATGCACAACATCAGGGGCGTCCGAACTCACCAGGACTGGCTTTTGCACCCAGTGCTCGGCCTATCTTTGCTGAATAAACAAGTGACTGTTAATAGCTGGGTGTGGCTTTATATTCTTACCGAACCATGTGGATACATGGGTTTATGAGCGCGCACACGCACGGACACACACACACACCACAGCAGCTGCTCTCACCTAGGCTGACGAGTACCCGCTGCAAGGCCTGGTAGGATGATGTCTGCAGGTCGAAGAGAGAGAGCTTGTAATCTGTGCTCAGCTGTGCCTCATGCCGGATCGTTTCAAACAAGGCTGATGCTCTGTAAAGCTGCAAGGGACAGAGAGTGTTTTCCATTACCCATAACCAACGCCCAGTACTTCCTAGATGCAACACAGCTCTTGATGCTACCTCGCTCTTGATACCTATCTCTTGATCACAACCTAAAATCACCTTTTAAAGGAGTTGAAAGGATGACTGCCAGACGGGTCCTTGTGGATCTGAAGAAATATCCCCTCAGCCCCAGTGAGCCATAGGTTACGGGACCAATCTTTGACAGGCGAGGGAATAGGAAAGATGAGGGTTATGGACTTGTGGGCTGAAGGACATCTTAAAAGTCAGTTATCAACACAGACAAGAGGGGGCTGGAGAGATGGCTCAGTGGTTAAAGACCACTGTCTGCTCTTCCAGAGGTCCTGAGTTTAATTCCCAGCAACCACATGGTGGCTCACAACCCTCTATAGTGAGAACTGATGCCCTCTTCTAGCATGCAGACATACATGCAAATAGAGTGTTCATATGTATAAAAAAATAAATCTTAAAAAAAAAAAAACAGAGGCAAGAGCTGGATTTAATTAAAACAATGAAAAGCCTCTATTCCTGTCACCAGAAAAGTATAACTGTCCCCCTCAGGCCTTGGATACACTGGAGAAGGACCAGGCTGGCCTGGTGAGGTTGTAGGTGGCCCAGTGTCATAGAGCCCAAACACGGCCCTCCCAAGAACAGGCTTTGCTTCTCTCCATGGAGCTGGTCTTACTCACATGGGCACCTTAGTGACCAGAAAGCTGGCATGTCCCTTTGACATGTCCCCGCTGCTCCACATTTATACAGTTCTGGAAGCCCAGAACCAGGAGTACCCTAGGGCAGAAGGACAGACAGAGAAGAGGCTCCAGCGCCACCACTCTGCTGCTGTCAGACCCTGGCCAGGACACGAAGCCTCGTCTCTGTGGATAAGGCTGTCATCCGTCTTACGGGGGGAATCAGAGGAATTACTCAGGGAGTGGAAGTACTTTCAGAACTGTAGATTGCTGCATTAATAGAAACTATGAATAGAAACTTATTCATAGAAAATGAATTAATCCTTTCAGTTGCCTTAAATACTTTAAAAAGGATTTTAAATTTGTATTGGTGTGTGTGTGGTCACCCACTTGTGCACATGTGTGCAGGTGACTATGAAGGCCAGAGGAGGGTGTTGGGTGCCCTGGAGCTGGAGTTACAGGCACTTATGAGCTGCCCCAGTGTGGGTTCTAGGAACTGAACTCAAATCCTCCACAAGGGCAGCAAATGCTCTAACCACTCAGCTCAGCACCCTACCGTCCCAGCATGTACTCAGAATGCTCCTCTGGATAGGGTCTCCCTCTGCTCAAGGAGAGATCCCCTTTGCCTGGCACACTGTATGAAGTATGAAGCACTGGCCAAGTATGCAGCAAGGCATCCCTGCTCCACGCACAGCCAGAGTGAGCAGTCCTCTTCAGCCTCTTTAGCATGTGTGGCAGCTGGGACTTACTGTGAGAAGGGGGGAGTTTACACCCTCCGCCTCAACTAGAGACCTGCAGGATAGTAGGCCCAGCAGCCACGCGTCCTGATCTGACCTCTCTGCTGAAGAATGCGGTTTTGTATTGAGCACTGACCATGGCAACAGCGCACAACATGAGAATCTGAGAAATCATGGAGAAATCTGCCCCGTGGGTGAGTGGGAGTCTTGGCAGCTCTCGGGCTTTAAGGCAGAGAGTACACTGGCCTAGCAGAAGAGGCCAGCGCCTCTGAGAAGGCCGCCGCTGTGAGATGGTGATGGCGGGTGCGCTGGGCTCCTGGGCCAGAGTTCTGCTTACCTGGTGCTGGGCCTCCTCCAGGTTTCCACTTGCCCAAAGGGAGAGGCCAAGACCATGGCGGATTTTTGCCTCATCTTCCCTTCGACCCAGTTGTTCGGCTAACCTTAAACCTGAAAGCAGACAAGGAAACAAAAGAAGAGGGAGTGACTGGTGATTTTGTTTCAGGTGTGTGTAGCGAAGGTAGAACTGGGGACAAACCAGCTCTGCGGCAGGGGGGCTCTTTTAGTGTTACAGGGAGTGAGGAGATGCCACAGCAGGATCCCAGGTGATGGCTGTTGGCAGAAGATAGGTTGGTAGGGCAGGAAGAAACAGGAAACCAGTGGACCTCAACCTGGCTACCCTTGCAGGGGCAAAACGCTTATCTTTGCACATGAGAACTCCTGGCTGATACATTCATGTCCCCAGATTCTCTGCCTGGGAAAAGCTTTTCCTGACAACCAGGTACAAAGGGTAAGATAACAGGCCTTTCTATCTCACTCCACAGCAGCCATTCAGCACTGATGAGACTCATGAGGGACTCCTGAAAGCAGAATGGTGCGCAGCTGGGCCCTGCTCCTGTGACTGAAGCTGCTGACATGCTCTGTGTCCCCTCTGCTCTTCCTTTAAGGCTGAGGCTGTGATGTGCCTCAGTGGGGTTGCAGAGCAAGTGCTATTGTGAGCCGGAAGGCTTAAATGACTCTCCTCGGTTTAATGGTCTTCACATAGACACCTGCAGTGTGGGTCACTTACTCACGGCAAGCTTCCGGGTTTTAGGACACCAGCCACCTCCAGGGCTTTGTGGGGGCTAATGCTGACAGCCATGGTTTATCATACCAGTCACTCCGCTGGTCTCAGCCTGGTCACTATGCCTGCATTCTGGTTTTCTCTGCACAGGGCGAGCGCCTCCGCAGAAGCCACTGTCTGGCTCCCACAGCTCAAGTGTACACATAATCCAGGCTTCCCTCTCATCTAAGGCATGGCAGGAAGCCAGCACCAAGCACTCGGGGCCTGTGTGATCCCCGAGTCAGCTGAGCAGCTGCTGTGAACAGTGATGCTCAGAGTCCCGCCTCTTAACCCATGATGCATTTCAAAACACAGGACTCAGAGAGCTCAGCAACAGCACTGAGTTTAAATCATGCCAGTGGGCAACAGAAGAACTTGTAAACAGCTCACATGAAAGACAACGGTTCTTGGGAGAACCAAGATGGCTCTGTTGTTCTAACCTCCAGAGGGCCTGCCATGATGACCCTTCAGTGCAGATGTCTGGCCAGTCTGAGTCAGAAGGATGGTTCTTTGGGCAACCCCCTTGAAAGACAAATTCTGTGTGAGAGAGGGACCTTGCCTGGTTCCTGCTGTGTCCCCAGCAAAGTGGGTGTTTACAGGCCACTGAGTAGACTTACTCCAGCTGCCTCCCAGAAGCCTGCCTACTCCACTCCCGAGGGCCAGCGCTCCTGCACTGTGGTGAAGGCCCAGGGAGGCACTGGGTTGAGCCCACTCCCTTTGCTAGTTTCCTGAGCGAGGAAGAGCCAAATGAGAGTTAGCCAGTGTCAAGGCACATTGTCTGGAATCTGTTCAGACTCAGACCCACACAGAATCCCACTGCATGGGATCCCACTGCACACGATTCTCACTGCACAGGGTTCCTACTGCATAGGCTCCCACCGTATGGGATCCCACTGCACAGGGTTCCCACTGTATAAGGCCCCACCGCACAGGGGCCCACTGCACAGGGCAGCTAGGTGACTTCCAGCTGAGCTGCTTCTCTGACGGAAGAGTCTGCAGGACTTGGCCTTGGTGGATACCATCAGGTGCTATGCACCCTGAGCCTGCTTTGAGTGCTTTAGAGACACCAGCTAGACCCACAGGGCCCCTCCACCACACACACACACACACTGTGGAGAGTCTACAAATAAGAGTTTTTAAATCTCTATAAGACTTATCACAAGAGACAATGAAAACAAACTGCAGCACTTTCCACAAATATAGAATTATGCAACAATGTCCCAGTCCAGTCAGCTGCTGCACAGAAGTGGTATTTCAGAAGGGGATAAACAATAAAGCACCTGTTGCAAATGTTGGATGCTGGCTCTTACACACTCAACAGAAGTATGCTGGACTGTTTCAATACTAGAATTTCAGCAAAGCTAGGGGCCCACTTTTTTACAGGTATGGAGCCCCATCTGCACGGCGGGAGCCAGAGAGGGGTGGGACAGTGGCTCCAGCCTTAGGACTTCCCCACTGCGGGTGTGTGCTGGCCTGTGCAGAGCCAATGCCAGCTTCCCTCCATTCTCCACTAAGCCTCCTGCTTCTCACTCTAGGGATGACCGCCTGGGGCTCAGGAACAACAGGCTATAGCTGCTTCAACCCTGCAGTTTCTATGAGGTCAGAGAGCAACTCCAGAGGGCGGCTGAGCCTGCTCCACAACGAACCAACTTAATAGTCAGGGTCAAATCACTGTACTTTCCAAGCCTTGGTTGTGAAGCTGCAAAAATGGGGATACGTGAACAGTTCTTGGGCTAGGGGTACAGCTCAATGGTATAAAATTTGCTGAGTGTGTGAAATGAGCTAATGTGATTCTCACCACCGTCAAATAAAGAGGAAAAAAAATGCAGTAAAACGGGCACATCTGAGTTTTGCTTTGAGAACTAAAATCTGGACAAAAGGACTACAGGCAGAAGCCCTTACAAAGTGCCACCTTTGTAAGGTGCCTAAACAGTGGAGCCAAGTCCTTCACCAGTGAGCATAGGTCCTTTCTCTCTCCCACACCCAATGATCCTATGCTTGAAGAGCTTGAAGAGCAGGGCACCCCCAGTAGGGAGGAGAAAGCAACCCCTTTGCTGTGAGATTCTGGCTTATGCAGAAAGGACATGTGTGAGGCCCCACTGACCTCAGGCAGTTGACCGAAGGGCCCAATTTCTAGGCCTGCTCTTTGACATCAGTTTGTGCACTGTCAGAGCAAACACCAGGAAGAGGCCTGTCCGGGTGCCAGGCAGACACACCGGGCTGGCAGCTGCCTTGCCCGAGCTGAGAACTGTAAGCGGTGATGCTTAGGTAGCTGCTGGAGGGTCACTATGGCTTGGGGCAGCGGGGCTTGTTTCTGCAGAGACCCTTATGATTTTATACCGCCACGTCTTAGGGACCCAATCGGTGAGGATTCGCCACGTGTCCAGTCGTTGCTCTGACAAGCATAGGGTTATCAGCTGTTTGGGCAGCGGGCTAGGGGAGGGTACCAAAGCTGAGAGAGGGAGGGAGGCAGAGGGTCCAGAGAGCTGGCGCAGGAGACACCTTAGAACTAGCAGGGGACACCTGGTGGGGGAACGTGGCCCGAGAGACCCTCACCTTCCTGCAAGTACATGACTGCCTGGGAATAGTTCTGCAGGGCGTGGTGAGTCCTCCCCAGGCTGCTGTAGGACACCGTCTTGGCCACCAGGTCGTTCATCTGTGCCGCAATGCTGAGGTGCTGCTCTTGGTAGACCACGGCCCTCTCAAAAGTGCCCAGGGACTCGTAGGTCAGACCCAGGTTCCCATAGGCTCGGCCCTGGCACGTGGGGTTGTCTGTCTCCTCTGCAATCTGCAGGTCGAGCTGGTGGTATTGCAGGGCGGTGTCGTACTCCCCCATCTGCTGGTAGACACCCCCCAGGCCGCAGGCTGCATCACTTTCCAAGGCTCGGTCCTTCATGTCCCTGGCGATGTTCAGCTGTCGCTCAAGGCAGGAAATGGCTTGTTCGTAATTCCCTAATTGGCTGTGGAGACTTCCCAGCTCTCCGTAGGCCTGAGCTTTATTCGAGGCCTCCCCGAGCTCATGGGCCACCACGAGCCTCTTCTCGAAGCACACAAGGGCCTGCTGCAAGCTCCCTGTCGCCCTGCAGGGATGCAGACAGAGAAGCAATGAGATCATTCTGTGCAGGTGCAGACATGCTAAAGCCCCCGAGAAAATGAAAAGCATTCGTCACTGTCACTTACTATAGAAGCTCTTAACTCCTTCTCTAGCTAAAATCTATCATGTGCCCTTAGAGTGAGATGCAGAGGAATTTCATAATCTGGAAAGCAATTCAAAAGTCATCCCTTACTGACCTTCCCAAGAGCCTGCAATTCAGTGGGATGCGCACCCCCGAGGAAACATAAAATATATTAATAGGCATGATGATAGCAAGGTCCGGGACTCTGGCTTCCCAGCTTCCACCACTGCTTACACGGTGCTTTTGAAATCGCTTTACAAGAGCTATAAATCGCTCACCCTGACTTTCTTGGAGCAGTCTGTGGGTGACGATTTAGTCTGACCTCTTCCTCCGCTCCGGGAGCCACGGTCCCCGGCTCCTCAGGGAAGCCTGTCTATACACATAGGCACCTCCTTTGGTTCCCCCCTTGGAGGGGAGCATCACTTGGCAGACAGAGCCTTTTTTGTGTGCTGCTCAGTGACAATATGCTCTGAGCAGGAAGAACATGGATTTTGGTGGCAGATGGAGCCAGTTGTCTGGGCATCTGGATGTCATTGCCTGAGCCTCAGTTTCCCCTATTCCACAGCAGGTGGACATGTGTTCAGTACAGCATTACAGACAGCTGTGCAGGTGCCTGGCATGAGTGACCAGTTTCCTGTCCCTCTGTTACCAGGGCCTGAGGAACTGGTGGCTCCCGAATGCTGCACTGACAAACACATCCATGAACTATGGAGGTGCTCACAAAGGTCAGCTCAGCAGGTCCGCTCAGCTTCCATCCCTAGGAACTCCTTTGTCTTGGTCACTTGTACTACATGTGAAGTCTGAGCCCCGGGTGTGACTCTCAGCTAGCCCTTTGAGGCTGTGTAACCTCAGGCTCTGACCCACCTTCTGTGGGCTTTGGTGTCTCACACAGGACAGTAACATTGTCAGGGGTGTGGGGACAAACTGCTCTGAAGCTTTGCAGCGGCCCTTCCTGCCCTGGCTCCTCCTGGCAAGTGTGTCCAGCCCCGTCCCCTGTCCGTGTTACCTGTGTCCATTTCCTAGACCCCGGTAGGCCTTAGCTTGGTCTTGCATGCGGTTCAGACTCTGGGCGACAGACAGGTACTGCTCATAGTACTTGATGGCTTCCTCGTAGTCCCCCAGGGCCTCATAGCAGTCCCCCAGGTTGCCGTAGGCCCGACCCCTGTCCAGCACAGACTCATTCCCACTGAGCTGCTGCAGCATGGCCAGCTGCTGCTCAAAGTAGCCAATGGCGTCCTCCATCACATTCATGTTCATCTTCGTGATGCCCATGTTGCCATACACCTGGGCTTCGAGACTCGGCTCTTTCAGCTTCTGCCCCAGCTCCAGTTGTTCCTGGTAACACTTGAATGCCATTGTGTATTTTCCAAGGGCCATGTAGACAGCTGCCAAGTGCCCATGAGCCCGGCACTCCCCCGGCAAGTCACTCAGTTCCTGATAGACCTCCAGTTCCTGTGTGTGATAACCCAAGGCCTTGTCATACTTCTGGACCATTCGGTATGCGGTACCCAGGGCTGCATAGGCGCTGGCCTCAAGCCTTCTGTCTTTCACGTGATGAGACAGGCCCAGCTGCTGCTCATAGAACTTTATTGCACCGTTTACATCCTTTTTACAGACAAATATGTCACCCAGGTTCCCTAGGGCTCGAAACTTAGCCTGGGAATTATCCAGGGACTGGGCTAGGGACAGAAGGTACTTCTGACACTCCTCAGCCTTAGTGAAGTTCAGCAGAGCCTTGAAGGCCAGGCCCAAGTTGCAATAGGCTTTTGCTTGGCTCAGTTTGTCATGAAGGTCCTTGGCCAGGGCTAGATCCTGCTCGTAGTACTTCACAGCCTCCTGGTAGTTCCCAAGGCAGTAGTGGGCATAGCCAAGGTTGTGGCAGACCTTCCCCTCTCCCTCCATGTCTTGGAGGTCGGGAGCAAGGCGGAGGTACTGTTCGTAGTAGGGTGCGGCCTGGACGTACTCTCCTCGTGAGCAGTGGAAGTTCCCCAGGTTGCTGAGTGCCCGGGCCTCGCTCTGGATGTCTCTCAGCTCCCGGGCGATGTTCAGGTGGTTCTGGTAATGCTGCAGTGCCCGGTCATGGGCTCCCAGGGCCTGGTAGGCCACAGCCAGGTTCCCGTGAGTGGAGGCCTGAGAGGCACGGTCGTTCACCTCCATGGAGATCTGCAGCTCTTGACGGTGGTACTTGACAGCCTGGTCGTACATGCCCAGGGCATTGTAGGCATTGCCCATATTCCCGTAGGCACGGCCTTGGGCCGCGTAGTCACTCAGCTCTTGGGCGATGCCCAGGTGGGTCTTGTGGAGCTTCAGGGCTGTGTCGTAATCGCCTTTCATCTGGTGGATGATCCCTGGGGCGAAGGGGACAAGAACAGAAGGTTAGAGAAAGTACGATTTATAGCTCCATCTAAGGTGAATGCAATTCTGAGTTAAAGGCTTTAGACTGACTGAAGGAGGGGTCAAACACTCAATACTGCAGAGGGAGGGTGGCTTCCCACATTTCAAACCACCAGGAAACCCAGACAGACTTGACGATAAAAATGAGAATACTTTACAAATGAACACACAAAAAAATTAAAGGGCAAACACAACACACTAGAAAACATATGAGAAATTGTAACAGCTGCTGTGAAAAAATTGTTGTAAAAATTCAGTTTGGCTTGAAAAGGAAAAATACCAAGATCCTAATTTGCTCGACTAGGCAGAGAATAATAAATGTCAGCAGATAACTCAACCAAAGAAACACAGAGAGGGATAGGGGTGGCACTAATTTCCTTTAATAATCAAAGAAACACAAAATAAACCAACCCTGAAGAACCTTTTTTTCCACACTAAATTAGCAAATAAAAACTTTAAGCACCCCCTATCCTGATGAGGTTGCCCAAAACTGGTGAACACAACAACTGTTGGGCATAAATGGAATCAACGACTATAAAATCATTGTGAGGTGTAAGCGGACAGGCTCTGCTCTGACCCGCAGTCCTGTCAGGACAGACAGCAGCTGGGTGTGCATGACAGGAGTCAGCAAGCTGATCCCATAAGGCAAGTGACACTTCTGAGGTTGTGTCCCATTATGGAGCTGGGGATGTCACCAGCTTGGTCTCGGGGGTGGGGAGGGGTGGGGGGGAGGCAGAGCCTTCAGACCCTGGCAGGGTTGGAGACCTGAGGTAGCATCCTAGGTAGAGACGCCCCTTCGATGTGGTGGGCCCTTAATGGTGGGAACTTGGGAGGCACTGCAGTTAAACACCCACTTTTAGCCAGTCCTCCTAAACTACCTTCAGGCTTCATGGCTTCAAGCATCCTTGGACAAAATGAGTCATATACCCTTGTCCTTCCTAAAAATGGGTCAAAGGATCTGCCCAGCCAGGAATCACTGAGTGGAGGCCCTGCCTGGCCCTGTTCCAGCTCTTCCTCTGAATAACACTATTGCAGCCAGTGTCTCTTGAACAGCCTCTGGATTCTACTGTAACAATATTTTAGACACCTGTATGATCACTTGCTGGTTGGGAAATAAGAGGAAGAAAGAATGAAAGGCCTTCCGAGGAGGCTGCCCAGGGCAGCATGCCTTCATTAGCTTTCTCTACCCAGCAAAAACAAGGCCTTGCTGCTGTCTCGGCTCTCCTACAGGGCCAGCTGTACCGCATTCTCCAGGAACCCAAACATCAGGAAAGCATCCTGCTACCGAAAAAACAGGTAGCTTTAGACAAAGTCAGACTCCTGTTTTATAGGGACACCTCTGCCCCACTCAGCTGCCTGCCCTGGAGACAGACAGACATGGAATTTATCTGAGCCTTTACTTTCTCATTTTTGTTTTAGAATCGAAAGTCTTTGCCCCTCCCCCCCTTTAAAAAACCAAAGTCAGATTATAATCATCCCAGAGACGTAGAATGGGAGCTGGCCATAGTGGCACATGGCTGTAATCCCAACACTCAAGAGATATAGGCAGGAGGGTTGTGAGTTCAAGTCCGGCCTGAGCAACATAAGACTCTCAGAACCATACAAAGAAAGAAACACCATTAGCAACATATGTATACCATGTTTTGTGAATAACACCTACGATGGCACGGCCGGTGAACAAGGCAGCAGCAGCAGCAGCAGGACAGTGTTTCTCTTACTTTGGCCTGAGGGTCTGGGCAACGAGCAGGGAGCAGTTGGGATGATAATGGCTGCAATGACGTGGGAAGGAAGCTGCCCGCTGGTTATAGCAAACCAATCTGGTCTCCAGCCAGCCGCTGCTGCTTCCTTATCTCCCACCGGCCCACAAAGAACCAGAGGAGGGCTTTCAAAATTACAGCTTCCACACATGCACAAGGGCAGGGAGGCTGGCCGGCCTAGCTGGGCTGGCCTCTCCCTCCACTGCGTGCCCCTTGGCAGGTCCTGGCTGCTGTCAGCCTGGGCATTCTGTAGGGACAGTGTGCTCTCTAGGCAGCTGTGGTCTTTGTTGAAGCAGCATAAAAGCAGCCATAGGACAGACCAGGCAGAAAATATTACGCTAAACTTAGATACCCATTACAGTTGAGCACCAGCTTCTCATTTGAGCTCTTTAGAAGCAAGGCCTCGGTTCGTACACACACAGTGGACCGTACTTCTTATTGATTGCTATTAGTGCCCAGCTGGGGTTTTAGAACCAGCCTGCTCTTTCCTCTGATTTCAGCAGAGTTCAGCTGAACTCAGAGTTCAGCAGTCCTCGTAGGAAACACAGAGTCTGGGAAAGAGGAAAAGACACATCCCCACTCCAGGCTCACTTGTGAGTGTTCTGAGCAAGTCTCAGGGAGAAGGGGGGAGTCCCCAGCAGAACTTGTGGACCTCTGCCCCCTTGGCTGTACCAGCCCATCTGCTTCCAGAGAAAGTGTGACGTGGCACTGCAGCCGGGCTGAGCAAGGTTCTCTTCCGTGAGACGCATGTGGAACTATTCACAAGGGAAGCAGCTGTTACACACAGCCAGGAGCTGGGGGGACATGGGGCGTTTATGGAAGTAAACAAGATGAGGAAAATCAGGCCATCAGCATGCTGGGTCACTACCCTGTTCTCTTAACCATTCAGTAATAAAGCTATGTAGAAAAATTGCACTGCGTGCTCTGTGTAGCCCCTTTTGAACAAGAGACTCTTCTGCATAACCAAGGCCTGAGGTAGGTCTAAGCACACCTTCCATTCTGGGACCATCAGTAGAGAAAGTATCTGCTGGTCACTATGCCCTCCAGTTTCAAGGTCTCATCCCTCCCTGAGGTGCCAGAACATTGGGTACAAATTACACACAGAATAACAGTACTGTGTCCTATGTCGGCTCAGGCATGACGTTTGCACTTACAGGCTGGGCACACCTTATCTGGGCTGAGAGGGCACATTTGCTCTTTCTGGTCCTTCTGTGCACCAGACGTGGTCCAGAGACCTGTCCCCATCAAGGTGAGATTCCTGGATCTCCTTCCAAGTGGTCACATACATTTGTCCTATGTGGTTTTGAAAACATCTCAAAGCTTGGGGTGGGAACGTGGGGACGGCCTAGTCGGTAAACAGATGTCTAAAATCAAAGGGGCGAGAGCAGGGTGCTAGAACCAACCCCGTCTCCATCATTTTCGCCGAAGTCGGACGGCAGAGTATGTTTTCAAATAGGACCTAACTCCAAAATCACTCATCCTATGACTTTATCAGCTGCTAGTGTCTTAGAGAGAGGCTGGCTTTTCCAGATTCATCAGTGCCTCAAAACAATCCGAGGCCGATGTGCTGAGGGTTCGGGTCCCAGCTGGAGGTGCTAGTGAGCGAGACTGGATCACTAGTGTGCTATCCCCCTCAGTGAGCAGCATGCCACTGAGTTGACAGCTGCAGGGGACAGACCTCTGCAGCAGATGTCTCGTTCTGGGTCCCCCCTGTCTCTCTGTGCTGTACGGCCACCGAGAGCCCTGCCCCTGGCATGCACCCCTGCTGCTGTGATATTCTGTCCTCGCCATAAGCTCCCAGGGATGGAATGGGCAGGCTGTGGATTGTCAGGATCTCTGCAAGTAGGAGCCAGGATCTATACTTCTAAAGTTATTTCTCAGGTATTGTATCATGGTGACCAAAAGCCAAGTCAATCTGTTGAGACAGGAAAGTTCCAGATCTTAGGCCCACAGACCTCGAAAGGCAGGTTCTCCTAGAATCAAGCAAACTCAGCACCTGACTGACCCATCCCCTGAAGTCCTCACTTCACCTAGAAAGCCTCTCTATGTACAGGGGACATGACTCCATGCCCATTTCTTCTCTTAACACGTGCACACAGCTGAGGCCACGTGGTGGCGGTGCTGTGTGAACAGACCGGTGTTCTGCCTGTGTGCAAAGAACAGCAGACGCATTAGTGCCTAGGAAACCCTAGGTCTTCTTGAACCGTGACAGCAGATGCCATCACTGGTGAGCACTGTCTCCAGAGAGCTGGGGCTAGCACTCATCTGCACCGACACAATTCAGGTTAAAGCACCTGTCTGCTTTTCCTGCCAGGTCCTTCCTGTTCCTCCATGGGATGAGGGAAATGGCTGCATATTAGCTTTTCTTCAGTTGCCTTTCCCCTCTGTTATCCCTGGGAGGGGCCTGCCACAGTCAGGTGGGGAAACCTCACATACCCCCAACTGCCTTCCCACAAGCACACTCTGTTGGACACACCTGTCCTTTTAATAAGCTTAAGAAAATAGATCCTTTGCTCCATGGTCCCCTCCTGACACTGTCCCTCAGGCTAGAGCTGTGTACACAGTGACAAGAAGCTACCCTAAAGCACACACACACACACACGCACACACACACACACACACACACGCACGTACGTGTGCATATATATATATATATATATGTTTATATATATTACATATTCATATTCTCTCAGCTTTGAACACAGCCCCACTTTCTATTCCCTGTGGGTAATCGGAGACTGAGACTGCAGGTGAATTGCTCAAAACTCCCCTGGGCCTCTGAGGTCGTAAATCTCAGCTGGAAGGAAAGATTAATTGTATTATGAAGCAGGAGAAGTAGTAATTAAACCTATGACAAGGGGGCGGCTGGGAAGGGGTTCTCCGTGCTGGTGATGAAGTCGGAGGAATCAGGCACTGTCATTCCTAACAGCCTGGGCTGGACAGACGCTGTGAGAGCATCTGGTGGGAGGCAGGCCCGTGGCTAGTCGCTGCAGGAGCAGACAAAGCATGCCGAGTGTCATTTGGATCACAGTGAAAGACAGGCGGAGACTCAGGGTGGGAGGTTTTTCAAGGCCTGGGGTGGGATTACTGTCACACTAGAAAGCCAGCTGCTCGGTGCTTCCTTGGGCTGGGCCTCAAACACTGGACCAGTCCTGCCTCTCTGAACTCTTTCTCTGCAGAGAGTGAGCCACTAACGGCATCATTTACCACCTCCAGCCAGAGGTCCCCAGGGCCGAGCCAGCCTGCTGGCCGCCCCGGACACCCTTCCAGTCCGTCCTGCTCATCCGATTTGCATTGCATCCTCTTGCCTTTCTTCCGTCTACGGCTGTGGTGGGCTCTTCCTTTGACAGCGCGCACCCCACCCCCACCTCCACTCCCACCCAGTCTGGCCCTCTTCTTCATCCAGGTGTGTTCTTCCCTATCCAGGAAAAGGGGAGCAAAGTTAAGGGACTTGTGTGGCCAGTGTGGAGAAGAGTGGAGTTCTCTCGGGGGCATCCCAAAGTCCCCCTCTTTTCCACAGTGCAGCAGCAGGAAGATGGGCCACAGCTGCTGGCACCAGTGAGCTGCCCGAGGGCTGCATGACCACCCTGCTGACCACTAAGTTTTGCCAGACCACTAAGTTTACACACAGGGCTGTGTGTAAGCTGCCCTCTTCCCAGACTGCCAGTTTACACTAGAGCCAACAGAATTTGTGGGAAAGGAGAGAGTCCACTAGGAGACCTTTTCCCAAGAAGCTTTGAACGCATATGCCTCTGGGTGCTCTAATCCCTCCCCCTGACACTGTGAGACCATGGAAGTCCTTGTGCTTGACCCAAACAAGCTTCAGTGGCCTGAGCATTGTCTCATGCCCTCAGGGCTGATGGGCAAAGGAAAGGGGCGGTGGAGGGTATAACTCGGGCCCTTGGGAGGCTGAGCTGGGAGGGTCACCGCAAGCTACATGCCAGCCTGGATTGCAGAGTGAGACCCGGCTAAAGAGAAAAAAAGGAAAAGGACACACAATGAAATCTAATACAATTATTGGCGGAGAAGTTTTTACTGATATCATCCGTCTGTCCCTTGAAACACTTACATGGAAACTTTCTGAGGATGCTTTCTGAACTCAGCCTGCTTTTTGGGTAATGAGAATTGCAGATTTCTCTTTCTGTTTCACCAGAAACTCCAACTCAAACAGGAAGCCCTGTGCTGGCAGCTGTGTTAGCCCTTCGTGTGGCTCTAGACCCCTGCCTTGGTCTTGGTTTTTCACTTATTTGTATTGCCCTGAGTCCTACCTTCCTATTTCTTCTGCATCATTATTTGATGTTACGAGCAAAGTAGAATCCTTTATGGGATAAGGCAAGTTACAAACCATTGGGCAATGTAGCCCTTTACACCCACTGCATGTCAGGCTCGGCCTTGGCCTGTTACTTCCATGTACCACATCCTACCATATGAGTAAGCCAAGAGGGCCAGTTATGATGAAACGGCAGCTTTCTGAAGTGAGATCCCTTCTGTGGCTCTGCTACTTCACTGCACATGTAGTACAGCCAGCTCTTCTCCATCCTGGCCTCAGGTCTCCACTACCTTCTGGGAATGGCTGTTGCTCCCAACAGTATCACTTAGCAGTCCTCAAGGATCTGCCTCCCTCAGGGATTATTTTATACAATGTATAAAATGCCACTGTGTCTCCACCAAACAGACCTTGGCATCATCTTACCTAACGGAGGTTTGTCTCTGAGAGCATCACAGCCTAACTGTGTGTGGAGTAAGAACAGGCCCTGCTTCCTGTTGGACAGAGTGTTCAGTAGAGGAAGAGGAGAGAGATGTGGTCGGTGGACACAGTGGCAGGCCATGGTGCCAGGGATTCTAACCGGCCACTGCTCCAGCTTGGATATGGTTTGAAGGTCCCCGAGGCTGCCAGTGGGGAGACCTGAGTGTTACTGTGTACTGAAGCTATTGGAAGTAGGCAAGGCCATCAAGGTACCCCCCCCCCCATTACAGAATTCTGGTCACTTCCAAGTAGACACAAAGCTATGCTCCCAGGACTGCCAGCAAAAACCTGACTGTGTAATGGGGACTTTTCCCTTTGTGATGCAGCCAATCTATGCTAGTGTGCTGTAGCCAAGGAAAATGGATAAATCCAACCTGCACAGTGACAGAGCATCGTAGCCAGGGGTGCTGCTGCTCTGAGGTGTCCCCACTGGAAGTTCTAATGAGTGGACCATGTGAAGAACATCTCCACTCCACGCTGTTGCCCCGCTTAAACTCTTCAGTAACTAGAGCTGGTTAACTGGGAAGCCTCTTGACTGTCATCCAGTAATTAGAACAAAGGTCCGGGAAACTGGAAACCTTCATTTAAAACCCTGGCTTTGTCACTAAACATCCCCACCAACTTTCTGTTTGTGAGATATAATTCACCAGGAAGATAAATTAAGGCCTGGGATGTGGCTTGGTGATGAAGCACTTAACTAGCAGGCCCGGGGTTCTGGATTCTACCCTGAGTACTCCCCCCAAAAAGAGAAATGTATATGTATAAATGGGCTTTCTCCCAGTTTCATTATTACTAATAACGGAGAAACACTTTTAAAATATGTAAAATAACATTGTGCTTATTTGTTTTGTATGTATGTTGCAGCACACTTAACAGAGGTCAAAGGATAATTTGTAAGAGTTGGTTCTCTCCTCCTACCAAGTGGGTCTTGGGGATCAAACTCAGATCATCAGGTTTCCTGACGTCTGGCCAGCCTTAGGAACACGTATTAACTTAAAAATAGTAGTGAACGTAATAATAACTACAGCAGCATAGAAGCATTTCTCTTTCATGGTCTCGCTGATGCAGACACCAGGATCAATGCTGTGGCTGCCACACACTTAGTTCCACCACAATGACCTCTCCTCAGCATTAGGCTCATAAATCTGCAGAATACACCTGCCTGGGTACACTTCAAAACTCAGTATTCTACAAATACCTGTCATAGTGCAGACTTGAATTGCAGCTAAGCTTTAGAGTACTGTCCATTTCCAAAGCCCTTGGCCCCTCAGCATCTCCTTCATTGTAAGACAAAGGTACAAAGCCCCTGGCTGGGCTACCACTGAAACCACTCACAGAAGCAACGATCACCAAGTGATAGATCTTAGGATTGAGCCACTCATGCCCTACACTTTGTCCTGCTCCCTCTGCCCTCTCAGAGTCTGGTAACAGCAGTTGCAAAATCCAGCTAATGCTAACTGGGCGAGAAGGGACGTTGGTTCTTTAGCAGAGACCAGATGAGGACTGCAGTGTCTGCCTGGACCAGAGGGAACCCTGGAAATGGACTGGTAACAGCAAAGATGGCAGGACAGGCCAAGAGGACACTACTTCAAAATGACTTCACTTTGCAAATTCAGTTGCCAAGATGAATGAGTTTCTTAGCAAGGCTGGAGAACAAACCATGGAGTCTGCTTTCCTAAAGCTGTCAGATCTGAAAAGCTTCACTTTAAAATTCAAATTGGATTGACAATTCAAACTGCGATTGAGTGATACTATAGCCACTTTGACGAAATGTTATCAAAACAAGTGACTCCTTGCATTTTGCAAGTATGCTCTATTGGTACAGGGGCTTCTGGTCATAACAACATAAAAAATATGTAAAGGAGCAGAAAGGGACTGGACTGTGAGTTTCCCCTTTGCTGTGTGACTAGGAGTGGTTTAATGGGCTCTCTCATGCCCATTGCAAGGTGCTGGTCTCCTCAAAAACTCATGTCTGGGTTGAAGGCTCAGAGCTCATGTTGACACTGGATTGCTCCAAACATTTGCTGGCTCTCAACATGTCACAGTCTAACCTGTCAGGAGGGGGTAGATTCCTCTGTTTGCTGGTCTGTCCTTCCAGGTCTAGTGATCTACACTTTGTCTCCAGAAACCAATTTTTCCTTATACATGGAAGTCAACATGCTATCCAATCCTGTGTGACTGCATATGGCAGCTTTGGAGGGCACTGAGGCCATTCATCTCAAGACCAAAACAGACTCCTCTCCCGCTGCTGTGACTTCCCTTGACTGTCTACCCTACTTATTGAGACAGTGTAGCAGTGTAGCAGACTCAAAGATGAACACAGTAGTATGTTTACAATTTAAAAAGTATTACCTTTTAAATGCTTGTGGCTGGTAGCAAAGGCTCTTAGCCGATACTAATTTTCTTTATCATCATTTCCACCATCACTACTATCATTGTCATCAACACCATCAGCAGCACCATCATCATCCCCATCACCTTCATCACCACCATCATTATCCTATCACCATCACCACCACTACCATCATCACCAACATCATCATCCCCATCACCTTCATCACTACCATCATCACCATCATTATCCTATCACCACCATCATCAGCCATTGCTGTCATCGTCAGCAGCAGCACAGAACACCAAGCCTCATCCACACTAGACCTTTGAGGCATATCCCAAGCCTCTGACATTCACTTTCAATCCACCCTCTTCCTATCTACCTTTGCTAGTACTGTTAAAAAACATCTGTTTTCCAATCTCCCTTACAGCCAGGGCTGGTTAAATGGTGCTACTGTCACCAGTGAAACAAAACCAGAAGTCTTCTGGGGTCTCAGACACAATGGGACAGAAGCAGTTCCCTTCTGAATGTTATGTGGAGCATCGCAGCCACCCTAGTATATATAGCCTAGGTAAGCAGAATGGGAAAAAGGGAACACACCTTATTTAAGCCATTGTAAACCCCTCCCCCCAAAAAAAAGGACCACATCTGTTTACAACTGAAAGATTTCCTGGTGCTTGTCTGTAATAATGGTGCTTGGGAGGTCAAGTCAGCCTATCTGTCTGTTTATCTGTCAGTCAGTCTACTTATCCAAAGAAGAGAATGAGGCTACACATATATGTGGCGTATGTTTGTGTGTGTGCACGAAGGAGTGCATTGTACAAGTGTGTATGGAGACCAGAGGTGCAAGGAGTTACCCCTACCCTACCCAGAGTGCTGGGCTTAGGTACAGTCCACCACACCTGATTTTACATGGGTGCTGGGCTCCGAACTTAGGCCTTCATGCCTGCACAGCAGGCCCTTTATACTGATGGAGACCTCTCTCTAGATCTGATACAGACCATACTGGTGACAGAGAAAATCATTGCTGGCATTTAGTTCCTGATAGTCTGAGTCTGTTTGGCCTTTTGTGGTTATGTGCTTGTTTTGTTTTGGTATGGACCGTTTTACATAGGGTTTGAAATCGTGGTCTATGTGCTGAACTTAAAATGAGGGCAGGTTCTTCGAGGAACAATCTGTTGATAGCTATCTGTGTTTTGTTCAGGCTAAGGCTGTTTAATATGCGTGTAAAGAAAGAATGTAAATCACTGTTTCCCAGGTGTCTTAGTAATGAAAGTGGTAGCAGCAGAGCTGTGTGCAGATCTGGATTTTGGAATAAAAGTTGTTTTAGCTTAGTAGTTCTGCTAGTATTTCACCTCTCACCGTATAACCATAACTGAACCATTTTCATTTGAAAGACTAAGGATGGAGAGACTTTTTTTTTTTTTTTTTTTTTTTTTTTTTTTTAGGACAGCTGGCATAAGTCTCCAACACACAGTGGCCCACCAGCCTGAGGGCATGTGGACAGAAGAGATCAACTCCAAATGCCACCAAACATGCTCATCATTTTCATGTGTCTCTTGTATTTCTACCCAACAGTCCCCTGCATCAGCTCTGCCCCATTGTACCTCCACAAAAATTTGTTTTTTCCTTATAGAATCTTCACCTCAACTTCCTGTCTTTTTAAATGATCTTTTTTTTGTTTTGTTTTGTTTTGTTTTGTTTTTAATTTTTGAGAGTATAAGTTGGGTGTGGTGGTGCATGCCTGTAATCCCAGCACTCAGGGAGGCAGAGACAGGTAGATCTCTGTGAGTTCAAGGCCAACCTGATCTACAAAGCGAGTCCAGGACAGCGAAGGCTACACAGAGAAACCCTGTCTCAAAAAGAGATTATGATATAATTACATCAAATTATATTATTTCCCCCTTACCTTTCCTCCCTAAAAACCCTTCCATATACTAACACTTGCCCTCCTCCAAATTCATGTCTTTTTTCATTAATTGTTATTATAGGCATATACATGTGAATAAATATATATTCCTAAAAATAAGGTGCTATGTATGTATAATGTTACTTGGATATATATTTTCAGGACTGACCATTTGGTATTGGATAAGAAATTGGTGTGCTTTTCCCCGAGGGAAGACTATTTCTCTCTCGCAAAATTCCTTAGTTGACTACAGTTCAACCCTTCTCAACCCTTTGAGAAGGGTTGCAGCCTCATGGTCTTTTCCTGTTCTACTTTGGCATGTCCATTTTTGTCCTTGTTTGGCTCACATTTGGGCATTCATGTTGGTGAGACTCAATGGGAGTCAATGGTGAGACTGACTGGGAGACACAACCTTACAGCAAACTCCCTGATCCTCCGGCTCCTACAATTTTTCAACCCCATCTTCCTCAATGCTCCCTGAGCCTTAGGTTTGGGAGTGTTTTGTAGATGTGTCCATTAGGACTGGGCTCCACAACTCTGCATTTTGATTGGTTGTGCTTTTCTACAATGGTCTCAGTCTACTGCAATGAGAAGTTTCCTTGATGAGGAGTAAGGACTAAACTTATTTTTGGGTATAAAGACAAATATTAGAACGTGCTTAGGGACTGTGCTGGTTTTGGAGAGTGTTGGCTGCAGAGTCTTCTCTGAGATCCATGACTTTACCAACCTGGGTGGTTGGCTAGGTTCACAGTGCCACTGACTTCATGTATTTTTTTACCCTTCTAATGAGGTTAAAATGTGATAAAATTTTTAGTCCTTAACAGTAAATGATCTCAAAGGTCTGATGACCTGAGACTCTGTTGCTTCTCCCTTATTATATAGCAATTTTTTGTCTTGTTTTTTTTTTTTTTCTCCATTTGACCTTCAACTGAGTCAATCTGCACCTGGACACCCTGAACACAGGACACCGCCTATGGGTCCAGTGGGGTTTGGCTGTATTCTCCAGGCGCTCTGGCAAGAGCCACATTCCTGTCTATGGCGGTGGCTCATATGACAGGATGGGGCAACCGCAGCTCAGTTCCCAGGGCGAAGTGACAACAGCTCTAAGGCCTTACTCTGTGTCAGGACCCAGCTACAGAACGGTGAGGACCATCCCTGTGGCATTCCCCTGAGCTCAGCTTTAGCTGTCAAGCTGTCACTGCACTTGGGTGGGAATAAACGAGATAGGCGACTCTTTGGGGAAGAGGCCTGAAGTTCCCAAAACTTAAAGGCAGGGTTATAAGCTGGCTCCCCCCACCCACCAAACCTTTCCAGGACGCACCACCGCGGCAGCAGCCGTCCTCTTCGTCACCACTGAACTCTGCATATCCTGGGGGAACTGCAAGTGGCAGGTATGGTGATGGGCTGTTACACAGACCTTTCTTCCAGAGACCCCAGCCGCCCTAGAGCTCACTCTTTTCATCTCTACGTCATCACCTGCAGGGGCACACGGTCATTAATCATTCATTTTCCAGATGGGGAGAGTGCAGTACAAAGAAGGGAGCAACTTAGCTGAGTCAGACAGCTGGTTGCTGTTAGCGTGGACCTGTTTCCCATCACCTCCTTGGAGTCAGGGTCTGCTGGCCCTCCAGAGGAAGAACACCTGGGCTTCTTAGGCTCCGTTAGCTCTGACACAAACTGATAAGCAACCTTTCATGTTTTTATCAAGATCGAGAGTCAGCTCAAGGCTGCTGCCCGAGGCCTGGAGGATCACCACAACAACCCTGGCTTGTCAGGTGTAGGAATGTGACCTCCCCCCCTCCCCAACCGGTGCTCATTCCAAAACTGCCAAAGGTTTTTCTGAGTCAAAGAGAAAGAAAGAAAGAAAGAAAGAAAGAAAGAAAGAAAGAAAGAAAGAAAGAAAGAAAGAAGGAAAGAAAGAAGGAAAGAAAGAAATGTCTTTTTACCTTGTACTTTGGGAACACAAGACATACAGATGGCTGTGACACAGGCTTGCATCAAGAGATGTGCATTTCTTTGACAATAAGCCTCTTATCTGCAGTCGATTTTACAGGACTGCTTTTGAGGATTATCACCAGTCATTAATAAGACACATCAACTGGCTTAGTAGTGATTTAAAAAAAAAAGCATTAATGAAATTTATTCAGTATAAAAATATGTTCGTAACTAATTCAGAAATGCCTCATCCATTAAACAAACCAAAAAAAAAAAAAAAAAAAAAAAAAAAGCTGCACAGCTCATTACAAGAGGCTGGGGGAAGAGACAAAGGGTGAGTTTTCTCTTACAAGGCATTTGCATAAATTAGTTGGAAAAAACACTACTCCACTGAGGGCTCTACACTGCACATCCCCACGCACAATCCTGAGAGAATCCGGGAGGCAGAAATTAGAAAGCAGCGAAGTGGCTGCATGCACTATTACTGAAAGACACAACACCCACGAGGCACGAAGCAACATGAAACAAGCCCGCGCTGGTGCAGGGAAGCCCAGAGAACAGAGGAACACAGATCAGTGACTGGCTGCAGCACAGAGCGGCTTCTAATTAGCTAGAGTCTCCCAGTTCTTAGAAAGCGCCTCCAACTCTGCGACAGTTCCAAGCTGCGTGGGCCATGGGGAGCTAGTGAAGAGTCCGTGCGTCCTCCAAGGAGCAAGTGGCCTCCCCTCAAGGAAACAGTCACAGAACCTGCCATTCTGATGGACCAAGGACACAAGTGTAACTTTGCAGGGGCTGGCTGAGAATTTCCAGGGTCCAGTGAGGACACAGATCGCCAGCCCCGTAGTGCCTGAGCTCCGACACTCCCCACTCTTGAAGGCTCACTAAGGGTAGAAAAGAAACAAATGCTGGACTTCAAAGACTCAGCATGAGATTAAGAATGCAAAATGCCTTTGTCATATTGATTATATGTTAGGATGCTATTTTTTATATACTTAGTTAATAAAATATCAATTTCACTCCATTTTACCTCTAAAACTTTAATCACTAACAAAATATAGGTGACCTACAAGGCTCAGCTGCTCATTGTTTCCCTCAGTGTTGTGAGCTGAGGAGGAAGCCACACCCTCCTCCTCTTTCTGCCCTGAGTCTCCTCTGCACTAGAGCCCCTGCCAGCCTTTGTGGCACTAATCTGAATTACCAGGGTTTGGCTCTCTAGGGCTAGATCCTTTGCCTACTCAAAAATATAGTAAAGAAATGGGTTGTTGGGAATTATTTCAGCTATCCTGCCATCCTGGCAAACTGCTTGATGCCAGCAAAACTCAGTTTGCTCGGCCTCGTGGCTGAGGGGAACACTCGGTTTCATACTTAGGGACTGTGCAGAGCCAACTTCTGTCACCGAGTGGTGGAACGGGAGAGGAGGATGAGAGCACTGCACAGACCTTTGAAAGAGTCAAGGCAAATGTTTCTTGATGACCAGGGCTGAGCTGTGTGTGAAGAGGGCGAAGGGACGGTAGCCACAGAGATTACTAAGTGCTGTCCATCTGCCCCGAGAGCCAGACCTGCAGGGCTGAGACCCAGGTCTCTGCCTGCATTGTGGCTGTTGCCCGCAGCAGTGCAACAGTTGCTGTGGGTGGAAGAAGATAGCTCAGCTCCAGCATCCCCACGGACAGCAATGAGGTCACATGCGGAAGCAGTGTAAACCTGGGGTACAGATCAGTCACTGAGGGACAGTTACGTTTTTCCCCACATTTAGTTAGTTATTTTAGGTTGGGAGTGAGTGCGTGCATGTGTGGGGCTCAGACACCAACTTGTGGAAGTCAGTTCTCTCCCTCCAGCGTGGGTTCCATGGCTCAAACTCAAGCTGTGAGGCTCTGCAGCAAGTCTCTCTTTATCTACTGAGCCATCTCACTGGTCCCTGGGGGAGGTCTGAAAGCCAGGCCTAGGTGACAGACCATCAAGATCACAATCTGTGGGTTGATATTGGTGATCCAAGTATGCCCAACATACAGGCATATCCCAAATACAGCCAGGGCCAAGAGCCCCCCTCTGCAAGCCTCTTCTCACTCCAGCATGTTCTTGGATGCTTGGAAGGCACAGCCACCCAGTGTTCTCCTAGCACAGGGCTCTCCCAGCACTAGCTTTTCTTGGCTGTGTGACCCAGGCAAGCCACTGAATCTCAAGCTTCATGTCTCTTGTCTGTAAACTGTGGCTCTTATGGCCCCTGTAGGGAGGGCAGTGGGAAGATGAGGTGCCTGTGGTTCCCATGGGGGCACCTGCGCCTGGTGGGGACTCAGGCACTGCAGTGGCTGTGGTCATCGTCATCTGTTCACTTCAGTGATGACTCCTGCACATGGAGGCATCAGCACTTCCTACAGTGGCTGGGCTCTGTGGGTCCCATGATGGCGACAATGCTTGTGAAGGATACAGACTGAAGCTCCTTTCCGCTCAGTGTCTGCGAGGACCTGGGGGACCTTGTTAACAAACCAAAGCTGACCCATCAGGCCTGAGCTGGGGCTTTCCCAGAGACCAGATCTCTAACAAGCTCTTTGGGGATGAGACCCAGGACACCATGTGAGGTCCAGGACTAAATGGAAATGTTTTGCATGGAGGAACAGTATTCCCCAAGCAGCTTTGGGGAGTGCAAAGGGCCAGGGCTGACCAGAGCTCCTTGCTGAGAACCCCATGCTTGTGGTAATTCAACACTTGGTGTAGTCCACTGAGCTGCCCTTTTCCCAGGTTTAGATGTGTCTGCCCTTACTTGCACCCCAGGGAGAGAAGACACTCCTCTGGGAGCTTCAGATCCACTGAGGTCCATCTGTGTGCAACTCTGTGCTTGGTGCTGGTGTGGGCAGAGGGCTACTACCCCACACCTTCTAAGAAAGTTTTGTCTAATAATTATATTTACAAGCTTGGATGTTTCAAAACTTTTCCCAGGAAAATAATTTAGCCAAAAATAGTTTCCTGGTGAATTTCATGGAACACAGAGAAGCACTATGCACTAACTCTGACCCTTTCTAAGCCTCAGCTCCATCATCTGTCAGATACCCACTGCCAAGGGTTGCCCTGTAGACGAAGGCACAGTGCCTGGAATGTAGGAAATCTTCTCTGTTTTCTTCTGTCCCTGGGCCAATCCCTAAGATAGTGTTGGAAGAGGACACATCCTTAACTCAAAAGACTCTTGTGTTTGTGTCTTTAATGCCAAAAATGCTAAGAGATAGATGTTGTAACCTCTAGGTGACCGTAGTTTCCAAGATTCACACTCCAAGGAAAGGGCAAAAGGCTCGGCTCTAACTGTCAACAGAGAGAAAGGAATGGTTGAGAAGATCCAAGCCCAGGAATGTGAGCTCTGTGGCCTGGGCGCCCAGCGTGCAGCCGCCAGAGGTGCTCATCACTGAGAGTGGCTGGGGACAACGTGCTGCACCTGGTCCACACACTGCGCATTTTAACCGGGCCGCACCCGAGACATGGGGAGAGGCCCTCCCGGCCTGCCCTGCAGCCTGGCAACTTCAGGACCCTCGCGCTTCTTACCCTGACACTGCTGGGAAGTCATCACAGGCTACCGCACTCAAGGGCAGGCCATGCCCAGCCCTTCAGTAAACAACTGCGGAGACACACAGGATTCAAGAGGGTGAAGAACAAAGAGACCTCACCAACTCTGACACCTATGTTAGGCCTTTTTGAGGCTGCAAAAGGAAAATGAAGTTTCTTGAGGTGTCAATACAGCAACTAAGCTTTGGATAAAAGACAAAAGGCACTGTTTTCAATTCTGGCACTGACCTTCGCTGACCATGGCCAGGCTCTTTACTTCAAACTAATTGGTGTCATGGGGAGCTGTAAAGACAGTATGGGGGACCTTTTGGCTTTCCCAGGATAGACACCTATGAGGGGACTGCTGTGCCACTCTGTGTCCTGCCATCAGTGCCTGAGGGCTCCAGAGCATCAGCACCAGTACTTGGTGTTGCCGGGTTTGTGTGAGTCTGGTTTTGGTGCCAACAGACACTTCATGTGCTTATCAATAAAATAGTCCATGCTGCATCTGAAGGAGATCTGGCCCCAAACTCTCCTCAGTTGATGGCTTCTGGTACAGATGCCAGCAAAGAACTTATCCTCCCGGGTGTGGTGGGGGTGGGGGACAGGGGAGGGCTGTCCACTAGGAATTTGACCATGCTCTAGCAATTATAAAGACAACACAAACAGATATGTTTTCATTCTTTTGGAGGGGTCCACAAGGGAGGAGGGGTGGACATGGGAAGACTCAGAGGTGAATGTGATTGGGGCGCATGATTTGAGATTTCCCAAATAATCGATTAAAAAATGAATAAATTATATATCTAGCCAGCAAGACAGCTCAGTAGGTAAAGGGGGCTGCCACACAAGCCTGGCAGCTGGAGTCTGATCCCTGGGACCACATAAACATAAGACTGACCGATTCCACAGATGGTCCTTTCCGCTCTGTGGTACACATCCACAGCCACTGTGCATTCAACACTACAATACGCCTTAAGAAGAATTTATACTAATAGGTCTTACATATATAAAATACTATATTATAAATTTACTTGTTAAGTCAACAGCCTGTGACATTCAGGAGGCCAGGGAAGACGACATGAGCTTTGTAGAAGTTGGGAATTTCTCCGTTAGTTTTCTAGGAAAGAGTGAACCACTTGTGTTGACTCTCTAAGTGCTCAGTACATTTATCCTGTGAAACCATCAGGTCCAGACTGAGATTTTTTGGGGTGGGTGTGTGTGTGTGTGTGCGTGGAGTTTAACTATAAGCTCGATTTTCTTTCTGGGTTTAATATTACTCAGATAATATTAAATAATTGGTCCACATTATTTCAGCTGTCAAGTGTCTGTGTGCGGCACTGTCCCTGCTTCCCGGGTGCGGCATCGTTCCTTACTTTCCTTCTAAATGTCTGCAGGTCAACAACGGTGCCTTTTGCTTTATTCTCAATGGTCATAACTCGTGTTTCACTGCAGATTTGTGAACTGTATTGATCTTTTCAAAGAGCCAGTTTTTATTTTTATTGACCACTGTTCTGTTTTTCTTTTTTCTTTTCCCCTATTGCTCCAGGCTTTTGGCTCCCTGATTTCTGTTTTTACTTTATAATGTCCTTTCTTCTGGCCTGTTGTTTTCTGGTTTCTGTATGGGAAGCAGATGATGGGTCTGAGACTTTTCCTTTCATAGTGCTACAAATAACCCTCAGTACCTCAAACTCTGGGACCTTGTTGCTTTCACTCAGTTCAATGTATTCTTCCTTTCTCTCCAGACGCTCAGACCAATGGATGATGTGAGGGTGCTCCTTAGGGTCTCAGCGTTTGGATATTTTTCTAGTTCTCTGGTTTGGGCCCATAGATTTTGGACATCATACTCTGTATGATCTCAGTTCTTCCGAATCAAATTTTCTCAAATTTGTCATATGGCCTCAGATGTTGTCCATCTTGATAAATGACTGTGTCTGTCTGTGTTCCGATGGAACACTCTGGAAGCGCCATGTGCTCCTGTTGGTCAGGGCACAGGTGGGAAAGTCTGTTCAATTCGCCCATTTTTCTGCTCTTAAAATATTCTTCCCTTCTTGATGCTCCAAATTTCCTGCTATCGTTTGCTTTCTGTATAAAATGCATTCTTGCTGTTGTTTTGGAACAAGTCTGCTGGTGACAAATTCTGTTGGTTTTCCTCTAACTAAGGATGTCTTGATTTCCATTTCAGTGGGATATAGGATCCAGGGCTGACACAGTCCATTTCTTTTAGCACTTGGGGAACATTCTCTTTCCAGTCTCTTCGGAGAACTATGCTGTTGCTCTCTCATCCTCTTTTCTGGTTTCTTCCTGAGGTCTAGTTCTCCAGACTTGTTATCATGTACCTTTGTGCAGCTCTGCAGGGCCAGGAGTGCCTAGAACAAAGCTGTGTCCTAAAGACTCTTTGTCCTGCCGGATCTTCCAGTTTCCTGATTCCTCAGTTAGGGCAATCAACTGCTTCTAGACATAGGGGTGAACCAGCTCCTGCTTTATGTAGCAGTCAAATTTCCAGCATTACGCTCACTTATAAGACAGTGATAGAATGTTTTTCAGGCTGGCAAGGCAGCTCAGTGGGTAAGGTGCTTGCTGCCAAGCCTGAAGACCTGAGTTTGATCACTAGCATCCACACAGTGGAGGGAGGGAAGCAATACCTGCAAGCTGTTCTCTGACCACACGCGTGAGAGTCACACACTGACTCAAGTCTTCACAAGAGCGTCCTATGCTCTTAACTGCTAAGCCATTGTTCCAGCCCCAGGAGTGTATTTTAAACCTGCACCTCTCCTTCAGTGCTTTCTGATGAATTCAACTCATTCTGTGGAACAGATCGTAGTCTCAGCCAGACAGTCCTAAGTAAACAAATGTCTCACACAAAAATCATTATGATCTCAAGATACTGTCAAAGTTGTTGGAATTCGTTTTTATGAATGTTTAATAATGCAAAGAGGTGTGCTGCTAGACTCTAGGGAGAAAACTCCAAAATCCTGCAAATGTTCCAACAGATTTCTTGCTGCCATGAATTAAACAACAATGCCAAGCAAATGTCTACAAGTTCTTGTACAAGGAGGGCTGAGTACGTAATAAGCACGAGCACTAGAAGACGGGCCTGACTGTCCCGCGTCTCCAGTAGTGAGCCGCCATCAAGATGACTGTCCTGCAAAGCCTGTGCCTCCTCCTGCATGGAAGGCAATAGCTAAGCTGCTGTTTAGACTCAGTCAGCAACACTCTGGCTTTCATAATTTGGGGAAATCCTGTTCATTGCTGAGACTGAACAATCTGACTGCAGATAACCCCTAGGCAGAATGTGAGGCCCCGTGTCCACTGCCGCCACATCCTGAGCCGTCCATCACTAGGCGGCACTGCCTCTCCAAACAGCACATAACTCGATATGCATTAAAGCTCCGACGGGGCTTGTATTCCATTAGAAGGAAATCAATATTGTTGAGCTGAACTCAAAGGTATGAGCAAAGAATAAAGGGCAGTTTAGATAAATGGAAGATAACAATGGCTATCAGTTCCCCAAATACAGAACTCAGACACAGAAGTGTGAATTGAGAGACTCAGCATTCTCCTGTGTGTCACCTTCAAGAGACAGGACAGCTGCCTTCTCCTGAGCTTGGGGAGAAACAGGCATATTTGAAGGGATTAAAGAAGGGGTAGGGAGCATCAGGATGCTACCCAAAAAGAAAAAATCTGGTTAGTACTAGCCTTCTGTGAATTACACCTTGTCCTAAGGGACACACAGACCCCAAGGGCTGGAGCCAGGTATCAGGATGAGCTAAGCCAGTTGGAAGTGAGCCTCCAAGCAACTCACAATGCTAGACTGGAGGGGGGAATGTGGAAAGTGGGAAGGTGGAAGGAAATGAGAACAACACAGTGTGGAGCATGAGGGGATAAAAAAAAAAAACAATGCCTGGGTTGGAGTGGTAAGCAGCTACTCCTAGCATCCACTGGGCTCCTGTTCTAAGGCCCATTCACAGCTCAGGGAGACCGAGGGAGATAGACAGGCCTATGGGACAAAGACAGGATGCCCCACCACAGTCTATTCTTGAGTGGGCAGTGTAGGCGGGGCTGGCTGTCAGAATCATAAGCACTAAATGAAAGCTTTCTTGAGTTAGATGGCTCCCTCTGTAGGAGGGAGGAGGGGAAGCCCACTTGCCTGGACACCCCCTCCCGGCACCCCCTTCTCCCCAACCCACCGTGAGCCAGCTCTGTGGTTCAGATTCCTAACTCTGAGCTGAGGTCTGGTGTCTGCAGGCTCTAAGAGTCCTGCCAGCTCTAAAATGTGAGGTCCTCCCATGTCCCAAGGAAGGTCCCTTTCTCCTCTGGGGCACTTCCCCAACCATTTGGCTTTCTGGCCCTGAGCTCACCCATCTTTCTCTGCTTTCACTCACAGAGGCTAGGAACATACAGCCAACTACACCCACCCAGATGATCTGTGCAGAAAGACCCACCCACCATACGCCAGCTGTGCCCTGGTTAACAGGACAGTTCAGGAAGGTGGCCGACAGGAACTCATGTTAGGGCCGGCTATGGGACACCCTGAGCAACATGGTGTCCCCATCCATCAGGTACAGAGTAGCTGTGGGGTCAGGATGAGGCTGAGGGCCCCAAGGTCCCACCAGCATAGAGCCCCTGGTCTCTAAGGGGAAAACGTGTAAGGCAGATCAGCCTGGGGCTGACACTTCTCTGCATGTTTCTAGAGCTGTGAAGGCTACGCACGACTCTGTCTAAAAGAAGTGTTTACTGTTGCTGTGAGCTGACACTGTCCACATCAGTCCACCAGATCACAGCTGCTGGAACATCTGCTTCTAGACTCTATCACTCCCTCTTAGGGCTTAGGTCAACCTCAGTGCCACTCAGCATCCCAGTAAGAGCGCCAAGGTTCAGCTCCGTCTGTTAGTACTGTCTTCTGGGTTCCCAGAAGAGTTTCACAGGCTGTACACACACAGCAGAGCCATGCTATCTGTGGCCCAGACGCTATAGTAATGGCTGTAATCTTCTCAACAAAGGCAGGTTAATGAAATGCATAACTAAATTTGTGTGGCTTTATAACCCTCTTACTTATTCATGTAAACATACCTATAGATCAGAAATATGCATTTTTTTTCAGGTCAGATTCCTAAGACTTGACTTTTTAACTTTGAAAAAAACAGTTACTGGAAATATTTTCAATTATGGGTTCATTAGCAAGGCCCAAAAATCAAAGGCTGAAATTAATTTTTTTACATGCAGAAGGACGAAGTGTCCTATCGCTGAATGAGCAAAGACATTCCTACCATTATGTTTCCAGACCGCAGTTCTACTGCAGGGCAAGCCGTATAGAGACGTGTTGGCATTCAAACCCAAGACCTGTGTAAGTGGGCCTTCTCGACCCCTCCCCTACACCCGCTCTTCCAAGTCTGTCAAGGTGTGCAGCTTTGCCACCCCTGGCTCAGCCCTGTCTTCCTTCAGACTGTGTCTTTGTTTAAAAACATGAGCAGGGATGTCTCTTTGTGTTTCAGACACTACTGATGCAAAGTGAATGAGTGGAGGAAGGTCCCCGAGATGCAGCAATGTCTGTGTCTCTGGAAAGGCTCCTGACCGGGAGCACGCACTTTGTAATCCTCTCCATGATCCGGTGGTGGTGTGGCTCCAAGCAAAGGCTCAAGCTGGTCACGGGGATGGGGGTGGGGGATCTGTCGGTGGTTTTGGTAAGAGAAAAAGCAGCTGTCTGCTAGAATAGGGCTCTGCCTCTGCACGCCTACAGCTGTTGCTTCCTGTCAGCTCCAGCCTCAAGGGGAGTCCAGGAATTTGGTCAGATGATTTTGCCTCACTTGTGCCACAGGAAGGACAAAGCAATACCAAGACAAACCTCCCAGAGCTTCAGACATTCAGTTCCATGCCACTAAGCCCCCATGACCTGTGACTCACCAACGAAGCCACATCAACACAGGGAAACAGTCTTTTCAGGACTGTGGCATTTTTTTTCTGTCGTTTAAATGATTTTTGCATTTATAGTAGATTCTGCTTCCAGATCTTTCTGACCTTGCCAGGCAGTGTGCTAATAAAGATGGTCAGCAGCTAAACACGAACCAGTAGAGGTACAGTGCCTTTGGTGCACACAACTCTCCCTGAGGCTTCACAGTCACATGCCTCTTGGGCCACACAGGGAGGGCAGATGCCTGCTTCATCCAGATAGCAAAGTGTCCAGTGGGTACTGGTCAGCACTAGCTGGGCTTGCAGTCACTAATCGAATACAGCTACTATGCCTGGCTTGAGGGTCACGTGCATCTGCTGGAGTCGAGGGCAGGAGGAGACAGCTCTCTCTCTCTCTCTCTCTCTCTCTCTCTCTCTCTCTCTCTGTCTCTTTCTCTCTCACACACACGTGCACATAAGCACAGTACTGTTGATGGACCCATTTTGTGCTTTTATAGTCACCCAAATTCTCTTCCTTTGTCAGAATCCATCCTGGGTAACGGCTTGAGCAATGCAGCAATCATGCTATGAAATGACTTGCAAACCACAGACACAAATATTTGGGCCAAGAATGTGGAATCCATTGCTGTCACATTCCATTATTTCTGGTGGAGCAATTCACTAACGTTTTGGAATCTAGATCATAAATTATGCAGAGCCTCAGCAAAAGAGCTGAGAACACAAGCTGGTGTAATAAAACTCCTGCTCCTGGAGTCGTAAAAAAGGCAAAAAAGAAAACCACTGTAGGACCTTCATGGCATGCCCTGCCCACTCCCTTCGTCGTCACACTGCCATCCAAACACCATCACTCTAGGGTCCCCAGAACACACTGGGCCTTTTGGAGGATGCCTGCATGCCTCACTATGCATATCACTGAGCCAGCAGTACATTCCCGGTGACTCTCGGGTAAAATGTCCTTGGCCACGGCCTTTGGGTTCATTTCTTTTGGGAGATGTCACAGCTATTGGAGGGCTGGGGTGGGGGTGGGGAAGCTCTCCATCACAGTGGCCTGCGAATCACTTTAGACCTCCTTGAAAAGCTGGTCTCTGACTCCTGGTGTCCAGTGGACGGCCTCTAAGAATGGCAGGTGTTCAAAGATTATCTGAAGGACTGATGGGAGGTAGATGGGAAGAGAATAGACAGACACACGGACAAAAGCTGACCAGTGACAGACACCCACCCTTGTAGGTCAGTGTGTACAGTCACAAAGGTCAGTGGCTGTTTCTCTGAAATCCTTTAGACATATCAGCAAGCTGATGAGCCAGGCTAACAGCTGTTCCAAAAGCCACTCTGACGGCGTGGGCCTCCTTGCCGCTTACAACGCTGCTGGAAAGCACCACTGTACCTACCCCCTCAGGAAATCCATCACGTGGCAACTGCAGGTAAATGGGGCTGAGCTGCGGGGGAGGGGGCCCTAGGACCTGAGGCAGGGAATGCCAGCAGATCCTCTTCAGGCACACTGCTGCTCTTGCAATTATTACAAACATGTTTAGCAGCAAACAAAACAAGATCACACAGAACGCCCAGAATGTTAAGACATGGAGGGGGCGGGGGATGACTCTGGGTTTAAGCCATATAAGGGAAGAAACTTATTTTTTCACCAGCCTAGAAAGAAACTTCTAGCAAATCCATGACACAAAAGGAGCTGGCTTCTCTCATCAATGAAGGTCAGAGCCCTCAAGGTTTTCTTGTTGATGTTGTTATTATTACTATATAACGAACTACTTTAAATCCTCCAGAGCCTGGGCATCACCTGGGAACGGAGGGAAGGGACAGTAAGGGAGAAACCTAGTGGCTCAAGCTCACTCCTAGGGGTCTCAGCTTCTGCCACCTTTGCTGAGACCGCAGTTGGGCCCACCCTCTCGCCCACCCAGAGCTCCCTCACCTTGTTTCACATCTAACTCTCCCCAGACCACACAGCTCAGTGCTACAGTTCAAACCAGGGCAGGACTGGAACCAAGACCCAGTTTTTTCTGTCCCTGGCTGCCTCCCACCCCTGACACCTACACACCTACTCCTGCCCCAACCTCTCCCTACCCCGCCTCTGCTCCACCCCCATCCAGTAGTGGATCCAGATATTTCTTCAAGATGATGCTCTGGAGTCACCAGTCAGAGTTCACACAGCTGGAGTTGTAATGCAGGCTGGCTTGTTGTATTCTTTCGCGAGGATCTTCTAGAAGGCCAAAGATTCTATGCAATGGTCGCTCCTTACGCAAGTCTGCTAATTGAGATGAGTGGAGACATCTGTAGGCTTATTTTAAAAGAGACAAATCTATGGGCGTGTAATAACAGCAGTGCCATTTACTGAGTGTCTGTGATCCTGCTAAGCACTCCTCATCAATCCACAGAGCATCAGAGATTAGCACACTGAGAAGCTAAGACTGGGAAGACAGAAGCATCTGAAGGGGAGCCCTGACATCTGCAGGGCTCACAACCTGCAGGGACTAGCAAGCAGACCCCTGCTGAGGTCCCCAGTAGGAAGGCACAGATTGCCCATAGGCACAGGAGAGAGCTGGTGTGGATCTAAGGAGCTTATGGAGGCCGTGGCCTCCTACAACAACAATAACACTGAGAAGGAATCTAATATGTGGTCCCCAAGATGGAGAGCCTGCCTTGTAAGGTCCCTTAACAGTGGATGTAGTGACAGCATGGAACCAAGTCCCCACCCATGCTTTGATTTAAGTTACTTTACGGGTCTTTTTCACTTGAAGTGTTTGTAACTGGGAGGATGCCAGCCAGTTGTAATGGAGTGTGAGCAAAGGCAGACAAGGTGAAGCACCAGCCTGCACCACTGCTCTAGAACATCCTCCCCATCTGCAGATCACAGCCTTAGGATGGGCAGGTGTTCTTCATTGAGGAGCATTTCACCATGCTTTTAGCATTTTAGTTTTGTGTTAACAAATGATGTCTCCCTGATAATGTCACCCATAGTGCTGATGTTTGTGGGTCCTCATGTGTCTGGGCTTTAAGGAGGGCTCTCCTCAAAGGCTTGCTGGAGACACAAGGCAGATCACTCACTTCGCCCTTTACCTGCTCTTGGATACGTCTTCTTTCCCAGAGGGGCTGAACATATAACACATTTAGTCCTGGCCATCCTTTATGATGGGTGCTGTAGTTAACCCCATTTGACAAGTGAAAACAGCAAGGTCACAAGATCAGCTGGCCATCAGGATTCTCAAGTATCTGCTACCGCTCCGTTCTCTTCACTCTGTGGTAACCTCAGCCAGGGGACACCACACAAGCCTCATACATCGCTTTGAAAGTGAGCCTTTGTGCGTGGGTAGCAATCAAAACGAGAAACTGACAAACGATTCAGGTAGTTTCTTTTTCTACAAGAAGAGAAAGCAGCCAGCTCAACGGGGCTTCTACAGAACTCCAAAGTCCCAGGGGTGGAGGGCAGAGACAGCTTTAGTACAGAGCTCAGCATCACATCACAGGCTCTTTAGCACAGTCAGACTTTTGTGGGTTCTGTGTGGACACAAAGACAATGTGGATGTCTTTCTCCACCAGGCATGTGAGAGATAGTAGGGCTGTGCAGCAGACATGCCAGCTCGCCTGATGGAGCCACGACCTGGGGGCCACCATCTGTTTTGTTAAGGCGACAGTCTGGAGTTCCTGGTTGAACTCCAGGTCTCCTTATTGGGAGGCGTCACAATTTTACTGAGTCACAGAGCAGATTATAGGTACCCTCAGAGCACCCCCAGCAGCTGGGCCACGTTACAAGCTGTCTTTGTCTTATTCAGTGTCCCATAATGGATTTGCTAGAACATACCATCTGAATCAGAGAAATGCAATTACCAACGGCTGTTGCTTCCAGTAAGTGGCCAACTCTGCCAATCTGGCTTAAGAATGTAGCCCGTTAAGCTCTGCCACAGGGGCCATCCTGATGAGGGCTTGTTCCACAGGCCCTGGCACACGGCAGAGCACTCATTCCACTTTTTAGCTGCTTTTGGAGACATTCTAATGGCACCAATGAAATTTTCCCTGGAAAATGAAAGTGCTTCCTTCCCAGAGTAGCCAGCTCTCCAGAAGGATGGGGAGGAGAGATTGCTGCACACCCAGGCTACTGAGTGTGCTCACTCAGCAGCCTAAGCCGCCTGGAAGTCAAGTGGGGACAGGCTGAGTCAGCAACAGTGACGAAAAGTTGCTATCCCCTGGCTTTCCTCCAGTTCTGCCCTCAACAGGAGCCTCGGGAAAAGCGACTTTTTGAAGTCACCATAAACTTACTAATTATGCTGCAGAGAGTCTTAAACATGAAGTCTCTGTGGATTTCACTCTGGAGGAGGGGCAGTGGCTGCAGTGTGAGGGCCAGCAGGGTCTCGGGTGCTTAGACATACTCTGAATGAGGTGGGGATGACAGTGAGAACCTCAGGAAGCCACGCCTGAGAAATATGCTCACTTTCTGGGTTTTCTAGCTGTATCACACAGTGTTCATTCCTTAGATGTGCCAGAGCTTTGAGCTTTCTTAACCACTTAGCCATTTCTTCAGGCAGGAACAGTGACGGTACAAACAGCACCAACTCTGGCCTTGGACAGGCGTGGCCGCAGCCACAGCTCTTCCCCACACTTGCTATAGGACACAGACATTGTCAGCTCCTGGTCTTTGAGGCTCCTCTCCTGATGGTATCAAGCCTGCATTTAAAATGAAGTGTGGAGCAGCGCAGAATAAGCTGCACCTGGCATGCAGGACATCCGGTAAGTGCCGCTCCTTTGTTCTGAGCTACTTCAAAAGTGCGTGGAGCTCTCACAAAGGCCTTCTCATTTTCCTTTATGGAACCTGTTATTTGAATACCTCAAAAAGCAAAGCCAGCCCTGCTTTCCTAAGGCTGGATGTTAAACACAGGAGAGAACAGGCCATTAAGTTCATGTACTTGAAAGAAGAAACAGTGTGCTATCCTAGTGATTTTCTTGTCCAGAAGTCATAAATATTAGCACTCTTCAGACTTGCACAAAGGCCCCATTGTAGCCATGCTTTGAGAACTTCTTGGATCAGGATTCAAAAGGTTAATACATTATTTAGCTAGCCTGCTAATCAGACTGTCTTATACAGCTGTAGGGCAAAGGATTGTGTAAAGAGGGGAGGAAAAATCTGCTTAATTTAGTACTACTAACTGAGAGGAATAAAATTAAAATGGTGTGATAAAATCCAATTGCTGCCCGGTGGTTTAACTATTTCTCAAGCTCATCCTATTTCTGGTTCATTTCAAAAGTTTTAGGTTGGGCAGATGGCTCAGTAGGTGAGGACACTTTTTGTGCAAGCATGAGGACCTGAGCTCAAATCCCCCGGAGCTCATGTGAGCGTGGCTGCACATACCTGCGACACACACTCTGAGGGAGAGATGGAGAATTATCAGAGCTCACTGGGCCCCACCCTCGATCCAGGCCAGCTGCAGAGCAGGGCACCTGGCACCCGTCTCTAGCCTCTGTGTATTTTTGGACATGTGCACCTGAACATGCGTGTGCCTGTGTACTACTCCCACACCACACAATATACCGCACATATGCAACACAGAACACATTTCACATTCATAATACATTGCACAGCATGTCACATGCTCAGCACGGTACAGCACACACACCAAAACTTTGAAATAAGTGAAAAGGTGGGCTAGAGAGATGGTTCCAGTGTTAAGAATGTGTTCTGTTCTTGAAGAAGACCCAAGTTCCCAAACCACCTGTACTTCCAGCTCCAGGAGACCTGACACTTCTGCCATCTCTGGAGACACTCGCACTCACAGGCTTATACCCACATGCAGACGCACACACATGACTTAAAATTTAACATTAATTTAGGAATCTAGTTCAGCTTCATACACAGTTTCTTCCCATGGAAAATATCATGGAATTTGAGTCTTTTACAGTTGGAAGGAATGAGGGGACGTTTACACCAATGGCCATGTCAAGGTCCACCAGAGAATGTCTGAGAATTGCTTCTGTTACCCAGAATGAGCCTTTAGGCTCTGGGGTCCACAGCAGGATGGACACTAGACTGGAGAATGAGGCACAGGTGTGAATTTGGTAAGCGAGAAAGAGAAAAGGAAGTGGTGTGCTTGGGATTAGGTAATGCCTGGCATTTCCCAGCATGCTTGGCTCCCATCACCTCTGCCCCATTAAAACAAATAGACACTGTGGTGGCTTCAGTGAGCATTGCTCTGGCTTTGCTGTCCTCTGCAGACACACAGTGGCCCTTATTTGCCGCTGTGAAGGCCTTAGGGATGAGACCCCCCAAACAGATTAGCTTGTAAGGGGGTGGGTAGGAAGTGGGCTTCGGGGTGTGCTGTTCTCTTCATCTGTCCCGCCATGCTCTGCTCTGCATTCAGACACAGCTAAGAAGGCCCCCATCAGACTTGGCCCCTTGGTTTTAGACTTCCCAGCTTCCATAACAATGAGCCAAATAAACCTGCGTGGTTTGTAATTTACATCACCTGTGCTATTCTCTGGTGGTGACAGCAGGCAAACAATCATGTGGGACCAAGCAGTAGCACTATTGGAAAAGGATACCAACAAGCTTAAGATACACACTCCCAGCCTCAGAACGCATGAAGTGAGTACCATGTGCACAACCTCCGGGAAGTGGAAATGAACTCTAAGACTTCTAGACCAGTTCTTCTGTCTCCAGGGGAATAAACAAAATAGTAAGGAAGGCTTTGAGCTCCACAAGAAAGAATGGTATCTGGGGAGGAAGACGTGGCATGAGGAACACCAGAGGCTTGGGAACAGTGAGTTGGGTGTGGATGAGTGGCAAGAAATTAAGTCAGTGAAGCAACTGAGGCTGGCACCTTAGAGGAAGGGTCAGGGCTCATCTCTATGAAGGTTAAAGGGCACTCTGGGAAATGCTAGCTGAATTTAGATGCCAAGGGCACCTAAAGAAATGAAAACGCCAGGTAGAGGACTTGGACAGGGTCCTCCTGAGGGCAGCGGGGACCCACAACAGGGTTCTGAGCATAGATACGATATCATGAGATTGAGCAGCTGGGAGGTTCTACAGAGTTGCCATGGAAACCATGTGGCACGTGAGCTGAAGGAAAAGCAGAGCGAGTAGTGAGGAGAAGCTCTTGAGTGACCCAGGCAGGCAGCACTGCACTGCGGCATGAGCACACATTCACACTGGCTTTGGGAGGGTAGGTCCTGGGACTTCCGAGCTGCTGGATCTGGGCTGGAAGGGAAGGAGGTGGGCATCCCGGAAAGCTTCTGTCATCTCTAGGAAATCTGATACCACCCTCAGGACAGGATAGAGAGAGGTGTGGAGGAGAAAGGGGCTGATAGGTAACTTAGACCTGGGTTTGGGAAGTTAGTGTATGGAAAGAAAACCTGCAAACACATATGGGATCAGTGTGTCAGAGATTTTTGCACTCTTATGTACTTCAGCATTATGTGTGACAGCCAACATACGCAAGCACTGTGTCCATCGATGGATGGATAAAGACAGTTGGTGCAGATACTATAAAGCCTCACAGGAAGAAGAGGTCCTGTCATTTGAGACAACATAGATGACCCTACAGGACACTGTAGTCAGTACAATTACCAGGGCACAGAAGACAAAAACTCCATACCTCACTTATATGTAGAAGCTCACGAATTTGGACTCACAGAAACTGAGGGGAGAATGGTGAGTCAGAGGCCAGAGGTGGGTAAGGAGGAGATGCTGGCCAAAGCATAGCAAATTTCTTTAGGTACATGGTAACCATAGTTAATAACTTCGTGCTGTATGTGTCAAAACTACAAGACACTAGATTGTGACTGTTTCTTATTACAAAAGTAGGGGAGATGCTAGTAATCTTTGTACAACATATGCACAGCTCAAATATTACACTGTACCTCATATATATATATATATATATATATATATATATATAACTGTTATTTAAAAATCAAAAGGTTAATTGAAGAAAACAAAAGAGAAATGTAATAGGCACAGTCAGAAAGGTAAGATCTTACACATACAGTGAAACAAGCTTTACAGCGTCAGGACAGTTGGGATGAGCTGAGCCGGCAAGTCCCAAGCCTGATGACTGGGATCGCTCAATCCCTGCAACCCGTACAGGGGAAGGAAAGAAGAGACTTCCACAAGCTGTCCTCTGACCTCCACATGTGAGCCCTGCCCCCCCCAACAGATAGACATGGAAAACGACGCTTAAAAAGAAACAAAACATGGTTAGGGGGCCTTGGTGTGTATTTATACAAAGGGCATTGGCACAACCATACCAATCGAGACCCTGGAATCTCTACTCTAGCCATAGCTGTCTTCACAGTGCTACATCAGGAGACCCTCAGAGGTAGTCCAACCACAATAACTCACTTCATGGTCTCCAAACATCTATGGAAAAGACACAGTCTTGATGTTTTATATTCTCTTGCTGTTATTTCAATTTTCTCAGAAAGAAAAAAGAAAGAACCTAGTCAGAAGCAAAGTCTTCCAAAGTTTACCCCAAACCGTTAGGTCTTGAGTAATGAACCTGAGGTTCAAAAACAGAGCCACAAGATTCTGGAAGGAAGCCCTCCACTCTCCCCTCCTGAGCTCTGAGCAGTCATGTGGCTTGGGTCTATCAGGCAAAGCCCAGAACAGATGGCAGGTCCCACGGTCACATCTGTCTTTGCCATTGCTGGCCAAGCCAGGGCCGCTATATGGGTATTGCTGCAGGCACTAAGACACTGCCAGGTGTGGGAGGTACAGGTGCCAGGTTAGGGCAGCAGGATCCTGAGCTGTCACAACTGTGGAACTCCAGCTCACAGTGTGCGTCTAGGCAGCAGGTGCTCAGGAAAGGGCCACATAGGAGGGTCTGAAGGACGGGTGAGTACCCACAGGGCAGGCCCGCTCACCTGGGCCTAAGAAACAAACCTGAGCTGAGAACTCAGAGTCCTCTGTAGTCCCTCTGGGGATCCGTTTTGAAGTCCCAGCTGAAGAGTTTTCCATGCTCAGGACAGGGCTGCCTAATGGGAAATGCTCCCAAGGGGGCTTCTGACTCAGAGACTTTTTCAGCCTCACGTGCTCATAATCATTTGTGTAAAGAAGAGGAAAACCCCCAAGCACTAATTAGAAAGATAGAGCTGTTGTGTTTTCCTCCCGATCACCTTATCTTCTTTATTCAGTTCTTGAAGACTCAGCTATTAAAAGAAATTAAGTAATTCATCAAGCCCATTTCAATTACCTGCTGCTGATAACATCAGATTACAATTAGCATCTACAAATGAACCAAGTGCCAACTGCCAGGCTGAAACCTAAGCTAATTTACGGCTGGGCTCTGCCTGCTGGAGACACAGCTCTGGGCCCTGGCAGGAGGCACCTATTCATTATTCCAGCATCGGTTGTGCAGTGTCCTGCAGCTCTAGAGCACTCTGACCAGGACACACACTGCCCCAAGCATCTCTGCTGGCGTTACAGATGCCATATCTGCCAGCGAAGCACCGTACCTTTCAAGCAGCAATGTCTGGACAAGCAGGGGGACTAATCTTGAGGCGAAGGCTCCAGTGAATATTATTAATTTTTATCAGGCACCGATAGGTGCGGGGTGAAGTCCGGAGTGTGTTTTGGAATTGAATCATTCTCTGTAAGCCCTCTGGTTCGCCATCAGAAAACTCTGCTTTGGAGATCTCTGTTTCTCACTTCTCCTTTTAGCAGGAGGAGAGTCTTGTTCCTTCTCCTACATAACTAGAAAAAACTATGTAATTCTTTTATATAAACATTTTTTCTGTCTTTTGGTGAGAACCTCCCACAACCTGCACACTCCTCTCTCTCTTCTCACATAACTGGTTCCACACAGAGGAGGGTGCTGGCTACACCACAGCGCAGAGCTGTCTGCACGCCCTGCCTCTGAAGCCCAGTTCTGGCTGGCACCTTCTGTCTGATCACACAGCTCTGTGATGAGGACTGATGGCTCCTCTGAAAGGCATCCTGAGCCCCTTCCCTAGGGCAGGAAACGTCTGCAATGGCTTTGGACCTTTGGAAAGGCTTGCTGCCTTGGACCTGGGCAGAGTAGAGCCATTGCTCCAGGCTGGTCTATAACCTACATCACTCATCTTTAGACAGGTGGGCGTAGCAGGTGCCCTGTCACTGCAGCTTGTAACCAGCAAGGCTTCTGTTGGGATGGAAAGTCTGGCAGATGAGGCCTAGAGTCTTCTGACTCCATCCCTGTGACCTTGGCCGAGTTGCAAAGCCCCTTACTTCTGGGATACTTGTAAGCTTACCTCACATGGATATTGGTGTGACAAAAAGTGCTGTAAGACATAAGCACGGGTCCATGCTGCCAAGAACTTCCTGTGAGGTCTCACAGGCTGTCACAGTAGAGAAGTGGCTTTGAATATGGCCCTATGTGTCATTCTGAGGGTTTCCAGAGAAAAGCGCTCAACAGGGCTAGATTCATTGCTGTGTAAACACACCTCTAAAGCCTTCCTCGTGAAGAGAATCCAACATACAAATCGAAATATAAAAAGAATGAAAGAGCATGGTGATCGGCAACATTTTCCTACAAAATAACTTAAGGTCCCTCAGAATACCGACCTGCACACGTTCACAGTGCTTGTTTATCCCAGATCTACTCAGAAGCCGCAGACAGCTACGGTGTAGTGTGCACGGACAGCACATAGCTAAGGTGTGCAGTACAAGCATGTGGCGTGCAGATAATACATGATGGTGTTCCAAGTCACCGTGGGAATTCAGAATTTTCTGGTCCAGAGTGCCAGAACTTATTTTTGAAATGTGATCTTTAGAAATGTTCTTTAGGTAACTTTTCTTAGACTCCAGAATTAGCACAGCAGACAGACACAGATTTTGGCCACCATAACTTGCTGTTGATAAGGAACAATGCACACTCCCACACATGCTAACATGGCTTCCAGAGAAGATTATAAACACCGGGGTGGGGACATTTTCTTTTGAGACCATGTAAGTACTTTATGCTACAAGTCTCTGAGAATCAAGGAATTAAAAAGCATTTAAATTTCCCCCCGTTTACATCCTCAGTGCCCTGTTTGTAGGAAGGACTGGCTATGAAAATGAGTATGAGCCTGTGCCCTGGAGCAGCACACGCACCTGAATAAAAGCAAGAGCCCCTTCTGGAGGAGCCACAATGCTTTTACTCACTGTCAGAGGGCAGGGACTGCCCTGGATCTGATACTTAGCAACTCTTGTGGCACTGCTTCCTAGACAAAAGATGTCTTTCAGTAAGAGAGGAGAGTTCTTTTCCAGACAGATAACCGATGGCTGACAGATCTCCAGCCTTGTTGGAACACACTTCTCATCCCTCACTTCAGACCCAACGCTACTGACAACTAGGCTGAGACGGACATGTGTGGTCAGTGGCTTCCAAAATGGTCTGACTTTGCATCTGTGACGGGGCAAAGCAAATCACGTGTCACCTCCATGACAGAGGTGGAGAGAGATGGATGTGAGGGTGGGGCTGGGGCTGGGCTGGAGATGGAGGAGAAATACACTCATTGTCTCTCTTCTCACTTTCCTAATTATACTCTCTCCCAAAGTAAGTGAGATGAGAGGCCATTCTGCCTGGTTTCCCAGTCAATGAGAAGATTTGTGACAACTGGAGCTAGAGAGCATTAATTGGGACATCACTCTAGCAACCTATTCCACAGCACACCAGATTTCAAAGTGCCTAAATTAGAACCGCCAAACCCCCTGAGGAGACAGAAACATTGTCCTGTAAGAAAGCTGTTTTGGGCTTAGGGCCTGAAGAGGCAGCCATTTCCATCAGCTCTAATCCACAGAAAGAGGGTACCCAGACAGCATCCAGGCTGTCCTTTACCTCCACATTCTCCCCAGATACAGGAAGTGTCTTCTATGGAAGATCTCAGTGAGCCAAGCTCTCCTTCCTTGGCTTCTTTGATAAAAACACTGTACCCACCCCATCCTGAAGCTCTCTTTTCTCTGAGATCCAGCCCCTCCCTCCCCGCACTGGTCCTGACTCAGTCTCACTGGCTGCCTTTTCTTTCAGTCCTCTAGCTGTCACCTCGACACTTGTTTGTTGTTCTCTTCACCAATGATCCTGGGAATGCAGAAAATTGAACTCACACGAGCTTTGCCTAACCCCTTCCCCTCCTCCGGTTTCTTTGTCTATAATAGCGATGTCTATTAACACTCCTGCTCACAGTGGCACACAGCTCTGTGTTTGAAGTCTTACTTGCTTGTTCTTAGCCAAATGCACCAAGAGCCCACTCTGTGTAAGGGTCACACGTACTGACACAGACAACAACGTGCAAGGCAGCTCCTACAGCCCACAGACTCTAACGCCTCAGAGGTGACATGTGGGTACACACATAACGGTAACTAGAGCAGAGCAAGAGACAAGTGCTTAAATACCGTTAGGGCTTACACAAAGGAAACATCTGGCTATAAAGAGGGGCTACATAAGTAGTGGATGGAACTTGAGGTAATAGTGAAGTGATGGGTGAACCCCAGACGAGGAGAGGGAGACAGCTGTAGGAAGAGCATAAGCTCAGAGAACCATGGCCAAGGTGGAAAATGGGGAGGCCAGAAAGGTACTGCAGGTACAGAGTGCTCAGGAGAAGTGGCAGGAGTGAAGCTGGAGGGCTGCGTGTGTCTCTATCAGGACGGCTCTCGTGTGGACATAGGACACTGCAGCCAACACGCGGAACTTTAAGAAGAGGGGACTAGTAGTGCTGCAGGGGGTGGAGGGGCCACAGGTGACGGGCATGGAAGAAGAGCTTGGCTGGCGAGCTCTTGCGACACACTGGGCAACTAGGAAGGGGCGAAGAACCGTCAGGAGAATGCTTATTTGGCAGCTCAGACTGGCAGAGGAAAGGGAAAGAAAATGGTATTAGTGTGCTAAATTCAGGACAGTGTGGTAGGCTCAACCGTGTCCCCCACAGTCCTCCCCCAGAAACTGTGAAGGTCACCTTCCCTGGGGGGGGGGCAGGTAGGCGGGCCTGACAGAAGCTAGCTGGTGGCCTGGGGCAGGAGGGAGGACATGGTGTCAGAAGCAATGTCGTGAGGGCTAGTGCACTGTAGACAGACAGGAAGGTGGTCAGTAGAAGGAGGGGAAGGCAAAGAGACAGATTTTCCAGGCCACCACAGATGGACTTGCCTTTAGGGGCCAAGGAAATTGAGTTTGTTGGTTCTTAGCACCAACAAAGAGCTATAAGAGAACACATCAGCACTGTTTACACACTGAGTTTGGAACACTGAGTGACATCAGCCTCCGGTACTGATATACGTGGCTACAAGGTGAGCTGTCTTCAACAGTTCAGCAAAGCCCGAATGGCCATGGTTGGAAAGCCAGATTTCATATGTTTGGATTCAGTAATATTGGATATTGGTGTGAGATGAGATGCACCAGGCACCAGGACATGGGAAAAAGCAGGCAGGTAAGAGAGGAGAGTTGGAAGCAACATGGAGAAATCAGGAGTCAAAGGTTAGGGATGATAAACAGAAACAAAAATCAGAAACAGCAACACCAAAACTCCTACCTGGAGGGAAGGGGGCTACCAGGACACGGAGAATGGAGAGACTGGAAGGAGGAGGCGAGGGAAAGGATCGGGCATGGGGGAAGTGTGCGGGCGTCACTCCACACGTGGAACAGGCTTCAGCTGCCGAGCCTCCATCCACAGATGTGTGTATGTGTGCATGTGGTGATGCTCTGGAAGGTTCTACCAAATCACCAGCAGTAGCTGACTCTGGGGTGTGGGGCAGATAGGTAACGTGAGGGGACAGGCATACTTTTCCTATTTCATTCAAGTTTTGTGAGAACCGGTTTTACAGAAGTATTACACCACTGTTGTTACTTTTTTAAAAAAATCACCAATCTGCACAAAGAACAGCGAGGAAGAAGGGATAGCATCCGGCACTGAGCAGGGTGAGGGACTTCAGTGACTGCGGTGTGAGCAAATCTGGAACCTCAGAAGAACTCTCAGCTGAGGAGACCACTGTTGGTTCCCAGGGAGTGGAGAGGGCAAAGGCCAAATTGCCAAGGTTAAAAATGAGTGGGGGCTTCCAACAGTGAGGCAGTGGCTCTTCGTCTGAGCGCAAGCTGCTGCGGGTGACTCGCTCAGGGGTGGGAGACTATGGAGGATGTACCAGAAACTGCTGATCAGTGCTGGTGAACAGGAGCAAGCCAGTGAGCAATGTTCCTCCAAGACCTCAGCTTCACTTCCTGCCTCTGGGCTCCTGTCCTCACTTCCCTGGATGATGGGCACAGGCTGTGAGAGAGGACTAAACCCTTTCCTTCCCAAGTCACATGTGGTCTTCGAGTTTATTACAGCAGCAGAATCCCTAACTGAGATAGCCTCTGAGTTAAAAACTGCAAAGAAAGGTTTGCCCTGCTACCCACCAACAGGAAGAGGTGGGATTCAGCCTGGGAAAGTGACAGCAGCACATGGATGTCATCAAGACAGATGTGTCAGGGGCAGTTTCTCTGCAAATCTCTCTCACAGTGTGATATACCCCACGCTACTGCACACAGAGAGGGCGGTGATACTAAAAATGACAGGCAATCAACAAACAGCCACGACTACACTAAAACCAGTGAATTATACACCGTAAACCTCACAGTATGAGGGTGTCTACCAAACCGGAAAAGAAAGCAATCAATAGGGTCTAACCCCAGGATGAGTTGGTGGATTTAGCTGTCAAGGTTTTAAAACCATACACTATACCTAGACTCTGCTCTGAAAAAGGAAAAATACACACCACAAGTGAACACAAAAATCTTAGTGCTAAAAACTGGAATGTTAATGAAAAGAACCTAATGAAAATTCTAAAGCTAAAAACACACAGTATGTGTGTAAAGTTCACTTCTGCAGGAAGCAATCAAGGCTCACCCAAGAGTGGGTCTAGCTAGGTTCCTGGGCACAGTTGGAATGCTTGCCCATGGAAGCATCATGGCTCTGCTGCCACTGTGGTTACTCTTAGGGACTTCGGGTCACATGGTAGAAACGAAGGTCCCCCATGCACATGGCCAGCTGCATCTACCTGAGCAAGGTCCAGTGGCAAGTGGATACCACAGGTATTGAGCCTCTCTGGCTGGTCACTCTGAGAGCTACTGCCCTCTGACCCTGTTCAGGGGAGCGAGTGCTGCCCACAGACCCAGTGGGAGAAACTGACAGTTCCATGCTGGGAGCTCAGCTGACCCTGCACCGTGAGCAGAGCCTCATAGGCACCCTTCACCATAACTGCCTTTAGGAATATGGCCATCACCAGCCAGGCACGGAATGGCAGGCTCTAGATTCAGCAAGAGACCCTGTCTTAAGGGAACAAGGCAGAGAGCGACAGAGCAAGATACCAGTGTTCTCCCTGATTCCACATCAGCACAATCAGGCAAGTGTCACACACGGGCACGCACACACAGGAATGTGTGCACCAGACACAGAAAGGTTCTAAATTTGAAGAGTTTCCTATACACTGTTTAGTTATTACATTTTGATCTTTTAATAGTTAATGTAATCGTTCAGTTGCTGGAGTCTGGGTCACCAGCCTAGCGATGATTCTGTCTCCTTTATACCTCGCTTCCTTGCTTGTGCTCTTCTGCTTGCTTGGTAGCTGGCCCTTTTGCACTGTTGTTCTTGGAAGTTGCTCTGAAGATGTCAAGTGTTCTTCACAGTTTGGAGTCTACTTTGGGCTAATACCAGAATGTTTCCTGTGAGATCTGAGAACCTGGCAGACTTGCAAATGCATCTGATCCCACCTGCTGTATCCAACGCTGCAGCTGCCACACGTATAACTAAACCAGAATTATTTTTAAATACAATATTTAAATATTATATTTTTGTTTTAAATAGCCATTTAAATTACTTAAGAGGAAAACAATGTTTTGTTTAGCCACATATTTACCATTTCTGGTACTTTCTTTCTCTTCTAAATACCTGAGCCTCCATATGGTATCTATCATTTTCTGTCTGTCCAAAAGACTTCATTCAACATTTCTTACGGTTCTCCGCCAGTGATGAGCTCTTCGCTGTAGTTCACCCGAAGTACACTGCATTTGCCTTCATTCCTTTTAGTTTGTGTCTCTTACTTTTTGTTTTCAGTTTGTTTGTTTGTTTGACTTAGTTTGAGACAAGGACTTCCTCTGGGTGAGCCCTGACCTCCTTGGTGCACAGACAAGGCTTACCTTCATTTTGAGGGATAGTTTTGCTGGATACAGCATTCTAGGTTTGATAGGGATTTTGATTTTTTTTTTTAATCACACCTTTGTTCCCAGAACTTGCGAGACAGAGACAGAGGCAGGAGGATCTCTATGAGTTTGAGGCCAGCCTGGTCTACACAGAGAGTTCCAGGACAGCTAACACTTGTTTCAGTCCCCCACCAAATGTCACCCCAGTGGTTTTTGACCCCCTTTGTTTCTGATAATGACTCAGTAGATGTATCTTTTTATTTTCCTTGACTGCTTCTGAGATTTCCTATAACACCAGTTGAAGCAGTTAAATTATAATATACCCGGATATGGCTTACTTTTGAATTTTCTTTCTTTCAGTTTTTGAATCTGCACCGACCAGCTTATCTATCCATCTACCTATCCTACCTACCTACCCATCTACCTATCTATCATCTATCCTCTGTGTGTGTGTATGGATGTATGTATTTTTCTAACATTCATCGAATGTTAGCAATTTTTATGCTTTCTTTTTTCAAATATTTTTCTTGGCCTATTTACCCTGTTTTGTCCAAAGAGACTTAGATAAAAACTCTTCCTGTTTCTGATGGTCTCTCTCTCTCTCTCTCTCCATAGGTTTGAAAAATTCTGTCAAACTATATATTAAAATTCCCTAAGTTGGGGCTGGGTAGGCAGTTCAGTGGGCAAAATGTTATGGCACAAGTATAAGGCCTTGAGTTTGGATCCCCAGTACCCATGAAAACTCTGGGTACTCGTGGCAGCCTGCCTAGAATCCTAGTGCTCGGGAGGCAGAGACAGGGGAGCCCTGGGACAAGCAGTCTAACTAGAGGAGACAAATCAGATCTGAGTTCTGGGGCCAGTGAGAGACCCTGCCTCGATGGAAGACACCCAGTGCCAACTTCTGGTCTCTGTGCACACAGGCAAACCACACACATGCCTGCACATCATATACACACAAGAATACACAAAGTCTCCTGTCATCTCTTATTGCCCATTGGTGAGGCCAACTCAGGTATCTGTCAAGCACTTTACACTCCCATGTTCAATCATTCAAGAGTAGGATCTATCAGCCTTTGCACAACCTCCCTCATAGATTTGGGGTTACAGGCTTACATAACACTCCTACACTCAAGTCCTCTTGCTTGCTCAGCAAATGCTTACCCACTGAGCCATCTCTCCAGCCTAGTATATCAGTTATTGATTTTTTTTCCTGCATATGCTAGGAGTTGGACTGTGTGCATCATGTATACTAGTCAAACATTCAGCCACTAAACTCTACCTCATAGTTTAAAAATAAACAAATGGACCAAAGAAAAGATAATAAATAATCTTCTAAGTTATTTAAGTTCAACCAAAGTGAAAAAATAATACAGAAATTATGTGGTGGGCAAAGTACTGTTTAAAGAAAATGTAAGACCTTTATCTGACTGCATCGATAAGAAGGGGGCATAGTCAGTGATCTACACTTTGACCTTGGGTAGCTAAAACAGTAACTCAGAGGAGAGGGGAATTACACAAGACACAAGCACAAACAAATGGAATAGAAAACACACACAGGCAAAGAACTAACAAGAGCAAAGTGTGGGTCTTTTAAAACCAATCCAGAAAAGTGATAAATTTATAAGCAGAGTGATCTAGAAAACCATCTATGTAGGAGGAAGGGGTACAGCATGTACCCCCTATTCAACAATGAGAAAAACGCATTCCCACAGAGCCTTCGAGTGTTAGGAGAATAGCAAAGATGTCTTCGGCAACTTCAGAGCCCAGACTGAACAACTCAGATGATCAGTTTTTGGAAAACAGAGCTTATCAAAGCTGATACAATATGAAAAGAAAAATCAACATAGTCAAGACACACAGCTTTCTCCACTAAGAATCTAGGGCCTCTCACCCACCACATGTCTCTCCTTACTCCCTCATTTCATAACTTCTAGGCTTCTGCTCTCAACCACTCCCATGACCACTCTTTATGCTCTTCTGTCACTGTCCTCTGGCCTGGCCTGAAGGCCAATGCTAAGCGCTCAGACCTGCCAACCTGCTGCAACTCATCCCTTCTTTCATATGCTCTTCACCATGGAGGCCAGTCCATTCTTGGGCAAATTTCAACTCTGGGGGTGGTCTGCCTGCTGTAAAGTTTGTGATAGGTTTCCTAATCTATCCCAACCTCATGCTCTCCCTTCTAGGAATTACATGGTCTTTTAGGGACTACAGACATTTACGAACTCATGATATAATCTGTATGCAACTACTGTAAAATATGAAAAGAGACAGAGCTTTAAAAAATCAAGTAGGTAAATGCCTGTTGTTCTATGTGCATGTTGTTTTCTTCAAAGGCACAAAGCTTTTTGGAATGTCAACATCCCTTAAATAAGTTCCACAGGTTTAATTACATAGTAAGGACTCAGTAAATACTAATAATTGATATAATAAACACATACAGCCAGGAACTTACTACTTTTGTTCTTGTCAGACTTGCCTAGACATAATGAACTTGGTGTCCACAGGCCACACGCAGCCAGGGAGAACTATGAATGCAACCCCAACTAAAATACAGGCGTGTGACTCAATGGTTCAGTTCTCAAGTGTGAATTCAGTAGGTGACAGCATCATGCCCTCTTGTCGAGTGCTTGTAGAGGCCTGTGAGCCTAGACTCTCTGGTCTCCAGGCCATCCTCAGTGCCACCCAAGGACCTGCAGGCCCTTACTACATATGGTCCCAGCATGGGCTTTAACACAGAATATAGTTAAACACAGCGGAGGTGGGTGGAAGGGAAGGGACGTGCTCATGTGGCATCAGTGGACATGGAGACATTTGTTTGGAAGTTCACTTAAGAAAAGAACCTGTTACAGTCACTGTCAGCGGCATCTGAAGCCAGCCGAGGCAGAGACCAGGGAGTCACTGTATCCTCTTCCCATCTAGTCCTCAAGAGCTCACAAATGGCCAGAAGGCTCTGGCTCAGCAACGAACTCAACCTCCACTTCCAAACACATCTGTATCTTCCATCAGAGACTTCACAGAAGTACCCAGTTTCCAGTTACTCATGGGCCTCTTACCAGTGCTCACATTAAAATGTCTTGACTGTAGCCAAATACCAAAGCAACTGTAAATATGTCTTCCTTTTAGATATTTCACAAAATGATTTTGCATTTATACTAAAACTATCAGTATTATTTTTGAATACACATGATCTTGAGGGGAAAGATACACTGAGTTAATTCACCAAGTAAAGCCATCCCTGTCCTATTTTCCTCAGGCCCTTAAATCACACACAGCCTCCTATCATCTCCAGGTTCCTCTCCAGTAGAGAGGTACCTGATCTTTTCTCTGGATGGGCTGAAATGTGGGGTGTTTTGTTTCCTAGCACTGCAAGGTTTTGCTTCTCAGGGCACAGAAGAGACAATGAGATTTACAATAGGCAGGTTCAGAGAATATAGATGAAGAAAAGATAAAAAAATGAATTATTTTGAACAAAAAACACACAAGCTCCCAAAAAAGAATGGCTGCTCCAGCCATTCCAGCCTAGGCCCTGGCCCAGAGTCACAAAGGCAGGTCCTTACCCAGATTGGAAGATGCACGGCCCTCCGCAGCCCGGTCCTTGAGGTCCTCAGCAATACTCAGCTGCTGCTCATGGTACTGTTTTGCCCTCTCCAAGTCCTGCATGCACCTGGCAGCATGGCCCAAGCCAGCATAGGCCCGCATCTCAATGGACTTCTCCATCAGCTCCTGTGCCAGCTCCAGCACACAGTTGTGGTAGGACATGGCCTTGTCAAAGTTCCTGCGGTAGTGGTAGGCACTGCCCAGGTTGCTGTAGGCACGGGCTTCCTCCCGTTTGCTACCCAGGTCCTTGGCTATTCGCAGGTGCTGTTCGTGGCACTGCACGGCATTCTCAAAGTCACCCATGGCAATGTACACAGCTCCCATGTTGCCGAGTTCTCTAGCCTCAGAAAGTTCATCTTTGGACTGCTTGGCAAGAAGAACGCACTGCTTGTGACTGGCCAGAGCATTGGGGTAGTCTCCGATGGCTGTGTACACATGGCCCAGACTGCTCAGAGCTGAGGAAGCTGCCTGGAGAGGAAGGACAAGGCAGGAAAATGAAAACACAACTGAAAATGGCTTTGAGTTGTTAAAGCAGATTAAAGCAGATAAAACCTCAGCATTTGTCTGGAATTATCAATCCATCTCCCAATGGTGTTTGAATCAGGAAGCCACAATCCACATGGAACTGACAGGAAACACATCCCACAGCAGGCTGCTAACAAAAGACAAAGGACTTGTAAGCAGTGGCTGCTGAAGTTGACCTTACAGAAATGGGTGCTGTTTCATGCAGTTTTCATCTGAATTCCTAACAGTCACTGTCATTACAGCCCTGTTAATACCCACTCGCGCCTGCGATTGAAGAGAATGTCAGAGGATGCCCAAATCTCTTAACCAGGGATGACAATTGCGGGGTGCTGGAGGTCCCATGTGGGGCTCTGACTCTCAAAGCTGAAGGAGCTACTTCCCACCGTGACTTGTAATCCTAGGAGCTAGGACCCTCTGTTCTCCTATCCTGCTCCCTTGTGGCTTAGATCTGGATCAGAATCAAAGGAAAACAGTGGGGATCCAACCAGCACCTCAGAATGGGGCAGGCCACACTCCTCCTGCTCACGTGACGCTCTGGCTTTCCTCTACCTTCTGGAGACTCTGAGCAGCAGGCTCTCAGGACAGAGAGGGGCTTCCTGCCAGGACCCCACACACTGCACACCAGTCACCTACATCATATCTCCAAGGCCTTAGTGACACTGGTGGTGTAGCTTGGTAGTGGAGCACTTGCCTAGCATGCAAAAGGCCCCGAGTTCAAACTCCAGCACATTGGAAAAAAAAATTAAAAACAGAGGTCTCCCTGAAAATGATTCTATACTAGTCCAGCACACCACACAGGCCCCAAACAGAAAGCCGAAACAGCAAAGACGACACTGTGCGCTCCCCAGCCTCCTACCAAGTGCGTACAGGCTTACACACGGAGACATAAACTGGAAGTTATGGTGGGCTCTCCCTTCCCTTCCTTTTACTCTGAAACTTGGAAGCTTGCTTCCCCACCCCCTGTCTCCAGTACACATCTGCAGCCACTTGGCATGTGGCCCCCTTCCTTCATGCTGCTTTCACCTCTGTAACATGAGCATGTGACCCCAGAAGAACAAATATGCTTGGTCACAGGGGCCTCATCTAGAGAGTGACAATGAGGCAGTTGCTGTCCCCGGGGAGGAGGGGCCTCCTTCATTAGACGTGCCTGTGCCCTTCCGAAGGCTTTCATTAATATTGCGAAGGTATGAGTGATGTTCCCCCATTTTCTTGGCTTTGTGAAGCAGCGGTCTTGCTAAAAGGGGCTGAGGCCATTTCTACAGTGCTTTTGAGGAGTGTGTTTGCAGTGTGAACTACATACTAAGCTGCCTTTACCAACACACGTGAATTACACACTAAGCTGCCTTTACCAACACACGTGAACTACATACTAAGCTGCCTTTACCAACACACATGAACTACACACTAAGCTGCCTTTACCAACACACGTGAACTACATACTAAGCTGCCTTTACCAACACATGTGTTCCAACAAGAAGAGTTAGAAATCAGAGAGGAAATAAATACTTATGAAATTGCTTTTATGTTTTTTGTCCAAGTAGCGAGAGCAGATACAATTCCAAGCATGTTATGATGCTGTACCAGTTGGACCCTGGCCCAGGCAGCCATGATTTCACAAGGCAACAGGCCACTAAGACAGTGTTGGCCTCAGGTCCCCACTCTGAGCCTCTGGGGACAGAGGGTGGGCTGCCACGTCAGCCTACTGATCCGTGGCTTTCCAATGCTCAAACCCCACCCTCACAACCTTTCTCCATTTGCTGTAGGCCCCAGCCTCAGCCTCTCTCCTCTCCATGTGGTCCCTTCTCTACCTGCTTCCTCTGTATGGGCGTCTTCTAAACCTCACTATGGAGGCCACAATTCAGACTCCAACCTACTGCAGCTTACTGTCCTTATGGTAGGGTGCACAAGCCCTTTTCTGGGAGGCTAGGCAGCAAAGGACGAGACACACAGGGTACCCTACCTCTGGGCTCATAGCAACTGAATAGCTCTGAGCCTTGATTTCCAGACAGACATTTCTACCTTCCACAGCAACAAGCCAGGAGCCGAGTGTTTTCAAATGTAGCCCGGAGCCCCTGTCAAATGTGTAATCCATAAATAATTCACTAGCTAGCTTCACAGAGTAGATTTGGTTTGAGGCAATGAGCCCTTGAACACTGTAGCAGACAGATTTATAAGGCTCAGGCAGGCACAATACCCCAGGTGTCACTGTGCTTGGAAACTTCTGGTTTATGGCAACTTGGAGATCTGTGCTTCTGGTTCTTCATTTCTCTAAACACCAGGAAGACACAGGAGCTGCCTCACTGGAGCTATCTGGGCACAAGGAGAAGAACTACCAGCCACCTCCCTCGCAGGGAGGAGGAGAATGGAGTCCCTTCCTGCCACCCTCCCCTTAGTGCACAGAGCTATCAGGCAGGACTCCTCAAGATGGGGTCCTACCAGCAAACATCCCTGGGAAGGACTATGTGATACCAGAGCACATATCATGGCCTCTGGAGCTGGGGACAGGCTCAGCATAGGACAAGAGTGGAGGACTGAGCATTAGCATCATTTCACTTCTTCATCCTGTCTTCATCATTATAAAATGGTGTACACTTGGAAGGGCTGGGCTGGGATCCAACAGGACAATGCCTGATCATACCGCTGAAAATGGTTCAGTGCTTTGCAAACTCACAGCCAAGAAGTGTGGGTACTGATGACCCCAAGCCACTTGGGATGGGCTATTACCAAGCAGCCACTAGAAGCAGCCACTGAAAACATCAGTAATCATGACTGAACATCTATATTCCTATCAGTTTCACAGGAAATAAAATCTAGTGTTTTACAGTCCCCGGGCAAATAACATGTGATGGTATTTATCAGCCAAGTGTGTTTGAAATTAATCACTTGTCTTTGTTCCTACTCCTGGAGAATAAGGGTAAATCTGAAACGGTTTCAGGTTATTAAGGGGGGTATGAAGCCCCCTGTCGACTGGGAATCCCAGGCTCACCACACACAGGCGCTTGTGTGTGCACCGAGGCCCGTGCTCCCTTTGTATATTGATCTCTCTGAGGTTTCTGTGCCAGAAAAGCAGCAGCTGCTTCCCACAGAGGACACATCTGGGAACATCTGTATTTGAATACTAAAGTGCACACAGAAAGCATCACTAGCAAACTATCTGGGCAGAAGAACACAACGGATTCTCTTTCTGCAAGGCAGAAATGAGTGGTGTTCTTGCCAAAGCACAGCTCCCAGCTGCAGGCTCGGGCACTGGGGCCAGCCGTCTGTCGCCCTGACAAGCTTTGTGAGCCCCAGCTAGAGACAGAAACTTCTTTACACTTCAGCCCATCTTCAAGGGTTTCGAGATTGAGACATAAAACAAGATTTAAACTACCCAAACTAGAACCACACAGATGATACAACCGTTGAACACAGCTCTGACGATGTACACGGTTTCCTCATGTCCCCCTTACTGCCTGCGTTTTTCATAAAAAGTGGTTATACTCTGCGCTGTTACCTAAGGAATATTTGGTGTCGTTGCCAATTGATTAACTGCATGTACTTGGGGAAATGGGGATTGTGTTTGCAGCTAGTAGAAGAAATATTGATTTTCGCTTTTACTACCCAAATCCACGTGTATGATATATTCCCTGCCAGCTCACTGCTCACAAACCCTGGGTCCTAAGCTAAGTGCCCAGAGCCCAGCAAACGAACACAGAAACAGGGGCGGGCACTGGAATCACACGTACATCACATATCCGACTGCAAGACTGTACTGTGCACGACAGACCACAGGCGAGACCCAGGGTCGTTCCTCTGTGAGACGGAAATAGGAGTACTCTGTAGAGCTCGGACAGCCCAGGTCAGAGCCTGGCACACAGAAGATGCTTAAGCTTGTACATTTTAGCTTCTTTTTACTCCCACATACTTAGGTTTAGTAATTTCAGAGATGTGTGAAAAGTTGGCCAGGAAATATACCACTAAATCCTCACTGAATCGGCACAACGAGCAAGACAACAGAGGCAGCTTGACCCTGATGGCAGGCAGCACAGTGTCCACTTACCCCTCTGCAAATATCTAAACAGCCACCCTTCATTTAGGGAAGGACTTAGTCACTTGTCCTGTCCCTGTGGCCTAAGAGTACCTGACACAAACAGCTGAGGGAAGATTTGTTTTGGCTTAGGGGTCACAGTGGGTCTGAGGTAAACCATCACAGTGAGGGCGCACTGAATCTGGAGTCCAGAAGCAGAGAGCAAACAGGAAGTGGTGTCGGGCCCACCCCCAGCTTCTTCCAGCTGGGGCTCCACAGTCTCAGGTCACAGCCCCGTAGTTCAGCGCTTAGGAAGTCAGCACAGGAGAATTAAAGCCTCGGTTTAGCCTGAGCTACCCAGCAAACCCTTACTTACAAACCAAAACAACACAGCCGAAGACCTTCAAACAGTTAATGGTTGCTAAACTGTGGTATTTGCAAAAAGACACAGGTGAAACCAGAGACGTACATAACAGTGAAAGAGGCCAGCCTGGGATGGCTCCTTTCCACATTCATTCAGGACCAGGGAAGCTACAGAGTGGAGACATTCCAGGGGACTGTGAGTGGGGGCACATCAGATGCAACACCGGGATTTTAGGGCACTGAAACCATTCCACACGATACAAGAGCAGATATGTGACACTTATGTTTACAACACAGAGTGAGGCCTACTGTAAATGTCAACTTTAGAGAACAATATATCAATGGTGGCTCATCGTTTGTGAGACACATACCATACAGAAGATGTCAATAAAAGGGAAGCAGATGGGAGGTGGCTGTGTGAGAACTCTGTTTCCTCAGTTTTCTGCTCTAAAACAAGACCATTAGGAAGGAAGGAAGGAAGGAAGGAAGGAAGGAAGGAAGGAAGGAAGGAAGGAAGGAAGGAAGGAAGGAAGGAAGGAAGGGATTTCCCCATCATGGGTGGGTGACTAATTTCTAGGAAACAGAAACGCCCCAAACAGAGGCATGAAGCAGATGTGTGTGCTGAGCCTGGGAAAGCAGGTTGGATGAGTCTGTGAGTCTTATCATCATGTGTAACCTGACACGTGAGACAGAGCTGTGTGCAGAGGGGTGTGTAACATCCCTGAAAGTACTAACTAATGGTACCACAGGGCAGGGCAGCGCCATTAGTTAGTACACACGGCAACTCCAGCCCTGGCACCCAGAGTTTAGGCATCTGTACTGCCATACACAGAAGGAAGAACAATAAAGATAATGAGAATAATGGTGACTAAAGCAGCACCTGCTTGTGGTTAGGTACAGTCTGAGCACTGACAGAGGGCAGTCTTTAGGGCTTCTCTCCTTCCCTGCCTGGCTATGCACCTCAACTAGTGAATGTGATGGTCTCCCAGGAAACAGCTAGCACATGTAAGAGCAGGGCACACATCGCCACATCCTGCCTTCCACTGTTACAGATCTAAACTGATCTGCAAGTAAGAAGCACGTCAGTGTGTATAAGACCCCCGGCTGATCTGTAATGAACATGGAGTGGGCACAAAGAAGAAAGCTTTAAGCCACTGAGAAACTGGGATTTCTGATTACCGCATGGCCCGTCAATCCTGACTAATACTCCACTGAGCATAGGTCAGCAACTCTACTTGGCGGGAGCCATCCCCGTAAGAGTCAGCTATGGAAGCGAACTGTCTAGTGGCCTGGTTTTGTGCCAGCGACACAAGCTTCTGCAATGAAATGTTAGCCTTTCGTATAGGAAAACCACATTTGAGAACCAGGCACCTAAGTCACTCTTCACTAATCTTTACAACCTTGTATGAGTTTAGAGTCAAAGGTCAACCTGGTTCCTCCAAGTCATAGGTCTACTTAGGGAGAATCAATAGCTACCCAGACACAGGCTTGGAGACTAAAGACTGAATCTCATTCTTCTGGGCTGTGTTCTAAATGACACATGTCTTATTTATGATTATATGAAAAGCCACCCTGAATCAGCACCAGAGCTGATAAGGTAATTCTTAAGAAGAGCAGATGATGGTCAGGGTGTCCTGGGACAGCCACTTGGTGCTCATGTAAGACACGTAGACAAAAACACAGACATCTTCTCACTCTGTCAGTGACCATCATACCACCAAACAACAGTCCCATGCTGAAAAAAGTAAGTAAGTCTGTCCAGAACTAAGTGCCTCTGCCAGACAGCTGCTGTCCCTTTGTTCTACGGAACATATTAGGAAGGCAGAGGCAGGCAGATCTCTCTGAATTGGAAGCCAGCCTGGTCTACAAAGTGAGTCCAGGACAGCCAAGGCTACACAGAGAAAGCCTGTCTCAAAAAATAAAGTGTCAAGCTGGTAATGCTGTACTTACCTCTTTGTGCCACTGGGAAGCTGATGGTCAGAGCACAGGCCTCCCTTATAACAGACAACTAGAACCTGAGAGTACGTACACACTGTCCTGGCTCCAGCCAGGGAGCTGACCCTAAGCCCTTCATTAAGCCTGAGGCTCCCTTTCACACCCCGTTCCTGCTTCTGCACGTGCTTCATGGATAAAAGTAGACAAGCCAATGAAACACAATCAAAAGCATGACGGACCTAATGGGGAAACGCTTCCTAGATGAGGTGTTGGAGACCTGTGAACAAGAAGCCACGTGGACAGCTAAGCCGTACCATGGAGGCACACAGGCATCAAAAGTCCCTTCCACGCTGCCCGTGTCCTGTGGCTGCTGTCAGGTTTACTCAGTCCAACCAGGCCGTCCCGAACTCTAAAGCTCGGCTCGGAGGAATAGTACACAATTACTGCAAACAGTGCGCGGCTCTGAATGCCTTTCTAGCGCCATACAATGGTTTGCTTGAGTCTACACTCTGAGCTCACAGCGTCATTAGTAATAGTTACGGCTTCTCCATGGTAACCCAGCAGCCAGAGGACTTTCATAAAAATTATTTTTATCCAAATTATATTACGGTTGGAAGAATAATATAATGTCACAAAGATCTATTACCTAGGCGTAAGAGCTTCTATCACAGGTGATGAATTATTTATAATGGCCAGCATTATACTGCAATGTTTTCAAACGAAGGATTTGTAAATGTCCTTTGCAGATGCAAATGAACAGATTAATAAGGAAACAAGCTTTCTGGTGTGAGAAGCCTGGATGACAGATTAGCTATTAAGAGCAATTTATAGGTCATAAGATACGAAAGCTGGCAAGAAACACTGCCACTGTCGGCTCTAGAAACAGTAAAACTGCATCTGGTTTCCCAGGGGTTTCCTGTTAGACATTTTAATTACACCAGAAAACTGCCAGAATTTATAATGATTTCATCTTCAGAAAAGTTGGTGCCCTGTGTAAACTTGAGGCACCACAACCTCGTCCGTGCTGTGTACTGCGTCAGCGCCACTGCTGAGGGTCGACAACTTCTGAACGGCAGAGAGGAGTAACTCCTAGTGTTTCCTCTCTCCTTCTCACCACAGCTGCCTCCGTGGCCAGGCCACAGGCAGGACCTCACGACTGTTCTCTGTAGCTTTTCACTTCGGTGACTGTCAAAGGCGACACCTGGAGCCGTGGAGGCTGTCCGGGAGTAGACTTAGGCAGGGGCAGAGCACCAGGCGGGCGGCCTGCTCCTGGAGGAGCTTCCCATGACAAAGTTCACTCTAGCATGATGTTGTTTTAGTTCCATGCCATCGCTGCCAGACACCCTGCATTTCAGTGGCTATAAAACACTGTTCTGTAGGGGTTGGAATGTAACAGATCACCCTCGGAAGGCAGTATTTACACTGAGTCATAAAACCTGGTGTTGGCAGGACAGGATGTGAGGAGGAATGTGGAGGAAGGCAGATGGAAAACACACGTGTACATGACTGTCCCAGGAAGGCGCAGCTTGTGTACAGATGCTAGAGGAGAACAGGCCTTTAAATTGCGTGGAAAAGAACCCTCAAGGATTCAGAGAGATGTTTTAGAATTAAACAACTGAGAATTCCTGCTTCCACCCGTGAAGGAATGTTAAGCACACCCTCCCCTGGGAAAGGCCAGGTTGTAATGGTTGCTGAGACCCTGTGACTGAGATATAGCCTCCAGGTGCTCGGGGGCAAGGACCTCAGGTCTTTGGATGCTCACTCACTCCAGCAGATTCACCCTCTTTACCCATGGGAAATGATGATTCCAAACCCAGACTTCAGAGCAAGCGACAAGAGGGCTTTAGTGCCAGAGAAGAGGCTTTATACATCACCCAGTCTGCTAGCTTCAAGGGTCACCTGACCACCTAACCATACAGCTTGAAGAACATGGGGTTTGAATAATTGGAGGTATAGTCATTATAGTATTCCTCTGTGGTCCCAGCTATCTGGGAGGCTGAGATAGGATTGCTTGAATCAGGAGTTCAAGACCAGCTTGGGTAGTGTACCAAGGCCCTCAAAATAAACCAAAGTGAAATACCACTGCTCAGGTGGACTTGGGGGCACTTTTCTCTGTAGTAGCCCCAATGGGTACCTAGGGTATCCATGGGACTCTTTAGAGGACTTTGAAAAGCACATGCCAAGAGAATTTCTCAATGTTCTTAGATCCAGGTAGAGGTTGACCATCTTGGATGAGGGTTCCTTAGTGACTAGGTAAGGCAGGACCAGTGCCAGGTCTCCAGTCCCAGCAGGTGGCCCCTCCCAGCCAATCAGCAGGTTGTCATGGCCTTCACTGACTGCTGTGGCTGGCACAAGAAGCAAATCCATGCGCATCCCTCCAGCAACCAGGCACAAGCTCAGTGTTCTCACCTTTTTATCATTTGCCCCCCATTGAGGAGCCCCCATTCAGCAGTCCCTATGTTGTTCAGCATTTGAGATCAGCCCCTGAAATTAGAAGTGCACTAGTTTTTGTTTAACAATTTGTATTTCAATGCTAATTATGTATATACGAAGTTAACCATACTGAGTTAACGTCTGACCATTTTATTCTTAATGATTAATTTTTTTTTCTAATTTTAGTTTGTCAAGTTAGTTTCTCTGTGTAGCCCAGGCTGTCCTGGAACTCATTCTGTAGACCAGTCTGGCCTCACAGAGATCTGCCTGCCTCTGCCTTCTGAGTGCTGGGATTAAAGGTGTACACCATCCCCCTGGCAAATTCAAATATTTTTAAAAAAATAATATGACAATATTAACAATTGAAGTTTGCAATATTAATTTTTAAAATGCCTTGTTTCATTCTCTAAAATACTCAGTGCTTTTCAGTGACAATACAGAGTTAAACTACGATTTTAATCAAACTTTTTACACAACTGCTAACTCTGTCCCCTCAGGGATCTAGGGTGGACAGGGATCAGTCAGAAAGCTTCCTGGGTTCCAGTCTCTTCCCCACAGGACACATTCCCCTGCGAGGCTCACTCTGGCTTTTATGTACAAGCCTGGGAAATGACACCCATTTCATGGGACAATGATGACCACACGCTTAAAGAGCATGGAATTATGCCTGGCACGCAGCGCGCGTTCATTTACTGTGAGCTGTTGTTATACTAAACGCCAACGAAACTGGGTAAATTATCATTTTAGTGTCACGTGTTTATATTAATTTAATCTGCTTTGAACATTTATTTAAAGTGTAAATTAACCAAATCAGTGCTATCCTTCCCTCTCTCATTGTGTCAACTGGAAAATCTGAAAACCATCATTTCCTTGGTGTGACATTTGTCGTCATTTCTTTGGCACATGAGTTATTTGGCAGACAAGCACATAAATGTTCATTTTTTTTTTTTGAAAACCCCAAAGAAGTAAGATACTGTACAAAGGTTTGAAAGTGGAATATAAACATGCTCAATAAAGAAAAACCAAAATTTTAATTTAGACCCTAAACTTGTTTTATTTTAGCTTATCATAAAGTATGTACAATGACATTAAACAGGTTATATTGTTAGATGAATTTTCTAATTACAAGTTTAATCAAATCATTCATCATGTTACTTTAAAACTTGTCTTTCAGTGGTCTGCCTGTTTTTGATTGCTTCAACAGATTTCAGAGGAAATATGTTCTACTATGAAAAAAGAGAGAGACGTGTCTAGCTTTTTTTTTTCCTTTCTGATGCAGGGTCTTACTCTATAGTATTTTTAACTTAACATAGTTAGAAATGGGATGTGCAAGAGGAACCTCCCATGAGACAGAGTGGAACACTCAGAGTCTGGCAGGATGACTGACACAGCAAGTGCTCTGCAAACATCCAGAGATGCACCAGAAGCCATGGAGCTCACATCTGCGTCCCTTGTGGTACGGCCGCCACGGTCGATCCTGCAGCACCAGCACCTTCCCACCCCGATTCTCAAGCAAAATTCAGCTCTTGTTTGTGTTCCTTGTGCTAGAAACAGCTGCTCTGTCTGCACAAGGCTCATGGTTTCTCATCATCCTTTTTTCTACCTACTATCCTCTCTCAGTTGGTTGCATTCTTGTTAAATCTTTGTAATCTTCTCCCTTTGACCTTTGTTTTGTGTATGTGAGCATGAAATAACCAAAGACTAGTGTTACCACTGCAGCATTGCTAGTGTCAATGTAGTGATAGACACTATTCCTTTTCTTAGTCACTGTACCGGGACCCAAGGAGCAGAGCTTGAGACTATGAAAGCATCGGTTTCTGGGTCTGGTGTGTGCCACTCACCAAGGGCTATGCAGACCATGCATCAGAGATCAGAGCTGTTGTCAACTACAGGAACTTTTCAATTTGCAGCTGGAAAGGGGAGGAGCCTATTTACTGACCGAGGCCCATCTCGACTTAGTAAACTCGAAAAAAGTGCAGTGGGAGTTCCGGGCACCCTGTTTTCATGGTCTCAAATCTCCACAGGGACTACCACAAGGCAGAAATGTCTACTCTACCCACCCACCCACTTTTTTTTTAAAAGGAAAAAGGATTAGTTAACTAGCCCAAACTGAACAACAACAACAACAACAAAAGAGACAAGGCAGGGGCGTGAGCTAAGACCTGATAGCAAACAATCCCACACAAGGGATGAGCAGAGGCAAGAGGACAGACAGGTAACCACGCTGTGCACTGGGAAGTGCTTGGAGCCGCTTAACAGACAGGTGTTGCTCATTTTCAGTATCTTATGAAAACGATTCATCAAACTATCACAAACTGGATACACACCTGGAATTTTATTAAGATGGAGCAAAACACAACACCTGCAAGTCCTACTGCATCTTCTCTGAGCAACTTAAAACGCTTACTCCCTCTGCCTGGGCCCGGATATAAAAATCTTGTCTGCAGTCTGCAGGCCATTCGGCCTCCCCACAGGCATCAATGGACATGCACATTATTTGAGTAGTGTTATGTGTGTAGGTAAGCTGTGTATCACTCTTGGGGGTTGGTGTGGTGCTGTGTGTATACAAATGTTAAATTCTGGGCCCCAAGATCTGGTTGCAGTCCGGACAAGGGCATTGTCACATACACTGATCAATGTTGTGTAAGCGTTCCGCCCCAATCGTCTCTGATTTGTCAATAAACAAACTGGACAGCCAATTCTGGGCAGAGGAGATAGACAGGCAGAGCTTCCGTTACTAGTCTTGGGGTCTCAGGTAGGGATCACAAAGTAGGGAGAGGAGAAGGATAAAAGAAGAAGAAGAAAAAGAAAAAGAAGAAGAAGAGATGCAGAGAAAGGACATGGTTAGATGGAGCAGAAACAGCCTAGACAGGACCAATATGGCAAGCAACTTGGGGTGTGTGGCTGAGAAATAGCCAGCTCAGTTTAAAGGATTAGTGTAACAGGATATCTGCCCAGTTATTGAGCCTAAAGCTTGTTAATAAGTCTAATAAGTCTCTGTCTCATTTATTTGGGAGCTAGAGCAGGTGATTAGGAAAGACGTATCCAAAATATAAGCTATCTGTTACATCTGGCAGCTCCCAGGAGGCTGCCCTATTCGTTGCAGTTACACCCACACAGGGACATCCACAGGTGGCTTCCAACCAGCTTAAATGCACCTCCACAAGTGTGTGCTCTCAGGGTTCCATGGAAAGTAAGGTTCCATTCAATGTACCACAGTACTAAACAGGCATCGTGAGAAATCAGTTTTATGGAGGCCTCGGGGTCACTTTCTGAAACATTCTTTAAGGGAGTGGAGTATCTTGCTCTGGGTCAGTGTCGGGAAGAGGGAGGAAATGGCTGGACCACAGGCAGAGGAGGAGCAGCGGGGCAAGGTGATGTGCGGAGGAGGTAAATGATGGCTTCCATGTGGGTGGGCGGGTGCGTCCCTGCTCTACTTGAGCTCCTGAGAGAGCCCATCCCCTGTGAAGTCTATACTGTGTCCTCCTGACCACACCCAGGGTGTATCTCACCTCATTTTAAATATTTCAGAAGAAGGGGAGAGAGGGAGGAAATGAAAGGAAACAGGAGGGTAATGGCATGTTTGTTTGTCCAGTGCGACTCAACTGACAGCAGTGATGTGGTCAGAGTTCAGGAGGAGCAAGCAGAAGGGCTAGGGAACAGGAAGCCAGGAAGCGAGCCTCGGGAGACTCAAACTAATCTGCGTCTAAAAGGGAACACCGAGCGAGCGAAGGTCAGGAAGGGGCAGGTGCTGTACAAACCCTGACCCATCGGGAGGACGGCTGGCAGACGTGAAGGTGGGAAACTGCAGTCCCATGTACAAGCAGCACGGAGTTGTGATTGTACGTGGAGTTCTCTGAAAGGATATTCTTTACGTTTATTATTTTATGTGTGTCAGTGTTTTGCCTGCATCTACGCATGCCACTGTGTGTATGCCTGGTGCCCATAGAGGTCAGGGGGGAGCATCAAATACCCTGGAACTAGAGTTATGGGTAGCTGTGATCCACTGTGTGTGTGCTGAAGACTGAGCTTGAGTGCCCTGCAGGGCAGCATGTGCTCTCAATCACTGAACCATGTCTCCTGTCCCAAAGTCCCCCTCCCAGAATGTCCAGGTGGGCTATGATTCCCCTGGTATGCTTTTTCTAACGTCTTGCCTTCCACGAGATGAACAGTGGTCCTCAAACTTCTCACAAGTGCCATCAGAGAAAGAACCAGAGTGGATGAGGCATTTAACACATGGTGGGTGCTTGAGAGAAATGCATTGATTAGGTCGGCTGGGGTATGTCAAGGACGTACTTCAGGGGCTTGGGAATACGAGCGTGGGAGATGTATTCACCATTGGATTCTCAATAAAATCCTGCACAGCAGTGCTTACTACGCTGTAAAATTCCCCCACTCCGTGAACGCCAGCCTCATTCAGTGGGCAGCCTGCCTCGACAGAGTCTAGGCTGCCATTCTGCATTAAAGAATGTCAGGGTGTTCAGGAATGGTGGTAGAACTGGCTAACGTGGTCCTATTTTCAGTTTATTGAGGGCCCCTTCCCACTCCTATGATGGCGGGCACGACACACACACACATACATTGATACATGAATATCAAGCCCCTGTCTGAGGTTCAGCTGGCAAAAAAATTTCTCCCATTCTCCGGCTGTCTGTTCACTCTAACGGCAGGCTCCTTTGCTGTGCAGACATTTTTAAGTTCATAGAATCTCGTTTATTCTTGGGGCCGTTTCCTGTGCTGTGTCCTGTCCAGGAGGCTCGTGCCTGCACACTGTATCCTGAAATGCACTCCCTAAGCTTTCCCCCGCACTTTCAGCTTTTAAATTAAGGCCTTTGGTACATTTTGAATTGATTTTTGTTCATGGTGAGATGTGGATGGAAATGAAGCTGGCAAGGATGGCCTTGCACAGCGTGGCTCTGCTGCCCACCTCCTAACACCCACCTCATCCCTGGTCAGGCATGAGTCATCCTTTGGGTATGCTTTTAAAAGCAGCATTTATTCTATACCTTAAAAGATAACATTTATTTACTTAGAGTGTGGTATGTGATGTGTGGTGTGTGTGTATGCATGCGTGCCACGGCATGTGTGGAAGTAGAGGGTGACTTTCAGGACTTGTTCCCTCATATCACGTGGGTCCTAGGAATCAAACCCAGGTCATCAGGCTTGGGGTGCAAGCGCCTTTACCTGCTGAGCCATAGCTCCAGCCCTGGTATGAACCATGTCTAAATACAGGTTTATCGGTTTCAAAATATGCCAAAGTCATCTTTAAAAGCATTGTCTATAAGAACCATAAAGAAATAAAACACTGTTCATTAAATGGAAATAAAAACTTGGTTAAAAATCACACAGCTCTTAAAATAATGTCAGAGAGAAAAAAATGGTTAGCTATAAGCAAACATAAGTTACTATTTACTATCTGATTTGAGAGGGGCTTCCTAAGCCTGAAAACAATACAAACCATTAAGAAAAAAAAAAACCCAAAAGATACGCTTATAAAAACTTTAATTTATTTATGTCAAAACATGGAAAATACCACAAAGAAAATTAGATGACAAAACATTTTCCTGGAGAAAAAAGCTGCCATGTGTAAAGGGCCAGGAGCAAGTGTGTATAATTCACTGATAATGTTTTTAAAAACCTCAAAATATGGAAAAATTAATAAAAGAAAATAAGATTTCACTTCACCTTTCAAACACCAAACTATAAGGAATAATTTTGAGCAGTGCTCCGCCACACTGGTGAGGTGGTTCCCAATGCACTGTGGGAGCAGTGAAGCCACCTTACAGAACAAATCCAAAGTCGCAGAAATGTCCTGGGTGGAGTGATTTTCCTTCCAGAATTGAATCCAGTAATTTTGGCTCTGTTGATAGTTTGAGCAGGGGATTCTTGCCTGCAGGGCCCTGTCCCTGTCCTACGCCTCATCTTACACCACCAAAGCCCCTCAAGTCACACTGCCAAAACGGTCTCCAAGGAAAGAGCAATGTTCCCCAGGTGACAACCATTGCTCTTCACAAACAAAAGAATGCAAAGCTGGAAGGCTGTATCAAGACACTGTCGTGACACTGATGGGGAAATGATGAAGCTGTCAAAGGGCTGACTGGACAGCCCTATCACGGACTCTCCCTACCCCCACAGCCACTTAAGACACTGCGTTCAACATGTTCTAGTTTGGTGCTTGCTGCTGTAAGCACCAAAATTTTGCTCGCAGATTGTAGCTCTTGCTCATGAAGGAGTCCAAGAAGATGTGAGGGACTGACAAGGCTGAGTGGAGTGAAGGTGGGGCCTACCCACACGGGCAAGTGGCTCTTGGTGTCAGCACTGACCCAGCAGCAGTGCGGATGCTTGGGCCATCACGGCAGGGCTTGCTCACAGCCAGGCCTGGAAGCAGAAGGAAACGTCTCCCCTCACAGCCACAGCCAGCTGCCGAACGGGAGGGCAGTACATGCAATGATGTTCAGATGAAAGTGTTCTTAGATAGTTCTTTCTTTGCTGGAGATGTGACATAGGTTAAATTTAAAAAGTGGTTTAGTATATATATTCTCACACACACACACACACACACCTTGTGTTTGCAATCTGTACGTGTATGCGTGTGCTCTCTCGTTTGCACTCCCACATGTTCCTGCACTAGTGTGGGTGTGTATGAAGGTCAGAGGTCAGCACTGGGTGTCTTTCTCAATTACTCTCCACCTTGTTTCTGTAAGACAGTCTCTCACTGAACCTGTGCTCACCAATCAGCCACCAAGCTCCAAGCATCTCTGTTTCCCAAGCACTACAATTAAAGGTGAGTGAGTGTTGCCATGCCTGGACTTTTATGTGGGTCCTCATGCTTGTGTGGCCATTTCTACTAGCTCCTCTAATCTTTTTACTTCACACACACACACACACACAAAAAAAACAAAAAAAAACAAAAAAAAACCCAACAACAACAACACACAACCCCAGGATCATTTCTATGGACAACCCAGCAATTCTGACTGCAAACACGCCCACTAGAGAAACACACAGAAACATGCACTAAGCTAAAAGAGTATCAAAAGTCACATAGGGCTGTACCAGGGCCTGATCAGATAGCATATGAGAAGTCCACAGCCTGATATGACTATGTCGATGTGCACGCACACAAGTCTGCACATATGCCTGTCTTTAAAGGCTGTCACTCAGCCAAGATGTAAAGAATCTAGGTTATGTGTGCACATGAGTGTTCCTGTAATAAGATCTGTGGGAGGCTGTGCAACAGGGGCGGTGGGTGATGCTTGGGTGCAGGGGGTTCCTGTCTCCTGTGGGGCATCTGATAGCACCACTGGCATTTGAACCAGATCCTACCAACCAACTCCTATTCTCTCTGGAAGAAGACACACTAAATGGACAGGAGTGAGTAGCACCCCTCTAATAATGGTCACTAGAGGGAAGATGTGGGCGGAGAAAAAACATACATTTGTCTTACCCGGAATGTTCTGAAAGCTTATCATGAGAACATACTCATATTGTTTACATAATTTTTATTTTTTAAAACAAAAGAAATAAAACACATTAAAATAATCACAGTATTTTGAGTGATGAAACTGGCTGATACACTGCTTTCAAATATTAAAATAAAACAAGACTTATTTTTTTAAAGAAAAGGACAATGGACTTTTGAATTAAAAAAAAGAAAAGTTTCAAAAAAAAATTACTAACCAGTGCAAGGACATTGTAGCTGGAGGACTGTGCAGCTATATCTTCTGAGAACTTAGGGTAAAGAAATTAGGAATGCTAGGAATCAAGCCAGGGCCTTGCAGAAGCTAGACAGAGGCTGGAACTCTAAGGGAGACTCGGGTCCAAGACATAGGACTAGCTTCTCAGAGATAGGGCCAATCTAAAGTAAACCCAGTTACGTCTTGCATTCCTATCCAGGCACGCAATGTTTGCACTGTACTTTGAAAGCAGATGTTGATTTCCTTAAAAATATATCTTTCTTTGGCTTACCCACCTCCTCAGTACCTGCCCCATGAGAGAATGAACAGCCACTGGCTCACTGGGTTGGATGGTGCCATCTCACTCTGGAGATGGACATCAGCCAGGAACACACAGGGAGTGACATACAGGACACTTCTGTTGCCACCCAGACTCTTCATTGCAATGACCAGCTGACGCTCACTGAGCATCTGTTATCTGCTTCTAGGCACTGATGAACAGTGGCTGCTTTGATTTCTATCAAGTGCAAGGTGACAGGCCAAGGAAGGCAGAAGACAGGTAAGAACAGAGGGAAAATGCTTACTCCTGCTTAGGGACCAAGGCCAAAGGGGAAGGGCAGAAGCAAGAAAGACCAGGAATTTTCCAGGTACTGAGAAAGCTCACTGCAAGAGAGGCAAGCGATGTGAGCTTCTCTGTGGTGCCAGACACAGCTGAAGCAACAGCTAACACCACACAGGAGATGGCAGCAAGGGAGAAGGGTGTGGCCAGATGCTCACCACCTACAGGTAAGAGGAGTGTGGCCTGACCAGAAGTGTCCTGGGTCTGGTGTACAGGAAATGGTCACATAATGAGAAATGCTCAGGACACAGACCCGCACAGCACTGATACTGAATACAGCCAGATGCCAAGTGTGACAACCTGTTAATACCTACTGTGTGCACAGCAGCACTTGTGTCATATGAAACACTACAGCAACCATGTGAAGATAGATGCCTTCACTTCACAGAATGAGCTGAGTGTAGTGAGTCTGAGAGCGGTGTCCTCAGTGATGGAGAGGGGGAACAGGAGAGATGGGAGGATCCTGCTGGCTTCCTAAATTTATCAAGCTATGAAAGATGTTGAACTTGCAGAAGCATCACTGGTGCAGAGGGACTTGAGTGCTGAGAATGCCACCCAGGCTTCCTACTCAATAATTTTCAGTCTGGTTTTCTTTTTTCATCTTTTTAAGTATTTCTGTTGCAGGGCATTTGATCCCATTGTGAACCCTGAGACTGTGAACTGTAAAACCTTGTATCTTGTTTGGTTTGGTTGAGACCTAGCACACACCCTCAATCTAAGAACTTTCTGTTTATTGTAAACAATTGTGGTTTAGCCAGCCCTATCATACACCTTTAGTCCAAGAGCTTTCTGTACACAGAATCTAATAAAGTTAACCCTAGGCCAAGAGCTGGAGCAAGAAACCAGCTGACAGGAATTAAAGGGTAGGAGGGACTTTGAGTTGGGGGGTGTTTAAGACAGTGTGGAGAAGAAGAAAGAGCTTTTAGCTTAAGCTCTGGCTTTAGCTTAGGCTTCAGCTCCTCAGCTCTCTGGCTCTTTGGGCTTTGAGCTAGCAAATCTTAGGCCTTGGGGTTTTTTGGCCTTTTCCTCTTGGGCTGTCAGCCGAGCTAGTGAGCCTTTTTGGTTTTTGGCTTTTTCCATCTGGATGTGAATTGAGAAGGAAGGTCATCTGGTTACTTTTTCTGCCTCTCTGAGCTAGCAGGTTTTCACCCCAGCATCTACAGCCTGAATCTTTATTGGTAAAATAGAATAGTTGGGATTTTCATTCTTTAATAACAACATTTTGCTGCAAACTAATATAACGATTACCTGTAGCCTATTTTAACATTCTCCCATATTTGCCTTGGAACACTCCCAACCCACTGCTCTGGCAATAAAGGCCACAAATACGTCCCCCCCCCTTTGCTGAGTCATTACTGTAAGAATTTGACGTCTCCCACTCCCCTAAACATTTGGTATAACCACTGTATATTATAGATCTGTAAAATCTGTCATGTCTCTGTATGTTTTCAATTTTTATGTGAATGGTGACATTAAATTGGCCATTCTGCCACTTTAATTTTCTGTTTAAGTGCACATTTGCATGCACCATTGGAAGACGGCAAGATGAGCAGGCAAGCGTGGACCTGGGGTCATGCTCTTCTCTTACATCTCCCAAGAAGTTGCTGAACCTTCCAGAACATTTTCTTTTAAGATGAGGATAAGGATCTACCTTGAAAGACTGTTGGGAGATACAAGATAACATGTCTCTTCATGTTTGCTTGGCACAAAGCAGATATTTGATGAATGCTGTTATCTGCCAGGTATAATAGATAGCAGCTATTTTATGGGAACCTATAACAGTTCATATTTGTCTAGAAAACCAAAGTCTTAGAATGGCTTTAAGGTCCCCAGTGCCTTGACTGTTCATAAACAGGAGCCATGAATGCTTGCAGGTCAACTCTTCACACAGTTATGAACTCTCCTACCCTGCAAGGCTTTTCCGTATTTATTTTAATGGCAGAATTAAACTCCCAATCCTTTAGTCATTACTCAATGCCATTCTATAAGCCTGTGAACACTGCTCTAATGTGCCAAAGTCTTTGAAAGCCTAACCTTGTGCCTAACCTCTACTCTCCCTGTAACCTTTGTGGTCTCATGCAATCCCACTTCAGTTGTGTTTCTGCAAGCTTGATAAGGTGTGGCATTCACCTATCATCCCAGCATTCCAAATGCTGAGTGAGTTCCAGGACAGCCTGGTGTCTGGGGCAAGACCCTGCCTCAAAATCTCAAAATAATAATAATAATAATAATAATAATAATAATAATAAAACAGAGGAGCACCATAGGTAAGTGATAAGAGCTGGTACCATGCTCCGGCTCAAGACCACAGGGCTGTGCTTATACTGCCCCTGCCTTGCTCCTGAGTACCAATGCTGTGCCTCAGTGCACCCTTGACCGTGTATCTGTGTGTTTGCTTAAGGCAGAAGGAACTACAGTTATCCAGTGTCATATTTTTAACGCTTAGTGAATGCCCAAGACTAGTCTCATTCATCAGAATTTCAGCCATTCTTCGTGATTCCTCTCAATGGTCGTTCTCTCATGAAGTCCATGCTGACCTTTCCCTCCCACCATTGCCCACATTCCATGCTGGACAACAGAACATGTGCTGTTGAGCAGAGACAGCAAAGCCTCCATGCATGCGCAAACCCTCTGTGCATAGTGCTGAAGAGACATGTTCACTGTTGGGGGTACCCCTGGGCTAATCCTAGGGGACCCTGTCTGACTGAAGAATGGGGATCAGAACCTTGCCCACAACCTCAGCTGTCCCTGGCCCTTCACATGCAATGGCTCTGGGCTTACACTAACTCTTAGGGAAGGGTCAGACTGTTCCCATTTTCCAGGTGGCCAAGGAATCTTCATCACCATACAGCTTCATCCAAATGAGGTTCATGCTCTTCCTGCTTCATGTGTCTAAGACAATAAATGGTGGCCTGGCTCAGTGCTCCATGACAGTGAGCCCCGCCAAGCACAACGGGGCTCATGGTATTGAACACAAGCCAGTAAATCAAGATGCCTCGGGCACAGCGAACTAGAAACTCATAAAACAATACTTTATCGTTCCCACAGATTCCTGAGCTTTGGTTCTACCATCCCCCCAGAGAAAAGCCCCAATCCATTTGGGATATTAATTATGATAAAAATTTATTAAGGACTCATAAATGCTAGGCGCTACAGGGACCACTTGAAAACACAGCCACGCATCTGTGCTCATTCGGAGAAGATTAAGTGTCTAATGACGAGGGCTCCCGGGAGCAGGAAGCACTGTGCAATGACTCGCACTTTCCCTGTCCCTCTCTCACAACTGTTTATTATTTATTTAGTCTCTCAGATTTCACACCAAACGCCAAAAACTAATATGTGTTCCAGGTAAAATATGACCTCAGCACAGGCTCACAGTAGCTCACTGCCGGCCTCACCCCTCCAGAAAGCCTGTGAAATATTGTCCTCAGCGTTTCACATCCCCCTGCCTCTCTTATGCTGAAACAGAACAGAGAGACTTCACCCTTCCGAGTGAAGATGATGGGGGAGGGCTCTTTTATCCTAACATGGAGGGACTCAGTTCTCATTTACTTCTCTATTTGAACATTTTTTTCCCTTGTGAATGTCCTACCTTGCTCAGAGCCAGAGTCAAGGTGGTACAGCACAGTAATTAATATATGTGAAAAAAACAACAAAATGACATATACCTGAAATCCTGAAGGATCTACACCCGACAGTCCAGTCAAGCTGCCCACATTCCAGGGTCAAGCCATTACATTTTAATAAAGTGGGACTTTCATTGAGTGTGGTCCAAAGGACCAGGAGGAGGAGATTAACACAGAAATACACCAGGCCTGTGAGAGGCTGGTATGAATTAGACTGGAATTGTCAACGATGATGTTAAATGAACAACAGAATGGACAGGTTAGATAAATATATACAAAGAAACCTCTGGAAAGCAATGCTAACTCTGAAATGAAGGTCGGATTTCCTAAGCTAGGGAAGGAACCCACAAGGCCCAGATCCCTTACCCCACTCTCATACATGCATTCCCTTTTCAAACCACAGAGTCATTTATTTCAGTTCAGAGCAAGCTTACAGGAAAATAATCCCCCAGAAGAAGTAGCTCATTGATTTTCATGCTATGACGTCGATTTCCTTCCCCCTGATTCATGGGATGGTTTAAATATCTAAAGAGCAGATGAGGCCTAATGCAGACCCACTGCATAAACCCTAAGCAGCCGTGGGGAGGGATGTGTCTCCCCCAAAGCCCTGGAAGATGACCTGTGGAGCCTAATCTCATGGTATTCTAATTGTGCACCAGGGCAGCTGAGATGCTCTATAATAACTACTAAATAAAAGACAGCATGGATTACAGACCACAGGATGATGATAAACACAGCATCTGAAGAAGGCAGGGGTATCAGAGTTTGGTTAACAAAGGCCTGAGCCCCTTGGCTTTCCTTTATAAAAGGAAATTTCAACTTCCTTTATTCATATGCTGTGAATCCAAGCAGGTTAGAGCCTTGTGGTACTTACAGATCTTCCATTATTTAATTCTGGGGAACAGTGAGGATACACATCTACTTTCTAATGATCTTTTGACTTTAATAAACTTCAATGATAATTACAGAATTTGTACTATGCCAGCAGTAGCCGAGTGCCCAGAGCCAGTGTGAGAGCCCAGTTCATCATGCTCTCAGACCCTAGGCCGTAAAGGGAAATACAGCCCACATGCACAAATCTGCTTAATGTGCCCCTGGTAGTAGATGGATTCTGGTTAGTGCTTTCTCTATTAAATCATTTAAGACCCGAGAGCGGCATTTTGCCTTCAGTGGAACTGGAGTTTCATAAGCTGAAGGGGATTTGAAGTCACTGAGTTCTGGCTACAAGGAGGCCAGAGAAAGACATTCCTGACGAGAGGCAGCTAGCCATTCAATACGTAGGGTTGGTTAAGCCCTTACCACACGGCAGATACAGAGGTGAGGCACCAGGGACACAACGCCTGAGTTCCAAGGGCAGCACCTTGGGCCACTGCTGCAGCCTCGGCCCCCGGAACAACAGTAAGACAGACCATGTGCAGGATGACCACATGAGACATGCTCCCCGAAAGCGTGAGGGAAGCCGGCAGACCCCACACAGACATAGCAGTGCACTGACAGCTGAGGTGAAAGAGGCCCTGATGATCCGGGGATGAAGGAGAAGGACTGGGAGATCACACTTTGACTGGTTCAGTGAGTCGAGGTAAAAGACAGGGAGAAAATGCCTTTAAACAAAGAGTCTGTACTGAACCCTCGTGTGTGAACTTATCAAGTCCAACCTCCTTTTCTGTGAGGTATTTGGGGTAAGCTACCTGGCAGCATACAAGTTAATATTCTAAAGTACAGTCAGGAGTAGGATGTGTTTGCTTCACGTTTGCATATATAATCCCACTGAACTGAGCTTATATGGCTACTTTGGCTTAGGTGATTGCTCCCAAAAGGTTCAGACGTAAAGGTTTGGTCATCAGAGTGGCATTGTGGGAGCTAATGGAGACCTTTGATGGGCAGAGCCTCATGAGAGATGACTGAAGATGTTGTCACCATGACATGCTGTCCTTGCAAAAGGACCAAGCCATGGGACCACCTACCTGTATCTGAACCTCAAACTATAAGTACACTGGCTCGGTACTTCCTTATAGAACCCACAAGGTTGGCTGGAAAGATTCGAAAACCAAAAGCATGAGGCAGTCGGTGAGGAAGGAACACTGGCAGTTTCACCAAGGCCCAGGAGGATCACAGTCATTATCACCCACGTCTTTAGTAGTATCATTTTTATAAATACCAGTTGGTGGAGAGGTTTCACTTAAGCATGGAGAAAAGATACAGAATGTTAACGGGTTTGCCGTGGTTGGCTGCAGCGCATTACCGTTACTGCAGAGAGTACACCAAATGCTGTGGCCCCCGAACCACTCTGCTATACAAGAATGCTGCACTGAGTAATCTAGAACACTTCACACGGCCTCTGCATCTGCAAAACTAAGGAACAGTTCCAGGGACAAATGTCGTCACCTAAATTTATTGGTAAAAATAAGTCTATAGTTTTTTACTGTTAAAACTGAAGGTTAACATGCTGAGAAAAAAACATCTACAAATGATGTAATAATAAACTCAGACATGAAGTCACACATCTAACCGTGTACTTATAAAACCAGTTCTTCAAAGTAACTCCTCACTCATGGACCCCGTTTAGTGAAAAGGAGTTACGGTGATTTAGAGAAATGAGGTCACATCTAATCTACTGTCATCAGAGTTCTTTCTCTATATCAAAATCAACAATATTAGGTAAGTGTTCCCAGCCACGCGTGCGCGCATGCGTGCGTGCGTGCGTGCGTGTGTGTGTGTGTGTGTGTGTGTGTGTGTGTGTGTGTGTGTATGTGTGTGTGTGTGTGTGTGTGATGTGTGAGTATGTGTATGTTTCCTCACTCCCAAGAAAACCCTTTCTTCACCAGTTAATTTTGTCTGCCGTGTCTGAGATTTTCCTACCTACTGCTACCTGGTGTGTGAGGTGAGGGGTTTTTGTTTGTTTGTTTGTTGTCATTCAATTCTTTAACTGGCAAGGAAAACTGAACCTGATCCAGACTCCTGGTGAGTAAGGTGAGGACATTCTCGGAGAAAGCTCTGTACTCGCTGCAAGGTCATGGCAGTGAGGACAGAGTGCTTTAGCCAGGCCTGTGCTGCTGCCTGATCCATGCTAGAACAGTATATGTCAAAACAGTTCTAAGCATACAAATAGCCTCTTCTTATTCTTAGGAAGACTCTGACCTTGGAGGTTCCCTGGAAGGCTCGGGGACCCCACAGAGCAACTGCTGCTGAGCACCGTTCTGGAGTCAGTAGATCTGAACTCTGTACCCAGGACCCCTCTCCATGTGCTCCTGGACATGCACTTGGACTGCTTTTTGCCTTGGACTGACTGCTCACTTACCCTAGTGACAGGAGAAGGACCAAAGAGACAGGTGTGGAGAGACTCAGGGGAGCCAGGCAGCAAGTGGCAAAGCTCTCAGTAGGTGTTTGCAGGACTGTTTTTAGTTTTCTTCCTTGATATAACATGGAGAGTCTTCCACTGCATTCTATTTGGAGGTCAGGGAAGGCAAATGGCTCAGAAGGCAGATAACAAACAGGTACACCCACCCCCATCTGGGGCACAAATAACAGATCAAGCCACACTGTTACGGAGACAGGATTCAAAAACGCTCTAAATGTATTCTGCTAGTAACCATGCCAACCGCCTCAGTAAGGTGGTGGTGCCTCCTGAACCCTCCTTACCGTGCTACAAAAGAGCTCCCCCCCCTTGAAAACTTGCTTTTCATCTTTCCTTTGTTCTCATCTGTACAGAGAATTGCACACAACATATATAACCTCTTTGATTTCAGACTTTCTCTGCCCCAGCTGCTGCACCACATCTGGTGTCCTTTATCTGGGACACCTGCTTCAGGATGTAGACAATCAAGGTGGTGAATCAGTTCTTTTCAGAAAATAAAACTTTCTCATTTCCTTAGGAATGTTAGGAGTGAGAAAATGTTTAATAAAGCATAATTACACATCTAATTACCAGATGCCAGGCATCTGCGCAGAACAGGCACTCCAATTGTGGTCTCCTGTTCCACTGAGACACTGTATTAGTTACTTAAGCTGTGTAACAACACCTCTTCTTAAACCAACACACATCCATTACTTCTGTCTGGGGTGTCAGGAGTCCATGCTCAGCCTTGCTGGATCCTCTGGATGCAAGAAGGCTACACGAGGCTTGGGCTTTCCTTTGGAAACAGGGCCTAGAGGACACCTGTGTCCCTGCCTGTGTAGCGATGGGTTCCTGGGACCTTCAGTCTGTTGATGACCATCTATGGAGACTTTTCTCAGCAATAGACAAGCTACAGTTCTCTGTCCTCTGGAGATCCCAGACAAGGATACTGTAGCTACTTTGTATCCAGCAGGGAGAGGGAGATTTCAGGAGGGCAGATGGCTATGTTTTCACATGAACCACACACAAAAACTAATCATTCATGTTCTGGCACTGTGGGTGAGTTAGTGAGTGAGAGTGTGCACATGTGTGTAATGTGTGCTGTATAAGCATGGGCGTGTGTGTGTGTGTGTGTGTGTGTGTGTGTGTGTGTGTGTGTAAACATATGCCTGGCTGTGCCTGTGCAGAATCCAGAAGGATATCAGGTGTCCTGTTCTACTTAGCTCTGCTTTACTCCCTTGAAACAGGGTCTCTCAATGAATCTGGAGCTAAGGTGGTGGCCAACCAGCCCCAGTGATCTTCCTATCCCTGCTCCCAGCACTGGGACCCCAGATACATGGCCACACCCTACTTTTTATGTGGATACTCAGCCCTGAACTCAGTTTTTGTTCTCACCCACTGTGTCATCTCTGCAACACAACTGTTGGCATATTCTGCTGGCTAGAGAAAGTCAAAGGTCCTGCACACTCCAGGAGAGGGGATCACACTAAAGCATCATGATGGTTGGTCTTGACTGGCAACCTGTTTTCAGTGAGAGGCACTGAGGAGGTAGAGCACACCTTCAGTGTGCGAGAGGATTACACTCAGTGTGGGCAGCACCATCCCACAGGCTGGGTGTCCGGGTGGAACAAAAGGAGGAAGAGGAAAAGACATGCCAGCAGAACACTGACACAGTCCCGACTGCCATGGCTGGAGCTGCCTAGAGCTGCCACAATCTCCCCACCGTGATGGAGTGAATCATGAGCCAAAATCAGTCCTTCCTCCCTTAATGAAACCTTCCCAGGCATCTGTCACCACACAGCAGTCTGACTAACACAGGTGCAAACAGCAGAGCGCAGGAACCATGCCACCTCCTTGAGAGCGTGGTTGGCACAGCTCTGCTGAAGCAGGCAGCATGGCAAGTGGCAAGTCTGTGAGACCGTGAAGAGCCAAGGTTTAATGAAGCTAGCTCCGAGGCCGACTGTTAATCTGAACCTATATCCAGAGACGCAGCACATCCAGATGGAGGTGGGGTAATGCTGACACGCAAGAAGGCTGATCTGGTGGCCTGAGCGTCATGTAAGAGTTATCAGGCACGCATTGAACAGGTGGCAATGCTGTGACTCCTGGAAAGCTGTTGGTTGCAGCAGGATCACGGTTGGCTGCTAGAATTTGGACACAAGGCAGGTAGATGTGGACTGTGTGCCCAGTCTTCCTGTGTTTCCTGGGCTTCCCAGTGACCTTTGAGGGCCTGGTTCAAATGCTACCTGCTCTGAGGAAAGTGCCTGGCATATACTACAGCACTCCTCATTCTGCTCTCGGGGGCTAGCCTCTGCTCTGCACCTAAAGAACTATGGGTACAAGAGGGAAAGGACTGTATCTCATTCTACTTTGACTCCTTCACACCTGGAAGAGCAGCCGGCGTACAGGGGTCACTGAAGAAGGATGACTGAAGCTGAAAGCCCACTACCTGGATAAGTCCTACTATGTCATGCCTGTTCTCAAAGCCACCATCACCACCACCCAAGTTTCCCAATGGCAACATACTTCTTACAGAACCAATGGCAGCTGTGTGCATGTAGCTAACATGGTTATTCTTGAATGCAGATCAGTGCAGCTGAAGTTTGACACAGAGAAAGGAAAAACAACACTAAATCTTTTGTGGAAAGATTGAAAGTGTGAATGACATCCAGATGTCCCTTGCTGGCCAAAAGCTTGGATAAGCAGGTGGCAGAGGTATAACAGAGCACACCACCCATGTGCATTTAGCAGAGAATCACAGTGGAGCCCTGGGCTGTCACTGTAGGTGACAGAAAAATCTACATGACCTGAAGGTAATCTTCAGTCCCCTCTCTTTGCTGGCTGTCAAAGACAAAACAAAAACAAAAAGCCCACAATAACTGTTAACCTTCAGTGACTGAAGAGAGTCTTCACAATGTACCCCGTGTGTGAGAGATGCTTCTGTATAGGGACTGCAGACCCAGCGGTTACCAATTCTGCAGCTGGCACTTCAGCCATAATGAATGTTCCGACCTATCTACTTCCTATTAGGTTTGTTGTCTTCAGACGCACGTGGTATGGCATCTATTGAGTCTCTTCTGCAATGAAAGAAATCTCTCAGACTTGACTGTCAGCATTCAAAATTTACCCCAACAGGGACTTGGAGAAACACAACCTCAGCTAATCAGCCCGAGCCCTGTTCAGCCTCTAACATGAATATTAAACCTAGGAAATGGGAACAGATTATGCATGCGTATTTGCATTTGATTTTTAAAATATGCATAGATACATGTTTTAAAACAGACCTTTGGCCTAAGACAATGAAAAAATTCCATTCACAATGAAGGGCAGGCATTAGCTTTCCTGACAAAAAATAAGTAAATACGTTTGCCTATTACAGCTTTAGAGTCTGAGTTAAGGAGGAAATTCATCTGAGTCTGGAGAATCTTTCTGTCAGATGCTTTCAACATGACATAGCAGCTATACCCTGAGCACGTGACACAGAACACAGCAGGAACATCCAGAGCACATGACACGGAACATAGCAGATGCATCCAGAGCATGTGACACGGGACACAGCAGGTGCATCCAGGGCACAGGACACGTGACACAGCAGGTGTGTCCAGAGCACAGGACATGGAACACAGTAGGTGGGTCCCACAGGGAGAGTCCAGAACTGACACTGGTTCAGCACCCTGGCTCACCTGTTTGTTCTTCTGTCCTCCTTTTCACTAGACACATGCTGCGTGTGGGCCTGCTCTGCACCACCATACAGAAACGCTTCGCTGCAGAGGGTGAGGCTGGCAAAGGCCCCACAGAAAGCCTTGCTTCTCAAAAGACAAAAGCAACGGAACTGAAAAGCTGCCTCCTTCCACTCATTAGTCACATGCAGGCGCTCCTCTAACACACACAGTGATGAGATTCAGACTTCTGCATTAGAACTGCATCCCCGGCTCGGGCCTTGATTTGCCATGTAACTCCGCAGTTGGCCACAGCAGTGGGACTTTCTGAGTGACCAGAGCCTGAGCATCCCCAAGAGATTTCATTGGGAAGGTCTCAGTGCTCAATGACAGGAGGTATTTTATTTTATAGCAAAGAAATACAATTGCACAGTGGCCAAGTTCAAGATTTAATGTGGATTTGACACCTACGTAAGTGCCTTACTCTAAACTCCAAAATAGAAACTGGAAAGAAATGGCTTTCTAAATGAAAACAGTTAAGTTTCTAAGAATCTTATAAAACCTGACATGATGAAGAAATAAAAGCTTACCCAGAGCCTGACAGTAAAGCTGCCTTTCCACACAGGGTAAATCCCGTCGGACTGCCTACCATTTCTACATGAATAGTGCATAAAACATTCTGTATGCTATTTCTTTTAGACTAGGGTAATGTCTCCCCACAGACAGCTGTCAGTGTCTGTAGACAGCCTTGTTTTTGTCACACTTGGGAGGACTCGCCACTGACAGTAAACAGAGGCCACAGTGCTGCTGAATACCTGCGTATGCCTCAGGCTGTAGCCACCCACCAGCAGAGTGGGCAGCCATGGCCATGGGCCATAGTGTGTGCACACACACTTGAGCTGAACCATGTGTGCACAGACATGAGGCCTGCGATTCCACTCTCACTGGCTCAGGGAGGAAGCTCAGCTCACTGGCCTGTGCAGCACCTAGTTCCCTCACACATTCAGGGATCTATGAGTAGTCTCTTCCGGAGGATTTCCTCTCTAACCTGGAGAGACTGGGGTACATGATTCCACTCTTCCAGTCAGGGCTCAATATCCTCAGGGGACCCTAGACACTCTGAGCCAAGCAGATGCCTTCCCTTGAGAACCTGTTTTGAAGCTGCTGGGATTTCAGAATTTCTCTAACACCAAAGAGCTACAGAAGTATTTTTAAGTGCACATTAAAAGTAAAGTAGACCCTGGCAGCTCAGAAGCTGACTCAGGGCTAGGATAGAGCAGGTGCATGTCTGGTCCCCATACAGAAGCAGAAGCTCCTGGGCTGTGCAAGTCGCAGACGGGGAGAAATGAGCTCCTCCACGAGAAGAAGTGGATGCAGGGGCCTCTTCTTGTTTGAGTCCCTTCTGGGCAGTGAGCTGAAAATCAGGTCCCAAGAACTCATTGTCCTCTAAACTCTGGGATCACATCGCTTTGATATTCCAACTACTTTAAGGAGTTTTCCTCACTTAAAACTACGGTTTTCTGAGCTGGGGTGTGTCTCAGGGGAGTCACTATGTCCCATCCCTACCCTGTACCCATCCTCCATTAAAAAAAAGCCAATTCCTCACCAAAATGTGCTAAAAAAAAAAAACAAAAACTGTCCATTAGTCGGGCTATGATGGTACACACCTTTGATGCCAGTACTCTGGAGGCAGAGACAGGTGGATCTCTGAGTTTGAGGCCAGCCTGGTCTACAGAGTGAGTTAAAAAACAAACAAACCACTTTTTTCTTCAACTCTGAGGTACGCAACTGTATCTCTGATGTTAAGCAACCTGCTCAGCACTCGTGAAACCAATAAACAGCAACGAGACAGGCACTTTATCTCCACTACCCACGCAACCTAAGCACACTGTAGGGTGATGCGCCGGAGCTGCTCTCACTGGCCAGTGCAACATCCCACAGACAGATGAGGTGCCTGGGGCTTTCACTCAGTTATCCCGAGTTGACCCACAGGACAGGAGAGGAGCCCGGGATCAGGCTGGTTTTCCAACACAGTGCTGGGACACAATAAAAGTGGAGATGCCCTTTCGACATAAGTTTGTGATAGCTAATCTTCATTATCAACTTGAGTAGATTTAGAGTAACCATAGGAGCATGAGGGAAGGGATGGAACACGCCCACTGCAGCCCTCACCAGCATCCTACAACATAGAGGGTGTGGCAGCTTCTGACCACATAGCTTCCGCTGTGAGGGTGTCAGAACCTGGCGAGGAATAATTGCAGCTCTTTTTCCTTGCAATGGTCAGCATGACTGGCAGCATGATGTTGAAGAGAGCAAAGTGTGCGAGCACATCACCTAGCCACAGAAAGCCACGTGACCCTTCTGACCATGCCCGAGGGCAGGCCTGGAGCTCTGGGAACACTTGATTGTGTCAGAGCTATCTGCAGTGTCCTGCATTAACTCTAGAAATCCAGACAATACTCACAACCCATTTGGGGGACTGGAGTGCAGACTGCACCTTGCCACAAGCCGGGCGGGGATGCTCAGCTACAACACTGAGTTATAACTCTAGCCAGATGGAAACCATACCTTCTGTTCCTGAGTGACAGCAGACATGCCAACACAGACCCACCCAGGGACTCTTCCCACACTACACTAATGTTTGTGGACCCAGAGAAGACCTGGGTGGGGTTTAGCAGAAATGGGATATTTTAGAAGTATCCACTGTATTGCCAGATGGGGAGGGCCTGAACATGACTCAAGTGTGAGATGTCTCAAAGGCAGGGGCAAGCTTCCCACATTATAAACTGTTGCATTCTAATCATTCAGATCCTGGGATTTTCATCTTCCACAGTCAAAAGAAATGACCTAAATAGAAAGTCTAAGCTCATTATTCAATTCAGTGGATGGGTTTTTGACCAGAAAAAAAGTCTGAAGAAGAGAGATGTGTATGCCAATGTGAGACACTTGTACGGTGAAAAATGCAGCAGGCATTTTATGGATGAGCTCTGTAATGAACATGAATCTATAACCCCAGCGAGCATTCTGTCTGCACAGTTAGACATGCTCTGATGCTAACATCGGTAGAGTTTCTTTCAGCATTCCTTTCATGCCACAACTACTGACTGGCAGAGAGAGACACATAAGCAAATGACAATGTAAAATGTTAAGTAATTTAATACAAGGGCAAGGAAACTCAAGGAGACCCGACTATTCTAGCCTGTGGGCTTTGTTATTGTGAGTTTTGAAATGAAGGCAGGGAATGCATCCAGAGTCCAAAATGTTAGGTCTAAATCTCTGCACAAGTCAAATACACAGCTTGCATCTGTAAGTTGTCCTGGAGTCACAGACAACCCTCTGCAGAAGTGGCTGATGTCTGAGGATCACAGCTGGGAACAGCTCTGCCTGTTCAGTTTACAAGTCCTCAGGGACACCATGGAATGTGAGGAGTTTACACATGGCTGAGGGGGAGCCGTTGGGAGCTCAGTGCTCATAGGCCAAGCAGGGCCATTAGGAAAATCCATGGAAACCAATGTCTAAAAGGCAGATATTTATTTGTTGTAAAGAATCAAAGTTAAACATCAGGTCATTTCTATCGCTGACCATACAATTACTGCAGCTTTGATAAGGGGGAAGAATGAATGGGAAATGGCTGGTTCATGTGAAACAAAGAACAAACATGTGGCGATGTCACATTTGCTGCTGACCAGACAGCAAGCTTCAACGTTTACTCTTAGTGCATGTGGGGCTACAGTGTGTAAGCATTTCTAAAAAGGATCTAAGGCAGAACTAGGAATTGGAGTCATTTTATTCAAATGCTGACCTACACCAAAGCAGGCATTGGTCTTCTTGTATCAGACAGAGCAATGGTGAAGAATGCCTGCCCTGAGCCATATCCCCAGGACCCACTTTACTGTATTATCACTTAATTTTGTTTATATTTCAATTATTTTCATTGTTATTCACCATAGGGAGATATCTCTACATCTAACAAAATATACACTTCTTTATTGAGCTATTTATACACTCTTTTAGAAAGGTGCATATTGTTCAATGCACTTGTTAATATCTGTCCATTATACAGCTAGTGAAGTGGTGAGAAAGAATACCAAATGGTGATTTAAAAAACCCAGGCAACTCGAGTTGGCCTCCCAGTTGAATATATGTTTCCCCAGTATTACTCAGGCATTATAAATTCACTAGCAATAGCATCAGAGCCATGAGTTATATTAGCTACACGAAAACAAAGGACCATAACTAATGTCCATTCTACAGCCCAATACATCACTGGCTAAACGACAATAGAGAATCCACCAAGACTGCCAGGCAGAGAGAGCTGTCAAGATACAGGACCGCTCTTGCACAGTGCTAGCTTCAACCTGGGACTGGAGCCCTACACAGCCAGTGAACAAAATATCCGGACTCAGAGATATGCTTAAGGAGCATCTGAGAAAACAGAATTTCCTTCTGAACTAGAATCACAGTGCTGACTTCTGCCAGTGGACTGTGAGCTTACAGCTGTGAGCCTCCACCCCGAGCTATGATCCTGCACACTGCCTCTGAGGAGTGGGCTACCCCAAGAGGTCCTGGGCAAGGGCTTTTGTGAAAGACAGAATTAAGAGGGTTAACAGGGCTCAGTTAGAAAAGGACCACGTGAGATACGAGCAGCCCGCCCTCGGAGAGAAGCCTGTGCTCCTAGTCAGAGAGCACACGCCAGCCTTATATAATTTCTCTTAGTCTGGCTGGGGACTGAGTTTCCCGTTGTTTTCGTATTATTTTCTCATTCTCTTTTTTCTATCTCCCTCCCTTGCCCTCTCTCTCACCTCGAAAAGATCAAGAGGTCAAGGAAGGAATGAAGGGAATGACATTCATCTTGGCATCCATGCCTGGTCTACTGCTTTCACTCAACTCCACATAGGAAGAGCCACCTTCCCCCTCTGCAGTTCAACAGTAATAAAGGCTTTAAGTCTTAACTGTCATCTCCAGACAAAATTTTATAATCAAGGTGAAGCATTGCTGTGAGGCTTTGAGCTACCATGAGGCAGAAGCAGACACCATCAGCCTGGTCAGTGGTATGCTTATAATCCCAGCACTCAGAGAGTAAGGAAGGGGATCATGGGGCTGAGGCCAGGCTGGGCACAGAGTGAGACACTGCCAAGAAACGAAGGAGTGAGGGCAGATTTGAAGCTATAAAGAAAACCAACTTTGTCATTATGCCTGGACACATGAAACAATTGGACAGAGTGTGAGACCCCGATGAGGTGCACGGACACTGGCAGCATCCCAGAACGCTGGGGCAGAGATGGGCCTGTCACTAAATGTGAATGGCGAAAACCAGACCAGCCTTCCAGGAAAGATGCAACTAAATCCATCCCTGGTACTGCCCCTAAGAAGGATATCACAGTGAGCGTTGAGCACTCTCCCACATCCTGCTGGTCAACAGCAGCCCCATGTCAGATGCCCAGCAGCAGTTAAAGGGAGGAAATATTTTCTCCACAGACCCATCCCACAAATGCCCCAAGCCTGCACATATAGTTGTCTTTTAGGCAAGCTCAGGGTTGTGCACGTTGTGTGTGTGTGGGGGGGGGGGGGCAAGTTAGGATCTTTGGCTATCTCCCACATGTGCTGAAGGTCTGGTTCCTATGTTAGAGCTCTCCCTCTGACAGTCATGGTGGACCTGCCTGCATGCTGGGCTTAACCCTCCCTGGCACTCAGGATGCATCTGCCCCCACATCAGGCATGACCACTGCCCTGCCACATCATGGTTGGTCTGCCTGAGTGTCAAGCATGCTCTCTAGTCTTAGCATGGGGCTTTGGGAGCAGAGGAACAGGGATAGGAATCTGCAATGATGTCAGGAGACGGATACACTTTGTTTGCTGGTGAATGGGATGCAGGAAGGATCAGGCATGCCGTGTTAGCTGCAGTTGCCCAAAGTCGAGGGCCAATAAAAAGCAGAGCTTTGGGTGACCAAGAAGTTGCCACAGGTGTAGAGCACATATTAGTGGGAGCTCTAAGGATGGAGGCTGTAGTAGCTGACTCTGAGCACAATGGTAATCCCGCAAGAAGAATTGCTTAGCTCTTTAAATTGTCAACCCCAGGTCAGGGTAGGGAGCCAGAAAGCTTCTAGACTCATCCTGAAAGATGCCAATGGTTCAAAGCCTCAGAACTAAGTAGGGTATTCATCAGGAAGGGATGGGAGGGGCCCTGGCAAGCTGCCGAACACCTACGGAGTTCTGATGACACTAAGGACCATGAACCCCTATTGGTCAGTCTTTCCTTAATGGGAACCTAGAATGGCTCCCCGACAAGACTGTGCACTTTAAGTGTTCCTTGTATCTCTTCTACTGGCTTTTAACCCCCACTTCCCACGTGTCTCTGTAATGGCTTCAAAACAGGAACAGCGCTAATGCTGTGTTCTCAGTGAGCTGCCACAGCCACTATGCAAACCATTCACACACGTACCGTGTCTGTGGCTGAGATGGAGAAGCCACCATGGCTCTTTCACCACAGTCAGCCTCAAGTTCTCTCGCTGCCTGGTGTATACCAAAAGAACTCACAGCATGTTCTTTCGCTCACCCCTTTCCTCTGAGCCCTTGTATCTTCTTTGCCAACCTATAAGTTTACACTTTGGTATTACTGCTCCTTTGCACAGCTGAACATCTTCTACATAAATGGGAAAAGGGGGGCAAAGTCCTGTGTAACTAGCCACATATTTACATGCTGGCCGCCTTCCATTCCTCCGTGCCGACAAGAATTTCTCTCTGCTCCCCTTTTCCTTCCACCTGAGCATGTTCCTTTAACACTTCCTTACTGCAATTCTGCAAGCAACAAATTTTCTTAGCCTTTGTTCAAAAAATGTCTTTATTTCATCGTTTTAAAAGTATATTTTATACTTCTTTGCCAGATCTTTTTGCTAAATGTTGACTGTAACGTTGACAGTTTTTCTCTTAACACTTCAAAGGTGCCATCCACCGCCTCTGGCTTGCGCAGCCTTTGAAGAGTCTGCTGTTTTTCTCATCTTTGTTCCTCTCAGGCTGCTCATCAGAAATTCTCTTTATTGTGTGTTCTCATCAGTTTGATTACTTGGTATAGTTACTCTGTTTATCACGTCTGGATGTGCAGGCAGGGAGTCCCGGGAAACAACCAGGGAAGCTATAGTTATACCTTGGTAACTTTGTTTCCTAACAATTCTTTTGTGGCTCAGCACCCTTGAAACTCTAGTTAGGTTATCCCTACCATATCATAAACTAAGCATCAGGGTAGTGTCCGAAGGACCACAAATGTCCACTGACCAATATCCTAATAGGCAGGGAGTGGAGAACACAAGGACATCCTGGCCATGGAGAGTGCACAATAGTATGGGATGAAGGGATGAAACAAAAGTGGTACCCATTGGGGGAACTCAGCAGTGACTTCCTGAGATGGAGAAGCCATAGAAATGCCTACCCTGCAGTCTATTACTCCCTTCTCAGGCCGACCCTCTTGAGTCACTCTCTGGAGTGTTTTACTTTACTTAATAAGTGCCTGCTTAATTTGTGTTCCTTGGCTGAATTCTTTGCTTCAAGAGGCAAAAACCAAGGAGAAACATTCACCCAGTGACAGGCAGAGCTCACTGGCATTCTTGGCTTTGTGTTTTCATAATAACTAGGAAATTCCTTAATTGTTGTTTTAAACATCTGCTTATCTGTTAGTTTATTGGCATGTCCAATAAACTCTCAGATTTCTCTTCCTTCTCCTTGGCCTCTTCACCCTTTGCTTCAGTTTGTATGGCTTTCACCACTGCATCTTTGTAGTTCTTGATTTCTCTGTGTCTAATCTGTTATGATGCCCATCTGATAATTTTCTATTTCTCAAACTGTATGTTTTTTATAATCTAGAAGTTAATTTGGTTCTTTCTTATGCGTTCTATTTCTTCTCTGCATTAAGTTTTGTTTTAAATCCTTGACCATATTTTTAACAGCTGTTCTGAAGAGTTTGTATATGGGGGTCTATTATCTGAACCTTTGTGTAGACCAGGGTGTTGATTTCAAGCCTTGCTCTAAGCTTGTTAGGACTGGTCCTGCATAACCTTCCCCAGAGAAAACTAGATTGGTCCTAAGATGCCGGCCTCTACCATCTCCCCCAGGTGCCTAGGACCCCTCAAGCTAGCCCTAGTAGTTCTAGTGTCTGCTTATCTGTCAACTGCAATAATGGTTCTTTGCCTAGACTCGAGAAGCAGTGTAACATTTAACTCCAGTTTAGCATTCCCCAAAGCCATTATCGAAGCTGTTGTTCTTGCCTTTCCCCATCTCTGACCCACAGATTCTGGACACTTCAAACTCCCTCAGGTTTGACCTGTGCTCTCTTAGTTCAGTGATGTTCCACTGTGAGGCAGAGTGCCTCTAGATGGAGCCAGTGGCCCCCCACTGCAGGACTCACAGCCCTGCCTACCTGCCCACCATCTAGAAGTTGGCCATTACAGCAGCTGTCTGCAGTAAAGAGACCAGTGTCTGCTCATGACACCGTGACTGTAACAGGACTCTGCTTTTCTTTTCTTTTCTTTTTTCTTTTGTTCTCCCCAGTTTGCTTCCTACCTGACACAGGAGCTGCACAGTAGAACAAGGACAATGACACAGTTATGCTATGTCTAGCACAGAAGCCAGAAGCCACATGTGGCTATTGAGAATTGAAAATGTTAATGGTGATTTTTTTTTCTCAAGACAGGGTTTCTTTGTGTAGCCTTGGCTGTCCTGGACTCACTTTGTAGACCAGGCTGGCCTTGAATTCCCAGAGAACTGCCTGCCTCTGCCTCTCTGAGTGCTGGGGTTACAGATGTGCACCACTGTGCCCCGTGAATGGTGATTTTTTAAAAGTTAGAAAGGTATATGAAACTGAGGAGATCACACTATCATATAAGAAAGAAAAAGCTAGACAAAATACAGATTGGTGATAATTCCATAACTGACCAGATGACTGAAGAGAGAGCAGACACTTACCTAACATCTAGGAGAGGTGGTGTTAGGGTCTGAATGTGAAGCGTCCCCGTAGGCTCAGGTGTCTGAACCCAGCTGGTGGCACTGTTTGAGAGGCTGTGCAAGCTTTGGGATGTGGACCAGCTGATGACACAGGTGACAACAGGTAGGCCCCACTTCCAGCCCCTGCTCTCTGCTTCTAGTTGGTGTACTATGAGAAGCTATGCACCAAGCAATCTCTTGCTATGTGCTCTGACCCCCTCCTGCTATCATGCTTCCTTTGCTGGGATGGACTGATATTCCGTTAAGCTGTGGCCAGAATAAACCTACCCTCCGTTAAGTTGCCTTCATTAGGTATTCTGTCACAGCTATGAGAAAAGTAACCACCACACAAGAAACTGGCAGGGAGAAAATGACCTAAGCATTCCTCACCTGATACAGACACAGCTGAATACCACAAAGGCCAGGATGAAGGCAAAACCAAAGCAACCGTGGTGCTTTTGATGACACTGGTTCCCATAGGCTCAGTTTCATGGGTAGAAATGTTTGGGAAGGATCAGGATGTGTGGGAGGAGGTATGGCCCCTGGGGGTGGGCATTGAGGTTTCAAAATCCTACACCATTTCCAGTTAGTGTTCTGTCTCTCCCCCTGCCCTGTCGCCATCCCTATCCCTGTCTTTTGCTTATGGATCAGACATAAGTTCTGAGCTTGTGTTTTGGCATTATGTCTGCCTGCCTGATGCCATGCTTCTTCCTACCATGACGTTCATGGACTGACACTCTGAAACTGTAAGAAAGCCCCAATTAAATGCTTTCCTTTATAAGTTACCATAGTCATGCTGTCTCTTCATAGAAATAGAAAAGTAACTAAGATAGCAATATTAACAGACTATAAAAACCTTGATAGGAACTAGCATGAGGCCAGAAAGCCCGGGAGAACATAGACAGAGAGGATTCAGGCTTCTCCTCCAGAAACTCCAGTAGTCTGTTGTTGTAATGTCTGAGGAGCAAGGGGTGGAAGCTAAGACACAGGGCTGCAAACATGGGGTACGCCCATGAAACTATCAGAGCCTGGGAACCTGGCAAAGCCTCTGTAATCTGCAGTCTTGAGGAAGGCGCGTCCCTTCCCTGGGTCTTCCCTCGCCGCCTCCCCAACAGGCACCACTGACATTCAAGGGCACACAACTGCATGTCATAGTGCCAGTTACAGCACCACAGGATGCTTGGCAGGGTTCGCTGGCCTCTGGTCCCTAGAAGATGGTAAAATGTGTCTGCCTGTGCTTAGAATGAGTAGCACAGTCATTCTAGAGAATGGGAGCGGAGCCACAAAGCTCCGGAATCCAGTGTTTTGATGACTTGTTCTCAGACAAACACAAAAACAACCCAAACAATTCTGAACTCCAGCTGGGGAGTTTGTTTTTATAGTCTTCTAAATTAGTACTTCTCAAGATACTTTGTGTATATTACAGGACTGAGAAAGTACATTGTGATGACAGAAAGGCAGGTTTCTCACTGTTGGAGCAGAGAAGGGAGATGGGAAGGAACTTTGCAACAGAAGCATCTGCAGGGACTTGGATTTTTCATGCCTAGTTCTAAATGTGATTAAAAACAGATAAGACTATAGGCCAGCCAGGGGTACCAAGGGAGAGCCTGTCTCAAAGGGGAGGACAACCTGTAGATGTGTATTAGGTGTGTCTATCTGGAAGTGCACACATAGTGACAGGCATCTCTTCAAATGTATCTGTACATGTCTGTGTCATACGTACTTGTCTACACGTAGATTTGACTCTAGATTAGCTTCTAGGACATAGACAGGGGAACCTGGGACATCTTTTTGCACCAGAGAATAAATATTTAAAGAGCAGTAGAGACTTTGTTCACAGGGACATGGGAGCCACTAGGTAGGCCTCCCATTCCAAAGTCAAAATAATCAAGTTAGCAACATCAGATTCAGAGGAAGTTTGTTTTTGATAAATATCAACTAATTGATTGACAAGGAAATGTTCACATCTATTCTCAAAGAATATTCTCTACAAGTTATTTATAAACCACAAAGGTGTCTCACGTGCCAGAACCTAAAACAGAGACCTGAGACTACAACGGAGGCCCAGCCCTAGTCACATCTTCAGCCAGCTCTACCTCACACCCTGAAGCTTCCACAACCTCTCTCAGCAGTGCCACCAGCTTGGGACCACACATGCACACACACTGAGCCTGTGGGGACACGTCACACACAAGCTTGTGAATACTCCACAACACCGCCTTTCCCTGCATGTTAGGTTAGTGTCCACTCTGCCAAGCCAGCAGACCCAACCCAGGTCATGTGATGCTCAGGCCGTGTGATGCTCCAAGACCCAACATCACTTTTGCTGTGATGCCCCTGAAATGCAACCTTGAAGAAACCCAGACAAATGGAAGCACGGACTATGAAAATGCACAGGGTCAAGGAAGGCTAGAGAACTGCTTAACTCAAGGATGGAAGAGGGGTCCTGAAAGCTAAATGCAGAACAGAATCTTGAAATGGATCTTGTGCTGCAAAAATGTTACTGGGGAATTTGATAAATGTTAATGGCAGTTGGGACTACACATAACAGCACTGATTCAATGTAACTTTCCTGATTTTGACTACAGTGTAGCTTAGAAGTAGAATATCTGCCCAGCATACATCAGGTCCTGAATATTTTTAAAGGCAAAAATCCACTTTTTTGGTCATTGCAAATGTTACCAGACATCACCAGTGTTAGATTGAGAGAACATGATATTTTCCCATATTTTGGCTTCTTGATTTAAAACACAATTATTATTTGAACATATTTGTTATTTGAAATCTTCACATATGTACAGTATACTTTGATTGTATCCACCTCTATTCCGCCATTTCAATTCCCCTAACACATTCCCCTCCCACCTTCATAATCTGCTGAGTCCAGCCAGTGCTGCCCGTGTGTGTGGGGCCGTCCACTGGGGCACAGGCAGCCTGCTAGTGACCACATCCCTAAAGAAAATCGGTTCTTACCTCCTAGCAGCCATCAACTGCCACTAGGTCCTCAGCTAGCAGTGTGGCCTTGAGAGTGCCTCCCCAGTCCATGCTGGCTTGGTCTTGTGCAAGTAACCACTGCTGCTATGAATTCATGTGGGCAATAATGGTAACTCATTATTCAGTAGTAATTCTTGTTATGTCCAGAAGTCAAAATTCCACTACACTCCTCCCTGTTCTCTGGCTCCAACGTTCCTTTTACTCCCTATTTAGCAGGGAGGCCAAGATAGCAGCACTCACAGCCACTATTTTCTGCACTTTGAACAGTTCTGAGTCCCTGAGTGAACAACAAGGCCCCCAATTTGTTCCCTAGTAATGCATTTAAAAATCCTGAATTTGCTAATTGTACAATGCTCACGTAAGAGACTATCTCTAGTCTTAGAGGGCACTTATGAGTCTCTTCACAAACCATGAGGCCCTAAATTTGCTTCCTAGTAATGTGTTTTTAAAATCCTGAATTTGAAAATTGTACTATGATCATGTAAGAACTATCCCTATTCTTACTAAAAATAAATGAAGTTTTTAGGGGTCAAGTTTTTACTCTCAGAACCAAAGTAAAAATATGTGGAAAGTGAGTATGTGGTGAGGCAGATGGGGTGCAATAATGGCTGAACAAGCTGGGGGGCACCCTTGTGTGGTTCCTGATACAGTCTCAGAAGTTCACAATTGTAGAAAAAAAAATAAGAAATCTCACGTGTGGTCTGCCTGCCCAGCTGCATGTTTTAGACCCAAAGGTCACATTAATTTAGAAATGACAAGAGAATAAAAATGAAACTAGAGACAGGAAGAAACAGAACTGAAATTACCAAGAGAATTGGGGTGTGTCATGTGGTTATACACTAAAGCAAGCTTCTTGGGGCTATGGTGTGTAGCTTGGTGAGCAGAGCACTTGCACGAAGCCCTGGGTTCCATCTCCAGCACCGAGCAATCTGGCACGGTAATACACACCTAGATCCTGGCCCTGGGAGGTGAAAAGCAAGGGTGGAAGTGCAAGGGTCATCTTTGGCTGTGGCCAGGGGAAGCATGAGTGGTGCGATGAACATAACCCACAGGCTGGTGCAGAAAGGGGCCTTCAGATGTGACCTAGAGTCTCTCAGAAGCTACAAACTCACCCTTTGAAGACAAGAGTCACTGACTGATAGAACGGCACCAGAGGAACCATCTTCAGGGATCTTTACAGCAACTCAGACTAGAGCCCACTGTCCAGCCCCAGGGAAACATGACTCTGATTTCACAGGATACTCACTACCTGGACAGTAGTTGGTCCGTCAACACACACACACACACACACACACACACACACACACACACACACACCGCCCCCACCATAGCCTGGCCCCATATTCCTCTCAGTGGAGTGAGGGGTGCACTTTCCAAGAATCTGCTTACACTGAGCCCAGATAAGCTCAGGTCCCATTTGGCTGTTACGGCAATTACATAATGCAGTATAAGCTGATAAACTTGAGTACAGACAGGAGATTTGGATCTAAATGCTTTAGAAAGACAATGAGATTAAAATGAATTTGATATACGTGTGATAACTATAAAATACTGGAAAAAAATCTTATAAAATTTTCAAAACTCTAGCCCTTGGATTTTTTTTTGTAAACATGTACTTAAATCCTTGCCTGTCTTTGAGGAAAATGAAATGTACGCCAGGTTCAGTTAACAGGAGGACAAGTATGCAAATCCTACAGACTGTGGTCAACCAAAGGCACCTTAGGATCACAGCACCAGCTGTTCACGCTTGTTCTAGCTGAGATGATACATAGGAACACGTGCGTGTCTTTGCTATGATTCCTACTCCAGATGATTTTCCCTTTAACCAACCAGTTACTGGTGCCAATTAAATGGGACAGATTTCAGTTTTACTTAACCTCTGTGACGAATAACACAGTGACAGTCTGGGAGTGTTAATGACAGGATAGAACTGACATCATACTGAACGTGTAGGACCTGGTACACACTTCACAGTGTAGACTGTTCATCCATTACGGTGACACGAGTATTCCATGTGACAAATATGTGACCATATCAAAAATTGAAAAGTATCTATACCTCAAAAAAGGCACCTGGACAGTCGTTTTATATCTAACCTAATAAAGAGGGCTTATATACTTGACTCTTCAATTTCCCCCTTATTAGCATTTTAAGAAAATGCTGATTTGTGACGGATTGGAAATTAAGATGGATCCTTAACTGCAGAGAGCATAGCAAGCCTCTTACTGTGTCAGTCTTAATGTTCCTGTGCAGTGCTACACGCTGGAGAGGCAGACAAGGGAAAGGGCCTGCTCCATTGAAGCATAGAGACCTTCAGGCTGGAGTCTGAGAGAATGTGAAAAAGCTACTGTGAGCTCACCATACAGGTAGGGTGGGGCTGGGACACAGCAGCATGAGATAAAGTGAGGAGGGTGCAAAAGAGCAGCAAAGAGGGAGAGCACGGGCACGCGCTTCCTTTCAGCCTCTCATTCAAGAAATGTTTATTGAACATCTATTGTGTGGCAGTCAATAGAGATACAGAATATATAATGAGAAGACAAGGCTCTTCCTTGTGAGAAAAAGGCAGTTAACAATTATATATAGTTATTTACAGAGACTAAGATGTCAATTATTGTCAGATAAACTCTAATGTCAGATGGCAAAATAAGAAATGAAAATATGCCAAGAATCACAGCAAGAAGCTAGAATGCTTCAGCAGGGAAGAAGAGCAGGTGGGATGAGGCGCTTGCTCAAAGTGCCTGGAGGGGTGGAGAAAGGACAGGCTTCACATAACAGGGCTTTGGCCCAGGAGACATGCCTTCTACCCAAGGACCCCTCCTTTCAGATGACAGGGTGGAAAGCTGTTTGATTTCCTAACCAGAAGGAAGGCAATGTGTTATTTGGCTATGGAGAGAAGAGGCCCAAGTAAATACCAACCACAGACACAGCTGTGCTCCTGCAGGCTACATCTGGCCCCAAGACTGTCCCCTTGCCACACGCCACAGAGAAGGCAACTCAAACTGGGAATGGTGTCAGCAGAGAAGCAGGAGGCTGCATTCTCCCTCCTCACCGGCTGCCTGCTCCAACTGGTTCCACCTCTGCTTGCGGGGTTCTTATACATTATTCAATGTTTTTAATTCATTACAAATTACATCTAAATTTTCTTGCTCATGTTCATTTATGGGACATTTTAATCTTGTCATCTTTTTTCATGTACCGTGCAAGCAAGAAGAGAACATCCAGCGTAACATACTCCTCAGAAACAAGCTAATGGCACAATTTGGTGTCAATTTCACAGCTCAGTGGAGTGAAAGGGATCTAGCAGGCTGTCCATGCACACCTAGAAGGAGGGTTACTGCAGGGGCCTAGTCTTGATGGGGCCTGTGCTGTGCCTACAAGCAAAATAAGCTCAAGTGGCAGCATTATGTATTAAGAGAGAAAGCAGTTATCATTCAGACGCCCTTAGAGCTCACTAAACAGAACCAGAGAGGAAGCTGGGTCAGGCTTCATTTTCACAGTGTGCAAAGTTGTTCCTCAAAAATCATTCATAGGAGTTTCCCTTAGGGTTTGTATAATGTTAAGAAACAAATTTTCTTTGGAAGATGCAGAAAGCTGAATAATTATTGTAACAGTTTTTGATGGGAATAAAAATATTAGGCCTATAATTCCAGGGGTTTGTGGAGGCAGAAGGACAAGGGTTTCAAGGTCGTCTGTGACTACATAGTCAGTTTGAAGACAGCGTGAAGTGCACAAAACAAAACAAACAAGCCACCAAAATAAATAAATGAATAAACCCAATAACCAACCTAGAAGGCAGGAAAAAAAATCAGAGTGCCAACTATAGCTAACATAAAACCAAAGCCAATTCAAAGATCATATAGCTCTTACTGATAATTACAGCAATATCTATTCTTACTATTCATTGTGTGCATATGTGTTCAGATTCACATATGTACGTGTGGGTACATATGCACATTTGTGTGAATGTGCATGGAGGACATGAGACCATCTCAGCTGTCAATCCTCAGGAGCCAGCCACTCTGTTGGGTTTCTAATTGGCCTGGAACTCTCCAATCAGGCTAAGCAGGCTACCCAGGGAGCCTCACATCTTCCCATCTCTATCTCCTACCGCTTAGAATATAACTACTGGCACCATGCCCAGCTTGTAAAAAGAGGTGTGTGTGTGTGTGTGTGTGGATGATGATGATGATGATGATGATGATGATGATGATGATGATGTTAGTATAGGTGCCCACAAAGGTCAGAAAAGGGTGTCAGATCCTCTGGGAACTGATCTCAAGATCTTTTAACTACTCTTAACCACCAAGCCATTTCTCCAGTCACAATCCTGGCGTTTGTATGTGAGTTCTGGGGATGGAGCTCAAGTCCTTTGTTTACTACTGTGCTATCTCCTCTGCCCCAGAGAACTACCACTTACTAGTGCACAGTAATTGTCTCTTTTTATCCTTAGGCCAGTTCTATAAAGAGAGATATATTAATGGTTTACTGGTTCTTAAAAAAACAGGTGAGCTGAATGTAGTAGTGTAGCACTCCAGAGGCAGAAACGGGTGAGTCTGCGGCCAGCCGAGTCTTCATAGTGATTCTAGAACAGCCAGACCTACATAGTGAGACCCTGTCTTTAAAGAGAAAAAGAGGGAGGAGGAAGGAAGGAAGGAAGGAAGGAAGGGAGGGAGGGAGGGAGGGAGGGAGGGAGGGAGGGAGGGAGGGAGGGAGGGAGGGAGAGAGAAACTAGCATATGTCATTAACACATAATTGGACATATTTATAAGGTACAGCATGGTATTTCAATGCATGGATACAATGTAGAAGATTCAGATAAGCAGAACTGGCATATCTGTCATCATTGATTGAGTCTTCATGTTGGGAGTATCTAAACTGCTTTTGCTGGCCATTTTGAAACAATTACCTGTTGCCAGCCACAGCTATCTGATTGTGCTATGGAGTATCAGAGTGATTCCCTCCTAGCCAACTGCACCCCTGAACCAAACACCCTCTCCTCTTACCCCTCCCCTCATGCCCTCCCCATCTCTGATGACCAGTCTTCTCCATGGAATCAGCTTCTTCACTTCCAGGTATAAATGAGAACACACAGAACTGTGTTTCTGACTAATTTCTCTTAATGTCTTCCACCCAGTTCCATTCATGTTAGCCTAAATGACAGAATATCATCCATGTTTTATGCCTGGTCATACTCCATTGTGTACACATGGCACCTTTTCTTTATTCACCTGCTGATAATTCCTTAAGTTGAACCATTATCTTGGCCACTATGAGCAGTGCTGAAGTTTCCCAGTTTTATGGACAGAGAGACTGAATCTGAGGCTATAATGTGTTAACAGATGGTAGAGCCAAAACTTAAAGCTGTTCTATAGACGACTCCAAATATCACCAAAGAAATGAGCATTTCACTGATCTTATTAGCCAAAATCATAATTTTCTAAGCTATAGTACTCTGCATGTGCTAAATGCTTTCTTATGATGCATTTTAATGGAAAAAAAAAAAGATGCTAGAAAATATACCACAAGTACCTGGCACCATAGTCTTGAGCGTTGGGTTAGGTCACTGAGGACACCTTGGCTTTCTGCCATGCTAAAGAGAAATTCAAAGTCTTTAATCTGGCCAGCAAGCCCTTTCACAACCAGGCTCCTTTTCAGCCCCAGCCCCTATAGTGGCGGTACCCTCTTCAAGTCAGCATGACGGCAAACAGACATGCTTATTCTCTGTGTTCTCATTCATACCCCCACTGGGTCTGTGTGTGCCAGATTGGCCTTCAACTTGCTGACATTCTAACCTCCTAACTTCTGCAGCACTGGGGTTACAGATATGTGCCACCACAGCTGATTTCTATGATGCTGGAGCTGGAACCCAGGCTTTCATGTTAAGCAGGCATTTGACCAACATGCACATTTGTCAGCAAGCCGTTACCCCTTCTGAAATGCTTCTCGTTTTCTTCTTTTATCGAACTGTCACCATAGTTCAGCTCGAGTATGTGTGCATGTGCATGTGTGTGTATGCACGCACATGAGCGCAGTGCTCTGGGAAGTCAGAAGAGGACACTGGATCCCCGGGGCTAGAGCTGCAGGCTATTGAGAGCCCCTGATTTGGGTGCTGCAGACTGAGCTCGTCCTCTCCAAGGGCAGTTCACACTCTTAACCAGAGAGTCATCTCTCCAGCACCCCACACCTCAAACCACAGTTTAAATCCACCTGTCCCACGACACTGAACGTAAATGCTGAATTCTGCTCATACTGCATTTTGTTAACTTTAATGGCAGGAAATCTTCACCTCCAAGAGTCTTCACTGTGTCTTACATATACTCCTGTACCTACCTCTGCTAAGTAGAGCAGTATAAATGTAAGAGAAAAATGACAGTGCCTATATCCAAGGGATGTGGGCTTGAATCTCACTTGCCACACAGTGAGTAACCCATTTGACCTTAAGATAGAAATGAAAATAAAAACTTCTACCTAAGTGTAGTTTTGAAGACCAGGTAGGTGAGTTATAAAGTGCAGGCACTCTAGCCAAAGGTCTGGCGTGGAATGTGGGGTCAGCAATTATGGATTCTCACGAGGGTGTATCATGTCGCCTTTTATAAACTGCTTTATGCTGCCGTTTGTTTAATGTGTTTGTGCGTTGTGCTCCATAGGGATTCCAACATACAGCACGTGAAAAGGACACATGTGCTTGGCACCTTCCATCACTGTTGTCTCCCTAAATCCTCTCAGCACCCTTATAAGACACAGGAACTATCCCTGTGTTCAAATGAGGAAAATGAGAATCAGCAAAGTTAAAAGACAGGCAAAATGGCAATCTCATAATCGGTGCAGCTCAGTCTTCATTCACAGACTTCACTGTGTAACCAGCCTTGTGACAAAATGACAAGAATCAGAGAGACCAAGTATCACAGGTGAGAAAAATCAGACAGGACAGTGGGCTGCACTGTGCCAGACTTCAGTGGAAATTCTTCTTTGAAAGGAGGAAGACTGCTCAGCCCAGTGCCTGGCCAGGAAGGAAATGGCAGTCCTTGCACATGTACAGTGCAGCATGGGAAGCAGTGGGTGACGCCACTAGCACCAGGTGAGCAAAGGACAGCAGCTAAGCAGGAAGTGTCAAGGGCCAGGATGCTAGCACTCTTACAGAGTGAAGCGTGTGTGGCCTGGCTCCTGGGTATCTGCTAGGCTCCCAGGGTCAACATTCAGCAAGGGGCATCTCTGGTAACACCTCCTGACGGAAGACAGATGGGACAGTCTGTCTCTTGGCCAGCTCTCCGGTGTGAGCTTTCTTGAGGCAAGAGTGTATGAGGCGCTGGCATAAGGACGCTAATGAGGGGCATCTGGCACTGGCCTGAGCAGCTCTCAGGGCTGCTTCTCAGGCACCTCCTGCTCAGGTCGGGAGTCACCAAGGCTGGCTGATACAGGACAGAGAACAGCAAAGTGCAAAGTGCAGCCTTCCAGCCATACATACAGATGGAGAACAGTGCGAAAAAGCTTCCAGAGACTGTGGGAGGAGAGGTGGAAAGGACTACTGAAGGCTGGGGTGATGGGGGCCCTAAGTCTTATGAAACAAATGCTTTACCTTGACAAACACAGGAAGGGGAGGCCCTGCCAACAAAGGAAACAAACAGACCACCAGGACGCCAAAAGCTGTAGGACTAAAGACAGTTTAGCCTGCTACAGGCAGCAGAAATGGGTGAGGTGGCCCACAGGGAGTTCCTTAGCCATCCCTAGTCACAGGAAAGCCTCAATAGAATGCACACAGGGTCAGGTCTGCAGTGCCCTGTGCAAGTAACTAATAAGTGGATTCTCTGCAAATACGTTTGTGGAGCGCTGAGAAACGATACCATTGTGTGATGGCCCTCTGAAAGCGCCAGGACACTCGGCTCACTGCTTACTTGTACGAGGGTCTAAAGCCTAGTCACTCTCAGTAAATGGCCTGTGATAAATGACCCCTTCAATTCTGCAGTAAGGCTGGGGACAGAAGGGTCTGAAGTGTCCCTAATGGAAACAGCATGTGTTCTTGTATTTGTACTCACTGAACACAACACATGTGGTGCCCACACATGGCTGAAAACCCCAGGAAACCTTAGCACCCCCATCTATCTCCCTGACAGTTCTCACTGCAGCCAGCCTTGAGATCAGGGGCCAGGATGGGGGCTGAATTTACTTTTATCTCCACAACCTTCTCAGGCTCTTATTCGACAGGGAAAAATGAGTTAGTTCCAGAGGTGCTCCTAAATTAAGGGAGACATTAAAATTTAAAATGGGATGCCTGTGATGCTCAGTGATGCCAGACACGATAGTCAACTGATGAGCCATTCTTATTCTTACTGCCATCATGACCAATGACATAAGCAGGGCATTTGTTTCAAGAGTTAGGAAATAGGAAGAAAGGCCTGGAACATGACCCCCAGTGTTGGTTATAGCTCTGTCATCCATAAATACAGCACTGAAGACACAGCACTGGCCTTCTGGTGACACACGGGGAGGGAGAAACAACTCACACCCTTCCCAAAGCTGCAGGGTCTCTGCTCTCAGAGAGGAGTGTGCAAAGAACCGCACTTTTGATTCAAACCAGAGCTTGCTTATAGGCCTGTTTCCTACTGTGTTCACTCTTCCCTGCTTTTCCACGTGATAAGGACAGGCTGAGTATAAAGACATGTAGGCATTAGCAAGGGAGGGGCCTGACGCTTCTGCACTAGCTTTACATTGTGAATACAATTAGGGAGACTGCACGTGTTAATTCACGATAGGCAAGACTAGGGGAATTTTAATTCCATAAGCCTCTGGATCCGACTATAATTCCTTATGTAGCCTAATAACTTATCCCCCAAAGAGAAGCACGATGTAAGACAAGGAAGAAGGCAGAACCACACAGAGATCAGGAGCACTGCCTGGAGGGAGAGACAGCCCAGGTTTCAAATCCAGACCTTGCTATTTGGAGGATTTGACCCTGCATTCCCTTACTTGCAAAACGAGGACAAGAATGGGATTTGCTCCACTCTGCAGTTCTGAGGATTAAGTATGTGAACATATAAAGCCCCTATTTCCATCTCTGGCAGAGAATACTCGCGACAGGTAAGCTCTAATTACCTCTATCACCATTACTTCTGCCAAGCGACCCACCAGCTCTGAAGATCTTAGCAACAGGTAACACTAAATCCCCCATGGGCATTTTTTTTTTTAATTTAAAACTAACTTTTAATCATGAGAGTTGAACATGAAGACGCTCTCCTGTACAGAGGTAACTTAATGGAGCCAGAGGGCTGAGTGAGATGCTGTCTTACAATCTCCCGTAGTTCTAGGAGCTGATGAATTTCTTAAGGTCAGGCCCGGGAGGTCAGCACCTCTACCAGGACTGTGCCAGAATAAGCTGTGCCCACCCTCCCTTCCCCTCGAGGCAGGCTGCATGCCCTCACAACTGCCTGGTGCACTCACGGAGACAGGCAGCCCTTGACAGCAAATATTCCATCCAGAAGAATGAGAGAGAGTGGATATGCTTCTAGCTCGAGAGGCTGAATAGAGTCACTTTATCTATTTTACTGAAAACTCAGTTCTGAGACATTACCTCAGAGGTCAGGCCTGAAGACCCACCATTCACTCTGCCTTTTTGAGACCAAAGCGCTATTTCTCAGAGTGGCACCTTTGAGGATTTTCTTCTCTTGTCATTAAATTGAGGACTCTCAGCTATTTATACATTTTTAATTAGCACACAGCTGAGGAATCTTTTCTGTACATAAAGGAAAGGGGCCTGATGGAACTGAGTGGCAAAGCTTGGTCCTAGAAGACAGCCTTAGAGGTTCTCTAGAAATACTCTCTCTGTGGAAACTGTAAACATTGTGGTCTAAAATGCCACACCACTCTGCCACCACGGCACTGATGCCTCACATGGTAACTTCAGTGTGGGGTTTCTCTCTTAACGCTCTGGAGGACACTTACAAAAAGACTATTTTGTTATCCTTAATCATTTTTGTTGTTTTATTTCAAAATGTTGCTTTTCTCTCGGGATTGTAAATTCGGTTTCCTTATTCTCTTTGTATTTTCATTGTTCTTGTGTGTCTGTGAGGTGTATGTATGTGCATGCATTCACATGTGCACATGTGTACATGTGTTTGTGTATCTTTTTCAGATATATTCTATTTTATTTTTATTAATTACAATTTTTTCACTTTGTATCCCATGTATCCCACTTGTAGCCCCCTCCCTCATCCCCTCCTCATCCCCCCTCCCCCCCATTCTCCCATGCCCCTACCCCAGTCCAGTGATAGGGGAGGTCTTCCTCTCCTTCCATCTGATCCTAGTCTATCATGTCTCCTCGGGAGTGGCTGCACTGTTTTCCTCTGTGGCCCGGTAAGGCTGCTCCCCTGAGGGGGAGGTAATCAAAGAGCAGGCTAATCAGTTCATGTCGGAGACAGTCCCTGTTCCCATTACTAGGGAACCCACTTGAACACTGAGCTGCTATGGGTTATGTCTGTGTAGGGGTTCTGGGTTATCTCCACAAATGGTCCTTGGTTGGAGTATCAGCCTCAGAAAACACCTGTGTCTAGATTTTTTGGTTCTGTTGCTCTCCTTGTGGAGCTCCTGGCCCCTCCAGGTCTTTCTATCTCCCCATTCTTTCATAAGATTTCCTGCACTCTGCCCAAAGTTTGGCTATGAGTCTCAGCATCTGCTTTGATACCCTGTAGGGTAGAGGCTTTCGCTCAACATCCTTAGCTATCAGGGAAATGCAAATCAAAACGACCCTGAGACTTCACCTTACACCCATCAGAATGGCTAAGATCAAAAACTCAAGTGACAACACTTGCTAGAGAGAATGTGGAGAAAGGAGAACCCTCCTCCATTGCTGGTGGGAATATATACTTGTACAACCACTTTGGAAATCAATCTAGCACTTTCTCAGACAATTAGGAATAGTGCTACCTCAAGATCTAGCTATACCACTCCTAGGCATATATCCAAAAGATGCTCAAGTATAAAACAAGGACCTTTGCTCAACTATGTTCATAGCAGCTTTATCTGTAATAGCCAGAAGCTGGAAACAACCCAGATGCCCCTCAGTTGAGGAATGGATACAGAAATTGTGGTACATTTTATACAATGGAATACTACTAAGCAATTAAAAACAAGGATATCATGAAATTTGCAGGCAAATGGTGGAAACTAGAAACTATCATCCTGAGTGAGGTATCCCAGAATAAAAAAGACACATATGGTATATATTCACTTATAAGTGGATATTAGACATATAATACAGGATAAATATACTAAAATCTGTGTGAGTATATCTTAATGTCAATATTCTTAACAAAGTTAAGGGTTTTAACTCTAATTCATAAAGTTTAAACACTCGGTCATATTAAGGATCAATCAGAAGTTGCTCATTAACTGAAACAGACAATCATAAACATTTAAAGCACGTGCTCTGTAACACAAAAACGTCTGCCCCTGGGTCGGATGGAGTCACTTCTACATTCTAATACATAATTCTAAAGAAACACTTGCCCCCACAAGGGTACTCCGCCTGAGCCATATGGAGAGTCTCTTGAGCCAGCAGAGTTGGAGGTGTCTTTTTGTTGTTTTGTTTTGTTTTTCATGACAGGGTTTCTCTGTGTAGCCTTGGCTATCCTGGACTCCCTTTGTAGACCAGGCTGGCCTCAAACCCACAGAGATCCACCTGCCTCTGCCTTCTCAAGTGCGCGTGCAACACCTGGCTGGAGATTGTCTTAATTTGCTTTCTACTGTTGTGATAAAGATCATGATCAAAAGCAACTTGAGTCACAAGTCACAACCTGAGTCACAATCCACTGAGAGAAGAGATGGCAGGAACCTGAAACAGGGACTGAAGCAGAGGCCACAGAGGAGTGCTTCCTCAGTTTCTTATACACCTCAGGGCCATCTGCCCACAGTGGGCTGAGCCCTTCCATATCCATCATTAATCAAGAAATTGCCCCACAAGCTTGCCTACAGGCCAATGTGGTGGAGGCATTTTCTCGAATGAAGTTCCCCTCTCCCAGATGACCCTAGCTATGTCAAGCTGACAGAAAACTAGCCAGCACAGGGGCGAGTGTTTTGGCTTAGGGAGACTGCAGACTAACGAGAGACCTGGCTGGGGTGGGAGTGCTGCAGTGTAGAGAGCAGAGCATGGCTGAGGGGCCTGACGGCAGGGCATCCCTGTGGATAGTTGGCAGGTACCAGACTGCAAGAGCTAAGAAACGGGCATCCAAGAGGCATGGGTCCAGGTCTAAATTATTCCACTCTCTGAATCCACAGTTGTCAGCTGCATGGTCATCAATTGATAAGAAACTGGACTGGGTACATCACAAGGCTGTACCTTAGCACGGTCCTGGCACTTAGGCAGCATGGCTATGACAAATTTTCATTATTTATTTGTCCCTCCAACTAACAAAAAAATGGAGCATGAGCCCATTATTCAGTTTTGAGTTTGTCTGGAAACCTAACTTTCAAGACCCAGGGAGCAGGAGTAAGTTCATGCAGTAGCAGGAAATGCCTCAGTGTAGGAAGTTTGGAAGCTGCTGTATATAGCACAGGTGGCCAGACCCCACTCACCAAGTGCTGTTGTATTAGAGCACAGCCACCACAGCCACCACAGCCACCACAGCCACTGCAAATACCAGCCACCACAGCCACGCCTCACCTGCTGCACAACCACCACAGCCACCACAGCCACCAGCCACCACAGCCACCACAGCCACCACAGCCACCACAGCCACCAGCCACCACAGCCACCTGCCACCACAGCCACCACAGCCACCACAGCCACCACAGCCACGCCTCACCTGCTGCACAACCACCACAGTAACAGGGTTTCCCTGCTGCAAAGGCAGAGTGGACAAGTTATGATCCCAGAGCCTGAAAGGCCTCCAGTGCTTGCCACCCTCCCCTCACACAGACAGCATGCCACCTCTAGGCTGGAGAATGAGTACAGTCTGAAAACAAGAGTGCCAGGCTCTGTATCTGCCCCGACAGTGGGGGAGACATAAAAATGGGAAAATGCACAAGTTAATAACTAAATCCATAGCAATTCACGGTAATTAATTTGTGATCTGATAAAAGTGATTTAAAGTTTATGAAGCACATTTCACGGTCTAGTATATAGAATATCAGTACAATAAAATGAAGATGCAAGAAAATGCTACCCCACCAAGAGGGACAGATGTATCTCAGGTTAGTCTGGAAGGTCCTATAAGGTCTAGGGTAACCTTAAGCTTCAGAGCCATCCGCATCCATCCCAAGTGCGAGATTACAGGTATGGATCATGAAATCTGGTCTTATATGGAACTGGGGGTCAAACCAAGGGCTTCAGGTAGGCTAGGCAAGCACTCAAACAAACCATACTCCAGCCCAATGTATTTGAAACATTAAAAGTGCTACGAGAAGAACATGAAAATAAATCCTAACTCAAAACCCACCAGTTTCTCTCCCACATTCCATTTGACTAAGAGCAAAGCACACACTATTCTACAGACATTCATTGTAGAATTCTGGAACACCAAATAGCTATAAGGCAGTCTCTCTTTAGATGAGAAAATTAAGTTGTATTATATGCAGTAGGCACACAACTCAAAAACAGCCATACAATCATTTGGCATCATAATTCGTGCACATAAAATGGCAATGTGGTAACTCACTACAACCGCCTTTCCGGAGCGGCCCCAGGACAGCACAGCATCATTTCATTTCTATCTTATGATCCAACTCATCCAACAGCAACTCCAGCAGGTTGGCAACAGCACTCTGCTGCATCCAGGAATAGCTATGGCTACTAGGGAATGTGAGCTGTGAGAAAACCAGAAGTCCAGAACAGCGAGAAGATGAGGTCTCCAGTTACCACTTACGGTCGACCTAACCCTGAAATGTGCTAGGTTCAGAACGGTTGCAAGACCAGGAAAGGAGGAGGGAGAATTCTATAGCAAGGGGCATTTCAACAAGTGGCAGACTGACAGTTAAGCTATAACTGCCATGATGGCAGTGGTGCCGCACTGTCTCCAAAATGAGAGAGCTGAAACCAGAGAGGAACTGTTTGTTTGCATTCAGTTAGGTGCTGGGATCTCCCCCAGCCTCCACCTTCATTAGCACTGCAGAAGCCTTTTAAAGACATGGACATTGAGACAAAGACCCAGGTTTCTGCTCAAAGTCCACAGAAGCTCCAGCACTCTCAGGCAGAACCTACCAACTGAGACAGGAGCGACACAGTTAGCTCATGTCTGCTTCCCCTGCAAGCGAAATTTTTCTCATGACTGAGCTATGGTTTTTTTTAACCACAAATTCATCTCCAAGGGTAACCAGTCAAGAACAGTGTCATGTGACAGCAAAGATACCAACATACACTGCTCCCGTAAGTCAGAGATGAGGTCGGAGCATTGCTGTGCTCATGCTGTTCAGATTTTTTTTTCTTCTAAAAATAACTTGAATCTTTCATAGACACCTATAAAAATTCTGCATGGCACCTGGAGAGGTGGCTCAGTCGTAAGAGCACTGGCTGCTCTTGAAGAATATGCACATATAAAATCTTCATGTTAAAACAACACAAAAACTGCACAGATAACTCAGAGCATAAACTGAAAAACCAAATGTCAAATGAACATTTTATTGGTCGTTTTGTTGTTGTTTGATTTTTGAGGGAAGGCCTCATAAGTTGCCCATTATTTCCTGGACTTTGTAATCTTCCTGCTTAAGTAGCTAAACTACAAGCACCACCCGCACAGAGCTCTACACAAACATTTTAAATATTACAGATTACCTATTTCCACTTCTAGGAAATCTTCTAGAAACAGCTTTTCATTTTTAGAAATAGCTTTTCAAAACTCAACTACATAAAAGAAAAATCTATGCAATTTAAAGGAATTTTATTTCGCCAATAAAGTAGAAACATTGTTTTGACTTCTAAACTAATCTAAGAAGATTTGTGTTCTAAATAGATAAAATAGTCATAAAATGCCATTTCCTGGTCCTCAACTGTAATAATGGAATCTTTTAAGAGGTTTTGATCACATGCCCAAAACAAAACAAACAAACAAACAAACAAAAAAACACCTAAACCTACAAATTACTCCAAGCACCACTAGGTGGCCATGTCACTGTAATGCAATGGCTGAGAGCCCTCTAAAGTTACGCACATATTTGCTCACTGTCTTTAGATGTAGGAAAAAAAGCTCTGTGGGAACAGGGTCCTTTCCATCTTAATCACAACTGTGCTCTCAGTACCTGGCACACGTTGACTAATATATATTTATCGAATGAGCAAATGAATGATGATGAGGACTTCATTCCTTAGGGTAGAAGAATAAGAGGATAATACTGAGGTAAGACAGCAGCCTGACTAGCACAAAATGGTAGAAGAGGAGTCTGGAATGAGAGCCCATGTTTCTTGTTTGAGTGACCCGGTCAGTGTCAGTTTTGGGTGATGCCTGTAATTAAAGAAGACGAATCAGTTTTGAGCTGAAAGCAATGAGTCCGGGTCTAGATAAGCCTAAATGCTATGCCCAACAGGCAACTGGGAGTGATAGGAAAAGAAAATGCAAAGCTAGAATCCTGGCTTTTGTCCTGAAAACAAGATGGATCATACAAAGAGAGGATGTAGTGGGGAGAGAATGCTAAAGAACACGAGCTTCTGGTAAACAAGTGTTTGAGAGAGCCTTGGAAGGAAAGACACAGCTAGAAAGTGAGCCAGGTATGGGGTGTGCGTGTGATCAGTCCCTAAGGAGGCTGGGGTAGAAGAGCAGCTTGAACCCAGGAGTCAGAGAGCAGCACTGGCAACCGAGGGGAAGCAACCCAGTATAAAGAGGTCATGGAAGAAGTCCAATGCAGGAGTGTGCAGCAGTGCAGAAAGGGTGTGGTCAGATAGGAAGCTGCAAGTATCCTTGGAGACTGATGAGCTGGAAATCTGAAGAAAAGGAAGGGTCTGCCATAGAGCAGCAAAAACCCACTGCTGCAGCTACGGGAAGCCTACTCGAGGACCCTCTCTCCAAACACAGCAAGAAACAACAGCACACTCACCCACCCCCAGAGCCTGGATGCACTCAGAACCAAAGCATGGCTTACAGCCACCAGTGTGGCCATGGCTTGATGCGGAATCTCACGAGAATAGGGGAACAAGAAACAGGCCCAGAGAAAGGGTGGGAAAACCCACCTGTGGACAAATCGAGAAGCCTCACTCACTCATGTGCAGCCACTGTATCCAATGCCTGGAACAAACAGCTATGAGATCTGCATTTTTTTTTTTCTCTTTTCAAAATTTAGTTTTTGACAGTTTTGTGCATGTATATGATATATTTTAATCATATTTACCTCCCTTACTTGCTCTCATGAGTCTGAATTTTTAGCTCCTAAAGTATATGGGTGCTCAAATCAAGAAATAAGCAATAAGTTTTTGATTAGTTTTTTTTAAAACGTTTCCTGATCAGAGAAAATGTAAGGCCACTTGGGAGGGGCCCTTCTTCAGCCTCTCCCCCTTAAAGGTGGAGCTCCTGAAGAACACATAGCACATGGATGTGCAGGGGAATTCCCCATGAGTGTAAAAAGGACAGTGCATGGAGCAGCTTGCCACTCTCCAGCTCAAAAGAACTGTGGTTCTCATCAGTACCAACTCTAAGCAGTCCCAGCCAGTTGCCTTCTGGCCACCTTAGCTCTGCCTGTTGGCCCACTGCAGGAAGGTCTGGGGTGGGGGAACCCTCCTTTCCCTTTGTACAGCAGCTGGTGACATTCAAGATGGAAGCAATTTTCAGGCTGAGTCTCCATGCGAACAGTGAACAAAGCGGCTCCAATGACCCACGAACAACAACCTGTGCAGATTAAACACGCCTCTGCTTCCTGAGTTCTTACTGCAGCTGTAACCTCGTCTTTTCTGTCTGATACATGAGCAGTTTAGAGGCACTCGCGAACATGTCTAAAGTGACTAAAGAGATTTCTGATAGAGGAAGAGTGGCTAACTAGAAGTGTCAGTGCTAAATGTAGGTCATATTTTCAAGAGGCGCGGCTCACTTTGTTGGTAAAGGGGAACTCACGGGTTCCCAAGCTTTCCTGAGGCGGTACCTGAACCATGTCGTGTGCCAAAGAGGACAAGGTTCACACAAAGGATAAAGGCAGAAGAGAGACTTCCTGCTTTACAAGCTAATCTCAGGGGCCAGAGTCGGCTTTTTCACTGTCTGTGGAGAAATCTTAGTCATTTGCGACATTCGTGAAAAGCTATTCAGCAGAAAGTCTCCAAAGTTTTTTTCTCAAAGAGCAGACACTTGTCTTCTGTGCTCTCTGTTCATCCTGTCAGAAACCAGTATTGTACGCTCTGCGCTTGATCAGTCAGTGCACGCCCTAAGTAACAGGCGTCGCTGTTCAACGTCTGGGCCCTGAAGACAAAGCTGTGCTGGAATTAGGATGCAAACTTTGTTATTGAAAATGTGAACAAAGGCTGAATGTGCACAGGTCACACTGTGGAGCTCATGATACAAGCCCCATATATCCAGAACAAGGGGACACTCAAAGGTCAGGGCTTAGTTTTGTCCTTTTCCTCACTACTAGCAAAATTCAAAGAACCATCCAAATTAAAGATAATGATGCACAATTTGGAACAGGGGCTGGGGCATTAATCTCCTCAACTGTATTAGAATATAAGGCCTATTCCTGATGTTTCCTATCTGTAAAAGTAGCACACAATGAAATAAAACAAATAACTTCACAAACCCATAATAAAGATGGCAGTGAGAGAGGAAGTTTGTAACATAACAATTCCCATGTGACCTGAAGCTTAGTAGATGCCAGAAATGCTGCTTATTGTAGGACAGCACCACAGACCAACACTTGACACAGGAGCTCACCCACTTAACAAATCTGTGCGATATACTTGAAATGTTCAGACGCAAGAGCAAAGAATACAACCAAAGGTGTAGAACAGTTTTCATTTCTCCATAAAAGGACAATTGGACAGAAGCTACAATAATAGTGCCAAATTTAACATAGTGTAATTTTTAACTTGGACTCAGAACTCTGGAGACAATAGAGTAACTGATGTTCAGAAAATACTTAGGTATGACTCAAAACTACGAGAAATGGCCATGTCTCTAAAATATAATGTAAATGCTATAAAAAGCTAACATAGACTGTTATAGATATCCTCAAAGCAAATCAAATTACATTTCTAAGAAAAACAAAACCACTATGCTGTGTTTGCAATGGATAGAGCATCAAATATGAAGAGACAGTTCAATGGGTTTGCATCATGACTTTTTCGGAAAGAAAACTGGCCAGCCACGTTTATGTGTGATGTCTAGCATCCACTAAGAAGAGCATAATGGAAACGCCAGATGAAACAGCTTCACTATTTGCCTTTAAAAAAGTGTTGTGCTGCATTTTGAAGACACTTAGATATTTGCCATTCAGAACTGTGGTGACATGGTCACATGATTTCTCTCAGAGGAAATTGCAAAGAGGGGAAAGGGCACAAGGAGACACTGGGAGCAGAGACAGAAAGCTGTTCTGCGCCCTGACCCTCTACTCCTGGGGCTTTCCACTCTTCACATCAGATCAGCTGTATAGGCACTTATCGGGGAAAATGTCTTCATACTTCTGCTGTCTCAGTGGAGGCTGTGTTCTCTTGCATGGCCACTTCAGAGAAAAAGCAAAAGCAGACGTGAGAGACTTGTAACATTCAATACGCACTCATGCAGCCTGTGCTTTGTCTGGGGACCAAACACAAGGCTAAACAACTGGCTTTAACAAAAACAGAAGTGGAGAAAGCCAGCCTCTGTGTCTGTACTGGAGACCAGGCTGTGTCTCAGTATACACACTTTGCACTAATTCTCCAGGGCTTTACTGTGCCTGCTCCATCACAAATGGAACAGGACTGTGTCTTTCCCACCCAGAGAGGAGCTGGGGCAAATGCCTTTCTTTCATTCTTCTTGATAAGTTTATGACAGAAAGGAAGCCTGAAAGCTGGGAGGAAAAAAACAGAATCCATTTCTTTGTGGAAAGAACTAGAACTACTGTGATATTCAGTGTCTTCAACCTGGCCTTTTTATTACTTCTAAAAGACAAAGGAGGAACTCATCCTTAATGTGATGGACCTAGTAAATAAAAGGAGAATTTCCCCAAGTGCACAAACAAAGCAAACATTACAAACACCCCAAGCCTCTTACTGGCACAGTGCCCAGAAATGAATCTGCCCCTCGGTAACAAAGGCAGCCCATCACCACATTTACTGCGCAAGGTCACGATGGCTCTTCTCTTCTCACAAAAGGCTTTGCAGGGGCTCTCCCACCTGCTGGACCTCTGAGCCCCTCCTGGCCACGTGAAGTCACATCTGCCTTTCTAGCCCATGCTTATTCAGATTACTCATTTTTCCCAGTGACAAACAACTCACTTGAGACACAGTTCTTGAGTGCAATGCCGTGTCCTAGATGCTAGGGACACAGCACAGGTCTAACTATACAAAAGTTCTGTCATGATAGAATAGTAGCGGAGCAGGACGCAGGCCACTTGGAAAGAGTGACTGGGCAGTGAGGTTGTGAGCGTCGGAGGTACTGAGTGCCGTGAGGAACCACACTGAAGTGGGTCACCACTTTGGCCATCTGCCTTGACCTCACTGAGAAGGCTTCATTCCTACAGTCTCACTGGACACAAACCATGGTATAGTTTCTATTCTTCAGGTAGTGGGAAGGTATTTCAATGGATTTTTTTAATTTGTCTTTTTGTGATAAGGTCTTGTTATGTAGCTCAAACTGGCCTGGAATTCTCTATGCAGCCCAAACTACTGTCAAACGCATGACTCCCCTGCCTCAGCCTCCAGAATACTAACATTAAGGCATGGCCACTGTGCCCAGCTATTTCAGTGGTTCTGAACAGCATACCCTTTCTAACTTGCTACTGCAAGTGGATTTTTCCAACTGATGTTAATACATGGTCCACATGAAAATAATTCAAATATTTGAGCAGCCCTTGGTTCACCTCTCCCTTTAAGATCGGTGGAGCTCTTTACTTCACCTGAAGCTCCAAGAATGCCTACAGAGGGAAGCCTATTAAGCCCAGTGTTTAACCTTGGTTATCACACCTACACTAGGCTCACAGAATCCTCCTATCAGTAAGGGATAGGAGTACAGTGCAGTGGTGGAGCACTGTCCTGCCATGCACAGACACCACGTTCCATCCCTAACGAGCAACCCTCACAAAAGGAAGGGAGGAAAACAGAGCAGAGAGAACAGAAGGATCTCCAGAAAGTTCTCACCACTGAATTGCATTCTAACAGCTCACAGACCCCAGGCCGGGAACCCCTGGATCAGTTGATCCTTAAGGTTTTTTTGTGATCTAATGCTTGAAGATTCCATCTCAGAAACATTTGACAGGGGGCAGGAGTGACGGCATGGTGGTTAAAGGTTCCAACTGCTCTTGCAGAGGGCCTGGTTTGGTTCCTAGCACCTACTTCAGGTGGCTCACTACAACCTTCAGCTCCCGGTGATCTGAAGCTTCTTCTGGACTCTACAGATGTACACACACACACGTGTACTTATGCACGCACACATACAGACATACACATATATAAAGACATACATACACATATGTATATATGCACATACATACACACAGACACACACATACAGATATGTATACACATACCTATACATACACATACAAACACACATGTACATATACACAGACATATACATACGTACACAGATATACATACAATAAACACACATAAAATTAAAAAATAAATGTTATTATAACGAACATTTGACAGGAGACTCTTGTCTGAGCTGACATGATACAGGGTCAACATAGACACCTTGAAATGCAGATTGAATAATTTGGAGCTTCAGATGTGTGCCCCTCCACTGCCACCCTCACCCCATTGTCTCTCGAAAGCAATAACAAGGACAAGGAGACCAGGAAGACTTGGAAACAAGGTCTGGGCTAATAGCCAGCCAACTGCTGTGCTACTAGGCAGGGTGAAAGCCAGGGTCATCACTCTACAGAGAAGCCCCACGGCTTCAACAGTTACATCCATTTGTACCTGACACAAACACTTATTTCCGCTGACTTTGTAAATTACACTTTATGCAAATGACGGTCCTGGGCTACTAAACTACACAGTTTTCTGCACACAAGAAGGCAAAATTAAAGTTACAGCTTTCAAAGCAACATATTCATGATACAACTTGCTTCATGATTACCTCTTATTCATACCAAAGTATTTCATTAAGCTCCACGTGTCTGTAATGCCACTTAGTCTCTGATCCAACAGCTTGATGTGTGACATAATCAAATATGAGGCTTCCTCTCTAAAGTTAAGAAATACCTGTGCTGGGAAGGGGACTGAGTGATGGATCCAGAAAGGACTGCATCTGCTGAGAGCCCCATGGAGGAGCAGCTACTTCTCTCAAGCACAACAGATACTCTGGTTCCTGATGTGGCAGTGGGCAGCTTCCCCTATGGGAGGGGCCAGCTCATGGCTCATGAGAATGACTTAGACACTTGTGAGGTGAGCAAGGCCAAGCTAACTAGAAGGCACACAAGGTGCAGGGTGAAAACTAAGTGTAGGCCAGGAGTTAGGACGTACAGGGAAGGAGAAGGGGATCTGGAAGAATCCAGAATCAGTGTTGAGATGTTCAAAATGGATTTCTCAGGATTGTCAGTGTGCTGGAGAGAGGTTTCAGAGTGAGCATTAGCCCAGTGTCCATGAGAAGGAAACACCCAACACTGGAAGAAAAAAACAAACAAAAACAAAAACTTGAGATAAGCTTTCATGGTAAACTTTATGGTATGTGTTGACTGTGATGGGTAAGAGATAACAAGTCAGTTTCAGGCATCAAAAGATCACTAACGGGGATGCTGACATCTGTCAAACATCTCCCAAATCTTCACTATGTGTCAATGCTTGGCAGTCAGGTGCTGGGCTAAAGGCAACTGTGACATTTAATAGTCCTTTCAAATCCATTTTGTTTTTCATTCCCATTTAACAAAAATTTGGAACAGTTCAATAGCTACCTCAACTTTTTAAAAACAATAAAACCACTTGTGATGCTCCTATTATATACCACAGCCCCAGAAGTGCACGGGCCACCAGGTGACAGGGAGCCTGAAGCATGATGTATGTTACTTTTTCCTTTAATAACAAAAATCCAATTTTGAGCTAAATTCAACACACCGATGGGGCCTGATATTCCTATATCTACATTATTCTCTAGATTCTTGTGCCAACTCTTTTGTAAATATGGAACAAAAAATAATGGGGTTTTGTTGTTGTTTTCTTTTTGTGCTTTCTGTTCTCAGTTAATTTGACAGATCTGTTTGCCAAGAAATGGTGTTGACCCAGAATTTCTGAAAGGTGCTCCCCAACTGTGTGTGTGTGTCCGTCTGTCTGTCTGCAGTCCGGATCCACAAACACTGTCACTGTAAGAGACAGTGGAAAGGTAATTCAGTACTGGATCACAGAGGTTGTGGTTGATGAGTTCAGACTGAGTTGTGGGCTTCAGTGAGTCACCAGTGGATCTGATATGGGGAGATACCACAGTTAAGCTTCAAAATTCTGCTGCTCTCGGGTCTCAGTGATCAAGAGTAGAGAGCTGAACCAGCTCAGTGGTCTCTTCCCACCTGGAAAACAACATGGGTCTGAGTGGAAGGTTTAGTGTGGTGGCTCCCAACCTTCCCAGTTTTGTGGCCCTTTAACACAGTTGCTCACATTTTGTGGTGACCCCACCCATAAAACCACTTTGTTGCTACTTCATAACTGTCATCTTGCTACTGTTATAAATTATAGTGTAAATGTTTGGTATGCAGCATATTTGATATGTGACTCCTGTACAAAGATCATGCAACCCTCTCCCCAAAGGGGTCACAGGTTGAGAACCACTGGTTTAGTGTGTTCAGGAGAGGATGAGGAGAATGACCACACAGCTTCTGGGAAGAAAGACACAGGCAGGTACGTAAGTAGATAGACGACTGATACGTATTTCATATATGATGACATACAAATACACATGTATGTGTGTGAGAGACACACACACAGAGCTCAGACAGATCCTTCGTGGCTTTCCTGTGGAGAATGGAGCAGCTTCATGCCTGCTGACAAGGACCAGAGATGAAAACCTGGGATTCAGACTTCCTGAATTGAACATGCCCATGACATACACAGAGCTGTATGGGAAAAAGTCTGCAATGTGGCTTAAAATTCAAGCGTTAAATCCAGGGTGAACCATATCATGAGTGATTCTGATTCCTCACTTTCTTCAGGGATACAGCATTGATCATTCAGTTGAACAGTTGAAATTATCAATATCCTATTTTTACCTATGATTGTTACAAAACAATAACATACTTATCAATGAGCTCCTTGAGAACAAGTCAGTATGTAAATACATAAATATTTCCAAATAGAGTCCACAACAGATATCTCTAGGTAGCTAAGAAAACAAAGTGACTAAGACATGAATGTATCATGCGCCCATTGTTTTGTTGAACCGTTAGAATTTGTGTCATATGCACTTAATCACATACTAAAAGACTTGTGCATTACTCCACGGGATAGCAGTGCTGCCTTTGGGTGGTTCATGCCATGGTCAGCCTGTGACCTGCTGTCTAGGTGAAGAACTAGGAAGCTGAGTTTTTCACCATCACTGCTCATTAATTTACTGCTTCAATCAGTCTTTGTTGGCAGAGGAAATGAGGGGGCCCCTGCTGGAAGGTGTCTTCTAAGAGGCATGTCATGCCCTGGGTCTGCAAGGCAGAGGTGATGTCACCTTTTCTCTGATAACTCAGGCACCAGAGGAGACATGGCATGTGCCCAAGGCACAGAGAGAGGCTTCACGAATAGGCCTTTCATTATTACATCAGATTGGCCAAATGACCAGCAGCTACTGTCCAGAAGTCCCATCCAATGCCAGGCCATGGGTGACAGGCATATACTTAAAATTCACGGGACAAAACAAACATTAAAAAGAGTAGTGTTAAACCAAAAGCCAAAGTCACCCATGGTGAATGAGTCATGCTCAGTAAGACCGCAGTGACCACAAGACCATGGAGAACTTAGAATGGAAAATATCCTTAGCAACATTCCTTTAATAGCACCCAGAGCCATGGAAGCCTAAACAGCTCAGAATTAGCAACTCTAGCCATCATTCGCTCTCCCTTTATTATTTGCTCAGAAGGAATCAAAGTGAGAACAGCACACATGAAAGTGTCTGCCTTTGGGGGCATCACTCCCCATCACACCCACTTCTCAGGTGATGAAGACACCACACTCTGGAATAGGGTGGCAATGACAGTCTTCATTCCTTCCTCTGGGTATGTGGTGACAATGCTGGGCTTAAGCAAATCCATTTTCTTAGGGAAACAAAATGTTACTCAGTGGAATGAAAGCAGGTTAGTAAGCATTTTTTCTTCTGCCTTGCTACCCAGAGTGACCTGCTGCTGAACAGGCCTGATGAGCATGGGCAGGCATCTCAGGGAGGCCTTTAGGGAGGCTAGGCAAGATCAGGAAATCCTCTAGCTGCTGAGGGACTGATGTTGGCTGGCTACAGTTACTTAATAAATGCACTGAGCCCAGCATGCATCAAAGCTGTTAAATGGATGTGTGCTGTTTCAGGCAAATGAGGTTTTATGGTTGCTATGGCAACAGAAAACAGATGTACATGACTATTAAGCACTGGAAAAGTGTTTACTCACTAGCCCTATAAAAGCTCCAGTACTATAGGAATGGCCACATGACAGCAGCTCCAGGACATAAGTTTTATGTGTATGAAGATTTGGGAACCACCATTCTTCAGGAATTTATAAAAATTAGTTTTTAGTACTGAGCTAATCACACACAGTAACTTTCCTGTGACACTTTTAAACTCAAAGTTAGAAGACATCCAGGACATTAAATTTTGAGGATGGCATATATCTGAACAAACCATAACATTTAGCTTGACACATGTGGGGACTGGCAGGGACTATGTTATACTAGATCACATGACCTACATTAGGCTTCCTACTTCTAATTTCTTTTGTCTCTAGCTACCTAGCTAGACAGAAGCATAGGTTCCAGTAGGAAGAAAATGCAATTTAATTTCTATTCCTACTTCCTACAGGGTTTCTCCAGCAGGCATATCACTAGCAGATATATCAATAGCCTTGGCACATCGATCAAAGATATGTTATCAGCTATGGAAATCTTTTCCATTTAATAAGCAGTCACTCAGGACACTAAGGCAGGGAGGTACCAGGCAAATCACATGGTAGCAAATGGAAAGAAGGGATGCCAAGCTACCTACTGTGAAATTTGGGAGGAGGACTCAAGTCATTGTCATATTATGATTCTTTACCTGTATCTAATTCTTTTTCCTGAATAAAACAAACTGGGAAAAAAGTGAACAGGAATTCTGAATGTCTGACAAGCTGAGACATACCTAACATACCTGACAAGCAGGTAAATAGCCTGAGTTCCTCAGAGGAGGATCATCCTATAAATGAAGCCTGCGCAAGGTCTGACCACCCAGTGACAATGCAGAACCTAAACCTGAGGAACCTCCACAGAAGTGGGCATTTCTGAGCACACTGTTTCCAACAGCATCAGTTAGAGTTCCCCAATCCACGAGTCTTTGCTCAAGGTTTCATTCATTGCTTTTGTAATGTCTCTGAAATGACTTAGCTTGCCCACGTTCCATGATAATGATACAGGACAGAGACCATGTCCTCTGGGATCCATGTAGCTCAGCTGCTCCAAAGTCCTTTCACTGACATTTTCACAGTTTAATATCAGGTATTTATCTTATTTAATAGGCATGCTGAAGCACACCATGCCATAAAGAAGGGCTCTTTCCTTCTACTGGGACCAGAGATACACAGTCAGCATCCTGTAAAGGGAGCATATTACAAGGGAGGGAACTGTGTGTGAAGGTCAGGGATTGAGTGCGTGCAGGTGTGCTGAGGGCAGGGAGTGAGCACACAGGTGTGCTGAGGTGGGGATGGGGTTGCGGAGGCACAGGTGCTGAGCCTGGGGGTGAGGTGAAGCTCACTGAAAGGTAAGCTTTAATCAGTGTTCTTACAAGAACAGACAGACTGACATCACCTAGCTAGTTCTTTCCAACAGTTGTAGAAACAAGAACACTGTAGAGAAACACAATGCAAACTACTGCCTAAAAGGGCACAGGACAGGGCCCCACAAACAGCTGCAGAGATGGCCTGGCCCCACCACCAGGCATCCTTTTCAAGACTGATTCATGAGCTTAGGGAGAATGTTTTTCAGACAGGTCACTGAGACACACTGGAGAAAGACTGGCTGAGGCTCATCTGTGGTAGTGGTGTGTGTAGGGAGGAGAGCCAGTCACCATGGTAATGCACACTTCACAGTGAGAGCACTGAACCACAGCAGGCTCCATGACACACTAGTTTGAAAATATTTGATTCTGAAAGAGAATCAGCTTTCCTTTCAAGTAGTAATGAGAATTCCAGATCTTCTACTGGCGCATTTAATTGGAAGTGCAAGGATCCTTGCCAGACCTCACATCTAATTCCTCCCTTTCCCCTTTACAGATTAACCGGGTGGGTGTTACTGCACTTGCTCATTTAGACATGAGCTCCGTTGTTCTCAGGCCCTAGCCTATCATGGTCTGTATGAGAACTCAGCGTATCTGCTCAGTTCTAACTTCTACTTAGGTGAGGAAAGTCACATGCTTAACTTCTTGTGGCCATCCTTTTTCTGACCCACTTTCTATTACTTAAAAGCAACACTTAGCACTCAGGATCATAAAGAAAAGCTGCTGCACCTTTAATAAAATGCCTCATGCAGGTCTCCCGTGCTGGCCAATAAAGTTTTGGTGACTGCCAACACCCAGTGGCCTTCTGGCAGCACCTGGCCTTCTAAAGCTGTTCCCTGGCAATAGTCTTTCAGGCAAGCACTAATTTTATTGTAGCCAGTTTACGATTTTCCCTTGTTTCCTTGCTATTTTTAAATTCAAGGCTGTAACTGGAGGCTTCGGAAGGGTCAAGAGATGAAGGCGCCACTGTGCACTGTGGGATCCCAGTGGCTGTGTGTGGTGAGATTCTCAGGGGCATCAGCGGCCTTTGGAAATGCACGTTAAAAGGAATTTGAATTTAGGGTCCTTTGGGGAACCCAGTCCAACCAACAACACATTGCTTTGCTCTCTTTATCCTTTATTCTACTTTTAATTTCTTCTTTCAAGTGCTCGGGATCTCTCAGCGCTCTCCCCAGCCTTGTTCATTAAAGTTATTTTTGTACATTGGCTATCCTCACCAGACCTATTTAGCTGCATTTAATAACAGTGTCTTGGGATGAGCATTGACTTTTAGCATAGTGTCCCAACACTGACTTCTATAACACAATACACCATCTTCGGGTCTGACTAGGACTTGCACTTAACAATGCCAAGTTTATTCAAAGTCCTTTCATGTAGACTTCAGAGATGTGGGTTCTTAGGAGCACAGGCTAATTAAGAAGGGGTTGGAGAAGCAGCATGATTCCAAGGATGGCTAACTGGGAGGAAGAAAGGCATGTTTGAAAAGGGACCTGAAAAGCCATCCTCTTCTCAAAGGAGGCTTACTCCTAACAATCCGGATGAGCAGGAATATTACATGAAAAAGTGACAAGTGTGTGCCTTGGGCCCCACCAGTCTTTCCATCAAGCCCTCTGAGCAGAAAGGGAGAAGCTGGGCTCAGCACGGCAGCACTCGGTAGCAGAGTGTCTGCCTGGGGATGGAGGGAGGTGTGCAGGCTGGCTTAAATCCAGCCCTACCCCATCACCTGGAGGCCCTGCAAGGTAAGGAGCTCTGTGGTCATCCCCAAGTCCCTTCTGCATCTGAAAATGTAGGTCCAGGACTTTCACTACTTTATTACCCAAGAACTATTGAATTATCTCGTTTACTATGTTCACTTGATAGTCCTTTAATTCTTGGGGGTTGGGTAACAAGCAGAAAAAGACACACATTGAGGAAGTATCTGAATCCTAAAATTGCATTAAAAAAAAAAACCAAATATTTCAAATGTGACCCTTGAGGGTTAGTTTCTAAAACAAAAGTTCAGAGATGAGAAAAGTCACAGTACAGGAAATTACAGCCCTGGCGATGCTATTACACAGCAGTCTCTGGTTGAGACATTGCCTAATAGCAATTGGTGTGTCTGGAGAAACTGAGACCCCAGAGAAACCGTGTGTTTTTTGCTGACTGTTAGTAAGTGCAGATTACACTCCACCATTAGAAACTTTCTAACCCATAAATTTTAAAGTTCATAAAGTTTGGAGTTCAGAGGTCAAGCATTAAGTAACATTTATTCTCCATTAATGTCAGTGTCTATTCACCTGTTTCCATCACCTTTTTTAACAGGCAAATAGATATACTACCCAGGTGCAACTTCACACACCCCTGTACCACGGGAGACACTCTCAGTCAGAAGACATTACCAGAAAAGCCACTACCAACAGCTCCTCTAAGGATATGTAAGACAGAGTCAACACCGCTTCCTAAACAGCATTCATAAACAACCTCAAAAGCTGTTGATTTTACTGGTAAGAAACAGGGTCAAACACTCTCAAAGTAAACTGCAAGTGACGCTCAAGGCCATCTTCCCTGGCAGAGCTGCCAACTGTGGTGAGCTGACACACTGTTCTTGCTGCTCAGTGGGCTGAGACTTCAGATGAGCATTCCTTACAGCCTCAGGGACAGGCACAAGGTATAGTGAGCTATGAACCACAGCCTCAGAGACAGGCACAAGGTATAGTGAGCTATGAACCACAGCCTCAGAGACAGGCACAAGGTGTAGTGAGCTGTGTGTCACCCTCTCCACTGAAAATCCTCACTAAAAATGGGCTAAAGGTGGCTTCAGAGTTTCATGTACACGGTGCTCAGCAGGGATAGGGGGCTCCCATATCTCCTGAGACCCCACTTTGAGAGCTTTCTTCTCATTGAATGAAGCCTATCAGAGAACACTAAAAAGAAATCAGGGTGAGGTTGAGGTTTTAAAGAGAGCTGGTTTGGATTATAATCTCAGGAAACAAAGACGGGACAAAAATACTCCACTATCAGTGAACCAGTGTTAAGGCCAATGGACTAGAAGCTGGAAGCCCCCAAATGAACAGCCAGTCTGTCTGTGTGTCCTCTGGTGGGTCTGCCAGAGCTTTGGCTGTGTCTCTTCTGTAACAGGGGGCTGAGTATTGTCTAAGATCTTCATCTGATCCACAGGCTGTGATTCTAAATAAATAGCACCAGGAATTGATACAGTAATAAAACACAATAAACTATACACAATAAACTACTTCTGGCTAGTCCAGACTGCTTTGTAGCAGAGAAAACCATTTCCCAGGAACAAGTAGAACAGAACTGCATAATTAAGCAGCTACCTAAAGGTGCCAGCGTGCTCTGTGGGCATTAAGAACAGGATGAGCAGAGGTCCTAGCAGAGGCAAACACCGAGGTGTTTAGTCATTCCATTAGAAAGGGCAATCAGAGTAAGCTCAAAGCTGAGCACATCGTGGCTGCCGGGAAGTACAAACACCAGAACTACACAGCATTCTCATACACCTGGCAGACAAAACTAGCTGAAAGCTACTCAGGAGGCTGTGATTTACAGAGCCAGCGCTACGAAAATGCGCCTTTACTGCACGGTGCACCCTTCTTGGTGTACTTCACCATGCAGTGAAACTTCATAAGCAGCAGCAGATGATGAGATGTTCTACACAGACTATCAAATCATGCTCTTGGCACCCTTCTGGGACCACACAAATAAAAATAAGAGTACCAAGCTTCTAATGGTAGCATCGCAGGCTTAGGGTTAGGACCAAGCCAAAGAGCAAAGCTGAACAGACAGGCAAGCAGCCTTTAGGATCATCTCATGTTTTATTTTTCTAGGTTGAGATGACCTTACAATGCCTATCAGATATCAAATATGATGCTCCCCAGAGAAAGAGCATATCACTGAGATGTGATGAATATTTATATATATTATATATATTATGTATATATATATATATACAATGGTTAGTAGTAGTCAGTATGAAAGGAACCAGGCACAACAGAACCAAGAGAAACAAAAAGAAAATAGAAACAAACCCATGAATCATTGGAGATAGAATGTAAAATAACTGATATCGGACCGTGGGGTTAAACATGGAGGTTAGGTGCATGAGGATAGCGTGGTGCTATCCTGGTTTGGCGCTATCGCTCAGGCCTTCTCCTCATTTGTTATGCACAGCTACAAAACAGAAGAATGATGGCCAGAACCTGGAAGAGGACTTGGGTCATTGTGAGCCAAAGACAGATCCACCCTCTACAGATAAGACCCTCCTGGAAGAGAAGGTGAAACCAGAAGAGCAGCTGAGGGAGATCACGGAAAAACACAAACGAGCTTTGCATACTGAGAATCTGCGGCAGAGAAGCCAGAAGCTGGGGGAGGTGGCCATCCCCAGTTATACGGCATCCAGGGCTTCTGCAAAGACTTGCTGGAGGTTGCAGACATCCTGGAGAAGTCAGCCCAGAGTGTTCCAAAGGAGGAGATCAGCAACAACAACCCTCACCTGAAGAGCCTATATGAAGGGCTTGTGATGACCGAAGTCCAGATTCAGAAGGTGTTCACAAAACACGACTTGCTTAGGCTTGACCCCATTGGGGCCAAGTTCGACCCTTACGAACACAAGGCCTTGTTTCATACCCCTGTGGAGGGGAAAGAACCAGGCACTGTGGCACTAGTTAGTAAGGTGGGCTACAAGCTGCAGAGACGCACTCTGAGGCCAGCTCTGGTGGGGGTGGTGAAGGAAGCTTAGCTGTCTTCCTGGGGCTCTGGACTTTGTAGGTCACTTGCTAGAACTCAAAGAGCAGGCTTATAATTTCTCATCTGTGAAAACATCTGACCCTTATCCAGCCTTGTTGGAAATCTTAAGGAAGCTAAGCAAAACATGAAGCTGCTTGCACACTGTGTCAGGGACTCTGGGAGCCTGGTCACTGAGTTTAGCACCACCTACTTCAGAAGAGGGCCAGCAGGGCCTCAGGAGTAGAGTGACTAACATTTTATCTGTTCTACCCGGTGACTGATAAGTACTTTACACACACACAAAAAAAGGTCTTTGGCTACATCTAAAGAAAATAAAAATAAAAATGTTCAAAAACTAACAAGATGGGGCTGGAGAGACAGCTCAATTGCTAAGAGCATTAGCTGCTCTTTAACTGAACCTGGGTTTGATTCCCAGCACTACTCGGTGGATAATAGGTATCTGAAGCTCCAGTCCCAGGGAATCTGATGGCCTCTCTTCTGTCCTCTACCTGTATCAGGCAAGTATGTGGTGCACAAACATGCAAGAAGACAAACACTCATACTTATAAAATAAAACTGAAAGAACTGAAAACACACATTTTCGGGGCTGGAGAGAGAGCTGGTCAGCTGAGAGTGTGCGCTATTCTTGCAGAGGACTTAAATTTGGTATCAAGCACCCTTGTCAAAATTTTCACGATGCTTACAACTCCAGCTGTTGGGATCCTACATCTCTGGCTTCCAAGTCACCTGGACCCATGTGCACATACCCATATGTGCACACATGTACACATAATTAAAAGTAACATAAATAGGTGCTAGAGAGATGCCTAAGTGGTTAAGAGCACTGTCTGCTGCTCAAGAGGACTCTGATTGACACCTAGTGGGGGTGCACATGCACACACAAAAGCTGGACATCACAAAAGGGAGAAAGTGTCTGATGTGGGGGTGGAAACAGAAACAACAAGGGCAGAAAACAGTCTGAATTCTAAAAGAGGTAGGGACAGTCAGACTGCAGACTGCAAGGACAAGAACCCTGGGATAGAAAAGGATTTAAGAGATGATGGGTGAGGATGTTGCAATAGGGTAAAAACTTCAAGCCACAAATTCAAGAACCTTTGTGAACCTCCCTGTAGCAATTACAAAGCAAACCACACCCAGGCAGCAAAAGAAAAAACAAAAAGAAGGAAAAGGGATTATCTTCAACAACAGTGACATGGAAAGAGAATTTTCAGTAGGAAAAAAAAAAAATGGAACCAACCTAAAAGAATTAACAAATAGAGGAGATGTTCATGTAACAGAAAACATAAGCTACAGGAACCAAAAGGGATCTGACAGAGATGATGCTGAGAATGAAGCCAGGCACAAGAGGAACCAAAAACCAAGAAAAATTAGCCTAGTCACAGCTTGTCAGACTTTGGTTATCCTTGGCATGGCTAACACTGGAGGATTCCGGAATCAAACTCCCGAGTGCCTGGAAACAATGGACTGTACAGAGCTTGGAAAGGTGTGCTCACCTGGACAAATGCACAGAAAATCCATTTTTTGAAATTACTTGTGCACTCTCACATGCTCATGGCATTTCAGTAAAAGTTCATTTAAACAATGGGTACTAACAGAACCCAATTTAAAATACAAATGTGCTTCATAATGATTTACACATAGCTCCTCCTCCTGCTCACTATTTATACACAACATATCGGCCAGTCACTCCTTCTTTGCATTTGAAAGACACTAAGGAAAGAAATGGCCCTAGAAATAGTATCTTGCAATCCCAGTTCATGTATGTAGTTCATGTAGATAATTATTAATTATCAATTATCTAGATTGAATTTAAGATATTTCTATGGAGAACCAATTTTAATGATAAGCAAATATAAAACAAAAGGATCTATGAGAAGTTTTTATTTAAGAGTGCCCACAAGAATAAAACAGCAGCATGGATGGCTGCCATGCAGGAAAGACAGCAGCCGCCAACGGAACAGAGAAAGTGAGAGCCGGGGGCTAATGGGCTCCGGCTGCTTTTAAGAGGACTGACTTCTAATGTTGAGAGCACAGCAGGGTAGCTATGACTTGTGACAGTTCACAGTGTATTTCAAAATAGCTGGCAGAGAACATTCCCAATGATGCCGATGCCGAGGAATGATGGTGAAGCATTTGAGCTGCACATGCAAGGGATTCAACCCCCAGAACTTCGAGAAGGGCTGAGAGGTGTCAGACATGATAAGCACACTGACATCCAGTCTAGTCAAATACACTCTGTACCCTACATATGTGCATGGTTATCATAGCAATTAAAAGGTTTGTCTGACAATTGAAACAGGGTGACCTCAAGCGCATCATATAGTCAAGGGCACCCAAACCTGGTCCACCTGCCTGTGTTGGCCTCCCAAATGCTGGTGTTGCTGGTGTGCACCACAAGGCCTAGTTTTATGTGACACCACAAATGGAACCCAGGACTTTTTGCAACAGACAAGCACTCTGCAAAACCGAGCTATATTCCCAGCAGTAATTAAACTCCTTTATTAAAAAAGAGAGAACCTTGAATTCTATAGGGTTCTTAAAGTCCACTGCGGCACATTTAACAATCACAGGACTCCGCAGGCTACAGCAGGCTCACTTCTGTAAATACCCTATTTCTAAAACAGCTTTTGGGACAACTGTCACTCTGTTCTAAGAGATTTGAAGGCCTTTCCAACTGCTTGCGCATTTTGCTTTTAACAAGGAGAAAAATGTCTTAAAGGAATGATTTGCTTCAAAAAATAAAATTGGGATGTAGTTTGTGATACAGACCATTAAAGCAATCTTTCTGATTTGTTCTTCCTGTTTTCTTACAGGATCTCAAGGCAGTAAAGGAAGCAAAAATCTAGTTCAGGCTTACAGGTGTGGAATATTTTTTCACTCCAGCTATGTGGTCATCCCACTCTGCTGCTTCAACAGTTCCTGACAAACACGCACACCCCACTCATGCTCTTCTTACTCCTTTCTTGTGTGAAGCAAGACCCTCCAACTGTTTTGCATGAGGGAGGAAAGTTATTTTGTAGTGAAGGAACTGTTGTTTATATTCCGGGGGAGGGGGGAAACAGAGGCAGGTAGATATCTGTGAGTTTGAGCTACATAGCAGGTATGGGACAGCTAGAGCCTCACAGTGAGACCATGTCTCAATAAATAAATAAGGGGCTACTTTAAGATCTTTAGAAATACCATATTTTCTTTTGAGGCCAAGTCTCATGTATTCCAGGCTAGCCTTGAATTTGCTAAATAGCTAGAGGCGGCTTCTCAGTATTTGGTTTGCTCAACCAATGGCCTTTTCGTTAGCATTCACTGTGGGAAGCCACCCATAGGAAAAGGCCACTGTCTGAGCAATGAGCTTTCCATCAGTAAGACATGGTGGTCCCATGCTCTGCAGCAGGCATCTTCTACCCTGTCACCATCCGATCTCTGCTCATGGCTATCGTGCACCTCAGCATTTGGGGCTTTTAGATGGCTATTGGCCATCTAGGATCATATTCTGTATTATCCTAAGATGTACTATGTAGGTAGAGCCAGGACAAAGATGGAGCTGTGGAGAAGCTGTTCCCCTGGCATGGAGGGTAGAGAGGGGTGCCCAAGAAACTTACACCAGGCGAATCCCACTCCACACTAGATCACCAGAATAACCGCTCACACCTCCTACACCTCCACCTTCTCCATCCCTTATTTTCTAATGTTCTATGGTACAAAAAGTGATGAAAACGTAGGAGTCAAGAGAGCTGCGTGCCCTGTCAAGAGTCTGGAGCCCTAATGCTTTTCTGTATGCTCTGCTAAACTTGCTTTGTCAGGTCACTTTTCATCAGTCCAACTGCCTCCCATACAGTCTAAAGTGTGCACTATTCGTAAATCCTGCAGCATGTCAAACTAGAGCTCAATGGTTTTGCATAGGACATGCACACAACATGATGTGCACATTTTAATTAAACCATCAATGACCTGGTAACTCCCTAGTCGGTCCCTGGCCCCACGTCTACTCCCAGTGAGCTTCCACTGCAGGTCAGTGTCGCTTTCTCTAGACTTCTTGTTGCTCAGTTCATAAACTATGTTTGCTTTTGTGCCCAAACTTTCCATGTAGCTACTGGTTTGGAGATTTATTTCTATTGCACTTATTGTATAAGTGTGCAACAGTTAACGTATCCATCCTTTTACCAAGAAAGATGTGGTTATTTCCAGAGTTTACTGTTATGAGCAGAACCGCTATGAGCATTCTCACAGTCGCTGTGTGGAGACGTGTTCTCAGTTCCCAGATGGGTGTCTAGGGGCTATCTCACTGGGCCATGGGGTTACTATGTGCTGAGATATAATGAAGCTGTCGAGCATAAAAATAAAATACACTTGATGGCTGGGGAGACTGGCATGTATGCCTTTAATGCTGCCCATGGGAGGCAGAGGCAGGAGGATCTCTGTACATTCGATGCCAGCTAGGTCTACAAAGTGAGTTCCAGGACACCAAGGGCTACATAATGAATCCCAAACAAAATATAATTCACCCCTGTGAGCTATAAACATTGCAATCAGAACTGAAATTTTTATCTTGAGCAAGCACTTGATTTTTATTGTATTTTTTTTTTTTAGTATTTTTTTAATGTATGTGGGTGTTTAGGCTGAGTGTACACCTGTGCAACATGTGTGTGCTGTGTAGTTTGAGGCCAGAGAGGGTATCAGATCCCCTAGCATAGGAGTTATATACAGGTGGTCAGAATCCATCATAGGGTGCTGGGAACAGAACCCAGGTCCTCTGGAAACGCAACCAGTAATCTTAACTGTGGAGCTGTCTCTCTGTCTCGCTCCAAGCATGTGGGTTTTAAAGAAATGAAGGAAAAAAAAGAAGTACACACAGTCTTTTACATTCAGCAGTACACTGGTGAGCTCTGGTATGCTTCACCCTGATATTCTTCCCAGAGCGCTTTGCATGCTGCAGGGCTCCTTGGTCGCCACTTAGCTTGACACGTATTTATTTTGCTTTCACTCTTGAAAATTAACTTTTTTGTTATTGAATTCTGGGTTAACAGAGTTTTCTCAGGGCTTTAAAATGTTTGCCCTTGCCTTCATTATTTCTGTTAAAAAGTCAGGCACCCTTTGTGTCTATGCCGTGTGTCATACTCTCAAGAGGCTGTCAAGATTTTTCACTTTTAATTTGTTTACAGAATATGGTTTTTATTTGCATTTATCTTGCTGAGGTCACCTAAGCTTTTAGAAGCTGAACATTTATTTCCTTCTAATTAATTCTGGAAAAAATGTTATCTACTAATGTTAAATACTACTTTTCTCTGATTGTCTGTCCTTTTCCCACCACGTATATAATCTGCATGCATCTGGCCCTCCCGACTGAGACTCCCCTACTCTTTCTGTCCCACTGTCCCTCTGATGCTTCAGATTGTGTGTTTCCCATTGACCCATCTTCAAGATTCTTTCTGTCACCTAGAGTGTTATCGCAAACCAGCCCAACAGACTTTTGTTCAGATGCTCCATTCTTCAGCCGAGCTTCTACTCTACTGCCTGCCGTTTCTGTTATTCTGTCAAGATTTGCTGTTTTTCATACACTATGAGCTTATATTTTTTTATATATTTGAACACACTTAAAACCTTAAAAAAAAAAAAAAAAAGAAAAGCCTATCGTGTTTGCCAGGCTGACCTGCTCCTGGGCCCATCCAGTGTCTAGGAGGACAGGCCACAGTGCCATGCTTGGCTGACTACAGCCCATTTCAATTAACCCCATCAACTTTGCTTCTTGAGGCTGGTCTTATTCGGTGCCTTTTATCTTGGGGGTGAGCCTTATTTTCTAGTTTACATCTCCTAAATCCTTACCTGAGGTTTCTCTACTCTGCACAAAAAGGACCACAAAATGCTACGGCTGGAAGAGGACACCTAAAAACATGATAGGCAGCAATGATGATGATGCAGAACTTCAGAAAACCCTTGGGGGAAACAGTGGCTGCAGGCAGCCTGTTTCGCACTTATTATGTTTTATGCCTATGTTTTATGCCTCACACACGTTCACCGGACATGTTTCTTTTGAGGTCATCGCTATTTCATCAGCAGGTTGAAAAGAAGTTTATATAACTGACATCAGGTCTAAAGGTCTGACTCAGCTGATGTATAGAGCAAAGATCTCTTGCTGGAACTGGGTCCTGTTGCCTTTCTCTGCACATCCTGCCATCTGTGGTGACCTGAGTTACGGTGTAGCTGTCCTGCTCATTTCTCAAAGGCCTATGAGACACAGACAGAAGGTTGCCAGGCCTTCCCCCGTCAACTAAATACTCCCTGTGAGGTTTTAGTTCTTAGCTAAAATGGAATGGTTTTTACATTTTAATCTACTCCCTGCACTACTAGAAGTAAAATAACTACCCCAACTACATTCTTTCTCTCTTACACACACACACACACACACACACACACACACACACACGCACGCACGCACACATACACATACGCGCACACACACCACAAACCATTTAATGGATTTCACATTACCACTGGTGCAGATTTTACACATAATACACACACTGTGTAGAAAGTGGCTGAAAAAAAAGAAAAGAAAAAAGTCTCCAAGGAAATACCACTGGAGACAGTGCTTGGCGAAGGTGATGTCATCAGGAGTCATCTGAGTAATTTCCTGCAGCCCCATCCGAAAGGAGACCCAGAAGCTCGGTTTTCTCCTGGCCTGATGAACCATGGGTGTCATGAGCTGGTGCTGGTCATAATTCACCTTCATTTTCATAAACATAAAGGATTAGGCTTTACTTTATAAGATCTTTTGTGAGTAGCATGATGAAACTGTAAAAAAATAATCCTCACTGATGTGAATTTTAGAGTTTAGTCTCTAACAGCAAGATAACTGCAAAATAAAGACAGAAAAATCAAAACTTAATAATTGTGTTTTCTAGTGTCTAAGACTTGTTCTCCAGCTCCGAAGTTGCAAGAACAAGTTGAGGAAGCTTCTGTTCCTACTGTCACCGGGACCCTTCTCCAGGCTACAAGCATCAACAACTTTGGCCTGGTACAGGAGGGGCCTGCAGAGGGTTGATCCACCAAGGACAGGGGCAACAGTTACCTCCTCATCTTCACAGCAAAAGCTTAACACTACAACAAAGCTATAAGGATGCCAGTGTCAGAGATGAAACTCATTAGGAAGCTCTGGCAGTGAGGCGATGCTGTCTGCGTAAAGACAGCATGACCTAAGAGGAAGGCAGCAAACGGTTCAGCGTCTTGAGTGCTGGGTCAACTGGATCCACTGGAAGAAACCTGACTTTGTTCTCTGTCCCAAACCAAGCATGGCCTCAGATCTAAATGCAGATACTGAAACGATAAAGCCATGTGGCCTTGGGAAACACAAACATTTCCCTAAGCAGGCCACAAAGAGACCAATAAATTGGACCTCATCAGCAGTTGGTATGATGTCAAAAAGAAACGACAAGAACTGAGAAAGAGAGATTTGGTGAGCAAGAGATGTTCAGCCAAACTTCCCAGGGCCTAAAGTGGGGATTCCACACAGGGGGACCAAAATGAGCTAATATGTAGAAGGATAAAAGTCATGGCAAGCAGACTCACAGAGACTACTCACAGAACAGCTGAAAAGTTGTGGGATGGTTATGAAGGCATTTAGACTCTCCCAGAGGCCACTGGAGCTGGCAAAGCTCTGTGAGCAGGTAACTTCATGGACTGAACTATATTTCAGAAGGGCAACTGAAAGAATGGTGTAAGAGATGGTTGGACAGAGAAGAAACTAGAATCAGGATAAACTTAAAACAGGGCTTCAGAAATTAGAACATTTACACGCTCCAGTCTGACAGGACATACATACGCAAAGCCACCTGGCAAAAGAAAACACCTCTTTCCAGCAGTGCCCACTTCACTTAAATACTTGGGACAAAACACTGTGACACTAAAATGAGCACGGGTATTCCCGAGTTACACGTGTCCACACGGGGATGAAAAGTGAGGCGGGGAACAATAACCTCGATGGCAGAAGTAGCATCCTTTCAGGATTCTGTGCTCTGAAGGCAGCTTCTATGAAACAACTTCTAATTTTCCAACAATAGCATTCTAACCACATGCAAGAACATCAAAGTTGCTCACTGAGATGGCTGCGCCTGGAGTTCTAGAATCCCTTTTCTTGCTGATGACATGCCTCAGTATAACTACTCTGGAGAGCTGGCAAAAATACATCATTCTAAGCACACGTGTCAGCAAACACCTAAGAAATAAGTGTTGGTGTTCATCAGAAGATTTGAAGAAAGCTGTAAAGCAGCCAGAAAATGAAACAACTCATGTCCATCCACCCATTTAAAGGAATTAGACTGTTTCAGTGCTGCAGAGCAATCACCAACAAACGCAAAATTCAAGTTCAGGTTGTAGGATACCTGAATTCCTATGCAATCATTTCACAATCCTGGGCCATGTTCACAGACCTGGGAGTGAATACCTGTTCTCTGCTTGTAGAATGTCTCTTAAGAAGAAAGAGAGTGTAAAGACTAGGCTACTGGACTAAAAGAAGAATAGCAGGATAGAGGTTGGGGAGAGACCAAAAACAGATTTCCACTACAGAAAGAGGAGAATCCAAAGGAGATGTAAGCATGAGGGGAGGATGTGGCCTGGGCAAAAAGACAAGAGTGGTACAGCAGCAGGCAGAGGCTGAAGACTGAGGCAGGTGCATCGAGCCAACAAGGGGTCCTGGAGGGCAAGTGGGTAGAGAAACATGATGCTCAGGAGAGAGGTGGGGCTGTGAGACCTTTGGAAGCATCAGTGCATTTGCATATCAGATTTCCTGACTCGAGAACATTTAATACAATGTAATTTATGGACCCTCCTGACAATTAATATTCACTCACAGGAAGGCCTCTGTGGGCACCTGAAATTAATTTTGAAACCATTAAAGGAGACAGAAGGTTACTCTCAATGAAAAACCCTGTGGCGAAGGCATCACCTCCCCTATTAAGTATCTGAGAGTAATTGCATAAAAGAAAACCCCATTGCTGCTAAAGGTGAGCAGATGAATGGGTCTCGAGCTGCTATCTTACTGTTTGGTAAAAGCCTAAACTTTACTAGAGCTCAGATGCATGAGGGGGAAGGATGCAGCTCCTTGTGTGCTATTCGAAGTGTTTACAGCAGCCAACTTTGCTTTAGAGGGCTTTTTATTTCAGCGTAAAAATAAGGCAACATACAATGCACAACTAAAAGTCACAGAGACGATGTCAGATTAAGAAATAGACTTTATGACAGCCACGTTATGGAATCTACGTAAGTGTCCATCAACAGGGGAATGGATAAAGAGAACATGACATTTGCAAGAAAATTGGTACAAGTGGAGATGACCCTAGTAAGTGAATTAAGTCAGTCTCAGAAAGACAAAATCACACAAAATCACGTTTTCTCTCATATGTGGTTCTTAGATTTTACACAGATACACGGTGTCCTTGATGTGTATGTGGCAAGAAAGTAGACGTAAGTTCTTCTATGGGAGAAATGAGAGCAACTGGGAGAGGGGCCGAAAAAGAGGGCAGGCGTGTCCCAGAGCACAGACACACTGTGTGAAAGCTCCTTGTAATTCAGGCACACACAGTAGGCATGAACAACAGAAGCATCAAACAGAACGCAAATCACAGGCTGAACTTTTGAGGCTGGTGGGTGTGGCTGCCACTCAGCGCACTTTAAATTCTAATCAGTGCAACAATTAAGAGGGCAAAGTTGCCTAAGCCATATGACCGAACTTCCATCTCCTGGAAGACAGTCTGTCTGCATTGCTGGAGAACTCAGAATCAATGTAAGTCATAACTGAAAAAATTACTCTGAGAAAATGTCATTTGTCAAACTGTGAATATGGAGTAACCTTTTCCTGTACAGGTCTACAGAAGAGTCCAGTGCGCAACATGCCACATCCATGAGGCGCAGTACATATGCAGGAAAACCCATCTCAATGCATGTGAGTGAGAAGCATAAAGAATAAATGGAAGAACAGAGCAGGCTCCACGGGCGGGTGACATGACCCTAAAGTACCCAGGGGGGCAGAGTGGTATAGACATCTTCCAAAGAGTGTGTCACATGATAGCAATACTTAAAACTGCACTAGTAGTCTTAAAACAGTTTCCAGACAAAGAGGGTGATAGAGAATCCAATCCACACAAAATATCCAAAACCACTACAGAAAACACAGACTCAGGTAGGCACCAGACCAGGTGGCACATGCCTATAATCCTAGTACATGGGAGAATGAGGTAGAAAGATCACAAGTTCCAGGTCAGCCTAGGTTACAGATGTAAGCTCGGGGCCTGCCTGAGCTACAGTAAAACCAATACTGTCTCCAGACAGTGGAGTAAAAATACAGTTGCATATGGAAAAATCAAACAGTTCACCTAACTGACCAAAGTAATACAAATAAAACTACGCAGTCTTAACAGCAGCATGGGAGACAGAAGCAGGCAAAGCACTGTTAGTTGGAAGCCAGCCTAATCTATACAGCAAGCTCTGGGCCAGGAGGGCTGCACAGTGAGGCCCTGTCTCCAGAACAAAACAAAGAAGCACACTCCTACAGAACAGCGCTATTCAACATATCAAGCTGTGTTTTGCCTCCTAATATTAATGCCTCATGTTGGGTGCATGTAAGAAAGCAAAACCCAGGACCCACCGTGGGTGGGATTACAGCAGATGTAGTCTCCTTGAGAGCATTCTGCCTGAGTGTTAGAAGATTCAATATGCTTTTCTCAAATAAGCTCATGTCTACTAATGTGGCCGAAGGAAAAGATAAAACATAATAAAACTTTCAGTGGCTTAGCTACTGTGGTACTGTCTTATATTCTATAATGCCAAAATATCTACAAAAACCCAAATATGTAACAGTGAGAGAGCAGGAGGGTAAAATAATTGTGAAGAAGACTTTAAATTCAGTAGAAAAAGGTAAGTGGAAAAAGTTACAAAACAACTGTATATAAAAAAAACTAAAAATCCTAAATGTTCTATTTTACCATTGAAGACTCAGGAGCTAGAGGCTGGGGTGAAAACCTGCTAGCTCAGAGAGGCAGAGAAAGCACCCAGCTGACCTTCCTATTCAGCTGAAGTCCCAGAAAGGAAAAGCCTTTCTCCTCAGCTCACATCCCAGAAGGAAAAAGACAAAAGCCCAAGGTGAAAAGCTTGCTAGCTCAGCTGATGGCCCGGAAGGAAAAGGCCTGCTAGGTTACCAGGACAGCCCAGGAGGAAAAAGCCAAAAGCTCTTTTTTTCTTCTTAACTACTCTTCAACTCAAAGTCCCTACTTTCTATTAATCCCTGTCATCTGGTTACTAGCTCCACCTCTTTACCTAGGGCTAATTTAATAAAGTCCTGTGTACAGAAAGCTCTGAGATTAAAGGTTTGTGTCAGGGCTGAGCCACACCATAATCACCTGTTTACAATAAACAGAAAGCTCTTGGATTAAAGGTGTGTTTTAGGGCTGAACGACACCAAACAGGAAAGAGTTTTTTACAGTTCACAATCTCAGGGTTCACTATGGGATCAAATGTCCTGCAACAAACAACCTTACAAAAGGCTTTCAGCTTTGATTTGCATTGATGCAAGCACAACTGCATATGGCTAACAGAGTGTGTCCAAAATGGCAACAGTACGGTGGGCAAAAGCTTGGTTACCTCCATCATCTCTTTTTGTTTTCACGTTTTTCTTCAAAGTTCATTCAATATAACACAATCTCTATCTTCACTGCAGTGGCTGACCATCGCCACAACCAAAGCCGCCTCTAAACTGGAATTCCGTTGCTGGGCCAGCCCCAGCCTCAGCTTTCTTGTCAGCACCAGGGGGCACAGCACTCCTTCTGTAGGAGTCTCTGTCTGCCTCCCCTCTTATGAATCTTGTAGGTCTCTTACCCTCTGGACCTTTGGGCTGAGGCCCGCCACTGGGACCTTATGAACGAGGGCATCCAGTATCTCTGAGATTACCTCTATGCATCTCTTATGTAATTGTACAAAACTAACAAATGTTATCTTTAAAAAACAGAACTCTTATCCTGTCAGCAGAACATGATAGGTAATGCCAGCATCTCAGCTACATCCTGAAGATCCTTTAAGGCTATAACCAGTCCCTGTCCTACCTCATAGCGTTCTGGCATCAATTAAGACAGTATTCACTGTTATTTGCTAAGCAGCATAGACACCTCAGGGGAGAAAGTGCGGTGCTCAAGCTCACACCCGCCTGCGCTGGAGCTTCTGGAGAAGCTGCACATCTAAGACTCCCAGGCTGGCCTACCCAGCTCTGAGCCCACACAAAACATGCACTACTGTGCTGGCTCCCTTTGTCTCTTCCTCTAAGTTCTGACACAGCGAACTCCAGGCTCATCACTTGGCAGTTTTCAAAGACATATGAATGCAGATTTTTAGTTTATTACAATAAGGTAAGCAACAGTACTAAAGAGAAATGTTAAAAGATTCAGAGCGGGCTGGGAAGATGGCTCAGCATTAGAATACTTGCGTGGCGTGTGCAGGGCACTAGGTTCACTCCCGAGTATCATGAACACAGAAGGAGAAGCTAAGTGAGACTCCGTGCTCGCTGCAGCATGGTTCGCAGCAGTCGTGATACGGGAACAACCTAAGCTGTTGTTCAAATTAAGATCAGGGAGCAACAGCAGGTGTGAGTGTGAAGGACATGATAAGTGAAATAAGCCGCAAGGGAAAACACTGTATGACGACCTCACTCAGATGTGGACCCTGGAAGTCAACCTGGTACTAGGCAGAGAAGGTGGCATGGCGACCACCGGGGTGGGGGCAACACAGAAAGGGAGCATGTTCAGAGCTCTTGGGTGTGTGGCAGGAGACCGTGGTCACAGGTGTCATATTGCATATCTGAGGTTTGCCGAGAATGTCCATCTCAAATATTCTTACCAAAAGGAAAAAAAAAAGAACAAGTGAGCACTGATGTGAATCAGATACACAAGCAGAGTTACGAGCCAGAAATCCAGAGTGATGTCAAGAATCTAATAGTACATTTCATGAAAATGGACGCTATTCTAAAACTCTGGAGGCAAACAGCAAGAGAGACATACAGATCCACATTAGCCTGGGGACTGAAGGCACACTTTCAAGTGACATCAAGGAGGAGTCTGGACCTGCAGCAAGAGGCATCAGGGTGAAGTCAAACCAGAACAGGACTGCTAAGGTTTACAGTCTTCAAAAAGGGTAAAAGTGATTGGTGGCGTTCAACTGTCAGTAAGAGAATGGGGTGTGCAAGCAGTGCTGCTCAGTAAGAGGCCAAGTTCTCTTTCTGGTGGAAAGAAAACAGGACGGAGGGAGGGCTTAACAAGTAACATGGCAGCTAATGCATTCTACTCTCCCCCAGTTGACAGAAGGAAACATGTTTCCAGCTAGGCTGGAGAGCGTCTTCTGCAGACAGGCTGGGTTGTGGGCTTCCCAACAGGCAGATCTGGGAGCTACTACAGCAGTGGGTGTGCCCAGGACAAGGAATGTGGCAGGTGCCTGTGTAGGTGGCACCTATAAAATCAAAGAGTTGGGGAGGGGAGCCAAGCCCTGGTGTCACTCAGGGTCCTCTCTGTTTTCACATCAACCATTTCTTAAGAACAAACTATACACTGATAGTTCATGAAACCTAGGAGACAACCCGAGAGACAGCAGAACCATACCACGGAGAAGAGACGCAACAGAACAACTCCCTCCTTCCTTTTCAGGACTTATGGAGTGACTACACCACAGTTAGCAGTCTTTCACCATCCCAAAGCCAGGGGGAGAGAAGAGAGTAAATGACGATCTTGGCATATTTGTAATCAGCTATTTGGCCTTCAACACCTGGCCAGCTCTCGCTTCTGAATGCCAGGCCTGTGTCTGTCTTTAGAAGCAAGGCTATCTGCTGGGAGCTGTGACACACGCCTTCCTGTGAGGCTGGCTCTCAGGAGGATGAGGCAGGAGAACAGTCACTAGTTCGTGGCCCATGTGGTCTACACAGAGTTCCAGCCGGGGCCACGTCCTCATAGTGACACCCTGTGTCAAAATAAACAAGGAAGAAATATAATAAATAAAGCCACATGGCGTCAGGGACTGTTAATAAATGAAGGAAAATAAGCAGTGAGGAAAGTGTTCAAGCAACTTCAATGTCCTAGGAGAGCAAACTGGCCAACCATCCATACCCTTAAATGCCTCTTTAAATCCCTCCCCTCACATCTCCTTAACAAACAAACAAACAAACGAAATAAGGTCTTTATGTAGTCTAGCCCAGCTGAAAATATCCAGCAATGCTCCTTGCTGAGGTGAAAGATGTCTGCTTTTCCTTCCTTTCAAAAATATTTGTTATTACGTTTATCTATAGGTGTGTGTGCATTCGTGCATGCATACATGTATATGTGTGTATATGCATGTGTGTGTGCATGTGTGCGAGTGTGATATATGTGTGTAAGCATGAGTTTTTGCATGTGTCTATGTGTGTATATGTATGTGTGTGTACATATACATGTGTACATTGTGTAAAAGTGTGTGCATGTGTGTATGTGCATGTGTATATGCATATATGTATGTATACGTGTGTGTATAAGTGTTTGCATGTGTGTACATGTATGCGCGTTGTGTGTGTGTGTGTGTGTGTGTGTGTGTGTGTTTTGTAGATCTGCGACTGAGAATGTGGGGGCAGGTAGTCAGTTCTCTCCTACCATGCAGTTCTGAGGGATGGAACTCAGGTCGTCCAGCTTGGCTGTTCCCTCCTGAGCTGTCTCACTAGCCCCTTTCCTCCCTTTTGGTATAGGGACTCACTGTTCTGTGCAGGACAGTCTCCTACTTGTGATCTTCCTGCTTCATCTTGCCAAAGAGCTGAGACTGTGGGCTCTCGGCATGTCCAGTGTTTTCCAACACTGTGTTAAAACCCCTAAGGCCTTCTGATAGCGGTGCCTGATAATGCCCCAGAGACCTGACGCTGTGGGTTTGCTTAAATAATGTAATCGTAGTAATGTCCCAGTGTAAAATTCCAACGAGGAAATATAACTAACTGTATGAAGTGACTTATAAACTTATCCTTCCCTCTGTTTTGATCCTTTTCTATCATGTCTATTAATATGATAAAAGCCACAATTTATAAGACTTCCTGGAGTTCCAGGTACCAGTCCAGCACTTCATGTATGTTACACATCACGTATGTTACACATAACCTATGCAACTGTGCAGCATTAAAGCAGGAGCGAGTAAAGAGCAGTCATTATGCCCCAAGCAGAACAGAAAAAAAGGAGGAAGGTCCCACAGCCAGGAAGTACAGCTGGGATTCAGAGCTGGGTCTGCCTGAAAGCCAAGTCCATGCCTTCCCAAGAAGAGACAGGCCGTCACTGTGCCGTCCATGTTGTATATCAACTTTCAAAGAAAGCTATGGTCGACTTTGCAAGTACAGTCTTCACTGTGACATTTGGCTCTCTCTGTAAACTAAACAGGCTTCTCTAACAGTCATAAAAACAAAACAAAGCAAGCAAAAAACCCTGAAGAAACAAAATGAAGGAGGGTCAGCTGTATACTAGATCACTAATTAGGCGCATGTGAGCTCATGTATCACCAGATACAGCTCTCTGGTAGTTCGCCTGTGTGCTTCATGGCACACTAGAAGAGAATTTGGACAATGCACCTGAGCACAGTTTGCTCCTGAGGTCAGGAACAGGACCTTCTTTCTCTGTATGTACTCAAGGACCACGCAAAAACAAAAGGACATCCAAAACCTGACATGCATGAGAGACTCAGTGATTATCAACTTCTGAAGATGTTAAGGCACCCCAGACACTTGCCGCACAGACAAAGGGGCTCTGTGTTTCTGAAAAGGGAGTTTGGTTTACAAGTGAGTTTCCTACCTCCCGATCCTTGAGCTTCATGGCGAGCACCAGCTGATGCCTGTGGTTTGTGAGGGCCTCTCGGTAATTTCCCTTGGAAAAGAATGCAGAGCCTAGATTCCCATGAGCTCGGCATTCTCCTGTCTGGTCACCTGATTTGGATTCAAGGAGAAAAACCCTCTAAGTTGCAGCATTATTTATAACATATATAGTTCTCTTAAAAGCCACAAATTTGCTAGCTGAAATTTAAGTTACTTTCTTTCAGACGCTATGGGGGGAGATGAGATCCTAGAACCTAACCCCTGGACAAATGTTATTTCTGTAACACACACGTGCACAGGGAAGAGGGGTCTTAGCTGGGAGGGTGCGGACCTCGACACAAACCAGCTGCTGTTGGGAGTCTACTCCTCACTCGGCAGGTGACCTTTGGTTCTAAGCAATTATCAGCTTGCTGGTTCAGCCATTTGATTCCGGGCCTCTTATCATACATCATTTCCCTATGAGCATCTGATGGCAGATCCCCACAGCCTCCTTCCTGTAACCTGACAGTCCCTGAATAATCACCACAGTGATGGCCACAAGCACAAACCGTGCTTCTTCTTCTTGTCCCCTGCACAGAGGCAGGAGGCTTACAAGATGAAGGCTGGCCTGGGCTACACAGTGAGACCTTGTCTCCAAAATCGTAAGAAATGAAGCCCCAAAGCCCTCCAGCAAGTAGGTGGCAGACACATCCCGCAGTCTGCATGCTCTCACCCTTTACGGTATTCTGGGCCCACCCATCACCCTGCTTTTGTTTTGTTTCATTTCATTTGGGACAGATCCTCACTGTGCATCTTCTGGCTGGCCTGGAAGTCACAGAGATCCACCTGCTTTAGCTTCTCAGCATGGCCCACCACAGCTAGCCTGTGCTGTGCCCTTTGACAAACCCCCAGCGCATTCTCACAGAGACCAAAATGAAAAGGAAGATGAGTTGTCTACTTGGGGCATTAAAACCATGAGCCTCAAACCCCCCCCCCCCCCCCCCCCCGCCGAGGAAGATTACGAATATGCTAATCACGCTGCCAAGCCTTCTGGGAGCTTGGGACCCTAATGTATGACAATCCTCAAAACCCAAGGGCTCTCAAACAGAATGTTCTGTTGTGTATGTCAGTCCTGTCAAAATCAGGGCATGCAGCTGACATGCAGGTGGGACACATACCTAAGGTCTTGGCTACATCCAAGTCTTGCTGCATGTACCCAGTGCTCTTCTCTGTGTTCCCAAGAGACCAGTGCGCACTGCTCAAGGCGGAGAAGACAGAGCCTCTCAGTTTGAGGCTGCAAGTGCCAATCTTCAGAGCAGCTTCCAAGACAACCACAGAGGCCCCATGGTGGCCGGCTGTCAGAAGTTCCTGCCCAACCACAGACACGACCACAAAGGGACTCTTGTCCAGTTTCATTTTCTGAAGCTGCTGGTAAGTGGGCTCCAGGGTGTCTGAAGAGAAAGAAAACAAGAGGATGAAGACTCAGGAGACATGGCAATCTTTCCATTATGCTCTAGAAACATGTCTGTGGCACATGCCACATGTTGAAGGCACACACTCTTCAACCTGGAATCTGGCACCACCCGATGGCCCACGCACCCTACAACTAGCATCACCCACGCATCCAGCAGTTCCTTTCCCTACAGGAATGGCCACACTCATCCTCTCTTCTGGCTTTCATTGCTCACTATGCAACCCTTTCCCTGAAAGGTTCTCGGCTATCCTGCTCCTCCTTAGAACGTGAAGAGGCCATCCTTCCAGCCACCCTCCACTGGGTACCACCCTCAGTGACTCATGTATCTAAACTCAACCTCATTTTATGGCTTGCGTTGTAAAGGTTAGCTATCAGTTATTTTAGAGTTGTTCCACATTTGCTCAGTAAAAATATTTTCCTGGATAAGATTGTTGAATACTGTAAATGAGAGCTGTATGAAAGAAGCTACGTCTACAGATGCCAACTGGCTGATGACAGCTGTAGTGACAGAACACTGAAGGTCCAGAGCCTCACTGCAATTTCTCTTTAGCCTACTCAACAGCTACTGCCTGGCTCTCCACGCTGTGTCAGACAAACACCCTGTTATGAACAGATGAAGCTGGACTTAACATTTTGACAAACAGATTTTTAAAAGACAAACTTTTGGAATGTACCAATAAAACTGTGGCTTCTTCACCAACCCCAGAGCAACGTCCAAGGCTGACGGCGGAGTTCTCCCACCCGTTGCTATAGCCTGCCTATCTGACACCAACTGCCACTGAATTTCAAAACTGCCTTCACTTGTGACTTTTCTTTGTTCTGTCACCATAAAATGTCTATGAAATTGCTACCTTGTTGGAACAGGAAATTTGGAGTAATCTAAACTTGTGTTTCTAGTCCATGGTCACTCATACTTGGCTCCAGAATAAAATCTCTTTTCTCCCCCCTTGATGTGAGAGACATGCTGTTGCGTTGATGATGCTTTATTCTAAGCAGCCAAGTGGCACCAGGCAGGCTTCTGGCGAAATCCCTCCTGCTGTCTCACTGGTGAGTATCCCCAACATGGCTATGATCAAAAGCAAATGAGAATGGACTGATTCATAAAACCTGCTCCCAGTATCTCCCAGAAGGTCTAGTAGAAGATATCCACAAAATGCCCAGCTATTCTCAAGGCTACGTCTGACACCAGTCACACCAAAACACCATCAAGCAAAGCCAGAAGGAAACCATCAGGGAGAGCTATCCAGTGGGAAATTAATGCTTAGCTTGTTTTATCTCAAGTGGCAACAGTGGGGGTATAGGTCAGAGGTCAGTGAACCACATGAGGTGAGCTCCTGGCCCTCCTATCTCTATTTTCTTTAAAGATGGTGAAAGTTATGACTGTGTTCCAGTGCTCCTGAAACCTTCACATTGATGGTTCCGCTAATCCACCCATCAAGCCTGTGACAATGCTGGTCTCTAAATCTCACGTCCTGGCCAACGTGCTATGGTAAAGTGGAATCTCTGCAATTTATGACTTTTCAGTTCTCTGCTAAGGAGCTCTCTCGCCTGAGTCAACATCACCAGGGAAACCTTGAAGCTCACTTGTGCCTAAAGCTTTTTCCCTTCAATCAGATCACTAAACAGAGAACAAAGAACATTTTTACTCCTGTCAAGATGCAAACAGCAGAGTGCCAGTAAGCACTAGCTAGCCAATAGGCTTAAATACAGGCAGGAGAGAGAAGGAAGTGCCAGCACAGAAGAGGGGCGTGCCACAGAACGCAGAGAGCAGGATTCCGTTGGCCCCTGCTGCAGGCTGGCAGCCAGGGCTGTTCAGAAGCAGCACCTCACTTCTGCTGAGCAAAACCAGAGATAGCAGACAACAGCAGGACATCATTTTACAAGCAACAAAACTGGCCATTTATCTGATTTAGCTAAGGGTAATCACATAGGGTCAGAGGCAACATAAGAGTCCAGTGTAGGGCTCCAGGCAACTGGGTCGCCACAGCAGAATGATTTGGTTGCAAGCTAGCAAGACCTCAGCAGCTTTTAAGTAGAAAGCCACTGGGTTATGCTGTGGAAGGCTGAGCTGCAGCCCTCCAGCCCACAGCAGAGTCCTGCCACCGAGCACAACCCTCAGAAAGGGCATGCTGCCACCTACTACCACCACAGATTCTATGCAACCCTCTCTTCATTGAACCTGTAGTTTCTGATTCAATGTTTGAATCCTAGCTGCAAAGGAGGATGGGAAAATTGGGGCTGGATGTTTCAGCTTTTACTGTAGAAGGCCAGAAGCAGGCATTCCTGACAGACAGGGAAAGCATTCAGATGCCTGTCCTGAAGTGACTGATGCAGGCACAGGCCCACGCTTCAGAACAAGACAACCTTTCCCATAGCAACTATGGAACCTCTGAGACAGCAGCAGGAAGAGGAGGTAACGCTGTAACAGATGACCTGTCTTAAACTCCCAAGAAAGAAAAAAAATTCAACTTAGGCACATTTTGGGATAGATGAGAATGAGATTTTAAAAATTATAATGAAAAAATCCCACTCAAAGTGTATAGAAAGAAAATATAAGTACATTAAAAACTAAATATCACTGCAAAGACAAATATAAAGTTGATGTGAAAGCCATGTTACCTAGGGTGATCAAATGCTTCATGGGAAGAACTGTCTTCTATAGGGAGCCAGCAAGAGGCAGAGCCAGCAAGGGTGACAGAGATTTTCAACAGGCTGGCTTGAGCTCGCTAGGTATTATACGTAGCAACAGAGTCTGATATAGCCTAGTGGAGAAGACAGTAAGCTACGGACAAGAGAACATGTCTGTCCTTCCAAACTAACCTCAGTCAGTCAGTCCTCACGCTGCCGAGTGCATGGGCCATGACTGTGGTCATGATTACACATGCATACATATGTGCACACATGCAAGGTTATGAATGTGTGTATGTATGTATATGTATGCATGTACGTATGTGTACAGAGACACCTATTTCTATCTATATCTATAGCAATATACTCAGAGCATCCCTTCACTGTATGTAATTTCCTTTCTGTGTTAAAGTTCTCTGCTTTGAGCTGATATGACATCTCACAGGTCAGTAATCAGAATCTCTAGTCAGCAGCTGGGCTGGGGGAGTGGGTGTGGGGCTCGAGTTAGGGTTTTTCTATGCTGTCCAAGTTGGTCTCAAATTCCTGGCTGTGAGTCATCCTCTCATCTTAACCTCCCAAGTAGCCAGGACACAGGACCATGTCACTGTACCTAGCCAACTATGTTTCTTTTGATGAAGATGATTTTAAGATACTTAAAAAAAAAATCTATAGATAATCTGAGACTCTTTACAACTCTGTTGCTCTAATTCCTGTTCTAAGATAAACATGTGCTATTATCAGAGGGGCTAATTTTGTGATTTTTAGCAGATTAGACAGAACAGAATTTTGGCAGCCTGCAGCTATTCAGATGTTTTTCTTTCTAGACTTTATGCATAATACATGAAACAACTGGTGTCAGACCAATTCCATAGGAATATAAAGGCCCTCCGCAACACTGGCCGAGCCCCTGCTGGTGGTTTTGAAATGTAAAGTCCTTAAGAATGTAAGAAGAATACGATCCCATTTCCTGACACTTCAGGAGTTTGTGAAGATGTCGTGGAGGCTAATGATAAACCACCACCCTCTGGCAGGAGACATGCCACACTGGCTAGCTCAGAGATGCACATCTCTTCACACGTGAACACTTCTCAACTGGAGGGTTCCAGACTTTGAACTCAGCGGTGTCTCACAATGGCCAGCAACCTCATCTAAACAGCCTAATATACATAAGTAAGAAGTTGAGTAATGAGGAGTGGCTTTGTGAGCATTTGACACACCAGGGTTTCAGGATCTGCCCAATCTAGAAGCAGATGGTCCACTTCCCAGCCAGAGCTCTGAGAGCTGTCAGTTGTAAGGAGGGACTCTAAGGTCAGAATTTCACAAAGGAAGTGGCATCAAATACAAATTGAAACATGCGGAATCACAGTGTTTTCTAAGAATGCTCAGAATGCTCCAGATAGTAATGAGAGAGAAGCCAGATTTCTGATGCTAAGACCTGAGCAGGACTTCCCCGTGAGTGCATATGAAGGGGACCCTGGGTCTGTGAAGTGCTTGTTTCAGCCTGAGCACCATGAAAGGACGAAACCCTCCTGCAGAGGAGAAGGCTTCTGTAGGGCCTGCCTCAACTCTCACGTTTAGCTCCCAGAGCATTACGGGATGGCATCATTCCCCCCCTCCCAGAACAGCTAGGCATAAGAAGCAAAACAATCTCACAGTCAACAAGTGAGCAAATGGCAATGCTGTGATCAGATCCCTCTCACCTAACATTTGCAAAGCAGGGCCCCTGATGGAGGGCAGACACACACAAATGCACACACACAAATGCAGGTGAGGGCTGCGAACAGTGACAGAAGGGCCTAAGCGCTTGCCAACCATCTTCCATGGGCACTTGATAAAGCGGCCTCCATGGATCCTTCCAGAGCTGATAGATTCACTACAGGTGATAGACAGCTCACAAAGGCAACTCAAAAAAGACGAGAGATAAACAGATCCACAAAGTTCTCAGCACTGTCCCTGCTGGCATCCTTGGAGAACAGCTGCTCTGACACGCAATGCACAGAAGATTTTTTTAAAACATTTTTCTCAGCAAATTGCTTTGAAGACAAACTGGTGTCATGTTGCTAATAGCAACACACTTGGTGCAACATCCTACAGCAGAAGCAGGAATGCCTCAGAACGAAGGTGTTGTCTTCATGGACTAAATAAAAATTTTCCATGTATATTCTTTAAAAGCTGTTACCTTGGAGAAGTGCCAGGCATCCTTCATGGAGAAGAAAGAAAAAAAGTAAAAAAAAAAAAAAAAAAAAAAAAGTAGAAAATGGAAAAGATAGGTGTTGGCTTTTATTGTCTGTTTCCCCCAAAGTCCTGGAGTCCTAAATGTATCAGTTCTGGATCATGGTTTATTGACAGCAAGGCCCATTTTGGGGAAAGCCTTTTAGCCCCTGAAGCAAGGATGTGCTTCTGGGACTTATATAATTGCTTGAAAAAGGGTTTCTTACCTCTTTCCCCTAAAGAGATGATATATCCAACTTTCAAGAAAATAAATTTTATATAAAGCCAATTGCCTAAAGACACACACAAGCTCTATCTAGTTCAGTAGACTTTTATTTAGCACATCCTTTGAGCCAAGCACAATAATAGGCAGCAAATTAAAGCCACCTAATGCTGCAAACACGTCAAAACTAGACAAAATGTTGAATGATACTGTCATCAAGACTTTTAGGTTCATTCTCTAGTATAAACAATTAAAAGACACACCATTTCTATGGCAAAGATAGAGTTGTGCTTGACATAAGCTATGGGCATAAAATGGCAGTGGCCTCATCTATATGCCATAAATCCCTAGATGACAGCTGGTGTGTATGTTTAGTCAAAACCTCCCAAGTGCTCAGTCTTAAAACTCAGTGTTCTCAAAGCTCAGTGAGTGGTACAATGTTTGCCCAGCACTCTTCAGATCCTGAGTGTGACCTCCTAGAACCAAAGAGTAAAATAAAATAAAACCACTACTCTACAAAATTAAAACAATCCACTCAGGGCCTAAGACTCCCCCAGGCTTGCACTGTACCATCTCCACGTGTTCTCTTGTTTTCTCAGATGCTCCTCTAAAAACGTGACATACCACTTATGGTTATATACATACTTGCTTTAGGAAATACAAGGATGAGCCAGACATGGTAGGTCACACCTATAATCCCACCAGCCAGGGAGGTGAGGCAGGAGGATTGCTGTAAGTTCCAGGCCAGCCTGGATTACATAATGAGTTCAAGCTAACCTGGGGTACAGTGTGAGAGTCTGTCAGGAAGGAAAAAAGAAAGTGTGACTGAGGATTCTTGAGAGAAGCTGTTTCTACAAAGGCTGGAGAGTCTGGAATGCTACAAGGTTGGGTGCCTAGTTACAACTCTTATATTCAGACCTTTAAGCCACTCTTGGCCCACCTCTGTGTCAGACAACATCCTGATAAACAAATAAAAAAGAAACTTTGGGATGTACTAACCTAACAAAACCTACCCACCCACCACCAGTGGACAACTAAGGGGGTTACCAGGAGACATCTAAGGCCATAGTTGAGAATCCTCCATCCTGCTGTGACCTACCTCTCTGATATTTCCACCAAGGTAATAATTGATTGCAATTTTTATTTATAATGTTCTTTGTTCTCTTATAAAACTCCATCCACACTGGGAAACACGGAAGGGGGTAACCTAAACGGTGTGTTCCTAAGGCTACTCATATTCAGCTCCAGAATAAACTATCTCTTAATCCTTTTGAATTGACTGCTGTGTTTTGTGTAAAAGGAAGGAAGGAAGGAAGGAAGGAAGGAAGGAAGGAAGGAAGGAAGGAAGGAAGGAAGGAAGGAAGGAAGGAAGGAAGGAAGGGAGAAAAGACTGGCTTAATATTTTCTTTTATTATTTCTAAAAGCTATATTTGTTCATATAAAAATTCACCTTATTGTTAACAGGTATTGTGGTTTGGAATCTTAAAACTAATTTCACACTAGGATTTATTGAAATAATCCTAAAATGCATGTCAGATGGTTCATCACCAGCCCACAGACCCCAGCAGATCTCACATACTCTTAACATTCTGGAAGGCTAGTGTCCTGCTTTCCATTAGCACCTCCATCCTACCTACCTCTCATGGGAGACTTCATGGCAGCTTCCACCATCCCCACCAGGAGCTGGAGACTTTTGGGGTCTTGAGCCAACCCAGATGCAAAGGCTGCCAGGGCATCTGCGTGACGTCCAAGGTACTGGAGGGCAACACCCTGTCGGAAGTATGCCTGGAAACACAGGGAAGATAAAAAAAAAAAAAGATGTTTATCACACTGCTGCCCAGAGTGCCCAAGGGGACCCGTTATCACAGCTGTGAACAAGATGCCCGTGGCTCAAAACCAGAATAAAGGGTTGATAACTAAAGAACTCATTTCTCTTAAACATCACAGATTTTATTTTTCATGAATTTACATTTAAATTTTTCTTTCATTTCACAGACACACTGATTCTGTACTCTTCGTTGGTGTTGATTCTCATACAGCGTCTGGATTATTTAAAACACAGTTCTTGGGCTGGAGGTATAGCGCAGATGGTGCAGTGCTCATCCACCATGCACGAAGCCCTGGGTTCCACCTCCAGCACCACAAAAAGTCAGTGGTAGCCCAACAGAAATTCTCACTGTTACCTGGCCCTTGGTAGCCCTGTAATCTTAGCACTGAGAGATACAGGAAGAAGGATCAATAGGTCAAGGCTATCCTAGCCATACAGCAAGTCTGAGATACAATCCTTGGGGATGGCTATTTGAAGATTTTTGGATATCTTACCAAGGTACCTAATATGGTGCACTGACAAAGGGAAGGGAATACAATGTGTGTCACACATGTCCCCTGTTCAAGTTTGCTCCTCTGTTGTTCTCTGATAGAACACTGACTGAAAACAACTTGGGGAAGAAAAGGTTTTGTCTTGCGCATGAACTACATCCCTTCATCAAGAGAAGGTAGGGACACAAGCTAGGACCATGCAGGAGCTGGAGTAGGGACCGTGGAGGAATGGTGCTTGCGATCACTTGCTCTCACTTGTACACCTCAGGCCCCCGGTCCCTCCTGTCAGGCAACAATGAAGACACTGTCCACAGACATGCCCAGAGGCCATTCTGATGGAGGCCAGTCTCTACTTGAGGGTCCTCCTCCCCAGGTGACTGTGTCAAGTTGACAAAAAAAAAAAAAAAAAAAAGGTACATGCACACATCATTCTTTTAAAATCAGTTCAGACACACATTTGTTTTGTTTGTTTGTTTGTTTGGAGATTTTGATTTATTGTTTTTGTTGTTTGAAACAGGATCTCACTATTTAGCCCTCGCTGGCTTCAACCTACTTGGGGCTATTCTTCTGTTTCCCTTTAGTCTCTATACCTGGATATGATTAAATGCTTCGTGTGATCTCAAACATATTTTAAAATAGTTACCTAAAGTATATGTGCTTTGCTTCAAACAATCAAGATTATTATTCTTTATGTCCTTGACTGGTTTTAAAACTAGTTTTAAAACTGGTTAAACAAACAAAAAAACAGTGAACACAGTAGACCATCTTCCTTTCAGCTTACTGAAGAAATTATTAGAGAATTATAAAATGTTTAATTATAGAATTCTTTTAAAATACTGTTTGTGCATGTGCTCCAACACACGTGTGTGTGTGTGTGTGTGTGTGTGTGTGTGTGTGTGTGTGTGTAGGTCAGCCTCAGGAGCTGTTCCTCAGGAACCATCCACAGTGTTTTCTAGGACGAGGCCTCTCTCTCTGGCTAGGCTAGTCTAGCTGTCCAGCCCCGACCACAATGACCACAAGAATGGACCATCATGCCCAGTTCTTTATGTGTATTTTTTCCTTGTGGACCAACGTCCTGGAACTTTCCAGGTAAACAGTTTACCAACTAAGTTATTTCCCAGACTCTAAGATTATAGAACTTATATCATAATTTGAAGCCAGTTTTGTGAAGTACGGTTTGCTTTTCAAGCACACAGAGAAGGAATCTACATAGCGAATGCAGTGTTTCTGTGGTGCACATACATATATGAAGGCAAAACACCCACACATGAGATACAAATAATAAAATAAATCTATTTTTAAAATAACATTATTAATGTGCTCAATTTTTGAAGATTTGTCTCTAAAGAGGTGGCTTTTTATTCTGTCTACATTTACAATACTGTTTATAACATAAATTTAACTTTGTTCAGTGAAACACACTTGACCATTTTCACAAATGATATTCAAGAGATCTAAATGAAGTTTCAAACTCTCAAAACTACTGTTTAAAACATACTTCTATAATTTTCTATCATACAAACACACAGAGGACATGAGGGCAGGCAACTTTCATGTTTTCACACAAATCCACTTATTTCATTTTTCTACCAGCATGTTGAGGTAATGTGAAGAAGGTAAGACTATTCTGGGTTTCTACCAAGAATTAACCCATAAACAGAATGAATGCTCAAATGACCGTGGGCTATGCTGTCTCTATGGGTTTACACTAGCAGCAGCTGTTAAAACGTAGGCAGTAAGATGATAACCCATAAGTGTGCTTTCCTCACTTCCTCCCACTAGACTTGGCCGCTGTTTCCATCTTTAATGTGTTTGCAGATATTTTTTCATTACCCACTCATGTCACATTTTAGGGGGTTCCAGTAATATAGTCCACCTAGAAATAACCATCGTTCTATGGGTCAAGAAGGGATGCATAACACCAAATATGCCCTGGTTCATATAACATATACATATGTAGCTCGAATGTGAGGAAGACCCAGGAAATCCCAGGACCCAGAAAGGCTGTGGCAGAAGGACTGCAAAAGTTGGAGGCCAGCCTGATCTGCATAGTGGGTTTCAGACCAGCCTGGGCACCAGAGTGAGACCCTGTGCCAAAATAAAAAATAAATGATAAATACTTACACATATACATATAAACATGTTGGGTATCTATAAGTAAGAACCACTGCTTAGAGAGATAAAGAATATCTAGAGTTATTGGTTTCAGGTATGTATTATAAGAAACAAAAATTTTAAATATTTAGTTTTAATTTTGAAAAATTCTTGTATGCTTAAAACAAAACTCAATCATCCACAATTTCTCTGAGAGATCAATGCATTCATGGTTTATCAAATAAAATTTCTAAAAGAATGTTTTACTCAGCTTACCCTGGGGGAATAAGCCAAGTTCAGTAACAAATGAAAGCTGTGAAAACAGATATTCAAGGGGGAAGGCAAATACAGACACCTATGTATGTACACACTACATAAATATGTACACATGAACACACATGTACACACACATGTACACACACATACATACATGCACAGTACACACATGTACACATATGCACACACCATTTAAAGATGCAAGTTGTGGTCTCAAGTGACATGTCATTGCTAGAGACGGCTTGTTTCATTTTCTTCAGACTCAAAATGAGAGGACAAGGGTCACACGCCCTCATGCTTCCCAGAGCCTTAGATTCCTTTCCTCAGGAGCAACGAGAAGGCTCAAAGTCCTTTCTCAGCCCCCACTCACCAGGATACTGTCGGTCCATGCTCGGCGGTGCCTAGATGGAACGAGGCAGCAGTCTGAACAACAGGCCCCACACTAAGTGGACATTAAGTGGGGTTCTCCCAGCTCTTTCCCAGCAACAGCAGGTCACTACACAATGAAATGAATTCTTTGTTTTTGTGAGCGATATGCCACAACAGAATTTAAGCTGACAATGATGAAAACTAGATTGTAGTTAATTGTGAAAGAGTAGAGAATTCAGCACAGCACCTGACATAGAACAGCCTTCTTTGCTAGCTAATGAGAAAATAAAATAAAATAAACCTAACAACACACACTTAAGTGTTAAAAAAATTATTCACTCTTCTCCCGAGTGTAGCTCGGTGAGTCCACCTGCTCCTCCCTGCCACGTACCCTCCACAACCCGCAGATGCCACCTAAAACCCACACCCAGTACCCTGGCCTAGTCTAGCCACAAGTGCCTGCACTGCAATCAGCCTCTAGATTTCCACAAGGAGCTGTCCTGCCCTGGCCCCACACAGCATCCCGCCTCCCCGCCCAGCCAGCCAGATCTGCACATCATTCTCCAGGGTCCAGCTAGACAGGTCATCTGTACAAAAGGTAAGGGGAGAAACATAATTAAATGAAATCATACACCAGATGGACTAAGCGGATAGCTACAGAATATTCCACCTAAATACTATTAAATATACATTCTTATCAGCAGCAAATGAAAGCTTTTCTGATATACCACATCCTGGGGGCACGAAGCAAATCTTTACCATTTCAGAAAGATTGAAATAATTCCATGTATTCCATCTGACCATAATGCAATAACACTTAAAACTGACAGCAAACAAATCTCTAGTAAATGCACAAACTCATGGAGATTAAATAACTCATTACTGGATGATGAATGGGTCAAAGAAGAAATCTAGACAGAAAAAAAATTTCTGAGACTCAATGAAAAAGAAAACACAACACGATGAAAGCAGTCCTTTGAGGGAAATGTATAGGTCTAAGGGCTCAGATTTAAAAAATCAGCAAGGGCACAAATTAATGACTTAATAATACTTAAAATTTAGAAAAACAAGACAAAGCAAATCCAACTGCAATTGATGGCAAGAACTAATAAAAATCAGAGTAGAAATCAGGGAAATAGAAGCAAAAGAAGCAAAAAAAAAAAAAAAAAAAAACAACTCAACAAATCTAAGAGCTGGTTCTTTGAGAAGATAAACAAGATCAAGAGACCCTCAGCCTAACTAACCAAAAGAAATAGAGAAGACCCACATTAACAGAATCAGAAATGAACAGGGAAACATTACCACAGATAGCAAAGAAACTCAGAATCTTATCAGGGAGTACTGTAAAAACCTGTACTCAATTAAGCTGGAACCCCTAAAAGAAATGGATGAATTTCTAGATTCAGCCCAACAACCAAAATTAAACCAACGAGAGTTCAAGAACCTAAACAGACCCATCACAAACATTAGCACAGTCGTAAAAAGTCTTCCAAGTAAAACAACATCCAGGCCCAGTCACGGAGAGAGTAGGAGGAGTAGGGACACAACTCAACACAATAAAAGCTACATTAGAAAACCCACAGCAAACATTACCCTAAATAGAGAGGTCCTTGAAGCAGTCCTTCTGAGATCATGAAGGAAAGAGGGATGTCCACTCTCCCCACTCCTTTTCAAGATTGTGCTTGAAGTGCTAGCTGGAGCAATTGGACAAGAGAACGAAATTAAAGCAATACAAATAGGAAAAGAAGAGGCGAAACTATCCTTATTTGTAGATGACATGAAACTATACCCAGAAATTCTACCAGAAAATGTCTAGAAATAATAAGCAAATTCAGCAATGGACAGGCTAAGAATCAACCTGCACATATCAATGACTTTTCTATATGCCACCAACAAACATAAAGAGAAGATCACGGACACATCCCCATTCTTAACAGCCCCAAAGAAAATAAAATATCTAGGAATAAATCTAACCAAGGAGGTGAAGGACTTTTACAATAAGGACAGAAAAACACTACAAAATGAAAAGACATCCCATCTTCATGGATTGGTAAAATTAATATTGTAAAAATGACCATTCTACCAAAAGATATTTAATGATTCAGTGCAATCTCAATCAAAATCCCCTTTTCATTCTTCACAGAAATAGAAAAAAAAAATCTTAAAATTCATTTAAAAAAAACAAACATAAAAGACCCTGGATATCTAAAACAATCCTCAGCAAATGAACAACACTGGAGGGATCAGCATTTCAGACCCTGTGTATTACAGAGCCACAGTAATAAAAACAATATGGCACCAGCACAAAAACAGAGATGTAAGCCAGTGGAACAAAATCAAAGCCCCAAACATGAGTACACATCACTTCAGCCATTCAATATTTGACAAAGACACCAAAAACATAAGCTAGAGAAAAGGAAATCATCCTCAACAAATGCAGCTAAAAGAAATGGGTGTGCACATGCAGAAGAATGAAAGAGATACAGCCAATTAGACCTATATCTCTCCTGTTGCACAAAACCTAACTCCAAATGGATCAAGACCCAAACCTGAAACCTGCCAGAAGTAAAAAAGGCAGTTACCCTATGTAATAGAGATATGGGTAAAGACTTCCTGAATGTGACTCTATTTGTCCAAAAATTAAAGCCAACAGTTGACGGGAGGTGGGGGAGGGGGTACCCGAAAGCTTCTACACGGTAAAGAAATAATCAATCAGGTGAAGAGGGAACCCACAGAGGGAGAGAATCTGACAGAGGATTCATATCCAGAATAAATTAAGTGCTTACAAAAAGTAAAAAAAAACAAAACTACAATAACAACAAAACCAACCAGTTCAAAAAAATGGATTGATCTGAACAGAGAGTTCTCAAAACAAGAACTAAAACTGGGTCAGAAATATCTTCAAAACAAACAACAAACAAACAAACACAAAAAACCCTATTCACTGTCCCTAGCAATTAGGGACATGTAAATCAAAACAACTTTGAGATTTCACCTTGCCACAGTCAGATGGGAAAGATCAGTAAAATAACCAACAACAGTTACAAATGCCGGAGAGGGTGTGATCAAAGGGACCCCTCATATTCGCTGCCAGAAGGTCTGCCAATTGGCCCACCAGCTCTAGAAATCAGTGTGGAAAACCCTCAAAAAGCCACCCCCGAAGGGAGGAGCAGTCTTGTTAGGCCACAGAGGAGGGCTTTGCAGCCAGTCCTGAAGATACCTGATAAAACAGGATCAGATGAATGGGGAGGAGGTCCCCCCTATCAGTGGACTTGGAAAGGGGCACAGTGGAGATGAGGGAGGGAGGGAGGGACTGGGAGGGAATGAGGGATCGGGACTCGGCTAGGATACAGAGTTAATAAATTGTAACTGATAAAAAATAATAATAATAAAATTAAAAAAAAAGCTACAAATAAACCAAGCATCTGACTCAGCTGTCCCACGCATTGGCATCCACTCAAGGAGCTTGACATCACATTCCACAGACAGTTGCTCAGCCATGTCCAATGCTGCTCTCTTCACAATATCCAGGAAATGAGAGCAACATCAATGTTCTTTAATTGATAACTGGATAATGGAAATGTGACACATTAAAAAAAAGAATACTATTCTGCTTTTTAAATAAATGACAACAGGAAATCTGCAGGGAAATGTATTTCGCGTGTATACTTTTAAGTGAGGTTACCTAATCTCAGAAAGAAAAACCCCCATGTCTCCACATAGTAAACAAATGTACATTTGGGCACCCTATAACCTGTAAAAAAAAATAAAAAATAAAAAAGAACAAGGAGGTGTGATATTAGGTGCTGAGAAAGGACAGAACACAGGTGAGGACACATGGTGGAAAAGGGAGATATACAAACTAACTATTTTTCTAGTTTTAGTTCCATCACAGATGTTTTTGAGGGGTATTTGTTTTCTTTTTTGAAGGGGTTGGGCTACTTTGTGCATGTGGCATACAAATGCATTGATAGTAAAAGTGTAAATAAAACCCAAATCCAAGCTACAAAGGGTTAGAGTAGCCAGGTACTAGGCACACACATGCTACACATACACTCACACAGATAAAACAATCATACACATAACATAAAATAAAACTAAAGAAGTGTTTTAGAATATTATCCAATTCTATTTCATTCACCTGTTCCCTTGCTCCAAAGAGACTTGAGAAACTGGGAAGCCATAGAGTTGAGCCAGAGCTTGTGCTATAAGACGTCCAGATAAAATCTATTATGCCTGGAGAAAAGTAATCTGAATTACTGAGTCCAGGGACATAACAGCAGCTACCCCAGGAGACTGCTGCCAGCCCCAACTACAGCCAAGGTCAGGGTGTGCAGAGGTTTGTGGCTGTTATCCACAGCAGCGAGAAGCTGGCATGACATCTGAGAGCCTGTCTGCTCCTCCTTATTACAGTTTCCACTTCATCTGAGAAAGGGGCGCCTTTTGGTCCCTTCAAGAAGAGCAGAGGCAGCCTTGTTCCATGTGCTATGGAAAGTTAAGCCTATAGGGTACTGTTAAATGCCTGGTGCATAGTCACTCTCCCCATTCCACACGTGAGCACCAGGGTGCCCCAGTCTAAAGGTGCAATGCCACGAAGGCTACAAACTCGGCTAGCCGCAGCAAACACTGACTCACAGGGACTGCCGCTGTATTTCGGATGACTAAAGCACTTACCGCTTGTTGCTAAAGCTGTTAGGATATTAGCGTCTGGTTGGATTAAGTGACATCCAGAGGGTGAGAGGAAGAATCTTCAACTGAATTCATTTGAACACTGACAACAGTGAACTACTCCCCCTGCAAGCACCCCTAGAAATAAAGACAGGCTCCATCTTTACCTCCAACATTCCGCTCCGGGTTCACAGCTCCAAATGCCACTGAGCCCAATATTAACCTGACCCCCCCCCCCCACATACACACATTCTGTTGGTTCAAATGACTTAGGAGGTAAACTGCTTGTGCACAAGGACATGAGTGAATTTCTGCCACATCAGCTGTGACAGCTGTGTGTGGCATTCTGTACGATGAAGAGTGAAAGCCATGTGTACAATGTAATGTACAATGTAATGTGTACAAGTAATTACTTGATCCAAGCATTTGTAATTCATTTACCCTTTGGCTTAGATTTAATCTATACTTTCAATGTTGCCCTTTAAGATTCCCACTGCCCTTTTCTGATTTGAATATGAATGCTTCCTACCCTCTGAAGAGCACTTATCTGTATACAGTGTGGCATGGCTAGGCCACTGTGCCCTCCACACTACTGCCAGCACTTTGTAAGCCACACAATTACTAAATTCCCCCTTGTTTCCCTTTAAAATTGGGGAAAACAGAAGTGCTGGCTGATTCTGGCTCTTTAAAAAGTAAGAATATTGGCCTATGACGTAAAACAGTGCAGTCAGAAACAAAACAGACCACATGATGCCAGAAACCCTGAGAGCCTCCAACACTGGTGCAAATGTAACAACTTCATCCACTTGTTAAGGGAAAGAACAAAACTAGAGATGAGAATGGTGATTTTTAAAGGGTAGGCATGGTTTGAAATTTTAATCTTCAGTTCTCTGAAAATTAATACTCCTTACTGAATAGGATCCATTTCCATACCACACTTTCCACTTTTCTAGGTGGGAAGGAAGAAGGTGACAGAGATGGAAGACTGAAAAACTATCTGTAGGAACATGATATACCCCTCCCTTTGAGAGGCTTTTAGCCAGGCTCACAGATTTTTAGGATTGAGCCTGAATTTTCTGAGGCCTTATCAACCCCCTGCTACAAATTCTCCTTCTGTAGCATAAATGCATCTATTTTAAAAAATATATCCCCAAACGTTCCTAAGTCACTCACTTATTTCCCGTCCTGTGCCCGTGTACCGTTGCTTTACCAGTGTTTACCTCTGTCATTTGCTACTATGCAGGGAGTTCTTTGGATAGCCATTGCATGTGAGAGTTGTCCCCAAACGCTGTGAACCCAAGGCGGACACCAATCCTGGCGACCATGCTCTTTCTCTGGTCCACACAATGTCTTTGATGAAAGAATTAATGGTATGTAATTAGCCTCTAAATCAGCATTTTGCAGGGGAATTGTTCTAGTTATAAAATTCAAACTATGGAGGCTGAAATGAAGGAAAATCAGAAATGACACAGACAATTTATGAACATGAATATTTAATCACTATTCCATTACAATCCTTGATTGTAGAACAATTTTTAATGAATTGGATACAGAGAAAATTCATTTCATTAACCTTTCATATAAATGTATTATTATTGAACCAAACGGGCCACTGTACTTGCAACTCAGTTCGATGTTAATTAGATTGTGAGTACAAGGCTTTAAATCACAGAGAAACACATCAGCAAGCCCAGGCTTGTTTGTTTGTGGCCACAATACAATTCGTTACACTTCCTTTATTTTCTGATATTTTCAAATGAGTTTTCTCTTGCTTCTATTTGTTGAAACCTTATGTTGAAAATAAAGCCTAGAGAATCAACAAAGAATATGTTCATGTGGCAAATTTGTTTCTCCTGCTTAGCTGGGAGTAATCGCTCCAGAAAAACTCTACTTCTGCTTTTAACTTAAAAAAAAAAAAAAAAAAAAACTTATCTGTCTTATTCCCTGTTGAAAGAACACCACCATGTTGTCTGGAACCTGACAGCAGAAGACCAAACTGCCCAAACACGCCGTTCCCACTGAATCTGCCACTGTGAGTTGTTTTTCTCTCCCCTCTTGCCTTTTAGACTAAAGGGAAGCTGCTCTACGTTCTAACTGCCCCGTCATATTAACTATTTCTTTTCCCAAAATTAATTATTAATTAGTCATACCAACAGTGTTATAACCAAAGTGTTATCAGAAAAACCATAGGTTGATAAGCAGTTTAAAAAAAAAAGTGTCAAATGAGGAGTGGATGCCACTCCCAGCACTGAGTCAGCTTATAAAATGTGCAGCCCTCATCTGGGGTTTCTCTTCTAAGCCTTACAAACAAAATCAAAGGTGTCCGAGGCTGCAGAGCAATAGCTCTGAACTTCCAGTAGTTTAGACTTTCTTTCCATGGCTATGGCAGAAGGAGCCTGTAAACTCAGGCCAAGAAGAAAACCAGGGGATTTCCTGAACTCTTCAAAAACCATCTGGTTTCAGCATGAGTCCAAGGCCCTGCCCTGCCAGCCCTCCCGCCCTCCAGAACACAGGGAACGTGTGCTTCCACACATAGCCAGAGGGTGTGGCAAAGAGCAAGAGCAGACCAGGAGACACCACCATCAGCACAAGAGGACTACAGCGGCCCCAGTTCCCACTGATTCAGGACTTCTGGGAATCAGTGTCCTTCTGCAGCCATCCCAGATGCTGTCAGGTTAATGCGAATCTGCTCCTAGTCTAGAAAAACTATTAGCAGCTACATACTAGGTGGGATGCAGGAGCGCCACGCAGGCTTCCTTGGGCAGGGATGACGCTGTCACTAAGGGCATGCCTCTGCTCTACTCTTTGGCTATCAACTCTCACTCTCTACTCACAGTAATTCAAATGATGGTCCACAGCACTGCACCAGGGAGACGCGCACAGCCCCACTTCTGAAGTAGTAGTTACTTAAAGTTTTAGAAGAAGAGTATTTTAATTAATAAACTTTCAGAACAATGTGTGCATGTCAGTCAGAGGGCATGCCAGTTCTCTGTTCCTGCTTGTACTAGGAGCAGGTCACTAGGCTTGTCCAGCAAACACTGTTATCTTCTGAGCCACCTCACCAGCCCCACAGAGGCTTCTGAAGCAATTCTGGGCCCACAGCAAAACTGAACAAGAACACTCCCTCTGCCCTGCTCCTACACAATCCTCTCATAGGATAATACATGTGTTATAGAGAAAACACTGTACAAAAAAATGATGGTGCAGAATAAAGAGTTCACAGGATGTTTTTATGACAGGCAGTAAGATTTTGTTATGGTAGAACATTTTAAATATTCATTTGAACATTTTAAGTATTTCTAGTAATTCTCTGAGAATTGCATTCATGCATGTAAGTATTTTGATCATATTCACTCCTCACCCTCAGTCATCTTTTCTTGCTTGTTCAAGAACTCACCTAAGCCAGTTTGTGCTGTTGATATACTTGTGGGTGTGCAACCAGCAGTCCTCAACCTTCCTAACACTGCAACCCTTTATTTCAGTTCCTCATGCTGTGGCGACCCCCAACCATAAAATTATTTCATTGCTACTTCATAACTGTAATTTTGCTACTGTTAGGAGTCATCGTGTAAATATCTATGTTTTCTGGGGATCTTAGGCAACTCCTGTGAAAGAGTTACCAAAGGGGGCACAACCTACAGGTTGAGAAAAGCTGCTCTGGAGTGTAGTTGACCAGCCAGGAGCCAGAAACCTTAAAGGGAACCAACTACCTGTAGCCATCCACCATCAACAGCTCCACAGCTACAGTGGGAACTCATGATCCCCTCCTAGCTCTGTGCTGCAGCGTCAATTGTCTTGATCTTGTACAGGTGTCATGCAGGCAACCACAGTTGTTACAAGTTCATGAGTTCAGGCTCCTGTCTTGTCCAGAGGACATGGCTGGCCCCCACACTGAGGACGTTGCACAGTAAAGCCACTGTGCACGGACTGGAGTGCAGAAGGAAAGGGAAGGTGCTGGTGACGCTGCAAAGCGACTAGAATTCCCGCACATGAGCGACGGAACACGAGTATCTGGAAGAAGGGTTGGCAGTTTCTTACTTACTGAAATTTAGACTTAACACTTGATCCAGACAGTCCACTTCAAGTTTTTCTCCAGGGAAATGACAACTTACATCCACACAAAGCCTGTGGATGTTTATAGCTGGCTTACACATAATTTCCCTGGAGCTGCAAATAATCTGAATGCATGAGATTCCTCATGTTGTGATGACCCCCAACCATTAATTTATTTCTGTTGCTACTTCATAACTGTAATTTTGCTACTGTCATGAATCGTAATGCAGATATTTTTGGAGATAGAGGTTTGCCAAAGGGATGGAGACCCCCCCCAGATAGAGAAGCGCTAAGGAACTCTCTAAGTGAGAAAAGGAACAAACCGGAATATACAATAGCATGTCAAAGTCAGAGGTCAAAGCCAAGGGAAGAGCCTCTTTCCAGTGGCCAGTGGCCTGCACTCTTCCACATCTATGACCTTCTGGAAATGGCAAAATTACAGCAACCTTCCACTGCAAGGGCATGACGGTCAGGAAACGGTGAGTGCAAAGAATGTGAGGGAGGCTTGGGGTGTTGGAGCACGCTCTCTGACACATGTTGATGCACGTTAAAAAGTAGCACACACATGTGCATACACACACATATGCTTATTCACACTCTGGCTGCACTGGGGTAGGTGGCAGTACAAACCTCAATATGATGAAAAGACTACAGAAAGGCGGCACGTACCTTGTATAAAATAGACAAAAAAAAAAAAAAAAGGGGTTGTGATAGAATAAAAAGACATGTTGATGCAATGCTTTATTCTTATTAATATGAAGCATTCAGAGACCAGAAGTTAAGTTATAAGATTCTTTAGGATTAAGAATGGATTAAAAAGCTGGGCTTGGTGGCACACCTTTAATCCCAGCACTCCCAGAGCTTTTCGAGTATGAGGCCAGCCTGGCCTACAGGGTATGTTCCATACCTCAAAAAACACCACCAGGTGAAGCGGGCTGTCTTCCTGTAGTCTAAGCCTCGGAAGATAGGGCTGGGATCCCCAGAGGAAGCTGGTAGTGAGGACAGCTGCATAAGCGAACTGTGGGTCTGACTGAGAGTCCAAAGTGTAAGATGGACAGCGATGAAGATACCCGGTACCCACTGTGACCCCACACATGCACCTGCACACCCGTGTGCCTGAACGCAGGACAACACACATACACACAAGAAAAGGAAAAAAAAAGGTATAAAACCATGTAGAGCCAATCTCATCATCACAGATTTTGTTTATGTCTTTGCTTAATTATTAAACTTTATAACTCTCAAGTCGGTTGTGACACAGCTGTGTCACAGGCCCCACGTGAGACCAGCAGAGAAGCCAGCTGAAACTTAGCATGCTCACAGGTGACTTGCTGCCCTGCCCAAGCGCAGGACTAGATGTTGCCTATGTCCCTAAATGCAAGAAGGCCACACCGTGCCTTACCAGGCACGGTTAGGTAAGCTTGCTCAGACAGCAGTCATAGTGTTGTTGGCCATGAGTGCAATGCTAATGAATCAACATACATAATAGATAATTTAACAGAAACACACATAAAACTAGGTCTTGTACTGATCCACTAATGAAAATGCTGAGACCAGAGACTCATGGGAACCCAACCCTGCATTTTTACACAGAGCAATGGTTCAGTACTTGATGACTCACTATTTGCATCAGTGTCGCAGAACATAATTATCATAAATTAATGATTATTATATGTTTTAATTAGAGGGAGGAAAGACCCCCCTTGGTGCCTGTTCCTCGTTCTGAAGCAGCACACAGGCAGAGCCTGCAGTTCACTGCCATCTCGTAGAGTTCTGGGCCAGCAGCATATAGGTAATGGTGCAATCACTAACAGTGAGCAGAGCTGCTCTGTGCTCTCAACACTGTCTCTTGACTAGCCAGTGCTCTCCTCGGTGTTCTATAGAACAGCTCTGAGGCGCCGTGCCTGAAAAAACTGACAAGAGACAGACAGAGCTCTAGCCCTCCTACCAGTGCCATAGCTAAAGACGTAAGCAGGAAACAAAGCACAGACAAAAACTAACGGACCATTCAGAGAGGCAAAGAAATGTGCTCAGGGGCTGGAGCAATGACGCAGTGGCTAAGAGCTTTGTCTTTTTTGCTGCTCTTGCAGAAGGACAAAGTTTGATTCCCAGAAACCACATGGTGGCTCACAACCATGTGTAACTCTGCCTCCAGAGGGTCCAATGCCATCTTCTGGTCTCTGTGGGTGCCAGGCATAAAAGCAGTACACAGACATACATGCAGGCAAGGCATCTACACAAACAAACAGACAAACAAACAAATATGTACCAGAGTTATTCAGCTAGTGGCTGAAAATTAAAGTTCAGGGTGGGTCACTTCCAGACCCTGCCCTTTGACCACTCTCTTTCCAAGAGAGCCCTGATGACTCCTGCAAACTCTATGTGCCAAATATACACACACTGTAAAGAACACGAAGAAAAGCTCAGAACCTTGTAACTGGAACTTCATGCCAACAAGCATGTCACATGAAAATGTGCTTGCTGCTCTGCCAGTGTATACTGAGATTCTGAACTGCGAAGTTCTGAACATTTCTGCTGGCGACTGGGGCTGGCGAGATGGCTCATCGGCTGGGAGTCCTTGCTGCTCCTCTAGAGGACCAGGGTCTGGTTTCCAGCACCACATCTGGTGGCTCGCACCCTCCAGCTACAGGAGACAGGACCCCCTCTTCTGCCCTCCCCAGGTACCTAACTGTATGTGCAAGTGTGCACACAAACACATACACACACACTCTTTTTTTTTTTTTTTTAACTAGATCTTTAAACTACCCTGAATGTCAGGGCATTCTGTCAGTCACACCCCTCCCCTGTAAGACACAAAAAGAAAATGGCTTCTAGTTTATAGAACAGGTTACAGTTCACAGGCTTCCTTCACACATCGAGCAGCTCTGCTCAGGGCGCTGGGTTCACGACAGTTTTTGCTTTGATTTCTTTTCTTTTCGAGATGGGGTTCCTCTGCATAGCCCTAGCTGTCCTGGATACACTCTGTAGCCCAGAGTGGCCTTGAATTCAGAGATCTGCCTGCCTCCGCCTCCCAGAGTATTAGGATCACAGGTATGTGCCCCAGTGCCCAGCCATTGTTTTGACTTCTTGGGTAGTCAATGGACTGTTCTAGCTAAATGGACCAATTGAGGCACAAATTATCTCATCCCCTCTGCTAACAGAAAGTTTACATAGCAGAGCCGATAACATCCCGAGGTCTCAGAAGCATGACACGTTGAAAGTCTCTTTCTAACCTAAAATTTCATGTTCAGTAATCAAGAGATGAAGCCAAACAGCAGACTTCGGGTCTATGGACAATTTTCACCATTTTAAAAATAGCTCTAAGAGTCAATGCAGTTTGGTTTGCTGAGAATCTACTTCGTCCTATTGATGTGGTATTCTTGTAAACCTATGACTGCAGCTCCAATAAGGAAATAGCAGTGATGGAGCAAATTAATTTAAAAGGGAAGGGGGCTGGCAGAACAGCATAGCAGATTCTAATCATCAGAAAGCTAACCATTTTGACTGAGAAATGTTCAGAAGTGTTGTTCAAAGTGTCTCTTGCTATAGCACCTATTTTTTAGGATTAACTGTGTTTTTTTTTTTAAATCACCATAAAACAGGCATAACTGCATGATTTGATTTGTAATCCAGGTCTTGGTGATGTTAGCAATCAGCCAGTACCTCATTGGCTAAGCAGGCCCAGATTCTCAAGTGCTACTTGACAGGTAATTTTTATGCAATGATGCTATCATGTACCTTTTCTAGAGCTCACCAGCTGCTGACGTCATTTCTTCCCTTACTGAAGCTCTCTTTCCATAAAACACGTCAAAACAGCACTTTCAGCATTTGACAAATTAGAAGTGACAAAATCAAAACCATTTGTTTCTAATGAAAAATACCTTAGGTGTATTCTCCCGAAATTACTTTGCCTTTCCTAAGAGTGTGCTATAGATCCACTGATCACAGGTAGCATTCAGTGTTTCAAGGATCTACAACAAGAAACAAGGTTAGCCAAAAGCCCACTGCCATTTGTGGACATGTGGAAAAGCTGCGTGTCAGTGACACAGCTGTCTGGGAATAACTTAAGAGCAAGTGCAGACATGAATTTGGACGGGTTTTCTTCAACTTACAGAAAAGTTTATCTAAAACTTCATTCTAGCTGAAGTCAGCTGTTTCAGACACTTTAGGCATTTTCCCAGTGACTGGTCACGATTTGTAAAGGGGAGTTATATTGTCCAGCCAGTCCACAATGGTTTGTCCCTAAGTCACTGGGAGAGATGACTATATAATATTATGGAAAGGAGAAGAAAGAGAACCCACATTTATTAGACTACAAAGTACTTTCACATTAAGTAATCGTACTGAGTTTTATAAATCCCATACAGCAGATTATTCTGTCTTCCTTTAAATGTAAAGGGGGGGGGGGGGCAGCACTGACAAAGGTGACTAGCCCAAGGCAACAGTTGGCAGCTGGCAGGAAAAAAAGATTCAAAAAAAAAAAAAAAAGAGCCACTGGTCTCTGAGGCCACGGCTCCAGTTTTGAGCCTTTAAACACTGTTTATAGATGGGGCTTTTAAAATACTTTCCAAACAGAAATATAAGGCATTTGTTCCATGACCCCAAAGACTCTGGAGTACAGAGACAAGGCCTGCACAGCTCTGTATGCCCCAGTTACCAGATGAACAAGGTAGCAGAAGGTGAATTTCTCACAGGCAGGGCTCAGCTGAGAAGCGTCTTGCCTGTGCACCGCAGGTTCAGCTTTCCCTGGATGGACAACTCTGACCACTTCCATGCTCATTAGGTAAACTCAGTCTTTCAAACTCTCAATTCTCCATCCTTTCCTTTTGATGCCAAAACACAGAGGGAATAAATCCACATTTAAATCTTTTCTATGGCTGGCCATGCTCCCTAACCAGGACAGATATGGATTCAACCACAGCTGGTTTGCCCACAATGCCCTGAGCTTAAAAAACGATGCACTGCCCCTTGGGGGGACAACTGCACACATGAACATCAACAAAGTGGACCCTGACTTGTCCAGAGGAAATGCAAATGATACTTAGTTGCATCAGCTTTGGAAACTATACTTCTGAAACAAATTAAGAAACTCATTTCAAGCTGTTTGAAATGAATGCAGGTTGACACTTGCAAATGAGTCTTCTGCAGAGAGGTAGCTGTGATTCGCCAGCATCATTTCAAACGCTCCCAGAGATGAATATTCAGCGCTCACATATCAATTTTTAATGTAATAGAATCCCGGATGCTTAAGAAGTAGGTTCCACTTCATAATCTGTCATCTTCTCTACATCCTTTCAGGATACATTAATTTTTTAAAAAGTTCTTTTAACTTGGCTCCTAACAGACATTTTTAACCACTGCAAGTTCAAAGCCAATGCTCAAAACCTCTAGTTTAATTGATAGCTCATGAAAGAATCCATGATAATTATATAGCTGTGACCATAATTAAATACAAATATGAATGTGATAGAGTGTGGGTTCAGAGTGTCTCACTTTCAAAGTCTTTGTGAAAGAACTCATGTCACTTTCTGAAGCTCTCAGAAGAGAATATTTAATATTCTAATATACTAGAACAGATACAGATAGCAGCCGGGCCGATTGTTCCAGCATAATCCCGCTTATGACTAAAGGAAAGTGTTAACTGACCATACACCATGTGACACTTGCTGATAAGTAGCCTCTGGAAGCCTGGATCAGCAATCTCAGTGCTCACACCCGTGAGGCAGAAGACCCAAAGCCCTTTAAAGAAGAAACAAAATCTTCATGCCTTTCAGCATGCCGGCTCACAGCAATGAAAAAGAAATAGTTTAAAAAAAAAAAAAAAAAAAACACGTACTTTACATCCACATTTAAATGCCTAATTAATCCTCATAATTAAATGCAACCACTTTCTTTGCAAGATCTTTTTTTTTTTTATTTCCATAAACTCTGGAAGTTAATGGAAATCATTGTATCATTATGGCTAGGGTAATAAATGCCTATTGGTCAATATGCTCTGAACCTTAACAGGCAGTTAACTAATTCAGTTGGAAATAAGACCAATAGTTCTAATGGCCTCTAATTTCACCACAAGAGTCCACCCGTATGAACTATGGGTGGCTTTCACGAGCTCTTCCTACAGCAATTTAAATGTAAAAACACATGCATTTGAATTCAAATGCTCACCCTGATTTCATTTGCCAAAAAGACCTCAGATCAGAAATGGTCCTTCCCAGAGAAATATTTAAGTGCAATAAGCAGAGCCAATGCAAACAGAAATAAAGCGACTTTAAATACATGAGACAATTTAGTCTGTTTGAAAATCATTTACATTTTCTTTTGTTTATTTCAAGCAATCTGAATTTTTTTAATCATACAAAAGGAACAACTGTAAATATACTTTGTCTCAGACATCCTGCTGGTTGCCTTTGGACAATGAAAGCTTGTCATTGCAAGTCAGACAGAACCCAGCCCATCTAGTGCCAGCACCCTCCACACTAGACAGGCAAGAGTCATGACAGCAGCCACTGAAAAGCTCCTCTCTCTGGCTGTGGCTCACAGCAGCAGCAGCAGCACGGCAAGCATTCTGACTGAGGAAGAAATGATGCCTCTTGGCCCTGCGATGTCACAAAGTGACTTCTGAATGGAGATGAACTGTTAGTGGCAGGAATTCTGACCTGATCATCTGTGTCTCCGAGCACATCCTCTGAGCAGCCTTGGCCCCATCATTGAGCATGTTTATTACACTGCACTTGGACTCCTTATTCCAAACCTGGCACCTACACATGGTTTGTTTTGTTAATCATGGGGCAGCAATTAAGCCAAAGTTCTCTGACATAACTTTGTACCATGCTTTCAATAAATCTACGGGAATCGGATCACTACTTCTTAACCTCAGTTACATATAATCCCATTTCCTGTAGAACAAGTGGCCTGATCCTCCTTCCTGCTGTCACTGGACAGGAGCTGTCCCTGACCTTCTTACTGGCAGGTATGTGAACCCCAGTCCCATCATCTCTAAGGTGGGGGAGTCAGGTGACCTCTGAAGGGACTGTACAGTGACACCATTGCAAGGTCCTATTTTGTGACATGCAACCTTCTTTGCCTTCGGTTATTCATGTGGTGACTAACTGCTGAAGCACCTCACACTTCTCCCTAATGCCTCTAAGTTCACCATCATTGGGAACTGATCCATCACCAGCATCAGTTTACCTGTTTTTCAAACACCACTGTCCTACAGAAGCAAA